>NC_051083.1:127683470-128368470 GCF_004664715.2 Peromyscus leucopus
TGGCAGCTTGATTTTACCCATATGCCCACTGTCAGGAAAGTTAAATATCTCCTCGTGATGGTGGACTCATTTTCGAACTGGGTGGAGGGATTTCCTGTGTCTAATAAGCGGGCCCAGACAGTTGCAGACCTCCTTCTCCGAGAAATTATTCCTCGGTTTGGAGTCCCTGCTTCTCTCCAGTCTGATAATGGTCCAGAGTTCACTTCCCAGATTTCTCAGACACTAGCTAAGGCCCTTAATATCTCATGGAATTTCCATATTTCATACCGCCCCCAGTCCTCAGGAAAGGTGGAGCGTACCAACCGGTCTTTAAAAACTATTCTTACCAAGATGTCACAGGAACTTCATCTTGACTGGGTAAGATTATTGCCTCTAGCTCTCCTCAGGCTCTGGACTCTTCCTAAAAAGCCTCTTTAAATCTCTCCATTTGAACTAATGTATGGAAGGCCAGTTCTAACACCAGGTCTTTTTTCCAAGCCTCCAACTGTTCCAGATAGCCTGTTAACTCCTCTTTCATGTCACCTAAGGTCTATTCTATGGAGCTATGCAGACTGTTCACTGCCTCAGCCCTGTGACAATCCTTGCCCATCTCCAATACACATTGGAGATCAGGTTCTTCTCTCTCCTCCAGGCCAGCGCCCTTCACCTCTTTCCCCTAAATGGCAGGGACCCTTCAAAGTAATTCTTGTAACCCCCACAGCTGCTAAACTCGAGGGCTTTCCTCACTGGGTCCACCTGTCTCACCTAAAACATTTTATCTCACCTCCATCCCAGAAAAATCTCTCTTCATATACAATGAAACAAACAGGGCCTCTCACTCTCAAGCTCCAGAGGACATCAGGATCCACTGCTTTGTCACCAATTCCAGAGGAATAAGGTATCACCCCTTCCTTTTCCAACCAGGGCCACACAGAGCCTGAGGCAAAAGGACCATCAAAAATATCCAGGCGGTAAGGAATAATGTAATACTACAATTTATCATTGTTCAATACTCAGCAACTGATCACCTGTGTTTCCTAAATGTTAACCTAATAAGGGAAACAGGTGCCTTAAATAAACTACCTCCAGCAAGGCTTGCCTAAGGAAAACAGGTGCCTTAAATAAACTACCTCTAATGAGGCTTATCTCAGATAGAAATTAAGCAGAGTACTAAGACCAGATCTACCCCAGGTAAATGTCACATGCCTCTATCTGGACAGGCCAAATCTACCTCAGACAAATGCCAACTCCAAAATAAAATAATAATGATTCCTTCTCTCTAAGCTCTTTCTATGTCAACAGTATCTTGTTAAATGGAAGGTCCCAGCAGCAGCACGGATGGACAGCCGCAGAACCAGGAGATGGCAGAACGTCATTCCAGGACCTTTTACATCATCCCCGGACTTCACAAGATACCCCTCATCCCCCCCAAGAGCCAACTAATGCCCACTATTCAGCTGGAAGCAGTCTCTGAGAGAAACGTCGCCCCCGTACCCAGTCAACCACAATTTTTTCTTTTTTAAAAAATAAAAGAGTAGGGAATGAAGGTTTCACAACATGCCCCCACGGTCGCATATACCGGGCGGACACTTCCACCTAGCCAATTCCAGGTCAGGATAGGCATTTCCGGGTCAAAATGTCTCTCGTAACCAGGATACCCGGCGGACCCGGACACCTCTGACTAGCAAGTTCCGGGTCAAGGGGTCTTGCGTGACCAGGATCCGTGATGTTACATGGCCACGCCCCCAGCCGGTTTTAAAGTGGAGCGCAATGCTTCCCAGTCCTTCTTCTTCTCCACGCACGTGTCTCTCCCCCGGCCTGCACACTCTGTCCCTTTAACTCTAATAAACTCTATAAGTGGATTCTGTCGTGTTTCATGACATTTCCTTGCAGGGTAAGAACACAATGCAGCCAAACAACTAACAATGTGTACAAGTGAAAATTTAGTAGATATGCATTTGAACACTAAACCCGAGATTATTACTCCTAGTGGGTTTGTTTTCTTGATTGGTTTTGGGGTTTTTGTTTGATTGCTTTGGTGTTTTTTTTTGTTGTTGTTGTTGTTTCCTTGTTTTTGTTTGTTTGTTTGTTTTTTGAGACAGGGTTTCTCATGTAACAGCTGAGGAACTGGCCAGGTGAGGAAGCTGTGGCTTGTTCTGACTCTGTGATCTTCCAGCATTCACCCCAATACCTGGCTTCAGGTTGATTTTTATTAATAAGACCTTTTAAGATTCATGCTACATCTTGCACCCATCATTCATGGTATGAATTAATGAAAAAGCCACTTGCTTGTGGCCTTTTGTGCCCCAGCTCAGTCCTGAGCTACCCTTAGCTGGTTGTGGTCGAGTACACTGCTAGGATTTACTAAAGGAGGCAGAGGCAGCTGGCCTAGGAGGCTTGGTAAGGAAACGCTTTGGGTGTGTGTGCCTCCTCTGTGGTTCGAAGCAGTCACAGTCTGATAAATGTTCATGGTTCCAAGAAACACACATTTATCAGACTGTGACTGCTTCGAACCACAGAGGAGGCACACACACACACAATATCTGCAGGGAACCACGACCTTGTCTAACAGGGACTATGAAATCTTCAAAAAAGATGACAGGAGCCCACAATGATGATTCCATTAAGCTGATTAACACCACTAAAATATTGAATTTTTACTACAAACTACTCAGTACAATTTTGAGATGGCTAGCTGAGATGATCCAGCCTGACAGACTACTTGAACAAGGATTTGAAACAAGCCCTACACTTTCTCATTATGCAGTGACTGGGCAAATGATACAGGACTTGGAAATTAACCCAAAAATTTCCTTTTCAGGATTCCCTAAAGATGTCTTCACCCCCAGAAAGCAGGAAGTAATTTTAAGAAAATGATGGTCACATTCCCAAGAGGTGGATGGGTGGTTTTTGGTTGTTTAATGAGTTATGGATATTGTTGTTGTTTAAGATGGTTACTTACAAGTTGTTAATTGTTAATGGTCAGGAAAAAAAGCTAAAAGAGATTAGATTAAGAGTTTTTGTTTGAAAAAAAGAAAAAGAAAAAAGAGAATATAGATATGAGGTAGATAATTGAATCTACTCTGAGAAAAAAGATAAAGAAATAGTAGAATAAATGGGTAAATCATTGAATCTACTCTAAAAAGACAAAGGGGAAGATATAAAAATGCCAAAAGGTAGACTATTGAATCTATTATGAAAAGAAAAAAAATAGAATATGAATATGATGAGATTAAAAAAGTCAATTATTGAATCTACCTTTAAAAAAAAGAACTACTTGTTGCTGGGTAGTGGTGGCACACACCTTTAGTCCCAGCACTCAGGAGGCAGAGCCAAGCAGATCTCTGTGCAGGAGTTTGAGGCCAGCCTGGGCTACCAAGTGAGTTCCAAGAGAGGCACAAAGCTACACAGAGAAACCCTGTCTCCAAAAATAAAAAAAAAAAGAACTACTTGTTTTAAATAGCGTAAGTAATGAAATTTTTGTCTGAGTTTATCAAATGTTACTGGATATATATGTTACATATATATATATGAGTTTTTTGTCTGAATCTGTCAAATGTTGATGGACTAGACATTGTTAATGTAATTCTTGACTGTATATATTGTATATACTTATTGGATATAGTATTTCTTGTATTAGTTATAAGCTTTTTTGTAAATTTTAGACAAAAATGAGGAAATGTGGTGATATTGTGTTCCCCAAAATATTGTGCCCACTAATAAACTTATCTGGGGTCAGTGAACTGTACAGCCACTAGACACAGAGGCCAGAAATTTGTGGCACACACACCTTTAATTCTAGCATTTCAGAGGCAGAGATCTTCCTGGATCTCTGTGAGTTCAAGGCCACACTGGCAACAGCCAGGCATGGTAACAAGAGCCTTTGATCCCAGGAAGTGATAGCAGAAAGCAAAAAGATATATAAGGTGTGAAAACCAGGAACTAGGCCTTGTTAAGTTTTTAGGCTTTTGAGCAGCAGTTCAGCTGAGATTCATTCTGGATGAGGACACAGAGGCTTCCAGTCTAAGGAAATAGGATCAGCTGAGGGACCGGAGAGGTGAGGAAGCCATGGCTTATTCTACCTCTCTGATCTTCCAGCATTCACTCCAATACCTGGCTTCAGGTTGATATTATTATTAAGATCTTTTAAGATTTGTGCTACATGACTGTCCTGGCACTTGCTTTGTAGACCTTGAACTCACAAAGTTCTGCCTGCCTTTGCCTCCTGAGTGCTAGAATTAAAGGTGCCATCAAGAGGGCTGTGATTAAATGTATGCTCCACCAATACCTGGTCTAGTGGGATTGTTGTTGTTTTTTTAATTCCTTTCATTAAAATTACTTGGTTAAACCAGGTGGTAGTGGTACATGCCTTTAATCCCAGAATTTGAGAGGCAGAGGCAGGCAGATCTCTATGATTTGAGGCCAGCCTGAGGCAGGCATATCTCCATGAGTTTGAGGCCAGCCTGGTCTACAGAGTGAGTTCTAGGACAGCTGGGTCTACAGAGAGAAATCCTGTCTTGAAAAAAACAACAGAAAGAAAAAGAAAATATTTATGCTTCCAATAATTTGCATTGATTTTCTACTTGACAAGATGATGTAACATGAATTGCTAAATGGATTAATAATAGAAAAAAAAAAACAGGAGCCAATGATATTGGGGTGAAAGCTGAAAGATCAGTGGAACAGAACAAGCCAGCCACATTCTTATCTCTACTAAATCCTTAGCCTCAAGAGCATGAGTTCCTGTTTCCTTACACCTCATAAAACTTTCTCTGCCTTGACATCACTTCCTGGGATTAAAGGCATGTGTTCTTCCCAGTAGTGGGATTAAAGGCATGAGCCACCACTGTCTGGCTCTGTTTCCAGTATGTCCTTGAAATCACAGAGATCCAGAAATATCTCTGCCTGCCTCCTGAGTTGTAGGATTTAAGGTATGTGCCACCACTGCCTGACTTCTATGTCTAATTTAGTGGCTGGCTCTGTCTTCTGATCCCCAGATAAGTTTTATCGGGGTGTACAATAAAGCACCACATTTTCCCTTTTTTAGTCTAAAATAATAAAAGGTTATAACTAACATAAAAAGTATATGGAATAAATATATACAATATATACAGTCAAGAATTACATTAACAATGTCTAGGTCATTAGCATTTGACAGATTGAGACAAAAAATTCCATTATTTTTCCTATTTTGGTGAGTCTAAAATATAACTAATTCAACAACTATATACAATATATACAGGCAATAAATGCATCAACAATGTCTAGTCCATTTGTATTTGACAAATTCAGCAAAAACACTCGATTATTTATCCTATTTTGGTGAGTCCAAAGTGTTGTACCTAATTCATGTTCTATCCTAACTTGTATTACCAACCAAATATATCTTTTGATGTCTCTTAATCTTATATACTTTACACCTCTTCAGTGAGTAACAATAAAAGTGTAACTATTAAATCTTCAACTCCTTCAGAGACCAGAAAAGGAAATCATATTACTGAATAAGCAGGAAGTGTAAACAAGTGACTTCCAAAATGTGTGAGAAATGACAGAAATAGCTGGTTACCTGGACAGTCACCTGAGATTTCTCAGCGATATTGGGGCATTAATCTTCAGCCTACAGTTCTAGCATATCTGGCACTCATCTGTGAAGCAGGATTTTCTAAAGGGCCTTCCTACCTTGTCTTGGTAAGGATCAGCAACCTTTTCTTTTATTTCCTGCTTGTCCATTTTGAACAGCATACTGTCATCAGTCAATGCAAAGGCATTTTCTTGCCCAGTGGCTAACTTGCCATAAGGAGTTTCCACAACATCCATCATCTTCTCTGAAGTAAATTGGTGCTGCCAGGAGCAGACATGTCTCATTGTCATAAAAAAAGAATCTATGTTATTAAAACATCTTTAATGCCATATTATGTAAGGTCTGAAGTGTTTAAAGATGACCTGTCTATCTAAAATATATTTCTGTTTGACCATGAAAACAACTAATATGACTACAAGTTTGTTTGTAGTAGATGACTAAATAACAATTTGCATTTCTTTATATCCTAATGAGTTGGTAATAATAACTTTCAAGGAATAGCAATTTGCATTACATTGCTAAACGAACTGTATAAGTACAATAACTTAAACAAGAGAAGGAATATATGTACAGCATTTCTAAAAAAATTCAATCTCAAATATGAATCAATATGCAAAATTTGTATACAATATACAAAAATCCAATCCAATGTAAAATATTTAAAACTAGTAGTTGCTGTCTAAAAGCAGATTCAATAACCTCTTTTTTCTTTTTAGAATAGATTTAATGATCTACCCTTTATCCATCATTTCTATGTCTTCTTTTTCAGAGTAGATTCAATAAAGTAGTATAGTTGAAGATTAGTTAGGATAGAAAGTGAAATAGGTACATTTTGGACTTACCAAATAGGATAGATAATGGAATTATTTTCTCTGAATTTGTCATACAAATGGACTAGACATTTATAGGTATTTATTGCTTGTATATATGGTATATAATTATTGTACTTTTGTAGATAGTTTTTCTTATATTAGTTATAACTTTTTTCTTTTTTTCTTTTTATTAAAATAGAAAAGGGGAAATATGGTGATATTTTATTTGTACTGAAATGTGATTTTATTTGTTTGTTAACAAATAAAGTTGCCTGAGGGTCAGAGCTAATAGCAAGCCATAGCAGAAGTCTGGCAGTGGTAGCACATGCACTTAATCTGATCACATGGCAGGCAGCATGGAGACACACACCTTTAATCTCAATAACAACCATAGAAGACCTGGAGGTCTGTATAGATGGGCAGTGATGAGGAGGTCATGGGGTTGGGTTTACAACCAATCAGAAGGCAGAACAGAAAGTCTATAAGAAAACAGATACACAGGAAGTAGCTCTCTTGCTCAGAGGTAGGACCACAGTGGCAGTGAAGGGTAAATATTTAATCTCAGCTTTTAGCTATTGCTCTGACCTCTTGGCTTTTAACTCTGTATTTGGCTGTGTGTTTCTTATTTAACAAGATGGTTACATCTACAATGTAGCTTTTATCAAATCATTTCTATGTCCTATTTTTTTTTCTTTTCAGAGTATATTCAATAATCTACCCTTTTATTCTATTATTTCTATATTTCTTTTTCTTTCAGAGTTGATTCAATAATCTACCTCTTATCTATATCCTCATTTTTCTTTTTCTTTTTTTCAAACAAGAACCCTGAATCTAATCTCTTTGTTTACCTTTTTTCCTGACCATTATCAATTAACAACTTGTAATCAACCATCCTAAACAATGACAATTATCCATAACCCATTGAATGACAAAAAAACTACTCAACCCACTATTGAGAGCCACTGGTAGTAAAAGTCCATGGGAATATACAGCTGGGACAACTAGAGTTTAGAAGGTCAACCTATCAGAACTAAGGGTTCTGTTAGAGAAAGTATCAGGCAAGGCATTGTGTAATCACTGCCTTTTGAATGAATTGCTTGTTTTTTGTTGTAAACTTTTTATGCAATAACAGCTCTGATTCTCCCCATTTATCATGCATCTCCATGTTATGTGTCCATGTAATCTCATGATTACATCTCAATCTTGGGCACAACTTTCCCTATACATTTTGGGTAATTGGACAACTGACCCCAGCTGTGTTTATTTTTCATTAACATATATCTGGCCAGGGCCATTCTCCAGACAAAGTATTTCAGCAAAGATACCTTTTTATCCAAGGACAAAACTGCACATACATAAACATTAGCTTATTGCACTTACAGATAAGAGAAAATAACCACTAGCAATTAAATCCTCAACCCCTTACCTTCATTCCAGGTTATTTACACAAGACCCTAACTTAAGAAATTTACTGCTCACATTCCTGGGATGATATTTTAGCCATTTGCTTGTTACTGAGTTAAGGCAGTTACTTCCCACTGACCCAAGGAGATTGCCTACAAGGCCAGACAGGTGATAGGTGCCAAGTTTCTTTCTTGTGCAAATTAAGTTTTTATTCCTCCTCAGCCAGGCTATTCCTAGATTTTCTCCTCAGCAATTAATTACTCTAAACAAAAGTGCTTTCACTAACCAAATACTGCACGCTCTGACAGAGGTTGCTTAGCCACCTAGAATGTGTCCCCCTCCCTATCAGAAAGCAGCTGCAGCTGGGACAAGTGGGGAAAGCGGTGCCAAAAGACAGTTTACTTTCTTGTGACATATTGACCCCTAACATTTTACCTAGCCATTTCTAGATTATAGTTTGAACACATAAATTCCCTTTAGTTGACCCAGAGATCTCCCCTTTAGTCAGTCCCCTTTTGGGTTGTAATTGGAAGTTGACAATAATTGCTTTATGTGTGGATCCGTATCACCTCTCTCTGTGACCCTGAAAACTTCAAGCTTCACATCACTTTGCCAAATAATTACTGTTTGGTATATATACTGGTTCTCTGAGAGCACCGGAGAAACTTGATTGAGAAGAACAACGATGAGGACAGAGATGGAAAGAACTAGGTAGAATGATGAGAGAACAGCAGAAGGGACTGAGAGCTGGAGGAACTGAGAGGAGCTAAGTATGAGAACAGAAAAGAGACTTTGTAGATAGAATTGACTTAGCAGAATAAAGTGAATGGACTAACAAACTCAGTGTGCTTAGATTCATTGAATATCCCTTGGATCGGAATCCTCAGGTGGTTGTTAAACTCTTCCATGGACCCTGGGAGCAAACAAAATAGGCTGGATCTATTATTATTTGCATTACCCCACCACTTGGGAATGTGAACATAGCTTTATTAAAATTACTTCCTGTTGTTTGGGGGTGAAGGCATCTTTAGGGGATCCAGGAAAGAAAATTTTTGGGTTAATTGTCCAGTCCTGGGACAGTTAGCTGCAGTATTTGTACAGTCTCTGCATAATGAGAAAGTGCAGGGCCTATTTCAAGTCCTTGCTCAAGTAGTTTGTAAGGCTGGATCATCTCACCTAGCCATCTCAATATTGTCCAGAGCAGTTTGTAGTCCAAAGCTAATCTTCTTGTGTTTTTTGTCATCTTAGTGGTATTATCATTGTCCATGTGGAATCATCTTTGTGGGGTCCCATCATCTTTTTGGAGAGTTCAAAATTGCAGTTAGGCATGGTCATGATTCCCTGAAGAAAACTGATAGAGACTCAAACACAAAAACATGTAAAGGCACATGGATGAAGCCTTTTATTTGTAGAATTAGTTAGTATTTTATATTGATAAAGTTGAACCTTTATCAATTTTGATGGTATCTATAGCTTTTCCTCTCCTGTAGAAAAAAAAGCAAACATCATTTCCAAATTAACACATATCCTGGTTTCCATTCTGAGGTCAGCACATCTTTGAAGTATATAGGCTGATTTAATTCTGTAGTTTTTTCTATTATCCAGTGTCTCTCTGTAGCTGTTGTTCCTTTCTTATTAGCACTGAGAAAATTTAAAGATAATAAAGCATTATATAATCTGTTTCTGGGTTTTTTTCTTAACCCTTTCTGTTTTTTAGCATATCCTTTAGAGTTCTGTTTGATCTTTCTATAACCGCTTGACCTGTAGGATTATGTGATATACCTGTAATATGCTTTATATTGTAATAAGCAAAAAACCGTTTCATTTTACCTGAAACATATGCTGGAGCACTGTCAGTTTTAATTTGTGCAGGTATACCCATGATGGCCATCACGTCTAGCTAGTGTGTGACTGCAGAATCACATTTTTCAGAACTCAGATTAGTTGCCCATTGAAGTCCTGAATAGTTATCAATGGTGTGATGTACATATTTCAATATTCCCAATTCTGCAAAATGAGTCACATCCATCTGCCAGATTCATTCCTCTGAGTTCCCTTTGGGTTACATCCTGCTGGTAGTAGAGTCTGATTATAAAAAGAACAAGTAGGATATCTCCTCATAATTTCCTTGGCTTGTTGCCAGGTTATAGAAAAATCCTTTTTTTAAAACTTTACTATTGCCGGGCGGTGGTGGCACACGCCTTTAATCCCAGCACTCGGGAGGCAGAGCCAGGCGGACCTCTGTCTCGAAAAACCAAAAAAAAAAAAAAAAAAAAAATCTTTACTATTGACATGACATGTTTTTCTTTATGAAATTCATGAAATTCTGAGGCTCCCAGCACATTTCCTATCAATACTTTATCAATCTCATCATTATCTTGTGCTAGAGGGCCTGGCAGACCCATATTAGATCAGATGTGAGTTATATATAAGGGATGCTTCCTATTCCTGATTATATCTTGTAACAAAATAAATAGAAAGATTAATTCTGACCCATCAGGGATAAATTTTGCAGTTTCAATATATAAGATCACTCTTTCAGCATACTAAGATTCAGCAACTTTTTTGAGAGATTCCAAAATATCCATTAATACCATCAGAATTGCATATAATTCTGATTTTTGAACCAAATTATAAGGACTTTGAACCACTTTATTTAAAATTTCGGATTTGTAATTGGCCTTTCCTTGTTTGTTTGCATCTGGATAAAATGTAGTTGCTCCAGATATTAGTGTTTCTTTTATGATACAAGGCAGGATCTAATCAGCTCTCTTTATACATTGAATCTTATTGCTTTGTGGATATTTGCTGTTAATCTCTCCCAAGAAATTACTGCAAGCTCTTTCCCAAGGTACACTGTAGCTAGAGTTTTCCTGCCTTGCCCACAGTCAGGACAAATCTTTGTCACCCGCCAGTCCCCCAGTTGCTCAGACCCAACCAAGTAAACACAGAGACTTATATTGCTTACAAACAGTATGGCCATGGCAGGCTTCTTGCTAACTGTTCTTTTATCTTAAATTAACCCATTTCTATAAATCCATACCTTGCCACCTGGCTAGTGGCTTACCGGCATCTTTGCATGCTGCTTGTCCTGGCGGTGGCTGCAGTGTCTCTCCCTCCTTCTTCCTGTTTCCCCAATTCTCTCTCTTTGTCCCACCTATACTTCCTGCCTGGTCCCTGGCCATCAGTGTTTTATTTATATAGAGTGATATCCACAGCAGTACACTTTCTGGCCAAAATTTTTCATTGTCATCCTTAGTTAAAGGTACTACAATTTCTGCTGGATCTATATTTGCTAATAGACAAGTCTCAATTTCTTTTTTAATATTAACTCAGAAATCTTTTCCACATAAAATTTTAATTTTTTACTCTGATAGAAATATTCATTCCAGTATAATATCTTTACTCTGCATTAAAATTCCTGTAGTAGAATGCTTAGAGGGTAAAATAACCAAAATGCAATTAAGTTTTGGACCCACACGATCCAAATATGCATCCTGTATTTCCTATTCTACCAAGGGCAATTCTCTCTTAGCTTCAGTTGATAATTTTCTTTGACTATTTAAATCCTTGTCACATGCTAGGGTTTTAACCAAATTACTCAGATCATCATTTTTTTTACCCCAACCATAGTCCATTGATGGGAAATGTCTCCTAATAAACTTTAAAATTCATTAAGAGTCTGTAGTTGATCTCTCCTAATTTGTACCTTTTGGGGTCTAATTTTTTGTAGCTCTATTTTATATCCTAAATAATTAATAGAATCTCCTCTTTGTATCTTTTCAGGAGCAATTTGCATTCCCCAACAAGGCAAAATTTTCTTTACTTCTTCAAACACTCTTTCTAAAATATCTGCATTTGAATCAGCTAGTAAAATATTGTGCATGTAGTGATAAATTATAGATTCAGGAAATCATTTACATATGGCTTCCAATGGCTGTTGTACAAAACATTGGCCCAGGTTTGGGATATTTCACAATTCCTATGGGAGAATCCTCCATTGATACCTCTTAACTGGCTGAGACTTATTATAAATAGGCAACATGAAGGCAAATCTTTGTATGTCCTTTTCTTATAATGGTATTGGGAAAAAAACAGTCTTTTAAATTAATAAGAGACCATCATTCAGGTAACAAAGTAGGCAAAGGAATTCAATACTGTAGAGAATACATTGGCTGAATTACCTTGTTAATTGCTCTTAGGTCTGTTACCATTCTCCACTTACCAGATTTCTTTTTAATAAAACATACAGGAGAATTCCAAGAGCTGGTTGATTCTTCAGTATGCTGAGCATTTAACTGCTCTTGTATCAGCACTTCCAAGGCCTGTAGTTTCTCTGTTGTTAAAGGCCATTGATGAACCCACATAGGAATATCTGTTAACCATTTTAAAGATAGAGCTGTTGGTGTCTTTGAAAAATCAGCAGCTGTTGTTCCCTGTTCTTATACAATCTGGATGGCTGGTGACTGTTATTTATAATATGTTCTAATATTTCTCTCAGAAACATGTGTTAGTTTATGGTTGGTTTCTGAGGTCAGAGAAATGTTAATCTAGGTATTCAATTGTTGTATTAGATAATGACCCCATAAATTTAGAGCTGTATTAGCCACATATGGCTTTAATTTTTCTCTGTCCTCCTGGCCCTATATATTTGACCCATCTTGTGCTCTATTTCATTTGAAATAGAGCACAAGATGGGTCAAATATTGCAATCCCTAACAGCTTAACATTTACTTCCTGAAGAGGCCAATTTGGATGCGAAGATTCTAGTGCAATTATTATGATATCCACACCAATGTCTACAAGTCCTTCAATGAAAAATTCCTTTATCCATGTATTTAATTTTAGTTTTTGTTCATTTGTATAAGTTTGTCAAAAATTGCTTTATGGGTTTTTCCTGAATTTTCCATTCTCTCTGCTATAGCTATTCAATCACCCTGAGCATTACGGTTTATTACAATAGGCATTTGGTTATTTAATTTCTCTGAGAAGGGGTTTCTTCTATGATAGCAGGAAAAGACTGAACAAAAATTGCCATGAGGCCCTGCAAGAGGCCCCTCAGGGAATTTTCTGACAGCTAAAACAAAGGACTAACTTGTCTGTCCCTTGTTGATCTACATTCCTTAGTCCAACATTTGCATTTTACCACAGGTTCTGCATAATCCAGAAGGGAGGGGCATTATGTTGACATTGTTCCTTGAAGAAACATTGCTTCTAGGAATACCTTGCATATAGTACCTTTTTTGGTGACCTTGTTTACCAAAATTACAGCATCTGGCATTATTATGTTTCTTCAATCCTCTGGATATTACCTCTCCTACCCAAGTATCCTTATGGTCATGAGATTCAATATTAATTGTATCTCTGATCCAATCCTTAAGGGTGCTGTTCTTGCCTTTAACTGTCTAATTATCCTTTCTTTTTCATGCTATACTGGCATTCTCAAAAGTCATAGATTCAACTATTATCTGCCCAGCTTCTGAATTTGGTAACATTCTATTTACTGCTGAAGACAGCCTTTGTAAGAAATGTGTGAAGCTTTCTTTTGGGCCCCGTATAACTTTTGTAAATGACTCCATTTTCTCTCCCACTTCTTCAACTCTGTCCCAAGCATTCAAGGCTGCCATTTGGCATAGAATTAGCGTGTGGTCATCATATAAAGATTGTCTTTGTAACCTTCTCCAAGAAGTTGATACTGGGAAATTTCCACACCTCTAGCCCTCCTTCATTGTTCTATACATTTAGCCTCCTCTTTCAACCAGGTTCTACATTGCAACTGTGGCCTAGTGTCTAGTACTGCTGTAACCAAATCTTTCCATCCTGAGGGATCATTCTATTACAAATTGACCACATATTAAACATTTGCTTCACAAATGGAAAATGCATACCATATGAGTTAATTGCTCCCTTGAATCTCCTTAAATCTACCATTTGCACAGAAGTCCAGTCATCTCTTACATAGCCTTGAGCATCTAGCAGTTCCTGCTATGTTGCTGGATAGATTAAGGTTGGCTGTTTGAAAGTCTTTGGCTGTTTATCTATAACCTTATAATGCACTGCTGAGACTGGTTTACCTGCAAATTCTTATTTCTGGGTCTGAATTACTCGATGATCTACTTTAACAAGTTCTTCTAAAACTTTATTTTGGCACTCATATTAAACAACCTTTTAATGATAAGACAAAAATTATCAAACAAGTAATATATTTTTTTAATTTTATAATACAATTCAGTTCTACATATCAGCCACAGATTCCCTTGTTTTCCCACTTCCCACCCCCCTCCCCTTCCCCCCCAGCCCACTCCCCATTCCCACCTCCTCCAGGGCAAAGCCTCCCCCGAGGACTGAGATCAACCTGGTAGACTCAGCCCAGGGAGGTCAAGTCCCCTCTTCCAGGCTGAGCCTAGCGACCCTGCATAAGCCCCAGGTTTCAAACAGCCAACTCATACAATGAGCACAGGACCCGGTCCCACTGCCTAGATGCCTCCCAAACAAATCAAGCCAATCAACTGCCTCACCTATTGAGAGGGCCTGATCCAGTTGGGGGCCCCTCAGCCATTGGTTCATAGTTCATGAGTTTCCATTCGTTTGGCTATTTGTCCCTGTGCTTTATCCAACCTTGGTTTCAACAATTCTCACTCATATAAACCCTCCTATTTCTTGCTAATTAGAATCCCAGAGCTCCACCCAGGGCCTAGCCATGGATCTCTGCATGTAGATCCCTCAGTCGTTGGATGGGGTTTCTAGCATGACAATTAGGGTGTTTGGCCATCCCATCACCAGAGTGAGTCAGTTCCGGCTGTCTCTGGACCATTGCCAGCAGTCTATAATAGGGGTATCTTTGTGGATTTCTGTGGTCCTCTCTAGCACTTTGCTTCTTGCTATTCTCATGTGGTCTTCATTTACCATGGCCTCCTATTCCTTGTTCTCAACATGTAGAAGGCTTCAAATAGATCCATATCTGTCACCGTGCACAAAACTTAAGTCCAAGTGGATCAAGGATCTCAACATAAATCTAGCTACTCTGAACCTGCTAGAAGAGAAAGTAGGAAGCAGTCTTGAACACATTGACATAGGAGATCACTTCCTAAATATAACACCAGTAGCACAGACACTGAGAGAAACAACCAATCAATGGGACCTCTTGAAACTGAGAAGCTTTTGTAGAGCAAAAGATATAGTCAACTAGGCAAAGTGACAGCCTACAGAAGAGGAAAGGGTCTTCACCAACCTCACATCTGACAGAGGACTGATATCTAGAATATATAAGGAACTCAAGAAATTAGACATCAAAATGCCCAAACAGTCCAATTAAGAAATGGGCTATAGAACTAAACATAGAATTCTCAACAGAGGAAACTCAAATGGCTGAAAGACATTTAAGGAATTGCTCAACATCCATAATCATCAGGGAAATGCAAATCAAAACAGCTCTGAGATATCACCTTATGCCTGTCAGAATGGCTAAGATCAAAAACACTGAAGACACCTTATGCTGGAGAGGATGTTGAACTAGGGGAACTCTCCTCCACTGCTGGTATGAATGCAAGCTTGTCCAACCACTTTGGAAATCAATATGATGCTTTCTTAGAAAATTGGGAATCAATCTCCCCCAAGATCCAGCTATACCACTCTTGGGCAAATACCCAAGGAATGCTCAATCATACCATAAGAACACTTGCTCAGGTATGTTCATATCAGCATTGTTTCTAATAGCCAGAACCTGGAAACAATCTAGATGCCCTTCAACTGAAGAATGGATAAATAAAATGTGGTACATATACACAAGTAATATTTTTAATTGATATCATGTAAATCCCATCAACAACAATTCCTCTCATTCAATTGTTAAATTTTCTGACTGCCTAATGTGTTATCAAACAGAGACCAAATGCCCTCCATTGTAAATATGTTTCCATTTTTTAATGTGGTAAAAAATTCCCTTTTAACTAATTTCTCCTTTTAAGATATCTTAAGTGATTCACCAAATTTGCTAACAGGGATGATTCAGATGTGAGGCTGAATGCTTCTGCATAGAGCAGTAGAGGCCTGAGCAATATTCAAGGCGACAACTTCTAGTGTGGTAGTAGTCTCAGATGGGGATCCAGAGAGAGCCCACAATGCACCAGGAGAGAAGAAGCCAATGATACTCAGGCCCAAGCTGCTTTTTTATTGAATTCGTGACAGAAACATTAGAGTACCAGATGTAACACGAATTTTAATAGATCTTATTAATAAAAAACTCAGAGCCAGGTACTGGGGTGAAAGCTGAAAGATTAGAGAAACAGAACAAACCAGCCACATTCTTGCCTCTATGAAATCCTCAGCCTTAACATCATGAGTTCCTGTTTCCTTATGTCTTATATAACTTTCTTTGCCCTGACATCACTTCAATGGATTAAAGGCATGTGTACTTCCTAGTACTGGGATTAAAGATGTGTGTACCAAATGACTGGCCCTGTTTCCAGTGTGGCCTTGAACTCACAGAAATCCAGACAGATCTCTGTCTCCCAAGTACAGTAATAGGATTAAGGGTGTGTGCCACTACTGTCTGGCCTCTACATCTAATCTACTGGCTGGCTCTGTCCTCTGTTCCCCATATAAGTTTATGAGAATATGCAATATATCACCATAGGATGTAGAATCACATAGATGACAAACCCTTGGGCATATTTGTGAGGGAGTTTCAAGACTGGGTTAATTGAGGTGGGAAGATCCAACTAAAATGCAAGAGGCACCTTCCAGGAATCCAGGACTAAATGAAAAGAATAAATCAAACTGAGAATTAGTATTCATAACACTCTGTTTTCTGAATGTATATGAAATATGACCAGCTGGCTTCCATCTCTTGCTGCCATGCTTTCTCTTCCATGGAGGAATGTAAATTCGAACTATGAACCAAAATATACTATTCTGTGCTTAAATTGATTTTGTTTGGTAGCTTGTTACATCAATGAGGAAAGTAACTAATGCAATTACCATAGTAAAAAAATTAACCAGTAAAAGAGTATAATAGAGAAAAATCATTTCTCTACTCCCTAGCCTGTTCCTGAAGTTTTCTGTACCATTCTAGAATACACGATGTTCATTTAACTAAATGAAACTTTATGTTAGATACAAGCCTAGATGTATATTGCAGAACTGTAAAACTCCCAGAATATAATGTGAAACATAATATCAGTTATTAATTATAGGAAAAACAACACAGTGTGCCAAATATCAATGTCAAAAAAGAAGGTCTTTTCTATTAGATGTTGGCATTGAAGTCCTCAAGGAAAATTCAGAGTGGTCATACTCTGGAGGGAATAAGCCTTATGTATATAGAAAACAGACAAAATGAGGTTAACTGTAACAGTATGTGTCAAACCCTCATCATTCCAGTGTGGAGGTGGAGGGATTCATGAGCCCCAATCCTAACTAAGGAGCTGTGATGCAGTTGATGGCTGCTGGGGGAGAGAGTTAGTTTCCTTTAAGGATGTAGCTCCCAGTAGATTAACCATGCTACAGTGGATGGCCTCACCTCCAGGAGTATATGCACTTCACAGATTGGGCACAGTAGATTATTAAACAAAAGATAAAAGAAAAAAGCATAAAGTTGGGGGTTTAGAGAGGTCGAGGCAGATCTTGGTTGAATTAGGTAAAGAGTGGAGGTGAATACGATCAAAATATATTCTATGAAACTCACAATTAAAATATTTTAAAACCAAATTATTTGTTTAATAAAATGTGATGCTTCCTGACAAAAGAATACTAACTTATGCTAAAACCTGAAGTAATTTTTGTAGAAATCTTTGGTTGTTTTTGTTGTTTTGTTTTGTTTTGTTTTTCAAGACAGTGTTTCTCTGCTTAGACCCAGCTGTCTTGAAATTCACTCTGTAGCCAAGGCTGGCCTCAAACTCAAAGAGCTATCTGCATTTACTTCCTTAGTGCTGGAATTAAAGGCATACAACACCACTGCCCAGCTTAAATCTGTATTCTTATGTAGTGAAAGAAGACATTGTGAGAGGAATGAAGTATGTGGATCCATGCTCTGTTATATTTTTGAAAAGCTAATCATAGAGGTAATAAAAATTTCAGTGACTATGAATGAGAGAAAAATAAATAGAGAAAACATAGGGAATTTTTAGGGAAGTTAAGCATCTCATTCACATTCTACAATGGTGTATCCATGCCATTATGTACTCTACCACAAGCATAGAAAGCCCAATCAAAAGTAAAATATAATGCAAACTATGATCTTGGGTAATAAATAATGACTGCTAATTATCTAAAATGATAAAAATCTTTCAATGATTTAGTATCTCTGTGTCACTCAAGTAGCATCATTCTTGAAATTATTCCATTATCATATTATATGAAACCTGTCTCCTGTAAACGTTGTGACAGTTGTGATATGGCTGCCCTGGACAAATATTCCAATGACTACTACTCAAATTCCTGATCATCATGCCTCTATCTTCCAAGTGCTAGAATAACTGGCCCAGCATGCTTGGCTTGAATAAGAATTTCCTATGGATTTTCTTAACCACAGATTTTGATCTCTTTCGCCCACTTCTTGGAAAACTACTTCTGGTGCTACAAGAGTAAAAGAATAGTGAATGAAATCAAGTAGAAGTATAAAATTGTTATTGTCATATTGTTTAAGTGATCACATATTTGTTTCATATCTTCCACTAATTAAACATTGGCCTTTTGTCTTCTGAGAAGTTCTGGGGTTCTTTTGAGTTTCTCATCCTTCTTATTAGCATTTCTCTCTTCCTTTATTGATATATCTTACGGTTAGTTCATAGTTCATGTCCAAAAAATATACAAATATCCTTGCACAGATAAACTCTGGAGTTCAGGTCACCAGATTAATTTTTCTTCACTTCTTTTTTTTTTCAATTCCTTTTTTTTATTAATATTTTACAACACCATTCAGTTCAACATAATAGCCACAGATTCCCCTGTTCTCCCCCTCTCGCCCACCCCTCCCCCCAGCCCACCCCCATTCCCACCTCCTCCAGATCAAGGTCTCCCCGAGGACCGGGGTCGACCTGGTAGACTCAGTCCAGGCAGGTCCATTCCCCCCCTCCCAGACCGAGCCAAGTGTCCCTGCATAAGTCCCAGGATTCAAACAGCCAACTCATGCAACGAGCCCAGGACCTGGTACCAATGCACAGCTGCCTCCCAAACAGATCAAGCCAAATGACTGTCTCACGCATTCAGGGGCTGATCCAGTTGGGGGCCCCTCAGCCTTTGGTTCATAGATCCTGTGCTTCCATTCATTTGGTTATTTGTCCCGGTGCTTTATCCAACCTTGGCTTCAACAATTCTCGCTCATATAAACCCTCTTCTTTCTCACTAATTAGACTCCCAGTGCTCCACCAGGGGCCCAGCCATGGATGTCTGCATTCAGATTCCTCAGTCCTTGGATGGGGTTTATGGCACCACTATCTGGGTGTCTGGCCATCCCATCACCAGAGTAGGTCAGTTCCTGCCGTCTCGCGAACATTGCCAGCAGTCTTTTGCGGGGGTATCTTTGTGGATCTCCGTGGGCCTCCCTAGCTCTCTGCTTCCTCCCCTTCTCACCTTCGCATGTGGTCTTCATTTACCATGGTCTCCTATTCCTTGTTCTCCCTCTCTTTTCTTGATCCAGTTAGGATCTCCACTCTCTTTCCCTCGACTGTCGCCCTTCATTGTTCCCACTCATGACCAGGCTGTTCATGTAGATCTCATCCATTTCTTCGTGTCTATTTTTGGGGTCCCGTTTTCCAGGTAGCCTCACTGGTGATGTGAGTAGCAGTCCAGTCATCCTTGTTCCACATCTAGCATCTTCCTATGAGTGAGTACATACCATATTTGTCTTTCTGAGTCAACCTCACTCAGGATGATTTTATCTAGATCCATCCATTTGCCTGCAAACCGTATGATATCATTGTTTTTCTCTGCTGAGTAGTATTCCATTGTGTACATGTGCCACAATTTATTTATCCATTCTTCAGTTGAAGGGCATCTAGGTTGTTTCCAGGTTCTGGCTATTACAAACAATGCTGATATGAACATAGCTGAGCAAGTGCTCTTGTGGTATGATTGAGCATTTCTTGGGTATATGCCCAGGAGTGGTATAGCTGGATCTTGGGGGAGATTGATTCCCAATGTTCTAAGAAAGCGCCATATTGATTTCCAAAGTGGTTGTACAAGCTTGCATTCCCACCAGCAGTGGAGGAGAGTTCCCCTAGTTCCACATCCTCTCCAGCATAAAGTGTCTTCAGTGTTTTTGATCTTAGTCACTCTGACAGGCATAAGGTGGTGTCTCAAAGTTGTCTTGATTTGCATTTCCCTGAT
Source organism: Peromyscus leucopus (assembly GCF_004664715.2). NCBI lineage: Eukaryota > Metazoa > Chordata > Mammalia > Rodentia > Cricetidae > Peromyscus > Peromyscus leucopus. Next base: position 127,703,574 of record NC_051083.1, read on the forward strand.
GATTAGGGAAGTTGAGCAATTCCTTAAATGTCTTTCAGCCATTTGGGTTTCCTCTGTTGAGAATTCTCTGTTTAGTTCTAAAGCCCATTTCTCAATTTGACTGTTGGTCCTTTTGATGTCTAATTTCTTGAGTTCCTTATATATTCTAGATATCAGTCCTCTGTCAGATGTGGGGTTGGTGAAGATCTTTTCCCATTCTGTAGGGTGTCGCTTTGCCTTGTTGACCGTATCCTTTGCTCTACAAAAGCTTCTCAGTTTCAAGAGGTCCCATTGATTGATTGTTTGTCTCAGTGTCTGCGCTACTGGTGTTATATTTAGGAAGTGATCTCCTATGCCAATGTGTTCAAGACTATTTCCTACTTTCTCTAATAGCAGTTTCAGAGTAGCTGGATTTATGTTGAGGTCTTTGATCCACTTGGACTTAAGTTTTGTGCACGGTGACAGATATGGATCTATTTGCAGCCTTCTACACGTTGATATCCAGTTATGCCAGCACCATTTGTTGAAGATGCTTTCTTTTTTCCATTGTACACTTTTGGCTTCTTTGTCAAAAATTATATGTCCATAGGTGTGTGGGTTAATGTCAGGGTCTTCAATTCGATTCCATTGGTCCACATGTCGGTTTTTATGCCAATACCAAGCTGTTTTTATTACTGTAGCTCTATAGTAGAGCTTGAAGTCAGGGATTGTGATGCCTCCAGAAGTTGTTTTATTGTACAGGTTTCTTTTAGCTATCCTGGGTTTTTTGTTTTTCCATATGAAGTTGAGTATTGTTCTTTCCAGGTCTGTGAAGAATTGTGTTGGTATTTTGATGGGGATTGCATTGAATCTGTAGATTGCTTTTGGTAAGATTGCCATTTTTACTATGTTAACCCTGCCTATCCATGAGCATGGGAGATCTTTCCATTTTCTGACATCTTCAACTTCTTTTTTCAGGGATTTAAAGTTCTTGTCATATAGGTCCTTCACTTGCTTGGTTAGTGTTACCCAAGGTATTTTATGTCATTTTTGGCTATTGTAAAGGGTGATGTATCTCTAATTGCCTTCTCAGCTTCTTTGTCCATTGTATATAGGAGGGCTACTGATTTTTTTGAGTTGATCTTGTATCCTGCTATGTTGCTGAAGGTGTTTATAAGCTTTATAAGTTCCTGGGTGGAATCTTTGGGGTCACTCAAGTATACTATCATGTCATCTGCAAATAGGGAAAGCTTGACTTCTTCCTTTCCAATTTGAATCCCCTTAATCTCCTTATGTTGTCTTATTGCTCTGGCTAGAACTTCAAGTACTATATTGAATAAATATGGGGAGAGTGGACAACCTTGTCTCGTTCCTGATTTTAGTGGAATTGCTTTGAGTTTCTCTCCATTTAATTTGATGTTGGCTGTTGGTTTGCTATATATTGCCTTTATTATGTTTAGGTATGTTCCCTGTATTCCTGATCGCTCCAAGACTTTTATCATGAAGGGGTGTTGGATTTTGTCAAATGCCTTTTCTACATCTAGTGAGATGATCATGTGTTTTTTTTCTTTGAGTTTGTTTATATGGTGTATTACATTGATGGACTTTCATATGTTAAACCACCCTTGCATCCCTGGGATGAAGCCTACTTGATCATGGTGGATAATTGTTCTGATGTGTTCTTGGAGTCTGTTTGCCAGTATTTTATTGAGTATTATTGCATCAATGTTCATGAGGGAGATCGGTCTGTAGTTCTCTTTCTTTGTTGCATCCTTGTTTGGTTTAGGAATCAGGGTAATTGTAGCCTCATAGAAGGAGTTTGGTAATGTTCCTTCTGTTTCTATTATGTGGAAAAATTTAGAGAGTATTGGTATTAACTCTTCCTTGAAGATCTGGTAGAATTCTGCGCTGAAACCATCTGGTCCTGGGCTTTTTTTGGTTGGGAGACCTTTAATGACTGTTTCCATTTCCTTAGGGGTTATTGGACTATTTAAAGAGTTTATCTGGTCTTGATTTAACTTAGGTATGTGGTATCTATCCAGAAAAATGTCCATTTCTTTTAGGTTTTCCAGTTTTGTGGAGTAGAACTTTTTGAAATATGACCTTATAATTCTCTGGATTTCCTCAATGTCTGTTGTTATGTCCCCCTTTTCATTTCTGATTTTGTTGATTTGGATTCTCTCTCTCTGTCTTTTGGTTAGTTTGGATAAGGGCTTGTCTATCTTGTTGATTTTCTCAAAGAACCAACTCTTTGTTTCATTAATTTTTTGTATTATTCTCTTAGTTTCTAATTTATTAAGTTTACCTCTCACTTTGATAATTTCCTGGCATCTTTTCTTCCTGGGAGACTTTGCTTCTTCTTGTTCTAGAGCTTTCAGATGTGCTGTTAATTCACTAGTGTGGGATTTCTCCAACTTCTTTATGTGGGCATTTAGTGCTATGAATTTCCCTCTTAACACTGCTTTCATAGTGTCCCATAAGTTTGGGTATGTGGTGTCTTCATTTTCATTGATCTCTAGGAAGTCTTTAATTTCTTTCTTTATTTTTTTAACCCATTGGTGATTCAGTTGAGCATTATTCAGTTTCCATGAGATTGTAGGTTTTCTGTAGTTTTTGTTGTTGTTGAAATCTAGCTTTAAACCATGGTGGTCTGATAGAACACAGGAGGTTATTCTAATTGTTTTGTATCTGTTGAGATTTGCTTTGTGGCCAAGTATGTGATCGATTTTAGAGAAAGTTCCATGGGGTGCTGAGAAAAAAGTATATTCTTTCTTGTTAGGATGGAATGTTCTGTAGATATCTATTAGGTCCAATTGGGTCATGACATCAGTTAAGTCCTTTATTTCTCTGTTAAGTTTCGATTTGGGAGATCTGTCCAGTAGTGAAAGTGGGTTGTTGAGATCTCCCACTATTAATGTGTGGGGTTTTATATGTGGTTTAAGCTTTAGTAATGTTTCTTTTACATATGTGGGTGCCCTTGTGTTTGGGGCATATATGTTCAGAATTGAAACTTCATCTAGGTCGATCTTTCCTGTGACGAGGATGTAAGGTACTTCTTGATCTCTTTTGATTGATTTTAGTTTGAAGTCTATTTTGTTGGATATCAGTATGGCTACCCCTGCTTGTTTCTTAAGACCATTTGATTGAAAAGTCTTTTCCCAGCCTTTTATTCTTAGGTAGTTTCTGTCTTTGAATTTGAGATGTGTTTCTTGTATGCAGCAGAAAGATGGGTCCTGCTTTCGTATCCATTCTCTAAGTCTATGTCTTTTTATAGGTGAATTTAGTCCGTTGATATTAAGGGATATTAATGACCAGTGATTCTTCATCCCTGTCATTTTTGGTGGTAGTGTGTGTGTACTTCTCTTCTTTGGGGTTTACTGTTGTGGCTTTATCTATTGCCTGTGTTTTTGAGTGTGTATCTGACTTCCTTCGGTTGGAATTTTCCATCTAGTGCTTTCTGTAGGGCTGGGTTTGTGGATAGGTATTGTTTAAATCTGGCTTTGTCTTCAAATGTCTTGTTCCTTCCGTCTATGATGATTGAAAGTTTTGCTGGGTATATTAGTCTGGGCTGATATCCATGGTCTCTTAGTGTCTGCATTACATCTGTCCAGGTCCTTCTGGCTTTCAAAGTCTCCATTGAGAAGTCGGGTGTTATTCTGATGGGTTTACATCTATAGGTCACTTGGCCTTTTTCCTTGGCTGCTCTTAATATTCTTTCTTTATTCTGTACATTTAGTTGTTTAATTATTATGTGTCGAGGGGACTTTTTTGGGGGGTCTATTCTGTTTGGTGTTCTATAGGCTTCTTGTATCTTCATAAGCATTTCCTTCTTTAAGTTGGGAAAGTTTTCTTCTATAATTTTGTTGAATATATTTTCTGTGCCTTTGAGTTGGTATTCTTCACCTTCTTCTATCCCTATAATTCATAGGTTTGGTCTTTTCATGCTGTCCCAAATTTCTTGGACATTTTGGTTCATGACTTTGTTGGCTTTAGTGTTTCCTTCGACTGATGAAACTATTTCTTCTACTGTGTCTTCAATGCCAGAAATCTTCTCTTCCATCTCTTGCATTCTGTTGGTTATACTTGCATCTGAAGTTCTTGATCTTTTACTCAGGTTTTCTATTTCCAGCATTCCCTCTGTTTGTGTCTTCTTTATTTTTTCAATTTCCCTTTTCAGTTCTTGGACTCTTTCCTTTGTTTGTTTCATTACTTTTTCATGATTTTCTTTCAGTGCTTTATTGTTTTCTTGCAGGACTTTATTGTTTTCTTCCAGGAATTAATTGTTTTCTTGGAGGGCTTTATTGTTTTCTTGGAGGGCTTTATTGTTTTCTTCTAATTTGTTTGCCCTTTCCTCTAGTTGTTTACAGTGTTCTTCCAATTTTCTTGTCTTTTCCTCTACACAAGCCTCTACCTTCTTCATGAAGTTACTCATAAGGCTACTTTCTTCTGCTTCTTCCAATTTTTGGTGTTCAGGTCTAGATGTTGGAGATGGGCTAGGTTCTGGTGATGCTGTATTGTTCTTCATTTTGTTGTATGTACGTCTGCCTTGATGTCTGCCCATCTCCTCTTGGTTCCTTCTGGGTCTTATCAGTGTACTTGGTTCAGAAAGAGCTGACAGACTCAGGAAGTCTCTCTCTCTCTCGTCCAAAAGGGAGTTCTCTTGTCCAACTCTCTCTGGTCCAGAAGGGAAATCTGGGGCAGGATGGGACCTGGGGGCCGGTCTCTAAGTCTCAGGAAGTGGCTGGGGTCTCAGGCTGATGGGCGTGGGGGTAGGGCGCGGAGATTGCAGGGGCTGCCAGCGGGCTTGGAAAAGGGGATCCCTCCCGGTGGGGCTAGAAGGGGACCCGCCCGGTGGCCAGAGCCCGTGGCCAAGTTGGGCAGGTCTTCCCGGAGTGGCTGGTGCCCAGGGATGGGGTCCGGGTTGCAGCCGGGTACTCACCTCTGGTCCAGAAGGGAAGTCGGGGGCAGGATGGGAATTGGGGGCCGGTCTCTAAGTCTCAGGAAGTGGCTGGGGTCTCGGGCAGATGGGCGTGGGGGCAGGGCGCGGAGATTGCAGGGGCTGCCGGGGGGCTTGGAGAAGGGGATCCCTCCCGGTGGGGCTAGAAGGGGACCTGCCAGGTGACCAGAGCTTGTGGCCAAGTTGGGCAGGATTTCCCGGAGTGGCTGGTGCCCAGGGATGGGGTCCAGGTTGGAGCCGGATACTCACCTCTGGTCCAGAAGGGAAATTGGGGGCAGCATGGGAGCTGGGGGCCGGTCTCTAAGTCTCAGGAAGTGGCTGGGGTCTCGGGCAGATGGGCGTGTGGGCAGGGCACGGGGATTGCAGGGGCTGCTGGGGGGGCTTGGAGAAGGGGATCCCTCCTGGTGGGGCTCTGGTCCAGAAGGGAAGTCTGGGGCAGGATGGGAGCTGGGGGCCGGTCTCTAAGTCTCAGGAAGTGGCTGGGGTCTCAGGCAGATGGGCTCTGGTCCAGAAGGGAAGTCTCCTTCACTTCTTCTTTAAACATTCAAAGCAAGCAGTAGTCAATATTATAAACACTTGATTTTATTTGAAATTGTCAAATATCAGTTTTTTGTCTATTTCTTGTAAACTTTTAAGAACATATGGATTTCTACATTTGAAATAACTGGTCTTCTGAATCCCTTCTCACTAGACTATATTCTTTTATCCTTACCTCCCAATTTGCACTAGGATTCCTGAAGCTTTAACAGTTACCAAGGCCTCCAGAGAGGCCCCAAAGCTGTTTATCCTATCTCTGTTTTCAATTACTATAATTATATCTGTACGTGAAATTAAAATTCTTAACACAGTACTTGACTGCTAGATTTACTGTTTAGTTGATGATCATTTTGAGAATTTTTCAGGCTTAGGAACATAGGTTATTTTATTGATTATTCTACAGTGAAATAATTAAGAAATTAAATCATACGATGCATGAATATCTCATATTGTGTTTTAGAATTTATAATATATATATTATATTATATATGTATATATACATTATATATATAATTATTAAGATACCTAAATTGGACTGACTGGCAAAGACTACAGAATAAACATTTCTTAAGTGAAAGGAAGAGGGCTAGAGAGATGGCTTAGCCATCAAAGGCTAGGCTCACAACAAAAAATATTAGAGAAAGCAACAGAAATCATTAATCTCAAGAACAGTAACTGAATAATGTGGTTCCAAAGTTATCTGTCTGTCCTGTCTCAAGATCTTCAATAACTAATACAAATTCTTACTTCCCTGAAATAGGGAACAGAGGCTCTCAACATTTTATTTAATATGAAATACATGAAAAATAGTTCCTATGAAAATCTGTGAAAAAAATCCCATGTTTCCAGGGTAATATTCAAGTATGAGTGTAACATATAACTCTATGGTTCCTAGGCTTGATATTTAGAATTTCTACTGATGCCTACTTCTCTTTGCTTGGTGTCTGAAATACAGCTCAATAATCAGTTCATTTCTATATACATTTATGAACCACCTAGTATGTGCTCAGACTCCTGTTAAATATGCAAAGACACATTTCAACTTTTATCAAGAGTTGAGGAATTTAGTAATGCTGTAACTACTTAATAAATAGTTTTCAGTGGAATAAAAACTAATTTCAAATTAAATATATAGTAAAGTGTAACAGTTTGAAGTTTTTAGCAAATACATGAAAATCATCATATTAATCTATTACATGCCAGAAATTTTTTGATGTAAGAATATGAAACTCTTATGATGATTGATATAAAATAGTATATAGGATTATCTTATCAATATTTAGCCATTTTACCTTGGAAATAGTCATAACAATACCTTTGCTATGAAATAGCATGAACAAATGGATATTTGGTAACTTAATAAGCTCATCATTTTATCTTTTGTTCCAAATTTCTTAGCATGGTAAAATCTCCAGATGAGAGAAGTCTTAGTTCCTCTTCCCTACCCAAGAATAAAAACCACATCTGAGTGTATACAAGAGTAGTGAGCACTCATTTTTGGAATCAGTGTTATCAGGATGCAATATGTTGAAGAAGGTGGATTGATTATTTTAAAAAAAAAAGATCTTATATGACTGTAATGGTATAACAACAGATAGATGAAATAAAACATTTTCAAAATAGTTAAGCTGCTGATGAGGAATTTGGTTCTCTAAACTATGATGTAACCTATTCATTAGATTTATATTTCTATCTCCCTTTCCAGTCTTTGGGACCATACTACTTTAAGTAGCTCACAAAAGTGAATCTCCTCTGTAATTAGACAGTTGCTATTACACTATGCTGCAGCACTGTCTCTGAGTATGGAGCATTTTCCTCCTGTGGGAGTAAAGTTTGAAAAACTTTGTAAATATTTCTTCGTAGTAATACTAATTTAATCTTACTAAAACACTGTTCTTAGCATCACAACTAATATATGTAAAAATAACAACAGCTAAGATTTATTTTGTCATTTGAACTCTATAAGCACTGTTCCTTGTGTTACATAAAATATAGTGAGTAGTCAAACTTACTTAGATTTAAGTCATTATTTTAGTCTTCCATTTTATAATGAGGTTGATAACTAAAGATTTTTAAAAACTTATTTGAGGTCCATTATCTAGAATTTTGATTCTAGATTTTGTAGCCTTAACTGACATAACACCTCTTGATTGAATATATTTTAACAAGCACACAGATTTTTAAGTATGTGCTCAGGTATGCATAACTGGGCTTTCAGCTCTCACATCATTATCAAACAAGCTACTGGTTAGGTGTGTTCTTTTCAAGTTTTACCTATAATCCTCTCATGTTTTCTAAATTGTTGTTATTAAGGTTTGTGAACATATTTGGTGACTCCACTCAGTCACTTTATACTCATTTCCTGGTCAAATAGAATTCAGGTCTACCAAATTTAATCTGAAAGGAAAATATCGCTATGATGAATTCCATCACTTTTGGGACTAGGTGAGTTCTTTTCCTTAAAATCTATACAGGTCAATGGATTTCTTCTTAGCCTTTAGTATAATGATCATTACCATAAAAATTCATTTAATTTATATGCCATACTCTATACTGAATTCAATAAAACAGGAGATATTGGGCCAGCAAGACTCTCAGAGCATAAAAGCAACCGCTGCCTGATTAACAACCTTAGTTCATTCTCTGCAGCCCACATAGTGGAATAAAAAAAAAGAGCTCCTTCTAATTGTCTTCTGACCTCTATATAATTGCCCTCTCTATAAATGCCATAGCACACATGAACAGTAAATAAACAAATAAATAAAAATTTGAAGAGCAGGGATTGTGTTTGCTATGTATTCTCTTGTATTTTAAGCACTTATTAGATGTTGATATTAAAAAGGACTAAGTATTACTGTGTCAATTAATTCTGTTCTGCTCATTGGCTCTTGTAGAAGTCCTTCATAAGGACCCATTTTTGTCCTTGGTTACCTTAGTTATTAATTGATTCACCTGACATTATATTCTGATTTTATTATATTTCTAGACAATATAGTAGCATGATCCATCAATTGAGTTGATTGTACCTAGAATGTTTGTTGATATTTTTCTTGCCCTTACTAAACTGCAGTCTAACTGATAAGTCCAAAATTCTGAGAATAAAAGACACACTATAACAAATGATGAGATGTATCTTATATCGGAATTTGGAAAGCATGTTGCATGGAATAACACATTATAGCATCAAAATTACCTGTAATTTATACAGTTAACCTTAAAAATCTTTGAATTGATTTATCCACAGACATGATGAATAAAAGAAAAGCAGTACTGAGAACTTATTTTAACCTATGGTTGCTTCCTCTAAAATAGTTTCTCATTAGCCTAATGCTTCCATCCTCGGGAAGCTGGAATAGTTCACAAAGCATCTATTTTACTTTTTTTATTCTTGTATTACTTAAGCTCAGATTTCAACCTTGGCAGAAACAAGCTGGTTGTTTGCAAAAACAAAACAGGAATTGGTGTTTTCTCAAACATAATATCAATTTAAAAATAGAAAGTGACTTTTTTTTAGCTCACATCCACTTACCTTTCTTATTTGCCAAGTCCCATTTGACCTTTATAATGCAGTTGAGAAAATTTCCAGATGAATGACAAGACCATAATGCTGTTAACCATTCCTGCTTCCATCTTTAATGGTATCAACTGGCACACAAGGGTCCTAACAGTTTCTCAATAAAAGCAAGCCCCGGGCTCTCAATGATTCTTCCTTATCCCTCAAAATTCCTAGTTATGGGTTGATGAAAATACCAGGGCAGGTATATGGTGATATTTTAATTGTACTGAAATGTGATTTTATTTAAATGTTAACAAAAATGTTGCCTGGGGATCAGAGCTAATAGCAAGCCATAGCAGAACCTGGGCGGTGGTGATGTACACCTTTAATCCCAGCTCTTGGGAGGCAGAGCTAGGTAGATCTCTGTGTGTTCAAGGATACAGCCAGCATGGAGACACACGCCTTTAATCTCAATACGAACCATAGAAGACCTGGAGGTCTATACAGACAGGCAGTGATGAGGAGGAGGTCATGTGGTTGGGTTTACAACCAATGAGAAGGCAGAATAGAAAGTCTATAAAAAAACAAACAGACAGGAAGTAGGTCTCTTGCTGAGGAAGATGGCAGCAGCAGTGAAGGGTAAGGTTTCTAGCTCTTAGCTTTTGCTCTGACCTCTTGGGCTTTCATCTTTGCATTGGCTCTGTGTTTATTTAATAACACTGTTATGTAGATGTAACCAACAGTCTTATTAAATAAGAAACAGAACCAATGCAAAGAAGAAAGCCAAGAGATCAGAGCTAAGAGCCTTACCCGTCTGCTGCACCTAGCCTCTTCAGCCAAGAGACCTACTTCCTCTGTTTTTGTCTTTATATTATATCCTGTATCATGCTGAAAAAAAATTCATTTTGTTCCTATTTTCAGAAAACTGTTAAAATTTTGTGAAACATGTTTTTTTTTCTGCAGCAGTGCAGATGAGTTTGTGTGTATGTACCATGTTAAATATATTTAGTTCGTATTGTGTACCAACATTACATTTCTGGAATCAACTTTGCTTGAGTTTTGTGCATGCTCCTTTTAAATATACTATTCAATTAAATTTCATAATGTATTATTATTTTTCATCTGTAGTCATATAAATATGTTGTCTTTGACTTTTAGACCTCATAGAATATACTAAGATGTGATTTCTTTTCTTATACTTTTAAATAACATGAGAAATATTACTGTTAATTCTATGGTAATTGTTTAATTGGAAAATTTATCAATGAAGCCATGTAAATCTAGGTTTTTAGTTATTTTGAAGTATTTGATTACTGATTCAATTTCTATTGAGTGTGTGTGTGTGTGTGTGTGTGTGTGTGTGTGTGTTTTGAGATTATCTGCTTTTTCTTGAAAAACATAGATAACATTTCTTTCTAGGGGGATTTATCCATTTTATACAAGTTATTATATTGTTATGATAAAAAACCACGACTAAAGCAATTTGGGATATAGAGGGTTTATTTGGCTTACTTATACTTCATATCATCTGAAGGAAGTCAGGATAGGAACTCAAATATAGAAGGAAACTCGAAGCAGGAGCTGATGCAGAGGCCATGGAAAGGTACAGTTTACTGGCTTGCTCTTCATGGCTTGTGCATCCTGATTTCTTATAGAAACCAAAACCACTAGCCCAGCAATGGCTCCACCCACAATTGTCCATTAATCACTAATTAAGAAAATGCCCTACATTCAGATTTTATTTTCTCAGTTGAGGTTTCCTAATTTGTGATGACTCTAGCTTTTGTCAAGTTGACATAAAACTACCCAGTATAGAATAAAATTGCTCATGATATCATAATATTATCATCTATTTATTTCTGTGAGGTCAGTAGTACTTCCCTAGTTTTAGTTTTAACCAATTTCTATTTTCTCTATTTTTTATTTCTCAATCTAGCCAAACATTTCTCAACTTTTTTTTATTTCATGGATTTTATTTTCTTGCTATTCATTATTTTATATATCTAAAATTCAATTCTTATTATTTCTTTCCTTCTGCTTACTTTGGGAGTTAATTTATGATTCTTCATGGCATAGAATTAGTTGGTTTGAATATTCTTCCATTTTGAATATATGCATGTGCAGCTATATTATCCTTTCACAATAATTTCTCACCTTGTAAGTTATGATATGTTGTTTTACTTTTATTCCATTCTGAGCACATTCTAATTTCCCCTTATGTTTCTTCCTTGACATGACTATTTGAGAATATATGGTTTAAATTCTGTGTGCTAATGAATATTTCACATTTCTGTAAGACAAGTTGCTAAATGGTCTTATTTAAAAAAACCTAGAGCCAGATATTGGGGTAAAAACTAAGAGATCGGGGAAGCAGAAAGAAGCCAGCCACATTCTTACTGCTAGAAATCATCAGTCAAAGAGAGACCAACTTCCTATATACCCACACCAATATGCCTTTCTGTCCCTGCCCTCTTACTTCTTTTCTCCACCAATTATATCACTTCCCATTTGTACAAATCTCCAGACATCCTTGGTTAGTGATGGGATTAAAGGCATGTGTCACCATGTCTAACTCTGTTCCCAGTGTGGCTTTCAATTCACAGAGATCTGGATCGATCTCTGCCTACCAAATGCTAGGATAAAAGGCATGTGCTACCATTGCCTGACTTCCATATTTGATATAGTGGCTGGATTTTCCCTCTGATATTCAGATAAGATCTATTGGGATGCACAAAGAAAATATCACCACCTTTCCCCCATTTTTGTCTAAAATAAAAAAAGTTATAAGTAATATAAGGAAAACTATATAAAATCAGTACAATAACTATATACAACATGCACAGGCAATAAATACATCAACAATGTCTAGTCCATTTGCATTGCAAAAATTCAGCAAAAATATTCCATTATCAATCCTATTTTGTTGAGTCCAAGGGATTGTATCTAATTTACCTTCTATCCTAATTTGCAATACCAACGGAAAACTATCTTTTGATGTCTTTCAAACTTACACATTTTACACCTCTTAGTGAGTTTTTTTCTAAATTTCTTAACAAGGAAAACTATAACTATTTAATCTTCATCTCCCTAAGAGACCCAAGAAGGAAATAAATAATATTGCCTGGGTAAGGAGGAAGTGCAAATAAGTGACTTCCAAAAAATGTGAGTTATGGAAGAAACAGCAGGCTGCCTGGATAGTCCACAAACATTTCTCTGAATCATTGGGGCATCCATTCTTCATCCTACAGGCTTAGCATATCTGACAGATTCATTTGTGAAGCAGGATTTTCTAAACTGCCTTTCTACATTGTCTTGGCAAGGATCAGCAATCCTCTGTTTTGTGTCCTGCTTGTCCATTTTGGACAGCGTACTGTCAGCAGTCGATGCAAGGGAACTTTTTTGCCCAGTGGCTAACTTTTTCCACAGTGAAAATAAACTCCATATGGAGTTGCTTCAATGTTCATCATCTTCTCTGAAATACTTTGGTGCTTCCAAGATCAGACTTGTCTCATAGTCATTAAAATTAAAAAAAAAAAAAAACTGTTATTAAAACATCTTAAATGTCATATTCTGTAGATCTCTGAAGTGTTTGAGATGACCTGTCTATCTAAAATATATCTAAGCTTGACCTTGAAAATATACCTAATATGACTACAAGTTCAATTGTAATGACTAACTACTAACTTACATTTCTTTGTATCTTAAACAGTTGGTAAAACTTTAAAGGATTAGTAAATTGTATTATATTGTTAAATGAAGTGTATAGGTACAATACCTTGAATAAGATTAGAAATATATGTACATTCTTTTCTAACAAAATCAATCTCAAATTTGTATCAATATACATAATTTGTATACAACATACAAAAATCCAATCCAATGTAAAATATTTAAAACCAGTAGTTGCTTTCTAAAGTGCATTCAACAATCCACCTTTTTATCTTATCATATCTATATAAATCAATCTTAAATTTGCAGCAATATACATAATTTGTATACAATATACAGAAATCTAATCCAGTATAAAAAAAGTAAAACTAGTAATTGCCTTCTAAAAGCAGATTCAATAATGGATCTTTTTATCTTATCATTTCAGTATTCTTTCTTTTTTCTTTTCAGAGTAGATTCAATAATCTACATTTTATTCTATCATTTCTATTTTTTTCTCAGAATCCATTCAATAATCTATATCTTATCTAGATCTTTTTTAAAACAAGAATGCTGAATATAATTTTCTTTGATTAACTATTTTCCTGACCATTAAAAAGTAACAATTTGTAACCAACAATCTTAAACAATGACAATTTCTCAAAACCTACTGAAAGAACAAAAAACACCCACACCACCTCTTGGGAACATAGGTATTGTGTTCTTAAAATTACATTCTGCTGTCTGGGGGTGAAGACATCTTTAGGGGATCCTGAATAGAAAAATTTTGAGTTAATTGTGAAGTCCTTGGAGATGTAGTTGTATCATTTGTTGTCCAGTCTCTGTATAGTACAAAAGTACAGGTATCTCATGTCCTTGCTCCAGTATTCTCTAAGGCTGGATCATCTCAACTAGCCATCTCAAAGTTGTCTTGAGCATTTTGTAGTCCACAGATGATCATTGTGTGGTGTTTGTCAGATTAGTGGTATTACCATCATCCTGATGGAATCATCATAGTGGGGCCCCATCATCTTTTTGGAGATTTCAAATTTGTGGTTAGGCATGATCATGATGCTGTGCATAAACTGATGAGACTCAAACACAAAAACATGCACAGGCAGCTAGATGAAGTCTTTTTTTTCTAGAATTAGTTAGTACTCTATATGACCATTAATGCCATGACAAAAGTTTATAGTAAATGTATATAAATCTTATAAATTTTGATGTAAAATTCATACCTTAAGAAAAGTTTTAAAGAATCAAAATAGAACCAAATAATTATGAGATTAATGGCAATAGAATTTTCTCTAAATTTTGATTTTATTCTGTCCCATATTATATGGCTCTTCAGACATGATACAGAGATTTTGCATTTTCCTTTAAACAAACATGCTTGGGGTTAGAGAATGAGAGAGTCATGCTCCAATTCCAAAGTCAGCTTTAATTTTTAATTGAAGTGGGACTACAAAAAGACCATTTTGTTAAATGTCTTTAGAGAAGAACAGAAAAAAATATTTATGAAGACTTATGAAATTTTATGTGTGAGATACCACTAGGCAATATACTCTCTTTCTTTGGACATTTTTTTCTGGATAATTTGTCTTTTTCTTCAGATGTCTCCTTTGTCCAGTTTTCTTCTGATTCCCTAGGCTTCATTCTCTAGAAAGACAACAACAAAAACAACAACAACAAAAAACCCTTCCCCAAGCCTAATTTTTCAGAGGTTACCTTTTGGCAAGTTATATCTGATGAAATTAATAGCACTTTTATTTGTATAAATTAATTTAAATTGAACGATCATGCCAGTTGATGAACTATCAGCTCTTCTAATTAAAAGAAAACTCTTGTTCAAATCAAACCTTTGTCAATTTTGATATTATCCATAAATTTTCTTCCCCTGTAGAAACAAAAGCAAAACCTCATCCCCAATGTAATTCATATCCTGGTTTCCATTCTGAGGTCAGTACATGTTTAAATTATATAGGCTGATTTAATTCTGTAGGTGTTTTTTTCTATTATTCAATGTCTCTTCACAGCTGTTCCTTTTCATTAGCTTTGAAAAAAATTCTAAGTTAATAAACCATTATATAATCTATTTCTGGAGGCTTTTGTTACCTCTTTCTTTTATTTAGCATATCCTTTAGAGTTTGATTTGATCTTTCTATCACTGCTTGGCCAGTAGGTTTTTGTGGTATACCTGTAATATGCACTATATTGTAACAAGCAAAAAAATGTTTCATTTTACCAGAGACATATACTGGAGGACTGTGAGTTTTAATTTGTACAGGCATAGCCGTGATGGCCATAACTTCTAACAAATGTGTGATTACAGAATCAGCTATTATGAAACTCGAAGCAGTTGCCCATTGAAATACTGAATAGGTATCAATGGTATGGTGTAGATATCTCATTTTTCCAAATTCTGCAAAGTGAAACACATCCATCTGCCAGATTTTATTCTTCTGCATACCATTTGGGTTACACTCTGCTGGTAGTGGAATTTTACTTTAAAATGAACAAGTAGGAAAGTTCATTAAAACTTCCTTGGCTTGTTGCCAAGTTATAGAAAAAATCCTTTTTTAAAATTTTACTATTGACATGATGTTTTATATGAAACTCTGAGGCCTCCAGCTCATTTCCTATCAATATTTTATCAGTCTCATCATTACTTTGTGCTAGAGGTCCTGGCAGACCAATATGGTATCGGATGTGAGTTATATATAAGGGATGCTTCCTATTCTTGATTATATCTTATAGCTGAATAAATGACAAAGTTAATTCTGACTCATCATGAATAAATTCTGCAGTCTCAATATGTAATAACACTCTTCCAGCATACTGAGAATCAGTAACTATGTTGAGAGTTCCTGAAAAATCCATTAATACCATCAGAATAGCATATAATTGCAAATTTTGAATTGAATTATAAGGACTTTGAACCACTTTACTTAAATTTTCTGATTTGTAGACTCCCTTTCCTTGTTTGTATAAAATGTGTAAGATGTAGGGGTTCCAGATATTGGTGTTTCCCTACAATGAGAGGCAGGATCTAATCAGCTCTCATTTTATAAGTTGAATTCTATCACTTTTGGGATATTTGCTATTTATCTCTCCCAAAAACTTACTCTAAGCTCTTTGCCAAGGATCACTTTCTGCTCGTAATCTGTCAATTTTATCATTAATTATATGTACTACAATTTTTGCTGGGTCTATTCTTGTAGATGAAGTCTCAATTTTTCTTTTAAAATCAAGCCACAGATCTTTTCCACATAAGTTTTTAATTTTCTACTCTGTTTATTTGGTAGAAATATCCATTCCAATATAATATTTCCCCTCTGCATTGAAATTCCTGTAGGAGAATACTTAGAAGGTAAAATGACCAAAATTTAATCAAACTTTGGATACAAATGATCCACATGTGCATCCTGTGTTTCCTTTTCCACCAAAGCCAGTTCTCTCTCAGCTTCAGCTAATAATTTTCTTGGACTATTTAAGTCCTTGTCACCCTCTAAGATTTTGAAGAAATTACTCAGTTCATACTTTTTTGCTCAAATAGCAATCCATAGACTGGAAATGTCTCCAAAAATCATAGAAAGTCATTAAGAGTCTGTAATTGATCTCTCCTAATTTGCAACTTTTGGGGTATTTTTTTTTTGGTTTTTTGAGACAGGGTTTCTCTGTGTAGCTTTGCGCCTTTCCTGGAACTCACTTGGTAGCCCAGGCTGGCCTCGAACTCACAGAGATCCGCCTGGCTCTGCCTCACAAGTGGGGTATAATTTTTTGTAAAACTATTTTATATCCTAAATAATTAATAGAATCTCTTCTTTGTATCTTTTCAAGAGCAATTTGTAATCTTCAACAAGGCAAATTTTTCTTTACTTCTTCACACATTCCAAGTTATCTAAATTTGAATCAGCTAGTAAAATATTGTACATGTAATGATAAATTATAGATTTAGTATATTATTTACATATTACCTCCACTGGCTGTAGTACAAAATATGGGCAAAATGTTGTGCTATTTAACATTCCCTGTGGGATAACCCTCCATTGACATGTCTTAACCACCTGAGAATTATTATAAGTAGGCACTGTGAAGGCAAATCATTTTCTGTCTTTTTCTTCTAAGAGTATTGAGAAGAAACACTCTTTTAAATTGCTAACTAAGAGCCCATCCTTTAGGTAACAAAGTAGGCAAAGGAATTCCATAATGTACAGAGCCCATTGCCTGAATTATCTTCTTAATTGCTCTTAGGTCTGTTACCATTCTTCATTTGCCAGATTTCTTTTTAATAACAAATACAGGAGTATTCCAATGGCTGATTAATTCATCAATATGCTGAGCATTTTACTGTTTTTCTACCAGCTCTTCTAAAGCCTGGAGTTTCTCTGTTGTTAAGGGCCATTGCTGAACCCATACAGGCTTGTCTGTTAACCATTTTAAAGGTAGAAATGTTGGTGTCTCTGAAATATCAGCAGTTGTTTTGCCCTGTTCTCATATATTCTGGATAGCCGGTGACTGTTCTTTATATTAATACCTCCTAATATTTCTCTTAGAAACATGTAATAGTTTATGGTTTGTTTCTGAGGTCAGAGATATGTTAGTCTTTGTATTCCATTGTATTAATAGGTCACAACCCATAAATTAATAGGTATATTAGCCACATATGGCTTTAATTTTCCTCTCTGTCTTTCTGGCCCTATACATTAGACTCGTCTTGTGCTCTGTTTCACTTCAGATAATGTTCCAATCCCAACCAGCTGAACATTTACCTCTTGAAGAGGCCAATTTGGATGCCAAAATTCTGGTGCAATTATTGTGACATCCATGCCTATGTCTACAAGCCCTTCATAGATAATGTCATTTATTTGTATTTTTAATTTTGGTCTTTGTTCATTTATAGAAATTTGCCAAAAAAATCACTATATAGTTTCTCCTGAATTTCCTGTTCTCTCTGCTATAGCTGTTCTATCACCCCAACAGTATGGCTTTCTCCAATAGGCATTTATTTATTTAATTGCTCTGAGAAGAGGTTTCTTCTACAATGGCAGGAAAGGACTGAACTGAATTTGTCATCAGAGCCTGCAAGAGGCCCCTCAGGGAGTTTCCCAATGGCAGAGGATTACCTTGTGTGTTCATTGTTGATCTACATTTGTTAGTACAATGTTTACCTTACTCCACCTCTGCATAATTCAGAAGGGAGGGGAATTCTGTTGCCTTGTTCCTTGAAGAATCATTTTTTTCTACAAACACCCTGCTTACAGTCACTTTTTGGGTGACCTTGTTTACCACAATTAAAACATCTGACATTATTATTTTTCCTCAAAGCTTTTGTTTTCACCATATCCACGTATCATCATGGTCATGAGACTCAATATTAATTGCATCCTTGATCCAATCCTCCAAGTGTGCTGATCTGGCCTTTAATGGCCTAATTACACATTTACATACCGCATTAGTGTTCTCAAAAGCAAAAGATTCAATTATTATGTGTCTAGATTTTGGATTTTGTATTGTTCTCTTTACTGCTGAAGAGAGCCTTTCTAAGAAATCTGTGGAGGATTCTTCAGGGCCCTGTTTAACTTTTGTAAATGACTCATTTTTTTTGTTTCCTCATTTCTGACCCATGCATTCATGGCTGCCATGTAGCATAGAATCAGGGTTTGGTTATCATATAAAGATTGTCTTTGTAAACCATCATAATTGCCTTCTCCAAGAAGCTGATCCTGAGAAATTTCCACACCTCCAGTCCTACATCGTAGTTCTATAGTTTTAGCTTCCTCTTTCCACCATATTCTCCACTGTAATTGTGCCCCAGCCTCTAGTACAGATGTAACTAATTCTTTACAGTCCTGAGGATAATTATATTACAAGTTGACTATGAATTACAAATGCCTAAAAAATGCATAATGCATGCTATATGATACTATAGCTTCTTAAATCTCCTTAAATCTAACATTACCACTTGTCTACACTTAGTTCCTATATACCCTTGAGTATTTAGCGCTTCCTGTAAGATTACTGGGTAGATTAACATCTGCTGTCTAAACCTGAGGCTCTTTCTCTGTAACTGTATAATTCAATCCCGTGATAGGTTCACCTTTAATTCATCTGTTTGAGTCTGAATTTCTCCATAATTCATTTTAACAAGGTTTTCTAAAGTCAATCCTGTTGATGTATCCAACAGTCTTATTAAATAAGAAACACAGAAACAATGTAAAAGAGAAAGCCGAGAGGTCAGAGCTCAGAGCTAAAATCTCACCCTTCCTCCTGCTGTCCCAGCTTCCCGAAAGAGAACTATTTCCTGTGTTTAAGTTGTTTATCCAGTCATTCTGCCTTCTCATTGGTTGTAAACCCAAACACGTGACTGCCTCGACACTGTCTGAATGTACAGCCCCCTAGGTCTTAAAGGCATATGTCTCCAATGCTGGCTGTATCCCTGAACACACAGAGATCTATGGGATTAAAGGCGTGTGCCACCACCGCCACACTCTTGCTATGGCTCTAATAGCTCTGAACCCCGGACAACTTTATTTATTAACATACAATCAAAATCACATTTCAGTACAATTAGAATACCACCACATTTCCCCTTTTCTATTTTAATAAAAAGAAAAAAAGCAAAGGGTTATAACTAACAAAAGAAAAACTATATACAAAAGTACAATAACTATATACAATATATACAAGTAATAAATACCTAAACATGTATTTGACAAATCAGAGAAAATAATTCCATTATCTATCCTATTTTGGTAAATCCAAGATGTATCTAATGCACTTTCTATCCTAATTAATTTTCAAATATAACTAACTAATCTTCAACCATAACTAACTAATCTTCAACTCCCTCAGAGACCCAGGAAGGAAATAATATTAGCTAACAAAAATAAAAACACGAAGTGCATGCAAGCAACTTCCAAAAAATTTGTGAGTTGACAGAAACAGCCAGCTGCCTGGGCAGTCACCTGAGGTTTCTCTGCAGTGTTGGGGCATCATCTTCAGCCTATAGGCTTAGTGTATCTGACAGACTCATTTGTGATGTAGGATGTACACAAGGTCAACAGTTCAACCTCACATTGGGTGAGAGCAGTCCACGTACCAGAAACACCTGAATTCCACTAGTGTCCTGTCATGATTCAGGATTTTAAATTCTGGAAATTGTTGACAGTTTTTGAATTCAGCTGTCCATTCTTCTTGGCTGTGTATATATGGCTTCATCTCAGCATCCCCTTCTTCTCCACATCCCTCTATTAAATGCCAGTCTACTGTCAAGAGGTGTGAGCTTTCAGCTGCTGTTCCATTGCACAACAGCAGCCATCAGCCCTCTGCCTGTTAAGCTGCCTTCGAAGAAAAGGGCACTGTACCTTTTCGGATTGCGAAGGCCACTTCAGGGATGGGGCCATATTGTCCTGGCCTCAGAAGATGCCTTTTGATAAAGCCATAACCACACTTGTTTTGGCAAGAATCAGTAGTCCCTTGTTTCGTGTTCTGTCTGTCCATTTTGTCCTGTTGATTTGAGGATACTTTGTTGTCCAGTGGCTAATTTTACCACAATGAAAGTTGACTCCATATGCAGTTTCTTCAATGCCCATATTTTCTCTGAAGTAGATTGGTACTGCCAGGAGCCGACATGTCTCAAAAAAGAAAATTTTCTAAGTTATTAAAACATTTTAAATGCCATATTCTGTAGATCTCTGAAGGGTTTGAAGATGACCTGTCTAAAATATCTCTGCTCAATTTTTAAAACATATATGACTACAAGTTCTATTTTAATGTCTAACTACTAACTTTCATTTCTTTATATCCTAATAGTTGGTAATAATAACATTCAAGGATCAGAAAATTACATTACATTGTTAAATGAATGGTATAAATATGATTAGAAATATACATATAGCATTTTCTAACAATATCAATTTCAAATTTGTTTACAATATAAAACAGTCCAATCCAATGTAAAGTATTTAAAACTAGTAATTGTCTTTTTCTTTTCTTTCTTTCTTTCTTTTTTTAATAAGAACCTTAAATCTAATCCCTTTGCTTAGCCTTTTCCTAACCCTTGACAATAACTTGTAACCAACCCCCCTAAATACTGAAAATTAACCCAGACACAAAACCCATTAAAAAGACCAAAAAACCGACTGCTCCACACCACCTCTTTAGGAATGTGGGCATCGTATTCTTAAAATTGCTTCCTGCTGGGTATGGGCGAAGTTTTCTTTATCCTGAAAGAAAAATTTTAGGTTAATTGTCAAATTCCAGGAAAGGCAACTATATCCTTCATTATCCAGTCTAATGCCAAAGTTCAGGATTTATCTCAAGTCCTTATTCAAGTAGTCTTTGAGACTGGATCATCTCAGCTAGTCATCTCAAAATTGCTCTGAGCACCTTGTAGTTCAAAGCTGATCTGTAGATGATGTTTGTCAGCTTAATGATATTATTATTGTCCACGTGGAATTGTTGTTGTTGTGGGGCCCCATCTTCTTTCTGGAGACTTCAGTTGATTATAGGTCTGGCCGTGATTTCCTGCAGAAAACTGATAAGAGACTCAAACACAAAGACATATATATGCAGGTAATTGAAGCCTTTTTTTTTAGAATTAGTTAGTACTCTATATGACCATTCATATCTTAACAAAGTTTAAAATGTATAAATATCTATATATATATATTAATCTTGTAAATTTTGATATAAAATTCATACTTTAAGAAGAGTTTAAAGAGGCAGAATAGAATCAAAGAGTTGAGATTAGTAATAGAATAGTCCCTTAATTAATTTGGCTTTTGTCCTATCCCATAGCAGAAGATGGCTCTTTTATTCTGGCATGATACAGGGAGTTTGCATTTTCCTTTTAACAACATGCTTGAGTTTAAAGAAGGAGAGAGCCATTCTCCAACTCCAAAGTCAGCTTTAAATTTTAATTGAACTGGGACTATTAGAAAACCAATAGTGTTAAATCTTTAGAGAAAAGCAGAAACAAACATTTAGGAAGAGAAAAAATTTTTGATAATATATATCCATACACGGTTTCACTATGTTTCTTGGGATAGATGATTTGTCCTTTTTCTTCAGTTGTCTCATTTGTCCAGTGTTCTTCAGATTCCTTAACCTTCATTCTCCTAAAAGACAAAAACAAAATCTTTCCCCAAGACTAATTTTGGGGATGTTTCCTTTTGACAAGTTATTATCTGATTAAATGAATAGGCATGTGTTACTGGTACAAGTTAGTTTAAATTGGATGTTCATGCTGGTTGATGAACTATCACCTCCTCTAATTAAGAGGTCTCTCTTGTTCAAATCAAACCTTTATCAATTTTGATGGTACCCACAGCTTATCTTCTCCTGTAGAAACAAAAGCAAAACCTCGTCCCCAACGTAATACATACCCTGGTTTCCATTCTGAGGTCAGCACATCCTTAAAGTATATAGGCTGATTTCATTCTGTAGTTTTTTCTATTATCCAATGTCTCTCTGCAGCTGTTGTTCCTTTTCATTGGCATTCAGAAAATTCAAAGTTAGAAGAGCATTATGCAGTCTATTTCTGGGGGTTTTTGTTACAAATTTCTGTTTATTTAGCATATCCTTTAGAGTTCTGTTTGATCTTTCTATAACTGCTTGACCTGTAGGATTATGTGGTATGCCTATAATATGCTTTATATTTTAATAATCAAAAAACTCTTTCATTTTAACAGAGACATATGATGGAGCATTGTCAGTTTTGATTTGTGCAGGTATACCCATGATGGCCATAACTTCTAGCAAATGAGTGATTACAAAATCAGCTTTTTCAGAACTCAAAGCAGTTGCCCATTGAAATCCTGAATAAGTATCGATGGTGTGGTGTACATATTTCAGTTTTACAAATTCTGCAAAGTGAAACACGTCCATCTGCCAGATTTCATTTCTCTGAGTACCCTTTGGGTTACATCCTGCTGGTAATGGCGTTTGATTGTAGAAGGAACAAGTAGGACATTTCTTTACTATTTCTTTGGCTTATAGCCAGGTTATGGAAAAATCCTTTTTTTAACCTTTACTATTAACGTGATGTTTTTTATGAAATTCTGAGGCCTCCAGCATATTTCCTATCAATAATTTATCAATCTCATCATTGCCTTGTGCTAGAGGCCTTACAGACCAGTATGGGATCGAATGTGAGTTATATATAAAGGATGATTCCTTTTCCTGATTGTATCTTGTGATTGAAGAAATAGTGAAGTTAATTCTGAAGCATCAGTCTCAATATGTAACACCACTCTTTCAGCATACTGAGAGTCAGTTACTATGTTGAGAGGTTCTGAAAAATCCATTAATACCAACAAAATAGCATACAATTCTGATTTTTGAACTGAATTATACGGACTTTGAACCACTTTACTTAAATTTTCTGATTTGTAACCTGCCTTTCCTTCTTTGTTGACATCTGTATAAAATGTACGAACTCCAGATATGGGTTTTTGCCGTACAATTTGAGGCAAGATCCAATCAACTCTCTTTATAAGATCAATTCTATTGCTTTTGGGATATTTGCTGTTAATTTTCCCAAAAAATTACTGCAAGCTCTTTGCTAAGGTTCTCTTTCTGTCCATAATTTTTCAATGTCCTCCTTAGTTAAAGGCACGACAATTTCTGCTGTGTCTATGCCTTCTAATTGACAAAGTCTCAATTTTCCTTTGTAAATCAAGTCAGAGATTTTTTCCCATAAGTTTTTAATTCTTTATTTGGTTTATTTGGTAAAAATATCCATTCCAATATAATATCTTCCTTCTGCATTAATATTCCAGTAGGAGAACACCTAGAAGGTAAAATAACCAAAATGCAACCCAGCTTTAGATCAATACGATCCACATGCCCTTCATGCACTTTCTTTTCTACCAAAGCCAATTCTTTCTCAGCTTCAGGTGATAATTCTCTTGGACTATTTAAATCCTTGTCACCTTCTAAGGTTTTGAACAAATTATTCAGTTCATCATTTTTTCCCCAACAATAGTTCATAGATGAGAAATATCTCCAAATAATCTTTGAAACTCATTAAGAGTCTGTAGTCGATCTCTCCTAATTTGCACCTTTTGGGGTCTAATTTTTTGTAGCTCTATTTTATATCCTAAATAATTAATAGAATCTCCTCTTTGTATCTTTTCAGGAACAATTTGTAATCCCCAGCAAGTCAAAATTTTATTTACTTCTTCAAACATTCTTTCTAAAGTACCTGCTTTTGAGTCACCTAGTAAAATATCACCCATATAATGATAAATTATAGATTTAAGAAATTTTTTACGTATCACTTCCAATGGCTGTTGTACAAAATACTGGCAAAGAGTTGGGCTATTCAACATTCCCTGAGGGAGGACCCTCCATTGAAATCTTTTACCGGTTGAGAATTATTATAAGTAGGCACTGTAAAAGCAAATCTTTCTTTGTCTTTTTCTTGTAAGGGTATTGAAAAGAAACAGTCTTTTAAATCAGTAACTATGAGAGGCCATCCTTTTGGTAACAGAGTAGGCAAAGGTATCCCAGATTGTAGAGAGCCCATTGGCTGAATGACTTTGTTAATTGCTCTAAGGTCTGTTACCATTCTCCATTTACCAGTTTTCTTTTTAATAACAAATACAGGAGAATTCCAAGGGCTGGTTGATTCTTCAATATGCTGAGCATTTAACTGTTCTTCTACCAGCTCTTCTAAAGCCTGGAGTTTCTCTGTTGTTAAAGGCCACTGTTGGACCCATACAGGCTTGTCTGTTAACCATTTTAAATGTAGAGCTGTTGGTGTCTTTGGAAGATCATCAGTTATTGTGCCCTGTTCTTGTATAATATTGATGGCTGGTGACCACTCATTAGAACAATATCTTCTAATATTTCTCTCAGTAACATGTGCTAGTTTATGATTTGTTTCTGAGATTGGAGGGATGTTAATCTGAGTATTCCATTGTTGCAACAAGTCTCGACCCCACAGGTTCATAGTTATGTTAGCCACATATGGTTTTAATTTTCCTCTCTGTCCTTCTGGACCTATACATTCAAGCCATCTTGCACTCTGTTTCACCTGAGATAATGTCCCAATTCCTAACAGTTGAACGTTTACCTCCTGAAGAGGCCAAGTTGGATGCCAAAATTCTGGTGCTAACATCCGCACCTGTGTCTACCAGACGAGACAACAAAACACCATTTATTTTTATCGTTAATTTTGGTCTTTGTTCATTAATAGAAGTTTGCCAAAAAATTTTCTTTATGTTTTCTCCTGAATTTTCTATTCTCTCTGTTTCATCATCCTGACCAGCATGATTTATTCCAATAGGCATTTGGTTATTTAGTCGCTCAGAGCAGGGATTTCCTCTATGGCTGCAGGAAAGGTTTGAACTGGATTTGCAATGGGGGCCTGCTCGAGGCCTCTCTGGGAGTTTCCCGAAGACTGAGGCAAAGGATTACCCTGTCTGTCTTTGTTGATCTACATTCGTTGGTCCAGTGTTTTCCCTTACCACACCTTCTGCATACTCCAGAAAGAAGGGGCATTCTGTTGCCATTGTTCCTTGAAGAAACATTGTTTTTCAGAATGACCTGTCTACAGTCCCTTTTCAAATGTCCTTGCTTTCCACATCCAAAACATCTAACACTCCTCAAACCTTTTGAAATTATTTCTCCTACCCACGTATCACCATGCTCATTAGCCTCAACATTAATTGTTTCTCTAATCCAATCTTCCATAGGTGCAGATCTTGCCCTTAATGGCCTGATTATTCTTTTGCATGCTGCATTCGCATTCTCAAAGGCCAAAGATTCAATTATTGTCTTACCAGCTTCTGAATCCGAGACCATTCTCTTTACTGCTGAAGCCAGTCTTTGTAAAAAATCTGTAAAAGAGTCTTTTGGGCCTTGCATCACCTTTGTAAATGACTCAGATTTTTTTCCTGGTTCCTCAACTCTGTCCCATGCATTCAAGGCTGCTCTTCAACATAAAATTAGGGTTTGGACATCATATAAACATTGTGTTTGTGCTGAAGCATATTGGCCTTCTCCAATAAGCTGATCCTGGCAAACTTGTATTCCTTTATCCCTCCATTGTTTTTCTATGTTTTTAGCCTCCTCCTTAAACCAGGTCAGAAATTGAAGTCTCTGGCTGGGTTCCAGAACACCTTGTGCAAGGTCCCGCCAGTCCTGTGGAACAATCCTATTATATGTTGACCAAGAGTTTAACATTTGCTTTACATATGGGGAATGCATGCCATAAAATACTATTGCCTCCTTAAACCTTTTAAAATCCATCATTTCAATCGGAACCCAAATATTTTGTGTAGCCATTTGTTCAGGCATCTGCTGTACGGTTACAGGATAAATTAAGAGTGACTGTGTGAAAACAGGCTTTCTTTCTGTAACCTTATGATCCAGACTTGAAACAACTTCACTGTTAATTTCTTCTGTCTGAATTTTTACAGGTTTAACAAGTTCTTCTAAAGCTGTTATCCTGGCACTTAAATTCACTATCTTTTTAAATATTAAAATGAGGATTAGCATAGTGATAAACTGCATAATTCCACCAATACTAATATTATATAGTTGTTCCATTGTCAGACTGCCTAAAATTTCGAACAAAAACCAATTTTCTTCCAATGTACACATAAAACCCATTTTTTTTAATGTGGAAAAATTTCTCTTTTAGATAGTTTCCTTTAAAATATCTGATATGTTATGACTTACCAAATCTCCGTAGAACAGTAGAAATCCGAGAGGATTTTCAAAACAGCCACATAGTGTCCCAGGTGTAAATCCAGAGAGAGAGAGAGAGAGAGAGAGAGAGAGAGAGAGAGAGAGAGAGAGAGAGAGAGAGAGAGAGAGAGAGAGAGAGAGAGAGAACGCACAAGAAAGCGTAGCCGGCTAAAGCTTAAATCCATCCATGTGTTCCCTCTTATGCCAAGTCAAGGCTTGGTCTGGATTCCTTAAGCTCCGACCACGAGCGTTGTCTTTACAGGCAGGGCCCTGTTCGGCAGGGCAAGTCTGAGTTGTTCGTAACACCTGTAACATCGGCTTTAAGCAAGCAGCTCACAGTTAGTCCAGTCTGAGGTCAAGCAGACCTAGACCCGGGCTAGGAAGCCGACTGCCGCCTGCCGCCGCCTGCCGCCCTTGTGAGAAAGTGGACCTGCCGCCAAGCCAAGCGGTTTTTAATGGATTCTTGTCACGTTGGGCACCAGATGTTGATGTATCCAACAGTCTTATTAAATAAGAAACACAGAAACAATGTAAAAGAGAAAGCCGAGAGGTCAGAGCTCAGAGCTAAAATCCTCCTGCTGTCCCAGCTTCCCGAAAGAGAACTATTTCCTGTGTGTAAGTCATTTTTCCAGTCATTCTGCCTTCTCATTGGCTGTAAACCCAAACACGTTACTGCCTCGTCACTGTCTGAATGTACAGCCCCTAGGTCTTAAAGGCATATGTCTCCAATGCTGGCTGTATCCCTGAACACACAGAGATCTATGGGATTAAAGGAGTGTGCCACCACCGCCACACTCTTGCTATGGCTCTAATAGCTCTGACCTCCAGGCAACTTTATTTATTAACATACAATCAAAATCACATTTCAGTACAATTAGAATACTACCACACAATCCTGAGATAGGTTCACCTTTAAATTCTTTCTGGGTCTGAATTTCTCCATAATTCATTTTAACATGTTTTTCTAAAGCTTTTTTGACCAATCTTTTTAATGTTAAAATAAAAATGATCAAACAAACAATATTCATAATTGATGTTACATGCATTCCATCAACATTAACTATCCTCTCATTGAATTGTTCCACTTTCAGACTGCCTAATATGTTATCAAACAGAGACCAAATTCCCTCCATCATAAAACTATTTCCCATTTTTAATGTAGGGAAAAAAATCTCTTTTAACTAGTTTCTCCCTTTAAGATATCTTAATTGACCTGCCAAGACTCTCAACTACATAGAATATTAGAAGTCTGAAGGAATTTTGAAGCAGCTACCTATTGTGGTGGCAGTCTGAGATGGGAATCCAGAAATAGCCCACCATCCACCAGAAGTGAACAAGCCAAAGAGACTCTGGTTTCATGCATCTGATGCCTGCGCCATGCAGCTGGGGCCTGAGTTAGGGGTGCCTGTATGGCCACAATTGATTTTTTTAGTGAACTATTGCCACATTTGTTGCATGCCATTTGTAGACAAATGCTAAATGGTCTTACGAAATAAAAAAAACCTTCAGCCAGATACAGGCATAAAATCCTGAGAGATCAGGGAAATAGGAAAAGCCATAAACTAACCTCACAGACACCTCAATCTCCAAAGAGACCTACTTCCTGCATCTCCATGCCTATATGCCTTTCTTTTCTCTTCTCTCATTGGCTCTCCCAGGCTAGCTACATCACTTCCTCTTCCTGCCCAGATCTGTCACTCCCTGTCTCTCTGTACAGACCTCCAGACCTCCATGGTTAACTAGTGTTGGAATTTAAGGTGTGTGTCACCATGCCTGGCTGTGTTCCCAGTGTGGCCTTGAACTCATAGAGATCCAGACAGATTCCTGGCTCCCAAGTGATTGGTTTAAAGGCACGTGTTATCATTGCCTAACTTCAATACAGTGGCTGGCTTTTTCCTCTGATACTCAGATAAATTTTATTGGAGGACACAGTATATTGGGGGACACCATACATCACCACATGCCAGATGTAAGACAAATTGCAAAACATTCTTATTAATAAAAAACTCAGATCCAGATATTAGGGTACAAACTGAGAGAGCACAAAGAAACCAAGCATATTCTTATCACTTGAAAATCCTCAACCAAAAAAGGCTACTTCCTGTATACCCACGCCTATATGCCTTTTTGTTCTGCATCTCACTTCCTTTCTCCACCCAGCTACATCACTTCTTGTCTGTCTGTACAGACCTGCAGACCTTTATGATTAGTGCTGGGATTAAAGGCATGTTTTACCATGCCTGGTTTTGTTCTCCAGTGTGGCTTTGAACTCAGAGAGATCCGCATGGATCTCTGGCTTCTGAATGCTAGGATTAAAGGCATGTTTCCATTGCCTGACTTCTATGTTTAATATAGTGGCTGGCTTTTGCCTCTGATCTTCAGATAAGCTTTTGGTATGCACAAATAAAATATTAGTACACATTTCGTTGTGTTATTGTTTCTACTATTGTTCCATTCTGGTTGTAAATGATACTTAGTATGATTTAAGACTTCTATGTATGTTTAAAATCTTGTGTGGCTTAACGTTTGGTCTATGATGGAGAATATTTCATGCGTATATTCAAAGTACATACATTTTGTATGATACTGATTATTATACAGAAAGCCTCTAACATGCTAGAGAAATATCACATTGAGGTAGCATCTCTGCCCAACAGTGTTCATTCTGTTGTTATTTCATATTTTTGTTTGGTTTTCAGAGTTAATTAACAGGTCATCAAATGATTATTAAAAATGAAATAACAAATTCACATGTCATATATGTATTAAAATTTATTCTTTAACCATTCAATATGCATTTGTATGTGTTCTTTGATCATAGCTTCCCATTTATTCTCTTATTTTCTTCCCCTTCTTACCATATCTCTTCTTAAGTCTTCCAATTCCCCTTCCTACTTTCATATCTTTCTTTTGTGACCCAACACATTTAATTAGCATAGCCTGTAAGAGCAAGAGAATGGAGTTATTTACCTGGGAAAAGGCAATATATTAAAAGCTACACTGCTGAGGAATACCATTTCTCCCCAATGTATATGAAATTTTCTTATCACATTAATATTCACCTATAATATCTAGAATGTATTTGTCTTTATAGTTCCTACAGATATTTCTACTTTGTCTTTTATTTCAAAATAGAAATCTTAATTTATTTATTCATCCATATTTATTTTTGTAAAACTATTATGATCTAGGAATTTTATAAGCATTAGAGATAGTTCTGTGAACAAAATCCTTAATTTTAAATAAATTTGTTGTGCTATGTAGTTGGGCAAACACATATTTGTTTTATATGATAAGTGCTGTGAGAAAAATAAAATACAGTGGTATGATAGAACAGCTCAGGCATTGTGTATATGTTTATACATGTGCACATTTCAGTATAGAGAAATATTTAGATAGAAAATTCAGGAAACATAACTGAGACCAGAAATAAAAACTGTCATTTTGAATAATATTAATGAGTCATTCCTGTAGGGAGCTAAAGGAAATCTTTGCATGCCAACTCTATGGGATACTGATGTGCTTTATCTGAACAGGAAACAAAAATAAGTATAATATCTAGAAATGACTAAGATTCAGGGCAGATTACATGTAAATATGAATTGCAAGGAACTCATGGTCTAGGTTATTATGCTTTTCATGCCATGAAAAAGAATTGGATTTTGTTTGATGTGAAGTCTTTTGAGAGTTTGGGCCACAGGTTTAACATAACAATTCCATTGGTATAGATCCTGATATAAAATCATTGTAACCTAGGAGTCGGGCAACTGAATTTCAAAACTGGTCATCAGTTATCTGGATGATTCAGTATATAATGCAGGATTAAATTAAATTTAAAGCCAGAAATATCATGCAAGAGTGTTGTTAAGTAAAAATATTAAAGGGACAAATTTTGTGTATGAGATGATTACATAAAACTGAAGACTCCTAGATTATATAAATGTGTTCATTTACATATGTGGAAGATATTTCTTAATTCACTTATGGACATAAGAACAAATATATCCTGTAATACTATGAAGTGATTAGAATGCTGCATATTGCAGTAGAAGACTTGTTTTGTACCTCTTGGAATTTCATTATGTGCAGTCAATGAAAGCCAGCAGATGTACTTTGTCACCCATAAATTGTTTAGGATGACACCTTTTTTCAAAAGTCACTGAGCTTCTAATGTTTCTAGTGAACTCCCAGCTACAGGAAATTGTAGAAGAGACAAAGTTTCATAATATGCCTACAGGTATGTGTCTTTATCACAGTAACTTGATTAATTACTGATACTTTATTATCCAGAATATGTTGATAGCTCAAAAGAAAATGAAAATGATTATTAACATTTGTTGTGGAACACTTGTGAACTCTGTGAAGGTATAATACTGTGATTGGTGGACTAGGCAGCAGGTAGAGGTAGGACTTCTGGGCAGAGAGAGAAAGGAGAAATCTAGGAGCATAAGAGAGGCAAGGAGACAAGAAGGAAATAGGATAGGTGGTATGTGAAAGAACATAGATTAATAGAAATGGAATCATTTAAGCTATAAAAATTAAAAACAAGCCTAAGCCATACATTGAAATTTCATAAGAGCTTGCGGGACAGAGAAAGACTCATTATAAACACTTCTTTTCCAGTGGAGAATAATTCACTCTGGTGATACTTTGTTTGTGCTCTAACAAATAAAACTTGTCTGAAGATCAGAGGGTGGGGCTATTCATCAGCTAACCATAGAGGTCAGGCAGTGGTGGCACACACCTTTAATCCCAGCACTTGAGAGGAGGAAACAGGAAGTGATATGGCTGGGCAAAGAGAGGAGGAGACAGGCAGGGTGGAGACAGGAAGGAGCTTGGCCTCCCTGTCAGTCTGAGGATAGCCATAGGTAAGAAGACTTTCTTGTGGCTGGCTCCTTTATTTCTCTCATATTTCAATATTTACCCTGATATCTGGCTGTGGGTTTTTATTATTAAGACCAATTATGATTCATGCTACAATTCATCAAAATTTTCCTCCATATATGTGACTTTGGATGATATTTTTAATAGTAATCTTTTGTTAAAAGATTTATTAACCTCATTGTTAAAGCAAGTTTACGATTTTAGGGTTTTCAATTCAGTATATTCTATGATATTGCATATTTTAAAGAGATATTCAATTATTATGATGATCTAGTTCCAGAACATTTTTATAATAGCCTAATGAAAATATACCCATATTAACATTTATACCCAGTTATACTGTTCCCCAGTCCAAATATGTCATTTCTCCGTTTTTTTCTCCAAATATTTACATGTTAAGGATTTTTCATATAAGTGGAATTGAATAAAATGTGGTAATTTGTGAATGGATTAATTCATTCAGGGGACATTACATGATTGATGTATACTGTAGTATGCATCAGTGTTTCACTCCTATTTAATTATTGAACCATATGATAGACATACACATATATGCCACAATTTTTGTGCATTAGTCCATAGAATATAATTGAGTCAGTTCTACTTTTGTGCCATTGTTAATAATGGCCATTGTTAATAATGCTGGTATTAGTAATTGTATATGCTTCTAGTCAATTTATGCTTTTAATTCTCTTGAATATATACTTGGGATGTTTTGGAGAAATAGGTGAAGTACTTTCAGAGACATATTTATAGGTTTTGTATTGTCATGAAAAAGTTGTATTCTCATCTATTAATCTCTACTGACATTTCATAAAGTTAATATTGAATCTTAAGGTAAAGAAACACTGTTGGGTTTCTATTTACTAGCTTTTTTTGAACAGATTCTATTCAATGGTACTTATGTTTTTCTTATTCTGTGTTAGTGGACTTCATTTTCAAGTCATTTTTGTCAGCGATAGTGGAAGACCAAGAATATTCTCTATGCCTGTTTGTTAGAGCAATTCTTGTTCATTTTAGTGGTGATGGTTTCTGTTGAAACAAATTCTGTTTTAACCTGTAATGCATTGTATTTTTTATTACCTAAAATTTAGGTTTTACCCATGCCTACATGGAATGCTTGTCAATGAAGACAATTAAATTCTTTGAATTTAATGACTTACTGTTATGTGCTCTTAAAAATTAAACAAGATTGAACAAATAAGATAGCTAGCAAGTAAAAATAATTGTCACCTGCTGTGGGATGGTCTGTATATTAAATCTGTTGCTCTGATTGGTCAATAAATAAAACACTGATTGGCCAGTGGCCAGGCAGGAGGAAGTATAGGCAGGATAAGGAGGAGAAGAATTCTGGGAAGTGGAAGGCTGAGTCAGAGAAACTGCCAGCTGTCACCATGACAAGCCGCATGTGAAGACACCGGTAAGTCACAAGCCACGTGGAAAGGTATAGATTTATGGAAATGGATTAATTTAAGATATAAGAACAGTTAGCAAGAAGCCTGCCACAGCCATACAGTTTGTAAACAAGATAAGTCTCTGTGTTTACTTGGTTGAGTCTGAGCGGCTGTGGGACTGGCGAGTGAGAGAGACTTGTCCTGACTGTGGGCAAGGCAGGAAAACTCTAGCTAAAAATGGCACCCAACGTGTTGGCAAGAGTATCCACCTAAAACCTGAGTAAAAAGATTCTAAAATGGAGCTAAAAACAGTTCCTAGTTGTTTCTCTCAAGTTAGCAGCAGTGTGCATGTTTGAGCAGACTAGCTACTATGGCGGGTTCTGCAGTATGGTAGGAATGAGGCCTCTGCAAGTGGCACATTAAGCTGTGTGGTGGATTTAGCCTTTGCTAGTACAAAACAAAAATAGAGGTTTCTGGGCTACATGCTACTTGGATAAAAGCATAGACCCAGGATGGCTCCCAGAGCTGGCAGAAAACGAACCACTGCCATGCTCCATGTTGGGAAGCTGAAGTGGGCAGAGCCAGCAGCCACAGCACCATTACAGGCTTAAAAGGCTACAGTTTAAAACAATAGGCTCAAGATAATATAAAAAATAAGCCACGTAAAGGTGGCTACCACACAGAGAATCTGGATTATGTTCTCTTTGATATTTGTAACTGAAGAAAAACATTTGATTGCAAAAGCTGTTGAGTTATGCCAAAATGTGTAGTTTAAAGGTACCGTAACTTCAAAATTTGAATGTAAGGATATGTTGCTTTGGAAAGGAGGCTCTGCTTTTGTTTCCACAGAAAGCCAGAGGCTATGGATTTGTTCCAGATTAAGATACATCAGGTTTGACCAACCAAGACCACCTGAAAGGTCTCTGATGACATCATGGCCCAGATGATCCAATATCCAAAATCATTTCAAGGCAACTGGCTCAGATGGTACAGCCTCACGAACTACTCCATGATCCTTAAATTTACTTTGTGTCCCTATAAGATACAGCGCCCCCCCTCCAGCAGGAAGTAGTAAGAAAAGCTATGCCCAAATTCCCAAATATACCAAGCTGGCTTTGGAGATGTGTAAAAGTTAAAACCTTCCTTTTTAAAAAAAAAAAATAGGGGAAGTGCTGTGGGATGGTCTATATATCAAAACTGTTGCTTTGATTGGTCAATAAATAAAACACTGATTGGCCAGTGGCCAGACAGGAGGAAGTATAGGCAGGACAAGGAAGAGAAGAATTCTGGGAAGTGCAAGGCTGAGTCAGAGAAACTGCCAGCTGTCACCATGACAAGCTGCATGTGAAGATACCGGTAAGTCACAAGCCACGTGGAAAGGTATAGATTTATGGAAATGGATTAATTTAAGATATAAAATCAGTTAGCAAGAAGCCTGCCACTGCCATACAGTTTGTAAACAAGATAAGTCTCTGTTTACTTGGTAGGGTCTGAGCGGCTGTGGGACTGGCGGGTGAGAGAGATTTGTCCTGACTGTGGGCAAGGCAGGAAAACTCTAGCTACACTCACCAAATCTTATGACATAAGGTCAATTCCTGGGATAGACATGATGGAATGAGTGACCTGATGCCTTTATGATGTCTTTTTACCTTCATATTTGTGCTATAATATACACTTCCACACCCACCCTCACAAATAAATGTGATATTTTTTAATGAAACAAAAATAAATTTAAACACTTCTTTGTTTCTCACAATCTCCTGTAATCATATAATTAATTATATTAATAGAGAGGATAAATAGCTAGTTAATTGTGAAGTAGATTGAAGAGAATTAATTTTGTATTCCTTTACTTAATTATGTAATGTAAGAATATAATATATGAGCCAGGTGGTGGTGGCACATGCTTTATTTCCAGCACTCGGGAGGCAGAGGCAGGCAGATCTCTGTGAGTTCAAGGCTAGCCTGAGCTACAGAGAGAGTTCCAGGAAAGTCATAAAGCTACACAGAGAAACCCTGTCTCAAAATAACCAAATATATATATATATATATATGTGTGTGTGTGTGTGTGTGTGTGTGTGTGTGTGTGTAAATTTATGGCATTTTAATCAATAATGAATAACAATGATACATAATAAGATATCCAATATTCATAAAGATGGTAGACATTTAAATATAGTGCTTAATAATTATTACTAGAAATATTCATTGTTTATATAATAACAAATAGGAATAGGAATAGAATATTCATTAAACATCGAAAAAGTAAAATATCTACTGTTATCTCTTGATGAATTTAGCCAATTGTCTTTTAAATTAATGTTTAATGTTTCACATTTTATTTCCTATTTGTCTGACATTCTTTCTTGAAAACAAATGTAAAAATTTACTCCTCATTACAAAACTTTACCAATGGTAAAAGTAGAAATAAAGTTTTTCCAGTGATAAGTGGGTCAGCATTTGAAAAATGGTAATAATGCCTAAATTTAGCACAATTAATCTAGTTCATAGAACAAAATATTCTCCTCTTATATACTGCTGAATTCCTCTTCCAAAAATCCTTCTCCTAAGTAATATCTTATTTCTCGAGACTAATTCTTTTAAATAATGTTTTACATATATTTTAGATCTTAGGGTATATAGTTTTATGTGCTTCTTCTTTCGTTTCTACTTATATGTCTTTTCATTGTGTTTTTCTACCACATACGTGAATTGTTCAGTTTCCCTATAGTGTGAGCTCATCCTCAAATTAACCATTTTGTATATGATAGATACCATTGCCTACCAGTTCATTTTGTGTGTTTATTACTTAAATATATCTTTGTTAGTCATTTTCCTTTATGAAAACAAATGCCTTTGATATTCACCTATAAAGGGAAATAGTTTGGGGGCTTATAGTTTCAAAGATTCTAGTCCATTATCAATTGGCCCAGTTTCTTTATAAGCTCATCATGACAGGGAGAGCATACAGATCAAAGAAGTGCATGCGAGTGCATAATGTGATACAAAAGGGAAGAGAATAGGCTGGAGAGATGGAGAGATGGCTCATCTGTTAAAAGCTAGGCTCACAATAAAAAACAAGAAAAAGAAAAGAAAATACCAGAATAACTCTTTCAAAGTTGTATTGCTAATGATCCATAGATCTCCTCAAACATGTACCATCATTTCTTTGTGGTGAAAACTTTCAAAACAATTTATTCTAGCTCTATGAAAAATAGAGTACATTATCTTATCAATAATCACTGTACTGTGTAATAGCACTGCAGAGTTTCTTGCTCCTAACTGTATCTATTATGTTCTATTTGTCTTATGTCTGATATTATGACAATACAATGCTATATTTATTAGCTTATGCTATTTGCAGAAAATAATAGGCTTCATTATGTCATGGGTATATACTAAATGCTAGGCTGGCTATGCAGTGATACAAGGCAAAATATAAAAATAAAATAATCTATCCTATTGATGTTGTGTTCCCTGTCCAGTGTTAGAGAAGTTCTAGACCCCTGATATTAGTACTGGTCTGACAATAACACAGTAACTGTGCTATTCATGTGGATCGATTATGACACTAGTCCCTTGTAAACAACAACAACAAAAAAAACCTAGTAACATGTTGGGTCGATCTGACATTCACAGTTATGATCTTCTCCAAAAGATATATGCTTAGAATACACAAAGCTATTTTAAGGCTAGAGTTGATGTGGCTGAAACTCAGTTCTGTCCCACAGGTGCACATAATATTAAACTGCTCCAGAGCAGTGCATGAGGGGACTTTACTTTCTACTGGGGTGCTTAGTCTCACTTAGACAGGCCTGACACTGTGCTATGATCCCAATAAGCTGGAGTCCATAACCTTCTTCACTGCCAGAGATAGAATAAGTGATGTTAGCAGCAATATCCTTGTTGCCATATATTGGGTATACAAAGGTTCAGTATTTAGAGGATTCAGTCCATGAACTGAAAGTAGGGGTCATTGTGCCTTATCTAGCACTGGATTTCCATGTGGGTAACCTGGTACTGTACTTTAAATATAAGGCTTGAACTTTTTTTTTTTTTTTTTTTAATCAGGAGATATCTTTTGTGTGCTGAGCTCTTGGGAGTTTGGGAACTATGTTAGTGTTACATTGTTGTGACAGAGTACTTTCAACAACCAATTTAAAGGCAAAACAATTTACTTTTGCTCATGGTTATGAAGCTGTCAGTCAATTTAAGCTTTCTCTATTGCTTCTTGGCTTGTGGCAAGTCAGAAATATCATGACAGAAACGACAAGAAAAGATAAGTTTTTCATTTCAAGACAGCCAGCAAAATGAAGAGGAAACAAGAGGGGCCAAGATACAGAGAGAAATGATCTGAGGTTGAGATTATATCTCAAATACATTTCCTTGGGAACCTGTTTCTTCTAGTAATGCCTCACTTAACTCATTTCAATATTAACTCATTAGTGGCTTAAAGATTAGTATCAACATGTTCGAATTTCCTCTCACAAAGCATCTAGCTAAGCCATTTTTTATTTAGTAGTTTATTTCAAAACTACAAAAGGGAGGAAGATGAATTGACAAATCTTTTTCTCCAGCCTTGTTTAATGACCCTTTCCAACCAAGCACAATAATCTCTTACTTGGCTTTTCTAGATTTTGTATGCAGTTGGTTAATTTTGCCATGTTTATGGCAAGAAATCTCCAGTTCTCATTCCTCTTTCCTTTTTCACAGTCTATGGCGATTTGTCTGTTCATATCCTTCATCTAATTTTAATAAAAATTGTTTGCTTTCTTAATATTGAATTTTATTTTTTATTTCTTTTGAACACTTATTTCCTATTGATATTTAGATTGCAAATATTTTATCCTACTATGTTTACAATGTCTTCATGCTATTGGTTGTTTCCAGGATTGTATAGCATGTTATAGTTTGATATAAATTCTAGTTGTCAGTTTTAGCTTATGTTGCCTATGCTTTGGGGTCAAATCCAAATATCTTTACAATATCAATTTAAAGCATTCTCTGTTTTCTCCTAGTAATTTTAGAATTTCAGATCATAGTTTTAAGCATATAATATATTTTGTGTTTATTGTAGTTGAAAGTTTTTCTGTGTCCCACCTGGCCCACAGTTGGAACAAATCTCTCACCCACAGTCCCACAACCTTTTATAAAATAATCACACAAAGGCTTAATATTAATTATAACTGCTTGACCATTTGCTCAAGCTTATTACTGACTATCTCTTACACTTAAATTAACCCATAATTCTTATTTGTGTTTAGTCATATGACTTGGTACCATTTCTCAGTTCTGCCTTCACATCTTGCTTCCTCTGTGTGTGACTGGTGACTCGTGACTCATCCTTCCTCTTCCCAGAAAACCTTTTGTCTGCTCACCCCACCTCTACTTCCTGGTGGCTACTGGCCAATCAGCAATTTATTAAACCACTGTACAAAGCATTATCCCAGAGCAGTTTATTCTGACATATGGGGTAATTTGAATTTCATTTCCCTCTTTTATATGTATATATCCAATTGTTCTAACATTGCTTACTGAAGAGACAGTCCTTTTTATATTTTGTGCCCTTGGTATCCTGGTTAAACATCAATTAACTATAGATGGCTGAATTTATTGCTCAACTCTTCATTCTGTTCTTGTTCTATACATCTATTTTTATGCTATGCTGATTTGGTTTACAGTTTGTATTCTGCTAGTATGATGCCAAT
Source organism: Peromyscus leucopus (assembly GCF_004664715.2). NCBI lineage: Eukaryota > Metazoa > Chordata > Mammalia > Rodentia > Cricetidae > Peromyscus > Peromyscus leucopus. Next base: position 127,741,857 of record NC_051083.1, read on the forward strand.
TCCATTTTTTTTTTTTTTGTTTTCAAGACATTTGGATTTTGGAATTTACTGTGGCTCTATATAAATTTTAGTCTTTTTATGTCTGTAAAAACAAACTAATTATTTTAACATACATATTTATATTTTTACATGCATTTGGTGTTTCCCCTATATGTGTGTCTGTGTGAGGATGTTAAATCCCATAGAATTGGAGTTACAGACAGTTGTGAGCTGCCATTTCAGTGCTGGGAATTGAACCCAGCTCCTCTGGAAGAATATCCAGTGTTCCTAACTGCTGAGAAATCTTAAAATTTTGATAGTGAAGTTTTATACATTACTTTTGGTAATATGGGTATTATAGCAACATGACTTATAGGATATAAACATAAGTAAATTGGATTTGTGACTTCAACTTTATTGTCAGTGTTTTATAGTTTTAATTATAAATTTTTACTTCTTTGATTATAGATATTCCTATCTATTTTAGTTTTTATGATATAAAAAATCTATATTCTTTAATTTTCTTTTCTTTTCATAGAAATGCTAATTATTTGGGATCATTATGACATAGAGGAGAAATGAAATTGGAGAACAACTGGAGAAATTGATGATGTAAAAAGTGTTTGTACTTGAAAATTCTATATAGAGAGCTGTTATCAATTAATATGAGAAGTCTAGTGAAGAAATATGTTTAAGGGAAAAGAAGAGATCATATTTGAATATTAATAGATCAAGTGGAAGTGTTAAATAGAACATTGGATAAATGTGTGCCAAGAGTTCAATTGAGTTATCTAGGCTTAGATACTGATATTGTAGCCATGTTAATATGTGATAAAATAGAAATCTAACCAAACCTAATACAAAGCCATATGGAAGGAAAGAACCTACTCAACAAAGGAAAAATCCACCAGAAGGACATTGCAATTGTAAACACCTGAGCACCAAAAACAAGGGCACCCAAGTTCATAAAAGAAACACAACTGTAGTTTAAATCATATATTGACCCTCACATGGCGGTAGTGGGAGACTTCAATACCTCTCTCTAGCCAATAGACAGATTATCCACACAAAAACTAAACACACAAATACTGAAGCTAACTGAAATTATAAACCAAATGGATCTCACAGATATTTACAGAACATTTCACCCAAATGCAAAAGAACATATCTTCTACTCTACCTCCTGGAACTCTCTCTTTTTATATTTGTTTGATATTAAGTATATAATATATATGTATATATATTAATTAATTAATAATTATATAGAATTTATATATATATTAATATAGCTGTTAGGATACACATAATTTACAAACAAAGTTCAAAATATGTAGAAATAGCAATTTAAGGAATAAATTAAAAATAAATTCAAATTATTACTAATCACTTGTTTTAGAACTTTTCAAATGTTTATTTGCTTACACACTTATTGGTTTTGTGTATACATAATTTATAATTCTCTTTGGTATGCTACTCTCAGTAGTTACATTGGAGTACTCAAAATTTGTAACATATACTACCACTTAACTTTTATAAATGTATTTAATATTTATGTATTTTAAGACCTTGCCTAATGATTTATAATATCTCCAAAATAACTGACTTCATACACATATTGAATACAAATATTAAATTTGTGAAATCTCTAACCAAGAGAAACAAAATGCATTTTAAGCCATAAATCTGATGAACTAAAATATGACAAATATGTTTATAACTTTGTAGCTGAATTTTTTCTGTGTCCCACCTGGGGCCAGCAGCCACTCAGACTCAAATAAACACATAGATGCTTATATTATTTAATCTGTTTGGCCTAATGGCTCAGGCTTCTTACTATCTAGTTCTTATGTCTTAAATTAACCCATTTTCATAAATCTATACCTTGCAATGTGGCTCATGGCTTACCGGTACTTTACATTCTGTTCCTCATGCCAGTGGCTGGCAGCATATCCTCCTCAGCCTTCCACTTCCCAGCATTCTCCTCTCTTTGTCTCCCCTATATTTCCCACCTGGCTACTGGCCAATCAGCACTTTATTTATTAACCAAATGAAGCAACACATTCAGAGCATATAGAACATCTCACAGCACTTCCAGATTTCTTTTTTTTCAAAAAGGAAAGTTTTAACTTTCACATAGTAAAATTACATATAACAAAACATTTATCCAGCCGGAATTATAGTTATAATATCTAGTCTATTTGTATTTGGCAAAATTAAATAAGATATCCAATCTATCATATATTTGTGCATCTAAGCTTTCATATCTAACTTATCTTCTATCATAACTAAGGAAAATTATATCTAATCTTCAACTACATCAAAGACCTCCGAAGGATATATTATTACCCGAGAAACAGGAGAAGTATGCAAGCAACTTTTGGGAGTCTTGTGAGAGTAGACAGAGACAGCTGGCAGCCTGGACAGTCATCCAAATTTCCATTGTAAAGTTGAGACATCTGTCTTCAGCCTACAGGCCTAGAGTCTCTCAGTCACTTCTCTATGTCCTGTAGAATGTCTGGAATTTTCCTCTGCAAAGCAGGAACCTGAAGGACCATTTTGTCAAGCAAAGTTCAGTGGTCACTTTCCTATGGGTCCTGCATGTCCAACTGATCAAGCAGTCCAGGCAAGAACAGTTTCTTGCCCAAATGGCTATTTTTGTCAAGAAGAAGATAAATTCCATACAGAGTGTCTTCAATGTCCATCCTCCTCTCTGAAGTAAATCGGTGTTGCCAGAAGCAGACATGTCTCACTGTCCAGAAAGTCTAAATTTTTAAAACACTTTAAATGCCATATTCAGTAGGTCTTTGAAGTGTTTGAAGATTACCTACCTAATTGAAATATATCTATGTATACCTAGAAAATTTATCATGACTATAAGTTTGACTATGATAGAAGACTAATTATTAATCTGCATTTTTAAATTATCCATTACAATCTAAATGAGTTACATAAACATAATACCTCAAATGAGAGTAGAAATATATATACACTATAAAAAAATTAAGTTTAAACTTGTATCAATAAACTAAAATCCATAGCAATGTAAAACATTTTAAACAAGTTGCTCTTTAAATGTAGATTCAATAATCTACCCTTTCATCCTATCATATCTATATCATTTCGCACCCCCTTTTTAAGAAATATATTGAATTTATAATCAACCTGATTTAAATAAAAAGAAACATTCGTAAACAATATTTTGGGAATTTGGGTGTAGCTTCTCATACTACTTCCTGCTGGATGAGGGAGTTGTATTCTTATGGGACACAAAGAAAATTTTATGATCATGGAGTAGTCTGTGAGGCTGTATTCTCTGAGACAGTTGCCTTGAAATCATTCTGGATGTTGGGTCATGTGGGCCATGGTGTCATCAGAGACCTTTCAGGGGTTCTTGGCTGGACAAACCTAATGTATCTTAATCTGGAACAAATCCATACCTCTTGCTTTCTGTGGAAACGAAAGCCTCCTTTCCAAAGTAACATATCCATATATTCAAATTTTGAAGTCAAGGTACCTTTAGTATATATATATAATATTATATATATATATATATATATATATATATATATATATATATATATATATATATATATATCAGTTTAACTGAGCAGCCTTTACAATCAAATGTCTTTCTGCAGTTAAAAATCCCAAAGACAACATAATCTAGATTCTCCGTGTGATATTGATTTTTATGTGGCTTATTTTTTTATATTGCTTTTACTTTCTCTTTAAAGACTTTACTTTTTAAAACTATTTCTTTATATAACTGCATATATTACTTCCCTTTTCTCTTCTAAGCCTATGTACATTTTTACACACATTGTAAACCATTTAGAGGTATATCCCATCTAAATCTGTTTTATTGTGAATCTATTGCTTTAAACTGCAGCATTTCCACCCTCCTCAGCTTCCCAACATGGTGGTGATACATTTACCCCGAGCTCTGGGTCTGGAAGCCATGTATACCATCAACTATCAGAAGCAGTGGGTCTATGCTTCTATCAAAGCAGCATGTAGCCCAGAAACATCTTTTTTTTTTTTTTAACAAGGAAAAGCTTACAGAAACCTCTGTGTAACTTGGCAGGAATAGGTCAAGTCTACATGTTGTGAACCCACCATAGAGTAGCTCAAGCCCACATGTTGAGGTATTTCACCACCCTCATGAGATATGTTTTTGGCTCCGTTTGGAATTGTTTATTAAGTACTCTCAGGTTTTAGGTGGAAACATGAGCCATTGGGCACCATTTGTACTTGGAGTTTTCTCCAGTCCTGCCCAGCCCCATAGACCCCACAACCACAAAAAATAATCACTCAGAAACTTATATTAAACTGCTCAGCCATTAGCTCAGGCCTACCACTGACTAGCTCTTACACTTAAATTCAGCCCATTTCTGTTAATCTACATGTTGCCAAATGTTCCAAGGCTTTACCTGTTGCCTTTACATGCTACTCTCTGGATGGCAGGCATCTCCTCCCCAGCCTTCCTGTTCCCACAATTCTCTTCTATGCTTGTCCTGCCTATACTTCCTGCCTGGCTACTGGTCAATCAGCACTTTATTTATATAGAGCGATATCCACAGCAATCTGTCACTATGAATTAAATCATTTAACCTGGAATTATTGAGTTTTAATCTAAAATGATCAACTTCTGTGGCTCAATTCATTCCTACATTGGCCATTTGTAATTCTTTCATATTGGCATTTGTGTTGTTGGTTTCCCTTTCTCTCTCCTGTACCTGTGCTCTTCATAATCCCATTTAATCATGACAACATATTCTAGGTACACTACCTCACTAGGTAATTAAGCATTATTCAAGATACTCTGACTCCTTAATTGTCAAATGACACTGAAGACTACAATTTGGGAGCTATGTGTTGTTGCTAAGACATCACTGATTCCAAACCCTCTAGAAAGACAAATTTATGAAGTAAATGCATAACTGTAGAGAAAGAGCCATATTTGCTGTACATTAAAGATATACAAATATGAATAATACTGGTCTAAAGCCTTTTTCATGCTCTCTTCTTGTCTTCTCCAAACCATTGTCCTTTTCAGATTACCCTGTTATTTTTCTAATTAAAGATGTCTGTGATGCTAAACATACCCCTCTGAGGGATTGTAAAGAAAAAAAATCTCTGAATCAGATACTCTTCTTTTAAGAAAGCCACAAAATGAATAAAAATGCAAACAAATATGAGCTATTTAAGGACTAAGAGACCCTGAACAAATGAAATATTTCCAATATTGAACCATAAACCTTGAACTATTGAGTAAAAATACTAAAGGGCTATGGAATTGCTGTAAGTCCAATGGTCTCATAGATAAGAAAATATTATTAGTTCCAAAATGTTGATAAAATCAATACCAACACATTTTAATAGTCCCATTTGAAAGGCAATGTAGGTATGTCTTTCTGTTTTTTTCTTATGGTAGAGAAGAAAGGAATAAAGGGGAAATCTTATAAGGGAAGGACAGAGAGTCACACAGAGATGAAATCCAGACTGACATGTTGTTAGTTGACAGATTGTGTGGCAGAAGGACTGGATCAAGACTGAGTACTGAAGACATTTAATTATGAATATTGTAGTCAGAAGTTTTCCTGTGTCCTGCTTGGTCCTACAGCCATTCACACCCAAGAGTAAACACACAGAAGCTTATATTAATTACAAATTAGATGGACTATGGCTCAAGATTCTTTCTAGCTAGCTCTTATAACATAACCCATTTCCATTAATCTATAGGTTTCCATGTATCCGTGGTGTTACTGGTCTTCTGGAATCTTGCTGCTCCTTGGGTGGTGTCTGGCATCTCCCCCATTCTATGCTTCTCTCTATATCTCTACTTAGATTTCCCACCTGACTGTATGCTTTCTTACCACAGGCCAAAAGAGCATATATTAACAGCACACAGAAAGACATCCTACAGCACTCCCCCTTTTCTGTCTAATCAGAAAGGAAGATTTTAACTTTAACATAGTAAAATTATATATAACAAAGAAGTTATCAAGCAAGAATTACAGCAACAATATATATTTATATTTGGCAAAATTAGAAATATTCTAGAATCTATCCGATTTTGTGAATCTAAAGTTTTATATCAAATTTATCTTTTCTCATAACCAAGGGAAATTATATTTGTAACTATCTAGTCTTCAACTACATCAAAGACCCCAGAAGAATATAATATTACATAAGTAAACAGAAAGTGCACTGTAAGCAACTTCCAAAGTTCTAGAAATGACAGAGACATCTAGCTGCCAAATCAGTCACCCTAAGTTCCTCTGCAGTGTTGGGGCATCCATATTCAGCCTATAGGACTAGAGTTTCTCAGTTACTTCTCCCTGTGTCCTGTAGAATGTCTGACAGTCTCCTCTGTGAAGTAGGAACCTGAAGGACCATCTTGCCTTGATTTGGGAGAATTCAGTGGTCATTTTCCTATGGGTCCTGCATGTCTATGACCATGGACTCTCAATAAGTTCAAATGAAAGGTCTGTCATCAACTCTGTCATTTACTGGTTGTATTATCTTAGGCAAATAGCCAAATGCTCTACAACTTAGGTTCTTTCTTCATCACTGAAGTATCTCTAGCAGTCTTCATTGCAGAACCATAGGGATGTGTGTTCCGTATCATAAGCACATGATTCAGTGTGGGGGGCATATATTGGCTTTTTAGTGAATATTGAGAGGTCTGGCTCCTAGATAAAACCCAAAATGACATTTCAGGTCATTCCAAAGGCAGGACCTGACTGATCTTTGCTGGAGGAAGTATATCACTGTGGGGAAGGCTTTGAGTGTTTATAGACATGGCCCACTTCCTGCTTTTTCTCTCTGTTTACAGTAAGGATAAAGATATGGTCAGCTATCCCACTATGTCTAACAGCATACCAAACCTTCCCATATATTATGGATTCCAGGACACTGGAAACATAGTTCAAATTTAATTTTCTTTTATAAATTGTTTTTCTTTTTTTTCCTTTTATTTTATTTTACAATACCATTCAGTTCTACATATCAGCCACGGATTCCCTTGTTCTCCCCATTCCTGCCCCCCTCTCCTTCCCTGCAGCACACCCCCCATTCCCACCTCCTCCAGATCAAGGTCTCCCCCAAGGACTAAGATTGACCTGATAGACTCAGTCCAGGCAGGTCCAGTCCCCTCCTCCAAGATTAAGCCAAGCGTCCCTGCATAAGTCCCAGGTTTCTAACAGCTAACTCATGCAATGAGGACAGGACCTGGTACCACTGCCTAGATGCCTCCCAAACAGATTAAGCCAATCAACTGTCTCACCTATTCAGAGGGCCTGATCCAGTTGGGGGCCCCTCAGCCTTTGGTTCATAGTTCATGTGTTTCCTTTCATTTGGCTATTTGTCCCTGTGCTTTATTCAACCTTGGTTTCAACAATTCTCACTCATAAACCCTCCTCTTTCTCGCTAATTAGACTCCCAGAGCTGCACCCGGGGCCTAGACATGGATCTCTGCATCCAGATTCCTCAGTCCTTGGATGGGGTTTCTGGCACAACTATTAGGGTGTTTGGCCATCCCATCACCAGAGTAGGTCAGTTTGGGCTGTCACTCGACCATTGCCAGTGGTCTATTATGTGGGTATCTTTGTGGATTTCTGTGGGCCTCTTTAGCACTTTGTTTCTTCCTTTTCTCATGTGGTCTTCATTTACCATGGTCTCCTATTCCTTTTTCTCCCTCTCTGTTCTTGATCCAGCTGGGATCTCCTGCTCCCACAGGCTCTCTTTCCCTCGACCCTCACCCTTCATTACTCCCACTCATGTCCAGGTTGTTCATGTAGATCTCAGCCATTTCTCTATCATTGGGCGATCCTCGTGTCTTTCTTGGGGTCCTGTTTTCCAGGTAGCCTCACTGGTGATGTGAGTAGCAGTCCAGTCATTCTTGTCCCACCTTTAGTATCCTCCTATGAGTGAGTACATACCATATTTGTCTTTCTGAGTCTAGGTATGCGATGTCTTCATTTTCATTGATCTCTAGGAAGTCTTTAATTTATTTCTTTATTTCTTCCTTAACCCATTGGTGATTAAGTTGAGCATTATTCAATTTCCATGAGATTGTAGCTTTTCTGTAGTTTTTGTTGTTGAAATCTAACTTTAAACCATGGTGGTCTGATAGAACACAGGAGGTTATTCCAATTGTTTTGTATTTGTTGAGATTTGCTTTGTGGCCAAGTATGTGGTTGATTTTAGAGAAAGTTCCATGGGGTGATGAGAAGAAGGTATATTCTTTTTTGTTAGGATGGAATATTCTGTAGATATCTATTAGGTCCATTTGGGTCATGACATCAGTTAAGTCCTTTATTTCTCTGTTAAGTTTCGATTTGGGAGATCTGTCCAGTGGTGAAAGTGGGGTGTTGAGATCTCCCACTATTAATGTGTGGGGTTTTATATGTGGTTTAAGCTTTAGTAATGTTTCTTTTACATATCCATATGCCCTTGCATTTGGGGCATAAATGTTCAGAATTAAAACTTCATCTTGGTGGATCTTTCCTGTGATGAGTATGTAATGCCCTTCTTGATCTCTTTGATTGATTTTAGTTTGAAGTCTATTTTGTTGGATATCAGGATGGCTACACCCACTTGTTTCTTAAGACCATTTGAATGGAAAGTCTTTTCCCAGCCTTTTATTCTTAGGTAGTGTCTGTCTTTGAATTTGAGATGTGTTTCTTGTATGCAGCAAAAAGTTGGGTCCTGCATTCGTATCCATTCTGTAAGTCTGTCTTTTTATAGGTGAATTATATCCATTGCTATTAAGGGATATTAATGACCAGTGATTGTTCATCCCTGTTATTTTTGGTGGTAGTTTGTGTGTACTTCTCTTCTTTGGAGTTTACTGCTGTGGATTTATCTATTGCCTATGTTTTCGAGGGTGTATCTGACTTCCTTAGGTTGGAATTTTCCTTCTAGTGCTTTCTGTAGGACTGGGTTTGTGGATAAGTATTGTTTAAATCTGACTTTGTCTTGGAATGTCTTGTTCCTTCTGTCTATGATGATTGAAAGTTTTGCTGGGTATGTTAGTCTGGGCTGACATCCATGGTCTCTTAGTGTCTGCATTACATCTGTCCAGGTCCTTCTGGCTTTCAAAGTCTCCATTGAGAAATCGGGTGTTATTCTGATGGGTTTGCCTTTATAGGTCACTTGGCCTTTTTTCTTTGCTGCTCTTAATATTCTGTATTTATTCTGTACATTTAGTTGTTTAATTATTATGTGGCAAGGGACTTTTTCGGGGGTCTAGTCTGTTTGGTGTTCTATAGGTTTCTTGGATCTTCATAGGCATTTCCTTCTTTAAGTTGGGAAAGTTTTCTTCTATGATCCTGTTAAATATATTTTCTGTGCCTTTGAGTTGGTATTCTTCTCCTTCTTCTATCCCTATTATTCATAGGTTTGGTCTTTTCACGGTGTCCCAAATTTCTTGGACATTTTGGTTCATGAATTTGTTGGCTTTAGTGTTTTCTTTGACTGATGAATCTATTTCTTCTACTGTATTTTCAATGCCAGAGATCCTCTCTTCCATCTCCTGCATTCTGGTGGTTATACTTGCATCTGAAGTTCCCGATCGTTTACTCAGATTTTCTATTTCCATCATTCCCTCTGTTTGTGTGTCTTCATTTTTTCTATTTTGCTTTTCAGGTCTTGGCCTCTTTCCTTCATCTGTTTCATTGCTTTTTCATGATTTTCTTTCAGGGCTTTATTGTTTTCTTCCAGGGCTTTATTGTTCTCTTCCAGGACTTTATGGTTTTCTTCTAATTTGTTTGCCCTTTCCTTTAGTTGTTTATAGTGTTCTTTCCATTTTTTTTGTCTTTTCCTCTACACAAGCCTCTACCTTCTTCATGATGTTATTCATAAGGCTGTTTTCTTCTGCTTCTTCCAATTTTTGATGTTCAGGTCTAGATGTTGAAGGCAGGCTAGGTTCTGGTGATGCTGTATTGCTCTTCATTTTGTTGTATGTACTTCTGCCTTGACATCTGCCCACCTCCTTGTGGTTCGTTCTTGATCTTATCAGTGTACTTGGTTCAGACAGACCTGACAGATTCTGGAAGTCTCTCTTGTCCATATGGGATTTCTCTTGTCCAAATGGAAACTCCAGGGCAGGATGGAAGCTCTTATCTAGACGGGAAGTTCGGGGCAGGATGGGAACTTTTGTCCAGACAGGAAGTCTGGGTCAGGATGGGAGCTCTTGTCCAAAAGGGAAGACCAGGGCACAATGGGAACTCTCTCTCTGGTCCAGAAGGGAAGTTCAAGGCAGGATGGGAGCTCTTGTCCAGAAGGGAAGTCCAGGGCAGGATGGGAGCCCTCTCTGGTCAAGAAGGGATGTCTGGGGCAGGATGGCTCTCTCTCTCTCTGGTCCAGAAGGGAAGTCCAAGGCAGGATAGGAGCTGGGGGCCAGTCTCTATGTCTCAGGAAATGGCTGGGGTCTCTGGTGGATGGGCATGGGGGAAGGGCATGGAGATTGCATGGTCTGCTGGGGGTCTTGGAGTAGTGGATCCTTCCAGGTGGGGCTAGAAGGTAACCTGCCTGGTAGCCAGGACCTGGGGCCAAGTTTGGCAGGTCTTCCCCCCCAGTGTGGCTGGTGCCCAGGGATGGGGTCCAGGCTGAGCCGGGACACTCATCTCTGGTCCTGAAGGGAAGTCCGGGGCAGGATGGGAGCTGGAGGCCGGTCTCTAAGTCTCACAAAGTGGCTGGGGTCTCGGCGGATGGGCATGGGAGCAAGGCATGGAGATTGCAGGGTCTCTGTTCCTGAAGGGAAGTATGGGGCAGGATCTACAGTTCTTAAATATCAAGTAACTTTTATTAACAGTGGTTCTCGAACATGGACATATTAATAACTGCTAAATAGCATTTTAAATGGTCTCACAGGTTTCTCATATTTGTTCTGTGGTTAGACTTGTAACTTGTTATATTGAATGTAAATTTTATAACTTGACATTGAGGTAGTGTACCTTGGATTTTTTTTTAATTTTAAAATGCTTTTACTAGCCTGATAAAGGATGATATACCTGAAACACCATTGGGCCAGACCAGTAATCTGTGTCAAAAGTTTCTAGATTAGTCACAACCAGCTCTCTCCTGTTCCTATGGGGAAAGTCTACCTAAGATTAGCTATGCCTGATGGCCTTTTGAAGGTAAATAATTTATTTTCTCAAACCTTAACTTAAAGGTTAGGGAAGAGGTTAGAATTTTATACTGCTGCTTCCTAGTTCTTTCACTTACATGTTTGACTGATATAAACTACTCCCAAAATAAATCATAGCTACTCTACTTGTGATTCTCTGATGGACTGGAAGCCCTAGCTCAATACTGGCATCCAGAAATACTACCATACGGCATATTTCTAACCTGGTATATGATAAAGCTCACAAGTGTGGTTTCTAATGAAAGCATACCATCGTTTTTACCACAGTAAAAACTAGAAGTTCCTAAATTGAACCAAAATACATTGAAATCTGTCTATATGGTGATGGTATGTTTTTGTTAATTATTTTCTATCCATACATACTCAGGCATTGTTTAACCTCCATTGTTCTTCTGTCATCCAGACTTTATAGTTCCTGAAGCATATTATTAAATTTTAGTCAGTAGTTTATTTGATTTTAGTATATAGGCACAGGCATGACATAGAATGGAAAGATAAACAAAGGCCATTTCCTCCTCTCTCATGGATAAGATTCTGTCATTGACTAGATCTTTCTCAATTTATTTTTAAATAAATAACACAATTTTCATGTCTCCACTGCTCAGTGGGCTCTATTAACATCAGTTCTTGCCCCATTTCCAGTTACAACTGGATATTAAAATAACTTACAACTTTTATTTCTTGGGTACTTTTAAACAAACACAAACACACACACACACACACACACACACACACACACACACACCATAACACTTTACACCACACATAGACACACATACACACTACAAATAAACAAACACCCTAACACCATGCCCCCCACATTCCGCACACATACATCACACATACACACATATACACCACACACACACACACACACACACACACACACACACACACACTTGTAATATGTTATTTATTAGGCACAGGAAATATCAAGAGGACATAGCATTTACCCTATTGAATGTTTATTATGGATTATGCTTGTAGTGAAGAAAGAAATACAAAATGTACAGTTCAAAGAGAAAAAAACACTATGAAGCTTAAAGTTATAATGTTACAATTAAGTTCTGTGCTTAAAGAGAGATTGTGAGATTAAGCAGCATTAAGCAGTCTTCTACTCTGTACCTGGAATGATGGGAAGAGTTCCCTCACGGTAGAAATCCCACCTGCTAAACTTCCACCTGATGATGGATTTTACTTCTCCCAGAAAGCAACTGTGTACAAAAGATGCTGTATATATGATTCAAGAGGGACAGAATCAACACCAAAGTGACACCTAAACATGGCAGTGTGATCTATATAGTACTTGTTTTGGAAACACGAAAGTTGCAGTAATGAGGGGTTCTTGGATTTTTTCTCTGTGGTTGCAAAGCCCAGGGAATGCCTGCCAAGACAGTCTCTGTGAGCAGTCCATGAGAGGCTATTGGATGAAGTTGTGAAAATAAACTTTGGGTTGTGGTGAAGAACCCAGGATGTTGTAGAAGCCAGATGTGATAGATCTGCCAAGGAGACCTGCATGCAAGAGTAGAACCAACTCAAAAGAGAGATGTATATTACAGGTAACAACATACAATCTGGAAGGGCTAAGACATACAAGGCTTTTGAAACTAAAGCTCCAGATAGGAGAAGTGGGGCTACAATATTTTGTGTTTGCACTGATAGGACTTTGTCTTGCTTTTGTCCACTATTTTCTCACCATGCAGCCATTTCTCCATTTGAAGTCAGAGTGTATACGTTAGTTTTTATTGTCAATTTGACATGAACTAGAAACTTCCAGAAAGGGTGAACCTCAGTTGAAGAATTACTTTCATCCTTTTCTTGCTAGCATGTCTGTGAGGCATTTTATTGATTATTAATTAATGTAGGAGGGTCCAACCCACTATAGGTGGTACCACCCATGGACAGATTGGCTCGGGTTGTATAAGAAAGGAAAGCCTGGGAACAAGTCAGTAAGCAGCATTCTTCCATGGTTTCTACTTCAGTTCCTGCCTCCCAGTTCCTCCCTTGATCTCTCTCTTGGTCTTCCTTACATGATGGTTTGTAACATATAACCTCAAATAAAGTCTTTCTTTCTCAAATTGCTTTCCCTTAAATTATGTTGGTCATGGTGTTAACACAGAAATAAAAATAAAATAGAACATAATATATATTCTTTGACATTGCATGTTAGAAAAAAATGTAATATTGTTTATATTTAGCAGCAAAATATTATAGTTTTTGTTTTGAAGAGGAATCACAGTAAATATATTGCTGTGTGTCTCATTAGATAATTCAAACTTTTATTTATTTTTATCAAAGTTATTTATTTATTTAATATCCTGGATACAGTTTCCCCTCCCATCTCTTCTCCCATTACCTGCCCCCATTCTCTTCTGTTCCCACCCCCAATCCACTTCTCTTCAGTTTCTATCCAGGAAAGTACAGGGTTCCCATCGGTATCAACAAAACATGGCATATCAAGTTGCAGTAAGACTTAGTACCTCCTGACTTATTAAGGCTGGGCAAGGCTACACAATATGAGGAGTAAAGTCCCAAAAGCCTGTAAAAGAATCTGAAACAGCCCCTGTGGTTCTTTTTCTTCCTCAAGATCATTGGCTGCATTGGTTCATGAGGGTGGATAGAGCAGGAGCTGGGGAACAGGGTTCAGATGGTGGTAGGTACAACCCAGAAAGCCCTCTGGGAAATGACTTTGTTGACCAGCTCAGCTTTATTCCAGTGTATATGAAATATATAGGATTGGAGAGCCTGGGGAAAATTCCAATTTGCATTAAGTGGCACTGCCCTATAAAGTGGCAGCAGGGTCCTGTAGCAGAGCTCCTACTACAAGTCTTAGTTAGCATATGTTCACCCAGGAAAGGCTTCTAGCAGGAAACTGTTCCAAGAATCACTCTAGAGATAAATCAGGTATCCAGGCTTAGAGACAGCTTTCAGACAAGGTCAGTCCTCTGGGCCCAGAGACATTCTCCAGATAAAGGCAGATAGAGGGCAGAAAGTCTCCCTTGTGGGGAGGGAGTTTCCATGTTGCCAAGATTTGGAGAAAGCTGCCAAGCCATAATAGACTGTGGCCTCTGACCAGCAAGGTCTTCCAACAAGCCCTTGTTCTCACAATTAGGAGTCCCACAAGAGGATCAAGTTACACAACTGAAACATATGCGTAGAGGGCCTAAGTCAATCCCATGCAGGCTCCCTGGTTGTCAGTTCAATTGCTGTGAAACAGTCTTTAAAGCTAGACTAAGTAATTTTTACATTATGTGCTGGACATGATCTTTGGTGGCCAGGGAATAGAATGCAGTGGTTAGAATGAGGTCTGTCCACCATGGGCACTGTTGTGCCCAGATAGTGACCCCCAGAGAGACCACCAAGGAGGAGCATACCAGAATGCAAAAGCAAGGTTTATTTCCACTACAAGTCATCACAACAGGTTACTCATCTCAAGCACTCACTGGCCTCAGCGCAGTGAGGCAGGGAGGAGTTACTCTTTCTTGGAGAAGTTAGTTTTTATAGGCAAAACACACAAAATTTCTTAGAGGGGAGCAGTTAGTACAGGTACATCCTTGATTGGTTCAGTTTTTCCCGGGCCTGGACTTTGTCTTATTTCAGCTTATCTGTTTGCCCTGTCAGGAGTTTTACAACCCATCTCCAGGATCCAGTCATGTTACATGTTATCTCAGGAGAGGGGCATTTTGTGGTTAATCAGTCACCACCAGACATCCTGACTTTGTTCTTTTGAAAACACCTGACTTCACCCTCTCCAGGAAAGGGGAACTGACTCAGTTCTGTTTATTTTTAAGATATCTCTTCCCTCCACTCTTTTGGGTTTCTGAGGGAACTGTGTCTGGGTCTTTGGTGGGGGCCTTTCAGGCACATGCTTTTAAATACTTGGTCTTCAGTTTGTGGTGCTGTTTGTGGAGATTATGGGAACTTTGTTGGAGGAAGTGCATCCTCCTGAATAGGCCCAGAGGGTTTATAGCTTACCCCTTTGAAGTTCTTGTTGGCTTCTGCACATGAGATAGAGATATGATCTCTTATCTTCTTGTGCTGGAACCCTGCTATCATGCCTCTCCCACCACCATGGAATCTCACTCTAGGAGTATTTGCCAAAAATAAACTTCCTTTTGTAAACTGCTTTGGGGAATGTTATTTTATCACAACAGAAAAGTAACTGATACAGAAGCCTTTCCATCTTTCAGTACACTTTTCAAATTCCAACTTTAATATCTTTAATTTGACATTGTAAAAGTCCTTTCACCTCCTTGGTTACACTGATTAATAGGCAAGTTACTTGTTGAAGCTACTGTGAATGAGATTTTTTTTTCTGATTTCCTTCTTGGCAAGTTTATTATTGGTATATGGAAAAGCTAATGAATTTACATGTTTATTCTATATCCTTTATTTCTTTCTCTTAACTTGATTGTTTGTAGTTTTAAGGGTGCTGAAACTTGACAAATGCCTTTTCTTTGTCCAGTTAATGGACATATGATATCTGTCATTAGCTCTACAGGCTGAATGTACACTTATTTATTTGCATATGTTGAACCAGAATTGCATTTATGGAATGAAAATAAACTATGCTATATGATGTTCTTAAATCGTTCCTGAGTTTGATTTATACTTATTTTAAGGAGAAATTTTGCTTCAATGTTATTCAGGGAGATTGGTCTGTAGTTTTTTTCTTAATTATTGTTTACAAGAAATTAACAACACACAATTTATTTGTTCTTATGATTCTGAAAATCTAAAAAGACAAGTTGTCTATTTAAACACACCCAACACTGAAAGCATAAACATGCCCAATAATGAAAAATATCTGTAGATATCTCTATTTTAGAAGAGAAGAAAGACAGCCATGTAGGAAGCATTGTCCTGTGTAATTTAGAGGGGAAAATGTTGGAAGTACTTTGTTTACATCTCAAGAACTTGGGAAAAATCTATTATGGTTAAAAACGCTATTTTTTCATTTATTGAGTCCTCCTTCTAATTATTTTTTTGGCATGAAGCCAACATATATTTGTTACTTAAACATTTTCCTGGAGCCTGCCTTTTGACAGCACAGTTAGTGGATCAATAGTATCTTCTCAGTTCCCTGTTTTCTTCAATCATATTACTGGTTTGATCCTTTTTCCCCTTATAATTCTGTAAAGAATTTCAGAGGCCCACTTGCTTCTTAAAAATTCTTTCCATTAGAAAAATGTAATTACATATTAACATATATAAATAGTTCTCTGAAGATTCTGATGATATCACTGAGTGATCCAGCCCTGATATTTCCTTAGTGGTCTGTTGTAGCATGAATCTTAAAAGTTTTATCAATAAAATCAAACCTGAAGCCAAGTATTGGGGTGAAGCTGGAAGATCAGAGAAGCAGAACAAGCCACAGCTTCCTCACCTTACCAATTCCTCAGCTAATCCTGTTTCCTCAGACTGGATGCCTCTGAGTCCTCATCCAGAATGAATCTCAGCTGAACTGCTGCTTAAAAGCCTGAAAACTTAACCAGCCAAATGCGTCTACTTTCTGGTCTTCACGCCTTATATACCTTTATGCTTTCTTCCGTCACTCCCTAGGATTAAAAGCTCACTTCTTGGGATGAAAGGCATGTGTCACCATGCCTGGCTGTTTCCAGTGTGGCCTTGAACTCACAGAGATCCAGAGAGATTTCTGCCTCTGTAAAGCTAGGATTAAAGGCGTGAGTGCCACCATATTCTAGCCTCTGTATCTAATGGCTGTTCCATTCTCTGACCCCAGATAAGTTTATTAGGGTGTACAATATTTTGGGGAACACAATACCACCACAGTGTGTTGTTCAGTAGAGGATCTCTGTGAAGCATAAGCTTTGTCTTTAAGAGGAAGCTCTTGAGTGATTGAGAGCTTTCAAACATTATCCTTTCTTTGAGGTCTCTGAGATCTTAACAAAAGAATTTAAATTCACAGTCTTGGTTATCTTTCAATTATTTTTCTCTGGTTATGTGTTTGATCTGATTTGTTTTGTGTGAGATGGTATTTGTTAACTGCATCATATTTTTGCTTATTTGCATTCTTTTTAAAACCCATTGATCAACTAAATCAGAATCCATTGTCATAGGGTTAGTTTTGTTAAAATTTCTCATTGAAACCCCTCATTTTCTAATTTGTTCAAGGACAGTAGAATTCTGCTTTTACCTGCCCAATATAACTGACAGCAGTCATACCTATTTATACCTTATCACTTTCTTGTTTTGTTTTGTAACAGCTTATGCTTTCTCCCTGGAAGCCTTTTGTATTCAGATGTATCAATTATAAATCCATGGACCCATAAGTAAACAATTTCCATTTCTGGTTTTCATGAATAGGATACCACTTCATGGATTTTGGTTTTAATGAAATAAACACACACACACACACACACACACACACACACACACACACACACACACCACTATCACAAGATCATATACAAACATATCATGACAGTATCACTTCATAATTGATATTACTAATTATTATTGTAAGTAACTTTAACTATGAAATAATCCTTGAAAATTTGAAGTATACAATGTATTACTTTTAGGTAAATGCAGTATGCTATATCACAGTTCACCAGTAATTATCTTGCAAAACTGAAAGTTTGTATCAGCTTGCCAAACCCATGAAACAATTTAATCTCTGCTTCCATGAGTTTGACTTTATTAAATTCCAAGTAAAAGTGAGATACTATAGTATTTGGTTTTCTGTATATGATTTATTTCACATGGCATTTTGTCCTTCAGTTTCCTCCATGTTGACAATTGACAATATTTCCTTCACTTGAAGCCTGAAAAATGTAGGACAAATTGTTAGAAGATCTTGTTAATAAAAACAAACCTGGAGCCAGGTTTTGGTGTGAACGCTAGAATATCAGAGAAACAGAACAAGCCACAGCTTCCTCAAGGTGATCCTGTTTCATCATTCTGGAAGCCTCTGAGCCCTCATCCAGAATGAATCTCAGCTGAACCGCTGCTCAAAAGCCTAACAGCTTAACCAGTCTAGTTGCTGGTCCTCAGACCTTATATAACTTTCTGCTTTCTGCCATCACTTCCTGGGATTCAAGGCTCATTTCCTGGGATTAAAGGTATGAGTCACCATGCCTGGCTGTTTCCAGTATGGCTTTAAACTCACAGAGATCCAGGTGGATTTCTGCCTCTGGAATGCTAGGATTAAAGGTTTGTCTGCCACCATTTTCTGGCCTCTATATCTAGTTACTGTTCTGTTCTCTGACCCCAGATAACTTTATTAGGGTGCACAATATTTTGGGGAACACAATATCACCACAGAAAAATACTCAAATCCATGAAAATACAATATTTTCCCTATCTGTTCATCCATTTGTGGTTATTTAAGTAGTTTCTATAACTTGCCTACTATGAGTAGTGCTACAGTGAATTTGACAGGGTAGATAGTTCTTCCAAGATCTTAATTTCACTTACAATGGAAAATATCCAGAAGTGTGATCGTTGAATCCTATGATACTTTTGTTTACTTTTTATCATGTTTTACACTATTTTATGCGGTCTTCATGAATTTAGTTTTCCACAGATTAGTGAGACAATTTTATGTATTAATAATTTATAATAAAATTATTTACAAAATTAATTGACCCTGAAGACATGACTTTATTTGTAGGGTTTCTACTAATATTGCCCTTTGTATCATTTAATGACAGTGTCATAGTTTTGGCTATTTTACTTTGGAAATAATTTAAAATGAGAAAATTTGAAATATTCATTCCTTTTTTTCTTTACTTGTCCCAGTATTTCCATAGCCATATTGGGACAGTGTTTTGTTTTTAAATCTATGTAAATTTTTAAGATATTTTTATTTGGTGTTTTTCTTTAGCAATGTAGTGTACTGAAACCATGCTTTCATACACACTGAACAAGAACTATATCTCCAATTTTTAGTTTTGATTTTGTAACAGGATCTCAGTGCTACTTCAGGCTAGCTTTGGATAAACTCTGTAGCCAGGGTGGTCTTAAATTATAATACTAATGCCTCAGCTGCACGAAGAAATAGGATTACAGCCAAACCCAGGTATTTTTCTCTTTGTATGAGAAGTGCCAATAGAATTTAAATTTAAATTGCATTAACTATGTTGATAAATTTGGATAAAATATGTTTTAACAATGCTGAGTCTGCCAATTCATAAGAAATGATGTCTTTTGTTTATTAATTTTTCAGTTTCTCTCATCAGCATTTTATAGTCTCAGCACACATATTACATCCCTCATGTCCCTGGTTAAATTTATTTCTATGTACTTTATTTGTGGTGATATTATGTTCCTCCAAATTTTGTGCACCCTAATAAACTTATCTGGGGTCAGAGAACAGAACAGCAAGTAGATATAGAGGCCAGAAATGGTGGCACACACACCTTTAATCCTATCACTTAGAAGGCAGAGATCCATCTGGATCTCTGTTAGTTTAAATATCATGACTTTAATCTCAAGAAATAAGCATTTAATCCCAGGAAGTGAGGGCAGAAAGCAGAAAGGTATATAAAGCATGAAAACCAGGAACTAGTCTGGTTAAGTTTTTAGGATTCTAGCTGTAGTTCAGCTGAGATTCATTCTGGATGAGGACACAGAGGCTTCCAGCCTAAAGAAACAGCATCAGCTGAGGAGTTGGCAAGGTGAGGTAGCTGTGGCTTGTTATGCTTCTCCAATCTACCCGCATTCATCCCAATACCAAGCTCCAGGTTTGTTTTTTATTAATAAGACTCTTTAAGATTCATGCTACATTTATTCTTATTGGAAATATTTTATTTTTTGCCTTAGAAACACAAGTGAATATTGCTTGGTGATTTTTTATCATGCAGCCTTACTGAATTAATTAATTCAAAAAGCATTTTTGTGTAGATGTAACCAACTGTCTTATTAAAATAAGAAACACAGAACCAATGTAAAAGAGAAAGCAGAGAGGTCAGAGCTCAGAGCTAAAATCTTACCATCTGCAGTGCTCCTAGCTTCCCTGAAAGAGAGCTACTTCATGTGTGTCTGTCTTTAAATCATCTTTTTGTTCTGCCTTCTCATTGGTTATAAACCCAAACACAGGACTGCCTCATCACTGCCTGTAAGTACTGCAATCCAGGTCTTAAAGGCATATGTCTCCAATGCTGGCTGTATCCCTGAACACACAGAAATCTACCTAGATCTTCTACCAAGTGCTGGGATTAAAGGTGTGCTCCACCACCACCACCATGCTCTTGCTATGGCTCTAATAGCTCTGACCCTCCCGGGCAACTTTATTTATTAACATACAATGAAAATGACATTTCAGTACAAATAAAATACCACCATATTTCCCCTTTAATATTTTAATAAAAAGAAAAAAGGCAAAAGGTTATAACTAACAAAAGAAAAACTATATAGAAAAGTATAATGACTATATAAAATATATACAAGTAACAAATACCTAAACGATGTCTAGTCCATATTTATTTCACAAATCAGAGAGAATAATTCCATTATCTATCCTATTTTGGTAAGTCTAAAATGTATCTAATTCACTTTCTATCCTAATTAATCTTCAACTATAACTAACTAATCTTCAACTCCCTCAGAGACCCAGGAAGGAAATAATATAAGCTAGCAAAAATAAAAACAGGAAGTGCATGCAAGCAACTTCCAAAAATTTTGTGAGTTGACAGAAACAGCCAGCTGCCTGGACAGTCACCTGAGGTTTCTCCGCAGTGTTGGGGCATCATCTTCAGCCTATAAGCTTAGCATATATGACAGACTCATTGTGAAGTAGGATGTACACAAGGTCAACAGTTCAACCTCACATTGGATGAGAGCAGTCCATGTACCAGAAACACCTGAATTCCACTAGTGTCATGTCATGATTCAGGATTTTAAATCCTGGAATTTGTTGACGGTTTTTGAATTCAGCTGTTGATTCTTCTTGGCTGTGTATATATGGCTTCATCTCAGCATCCCCTTCTTCTCCACATCCTTCTATTAAATGCCAGTCTACTATTGAGAGGCGTGAGCTTTCAGCTGCTGTTCCATTGCACAACAGAAGCCATCAACCCACTGCCTGATCAGCTGCCTTAGAAGAAAAGGGCATTGTAACTTTTCCGGATTGTGAAGGCCACTTCAGGGACTAGTAATTGTCTTTTTCTTTTCTTTTCTTTCTTTTTTTTTAAACAAGAACCTGAAATCTAATCTCCTTTGCTTATCCTTTTCCCTAACCCTTGACAACAACTTGTAACCAACCCCCTAAACAATGAAAATTATCCCAGACACAAAACCCATTAAAAAGACCAAAAAAACCACACGCCCCACACCACCTCTTTGGGAATGTGGGTGTCGTATACTTAAAATTGCTTCTTGCTGGGAAAGGCAAAGTTATCATTATCCTGAAAGAAAAATTTTAGGTTAATTGTCAAATTCTAGGAAAGGTAACTATATCCTTCATTATCCAGTCTCTGTATAATGCCAAAGTTCAGGGTTTATCTCAAGTCCTTATTCAAGTAGTCTTTGAGACTGGATCATCTCAGCTAGTCATCTCAAAATTGCTCTGAGCACCTTATAGTTCAAAGCTGATCTGTAGATGATGTTTGTCAGCTTTGTGATATTATTATTGTCCATGTGGAATTGTTGTTGTTGTGGGGCCCCATCTTCTTCCTGGAGACTTCAGTTGATGTTAGGCCTGGCTGTGATTTCCTGCAGAAAATTGATAAAAGACTCGAACACTAAGACATACATATGCAGCTAATTGAAGCCTTTTTTTTAGAATTAGTTAGTACTCTATATGACCATTCATATCTTAACAAAGTTTAAAATGTATATATATATCGATATATATATATATATATATTATATATATATATATATAATATTGTAAATTTTGATATTAAATTCATCCTTTAAGAAAAGTTTAAAGAATCAGAATAGAATCAAAAGAATTGAGATTAGTAATAGAATAGTCCCTTAATTAATTTGGCTTTTGTCCTGTCCCATAGCAGAAGATGGCTCTTTTATTCTGGCATGATACAGGGAGTTTGCATTTTCCTTTTAACAACATGCTTGAGTTTAAAGAAGGAGAGAGCCATTCTCCAACTCCAAAGTCAGTTTTAAATTTTAATTGAACTGGGACTATTAGAAGACCAATAGTGTTAAATCTTTAGAGAAAAGCAGAAACAAACATTTAAGAAGACAAAACATTTTTTTAGATAATATATACCTATATGCTGTTTCACTCTATTTCCTGGGATAGATGATTTGTCCCTTTTCTTCAGTTGTCTCATTTGTCTTGTGTTCTTCAGATTTCTTAACCTTCATTCTCCTAAAAGACAAAAGCAAAAACCTTTCCCCAAGACGAGTTTTGGGGATGTTCCTTTTTGGCAAGTTATTATCTGATTAAATGAAAAGGCATGTGTAACTGGTACAAGTTAGTTTAAATTGTATGCTCATGCTGGTTGATGAACTATCACTTCCTCTAATTAAAAGGATTCTCTTGTTCAAATCGAACCCTTATCAATTTTGATGGTACCCACAGATTATCTTCTCCTGTAGAAACAAAAGCAAAACCTCATCCCCAACATAATACATACCCTTGTTTCCATTCTGAGGTCAGCACATCCTTAAAATATACAGGCTGATTTAATTCTGTAGTTTTTTCTATTATCCAATGTCTCTCTGCAGTTTTGTTCCTTTCTCATTGGCATTCAGAAAATTCAAAGTTAATAGAGCATTATGCAGTCTATTTCTGGGTTTTTTTCTGTTACCCCTTTCTGTTTATTTAGCTTATCCTTTAGAGTTCTGTTTGATCTTTCTATAACTGCTTGACCTGTAGGATTATGTGGTATACCTGTAATATGCTTTATATTGTAATCAAAAAATTGTTTCGTTTTAACAGAGACATATGATGGAGCATTTTCAGTTTTGATTTGTGCAGGTATACCCATGATGGCCATAACTTCTAGCAAATGAGTGATTACAAAATCAGCTTTTTCAGAACTCAAAGCAGTTGCCCATTGAAATCCTGAAGAAGTATCGATGATGTGGTGTACATATATCAATTTTCCAAATTCTGCAAAGTGAAACACGTCCATCTGCCAGATTTCATTCCTCTGAGTACCCTTTGGGTTACATCCTGCTGGTAATGGCGTTTGATTGTAGAAGGAACAAGTAGGACATTTCTTTACTATATCTTTGGCTTATAGCCAGGTGATAGAAAAATTCTTTTTTAAATCTTTACTATTGACATGATGTTTTTTGTATGAAATTCTGAGGCCTCCAGCACATTTCCTATCAATAACTTATCAATCTCATCATTGCCTTGTGCTAGAGGGCCTTACAGACCAGTATGAGATCGGATGTGAGTTATATATAAAGGATGACTCCATTTCCTGATTGTATCTTGTAATTGAATAAATAGTGAAGTTAATTCTGAAGCATCAGGAATAAATTCTGCAGTCTCAATATGTAATACCACTCTTTCAGCATACTGAGAGTCAGTTACTATGTTGAGATGTTCTGAAAAATCCATTAATACCAACAGAATAGCATATAATTCTGATTTTTGAACTGAATTATAAGGACTTTGAAACATTTTACTTAAATTTTCTGATTTATAACCTGCCTTTCCTTGTTTATTGGCATCTGTATAAAATGTACGAACTCCAGATATGGGATTTTGCTGTACAATTCGAGGCAAGATCCAAACAGCTCTCTTTATAAGATCAATTCTATCACTTTTGGGATATTTGCTGTTAATTTCTCCCAAACTCTACTGCGAGCTCTTTGCCAAGGTTCACTTTCTGTCCATAATTTTTCAATGTCCTCCTTAGTTAAAGGTATGACAATTTCTGCTGGGTCTATTCCTGCTAATTGACGAAGTCTCAATTTTCCTTTCCAAATCAAGTCAGAGATTTTTTTCCCATAAGTTTTTAAATTTTTATTTGGTTTATTTGGTAAAAATATCCATTCCAATATAATACTTCCTTCTGCATTAATATTCCAGTAGGACAATGCCTAGAAGGTAAAATAACCAAAATGCAATCCAGCTTTGGATCAATACGATCCACTTGCCCTTCATGTACTTTCTTTTCTACCAAGACCAATTCTTTCTCAGCTTCACGTGATAATTCTCTTGGACTATTTTAGTACTTGTTACCTTCTAAGGTTTTGAACAAATTAGTCAGTTCATCATTTTTTACCCCAACAATAGTTCATAGATGAGAAATATCTCCAAATAATCTTTGACAGTCATTATAAGTCTGTAGTCTATCTTTCCTAATTTGCACCTTTTGGGGTTTAATTTTTTGTAGCTCAATTTTATATCCTAAATAATTAATAGAATCTCCTCTTTGTATATTTTCAGGAGCAATTTGTAATCCCCAGCAAGGCAAAATTTTCTTTACTTCTTCAAACATTCTTTCTAAAGTACCTGCTTTTGAGTCACCTAGTAAAATATCATCCATATAATGATAAATTATAGATTTAGGAAATTTTTTACGTATCACTTCCAATGGCTGTTGTACAAAATATTGGCAAAGAGTTGGGCTATTCAACATTCCCTGTGGGAGGACCCTCCATTGAAATCTTTTAACTGGTTGAGAATTATTGAAGAAGAGGCCACTTAATAAATATCAACTATTGTGCAAGGCCAGCCAAATACTCCTGTAGTTCTGGCTTCACTGCTCTTTTTAAAGTGCAGCCCAGTTGCAGCAGAAGACCCCAGTGTTTTGGAGATGTCAGTACCTTTGGATGACCACTAAGAACAGCAGCAGCAGTGGAGTGGAGCCAGCTGGGGCCTAGAAGATGAGCTATGTGTACTGCAGAGGGCAAAGTCAGAGAAGTGACCCAATCCCTTTGGAGGACTCCAGAAGATCGTGAGTGCATCCCAGATGTAGGGCAGTTCGAATTTTGTAATTACCCAAGATGTTAGAGATGCCAGAGTTCTGGGATACCTGTTGAGGAGAGCTGCTAACCATGAGTGGCACCAGCCCAAGAGAAAGAAGTGAGTTGCAGTCAACAAAGCTGAACAGCATTGGAGACCTAAAGAGCATTCTGACATCAGACAAAGAGATGCAGAGTTTGTAGTTTGCCCAGATGGTTTCAGTCTTGCTTTGGAGCAATATTTCCTCACTATGCTCCCTTCCCTACATTTTGAAATGGTAATGTATATCCTATGACATTATATGTTGGATGTATGTGAAAAAAAAAGAGTTGGAGAGAGTAGTTTTGATGGACAAGAAACTAGAAGTAGCAAAATTGAAGCTATAAAGGATTTACTAATAACTTGCTCAGGAAATATTAAGTTACATGAAGTAGTATTTAATCAAAGGGTGTTACCTCCAAGCTGACTGGAAGAGAAGTAGTGTACTAACTAGGCTCCTTAGAAACCCAAGAGAGAAAATTTTGTGCCATAATTGAAGTTTAGGGTTGCTGACAAAGTTTCTGCTAAATGTTGATTCACCAAGACTGACCTCCAGTTAGGCCTCATCCCCATAACAAAGAACTGCTCAAGGGGGCAGAGCAGGGTGACAACAATCATTATGCTTTGGCAAGATGAACCTGGGTAGCAACTATGTGAAAAGAACAACACGGTGTATTGTATAATATCTTTGTATGTAAATCTGCCATCTGCCCAAGTGTCCAGACTGGTAGTCTCCTTTGTCAGCTTAAATTGTTCGAAATATAAGCTGAGCCAGAACCTGAGATATTTAAGGATGACAGACAACATTTGTGGAAAGAATAAGCCTAAGGTGTGTATACGAGCTAGGACATCCTCAACTGGAGGCCAGCTCTTCTTTGGGTATTAGCCACAGTTAGCCTCATGGTTTTGGTTTTTTTGTACAGAGGTTTTCCTTTGTTAATTTCTGAGAGTGATTTCTTATTGTGTAGGCATATTGTTTGTATAACAGTCTCATGGAAGAGTATTTGGGAATGAGGACGCACTATTGACTTCTTTATCTTACTCCTAGTGTTGGGTTAAAGAATGCTAAGGACTTGTTTTGTCCTTTTATGAGAACACACAGGGAATACGTTTTTTTTTGAAGATGTGACTCTGCATTCTAGATTCACAATGAGCACTGACCATGGCTTCTTTCATATTATCTGCTCGTCCTACATCCTAGAAATGAAAGTGAGATTATTTCCAAATTGAGAAATTTCATAGGGTTTGGAGTTTGTCAAGATTTCTGCTGAACAGCCCCTCCTTCACTTAAGATCAGAATTAAAAAAGAATATGCTAATATGGATATATGCTAACACTTTAATAGTTCATTTGAATAATATATGGAAAAGCACTTTCATTGCTGAATTGTTTTTGTTACTCTTATTGTCCTGTTTTGTTTTGTCTGGTTCTGAAGCAATGTTTTGCTATGTATCATAGACTGGCCTGGAACTGGTGAACCTCCAACTCAACCTTCTGAATTAAACCTGGCAACTCCAGGTCACAATAGTGCTGTATTTGATCCATTCTAAAATAAATCTTTTCCTAATACTTTAAAAAAAGAGAGAGAATTATTATAAGTAGGCACTGTGAAAGCAAATCTTTCTTTGTCTTTTTCTTGTAAGGGTACTGAAAAGAAACAGTCTTTTAAATCAGTAACTATGAGAGGCCATCCTTTTGGTAACAGAGTAGGCAAAGGAATTCCAGATTGTAGAGAGACCATTGGCTGAATTACTTTGCTAATTGCTCTAAGGTCTGTTACCATTCTCCATTTACCAGATTTCTTTTTAATAACAAATACAGGAGAATTCCAAGGGCTGGTTGATTCTTCAATATGCTGAGCATTTAACTGTTCTTCTACCAACTCTTCTAAAGCCTGGAGTTTCTCTGTTGTTAAGGGCCATTGCTGAACCCATACAGGCTTGTCTGTTAACCATTTTAAATGTAGAGCTGTTGGTGTCTTTGGAAGATCATCAGTTGTTTTGCCCTGTTCTTGTATAATATGGATGGCTGGTGACCACTCAAAATAATGCCTTCTAATATTTCTCTCAGGAATATGTGCTAGTTTATGATTTGTTTCTGAGATTGGACGGATGTTAATCTGAATATTCCATTGTTGCAACAAGTCTCAACCCCACAGGTTCATAGCTATGTTAGCCACATATGGTTTTAATTTTCCTCTCTGTCCTTCTGGACCTATACATTCGAGTCATCTTGCACTCTGTTTCACCTGAGATAATGTCCCAATTCCTAACAGTTGAACGTTTACCTCCTGAAGAGGCCAAGTTGGATGCCAAAATTCTGGTGCAATTATGGTAACGTCCGCACCTGTGTCTACCAGACCAGACAACAAAACACCATTTATTTTTATCGATAATTTTGGTCTTTGTTCATTAATAGAAGTTTGCCAAAAAATTTTCTTTATGTTTCTCCTGAGTTTTCTATTCTCTCTGTTTCATCATCCTGACCAGCATGATTTATTCCAATAGGCATTTGGTTATTTAATCACTCTGAGCAGGGGTTTTCCTCTACAGCTTCAGGAAAGGTTTGAACTGGATTTGCTGTGGGGGCCTGCATGAGGCCCCTCCGGGAGTTTCCTGAAAACTCAGGCAAAGGATTACCCTGTCTGTCCTTTGTTGATCTACATTCGTTGGCCCAGTGTTTTCCCTTACCATACCTTCTGCATACTCCAGAAGGTAGGGGCATTCTGTTACCATTGTTCCTTGAAGAAACATTTTTTCTAGGAATTACCTGTATACAGTCCCTTTTCAAATGTCCTTGCTTTCCACATCCAAAACATCTAACACTCCTCAAACCTTTTGTAATTGCTCCTCCTACCCACATATCATCATACTCATGAGCCTCAACATTAATTGTGTCTATAATCCAATCTTCCAAAGGTGCAGATCTTGCTTTAATGCCCTGATTATTCTTTTGCATGCTGCATTCACATTCTCAAAGGCCAAAGATTCAATTATTGCCTTACCAGCTTCTGAATCCGAGACCATTCTCTTTACTGCTGAAGCCAGTCTTTGTAAAAAACTGTCAAAGATTCTTTTGGGCCTTGCATAACCTTTGTAAATGACTCAGTTTTTTTCCTGGTTCCTCAACTCTGTCCCATGCATTCAATGCTGCCGTTTGACATAAAATTAGGGTTTGGGCATCATATAAACATTGTGCTTGTAATGAAGCATATTGGCCTTCTCCAATAAGCTGATCCTGGCAAACTTGTATTCCTTTATCCCTCCATTGTTTTTCTATGTTTTTAGCTTCATCCTTAAACCAAGTTAAAAATTGCAGCCTCTGGCTGGGTCCAAGAACAGCTTGTGCCAGCTCCCACCAGTCCTGTGGTACAATCCTATTATATGTTGACCAAGAGTTTAACATTTGCTTTACATATGGGGAATGCATGCATAAGATACTATTGCCTCCTTAAAACTTTTTAAATCCAACATTTCAATTGGAGCCCAAATATTTTGTGTAGTCATTTGATCAGGCAACTGCTGTATGGTTACAGGATAAATTAAGGGTGACTGTGTGAAAACAGGCTTTCTTTCTGTAACCTTACGATCCAAACTTGAGACAACTTCACTGTTAATTTCTTCTGTCTGAATTTTTACAGGTTTAACAAGTTTTTCTAAAGCTGTCATACTGGCACTTAAATTGACTATGTTTTTAAATTGTAAAATGAGGATAAGCATAGTGATAAACTGCATAATTCCAATAATACTAATCTTTTCATATAGTTTTTCCATTGTTAGACTGCCTAAAATTTCAAACAAAACCCATTCTTCCAATGTACACATAAAACCCATTTTTTTAAATGTGGAAAAAAATTCTCTTTTAAATAGTTTCCTTTAAAATATCTGATATGTTGTGACTTACAAAATCTGTGTAGAACAGTAGAAATCCACGCAAATTTCAAAACAGCCACCTAGTGTCCTAGGTGTGAATCCAGAGAGAGAGAGAGAGAGAGAGAGAAAGCGTAGCCGGCTAAAGCTTGAATCCAGCCACTTGTTCCCTCTTGAGCTGATTCAAGGCTTGGCTTTACATGCAGGGGCCCTGTTTGGCATGGCAGGCCTGCATTGTTTGTAGCACTGGCTTTAAGGAAGCAGCTCATGTTTAATCATGCCTGAGGCCAAGCAGACCTTGGCTGGGGCTAGGGAGGTGGCTTCTCGGGCTTGGGAGCTGGCTGCTCAGACTAGGGTGCTGGCCCCAAGTGGTTTTTAATAGATTCTTGTCATGTTGGGTGCCAGTTGTAGATGTAACCAACCGTCTTATTAAAATAAGAAACACAGGACCAATGTAAGAGAGAAAACCGAGAGGTCAGAGCTCAGAGCTAAAATCTTACCTCCTGCAGTGCTTCTAGCTTCCCTGAAACAGAGCTACTTCCTGTGTATCTGTCTTTAAATAGTCTTTCTGTTCTGCCTTCTCATTAGTTGTAAACCCAAACACATGACTGCCTCATCACTGTCTGTAAGTACTGCAATCCAGGTCTTAAAGGCATGTCTCCAATGCTGGCTGTATCCCTGAACACACAGAAATCTACCTAGCTCTTCTACCAAGTGCTGGGATAAAAGGCGTGCGCCACCACCACCATGCTCTTGCTATGGCTCTAATAGCTCTGACCCCCAGGCAACTTTATTTATTAACATACAATGAAAATCACATTTCAGTACAAGTAAAATATCACCATAATTTTGGTAAGATATTTTTGACTTTTTTTATACAACTCTACTATCTTCAAATATAGACAGTTTATTAGGTTTCTTCTGATTTGACTCTTTTGATTTTTTAATATATTTTTTCACATTCTTACCATGTTTGCTTGCTTTAGCTAAGACTTTAAGTACTACATTGATAGAAAGAAGTATTGAGAGTGACTTTTATCATTTTCTTTCCATGTAAATTAAAAGCTAACTTTTAATCTTTCATTATGATATCAGTTGGTTCATTATTACTTCTGTCCTTTATTTTGTTACAGTAAGTCCCTTCTTGATAGTTTTTTTTGGGGGGGGGATATTACAATGAAAAAATTCTGAATTTCATTAATAGTTTTACTTCCACTTCTCTGTAGAGAAACTTCTTTAAAGCCCAAAGATAATATTGTTCATCATAAATAATCCTTTAAATATGCTACTATTTTATTGTATTATATGCGTGCGCGTGCATATATCCCATGGATTATATTTGAGGGATAGAGGACAACTTTCCAGAGTAACTTTTTTCTTTTTGACAAATGGGTTACCATACCTTAGAGGGAGTAGTATAAATATCTTGTGTGGGTCTGAGCCCTAAAATTTCCATCCAATATTTTGAGATAGAGCCTTTCACAGTACCTGGTGCTTTTGAGTAGACTAGGTTTACACGTCAGTGACCCCGGAGGTTATCTTTTCTCTGCCTCCTTAGAGCTGAGAATGTAGGAGCACACTTCCATGCCAGGCCTTATAGTTGGGTTTTGGAGATACAAACTTAGCTCTTTATAGTAGCAAATAACTTGACTGACCTCCAAACAGTTTTGAATTTTCAATTTCTTCTTGTCAGTGATTTTGGTTAGAAAAGATATCTAAATTAGTTCAGGTTTCTTAAGTTTGTGAAGAAAAAAATTGTAGCTTAACATTATATGTATGTCTCAAAGAATGAATGCATTTGAGAAGAATGTATATTTTGTTTCTGCTAAGTAGACTGTTGCTGCATACATGTTAGTTCTATTTGGTGTATACTGTCATTAAGATATATTTGCTGATATTGATGATGTCCTAGAACATGGATTCATAACTGTCAACTGGTTCTCAGCAGGCTTGGAAACTGTGTCTACAAAGGGCCTATTCTCTGCAATGTAGTACATAGATTTGAATTCCATATGTATTGTTTATCAAGGGGAAAATTTATAAGGACCTGAGACCAAGTTCTATAAGAAACAACCTGGCATTGTGATCCATATGTTTGGATCAAGAACCTGGACACACGATTACTACACCATTCCAAGCAAAGAGCTCTCCAGAGAGAGATACTTCTTGAATGTTTCATGGTGAATGTTGTACATAAGCAATAAGATATTATTCTTTGATTATTTAACTGATAGTTATGATGTAAGAGTCATTCTTCTGAATCTGATGTCATCGATTATGCTATAATTAAGATCCCCAACACAAAATGAAACAGGCATACAGACAGACACACACACACACACATACACACACACACACACACAGTTAAGCAAAGAATCACTTTTTAAAATATTTTCTAAAAGAAAAATAAACCCCTTTTATAGAACTCAAGTCCAAATGGATCAAATACCTCAACATAAGAGCAGATACATGGAAACTCAAAGAGGAGAAAGAAAGAAATAGCTGTGGTGATATATCATGTCCTCCAATATATTGTGCATCCTATTAAACTTATCTGTGATCGGAGGACAGAACAGCCACTAGATAGACATAGAGGCCAGAAAATGGTGGCATACACACTTTTAATCCTAGCATTCTGGAGGCATAGATACATCTGGATCTTGTGACTTCAAAGCCACAGTGGAAACAGCCAGGCATGTTGACACATGCCTTTAATCCCAGAAAGTGATGTCAAGAAGCAGAAAGGTATTTGGATGAGGACACAGAGTTTTCCAGTTTGAGGAAACAGGATCAGCTGAGGAGTTGGCCAAGAAGTTGGCTGTGGTTGATTCTGTTTGTCTGATCTTTCAGCATTCACCCCAATACCTGGCTCAGGTTTGTTTTTATTAATAAGACCTTCTAACAATTCGTGTAACAAATAGCCTTGAACATGTTGGTACAGGTGACAACTTTCTAAGCACAACATGGATAGTGCAGACACTAACTGAAAAGCTTCTGCAAGGCAAAGGACACCATCAATATGACAGAATGGCTGCCTAAAAATGGGAAAATATTTTCACCAACTCCACATCCTATAGAGAGATAATATCCAAAATACATAAAGAACTCAAGTAAGTAGACATCAACAAACCAAAAAAACTAACTAAGAAATGGGATATGGATCTAAACAGGGAATTTTCAACAGACAAATCTCAAATGGCTGAAAAACACTTAAAGAAATGTTCAACATCCTTAAGCCATCAGGGAAATGCAAATCAAAACTAATTTCAGATTCTGTCTTAAAGCTGTCAGAAAGGCAAAGGTCAATAAACAAGTGACTTCTCGGGTTGGGGATTTAGCTCAGTGGTAGAGTGCTTGCCTAGCAAGCACAAGGCCCTGGGTTTGATCCTCGGCTCAAAAAAAAATCGTGAGGGCTGGAGAGATGGCTCAGAGGTTAAGAGCACTGGCTGCTCTTCCAGAGGTCCTGAGTTCAATTCCCAGCAACCACATGGTGGCTCACAACCATCTGCAATGAGATCTGGCGCCCTCTTCTGGCCTGCAGCCATGCATGCAGGCAAACATGCTGTATACATAATAAATAAATAAATCTTTTAAAAAAAAAAAAGAATAAACAAGTGACTTCTCATGCTGGAGAGGATGTAGAGCAAAGGAGAATAATCTTCTGTTGGTGGTGGGAGTGCAAACACATACAGGCACTTTGCATATCAATATGGTAGTTTCTTAGAAAATTGGTAATCCATTTACCTCAATACCCAGCTATACCACTCTTGTGCATATCCACAAAGGATGTTCAATCATACTAGAAGGATATTTCCTCAATTATGTTCATAGCAGCTTTCTTTATAATAGCCAGGAAGAAAAAAATCTTAGATTGCTCCCAACTGAAGACTTGATAAAGAAAATGTGGTACAATTTCACAATGGAGTTTTACTCTGCTATTAATTAAAATCATGAAATTTGCAGGCAAATGTATAGAAGTAGAAAAATATCCTAAGCATGACAACCCAGACTCAGAAAGAGAAACATTATATGTAGTCACTTATAAGTGCATATTAGCTATTAAATAAAAAAAATAATCATGCTAGAATCCATAGGTCCAGAGACCTAAATTACAAGGAGAACTAGAGGGAGAGGGACCACATGATTCTTCCTGAGAGAGTGAAATAGATTTTGCAAGTTGACTGAGGTTGGGTAGGGATGGAAACAGAAGGGATCAGGTTGGGGAAAGAGGAAGAACTAGAATTGGAGCCATTTGGGGAGTGGTGTGGAAACTGAGAGCAGTGGAAACTTCCCGGAACCTATGAGTGACTCTAGTGAGGACTCCTCGTAAAGGAGCATAATGAAGCCTTAACTGGCCATCTCCTGGAACCAGGCAAGTCATCCAGTGGTGGGACTGAAGCACCAAACCAACCACAAAACCTATGACCTACAACCTGTCCTGACTGCAAGATATGCTAGGGCAATGGTGGATCAGAGCTTGTAAGAGTGGCCAATCAATGATTTGTCTAACCAGAGGCACATACCACCAGAGAGAACCCATGCCTCACACTGTCTGGAAGGCCAGGAAACAGAAGTTGGATGGCCCAGAGACCTAGGATCGAACCAAACATAACTGACAAAAACAAAAACAAACAAACAAAAAAACAAACAAACAGAAAAGTCAATAAAGTGGCAATGGTCTATACTAGGTCCTCTACATACATGTTATTGCTATTAGATTGCTGTTCTTGGGGACTCCTAATAGTGGGATTGGGGGGATCTCTGACTGTTTGGCCTGAACTTGTGACCCTTTTCCTCCTACTGGGTTGCCTCATCCAGCCTTGATATGAGGGTTTGTGTTTAGTCTTACTGTAGCATTCTATGTCCACTGGGAGTTCTGCTCTGTTCTGAAGGGAAACTTGGGAGAAGTGGATCTTGGGGAGAAGAGCAGTTGGAGAGCAGGGGCTGAGAAGAGTGCATGGAGCTAAAGCTGTGGCTAGGATTTAATGTATGAGAAAAAAATAAATAAGAAGAAAAAAGTTTTAAAAAGAAAAAATAATTCCATTATCTTGTCCATACATAGTACCTAACAAAACATTAGTCAAATTTTGCAAAGGCAGCACCACACAGCTCAGATCAGATCACAAGTTTTCAAGAACAAGACAGCACAGCTCAAAAAAAAATACCTCATTTCAGTAGGCAGCAGAGGCAGTTTTTGACATTTGAGAAGGTAAATTCTTTATGAAGAGGGTACAAAGAATTAATCATAACTTAAAATACAATAAGCTACATAATTAACAACAGTTTATCAAGTGGCATTAAAAATGAGATGTGCTAGCAATGAAGAAGATATACCCCTCAAATGAGCCTTTTTGTCCAGGATATGTAAAAAGACTGTTTCACTAGGTATGGTAACTCAAGGCTAGAATCCCAGCACTGAGAAGAATGAGACAGTAAATCACAAGTTTGAGAAAAGCCTAGGCTATGTGATAAAATTGTGTCTCACCAATAAATAACTTATACAATGCATTTACAAAAAAACCCACAATACTATGGGTTAACTTCTTGAATAGTGACTTGAAAAAAGAAGAAAATATGAAAAGTTTCATTAATTGTGTTATATGGTACTCGACAAGAGGAATTATAAAAAAATGCAACTAAACATGTGCTATCACTATAAAGATCTAAACTGTGGCTCTAAGACCTAAGCCCTGGGACACAATCAATCCCTGGGAACCCTCACCCATCTCTGCTCCAGTAGCCAGCCAGCAGGGAAGACTCCAGTGGGCAGGCTCCCCTACCTACCCCCCTATTGGAACCTGCAATCTACAAGACTCACACCCTACCCCAAACATACCCATCTACCTGTGACCCCAGTGGCTTCTTGAGACATGGAATCCACCAGCTCTCATTGGTCCAAAAAGTGAGTTATTCTTCTCCCACCTAGACAGTCCTGCCTCTAGGACGTAGGCCCTGGGACACAACTAATCTCTGGAAACCCTCACCCATCCCTGTCCCAATTGCCAGTTAGCAGGGAAGATTACTGCGGGCAGGCTCCCCCACCAAACTCCCCATCAGACCCTGCAATCTACAATATCCATGCCCTATCCCAAAGCTACCCATCCCTCTGCATCTCCAGTGTCTTCCTGAGGCACAGAATACACCAGCTCTCCTTGGACCCAGAGCTCTCATTGGTTTGAGAGAAGCTTCGGGAGACACAGAATCCACCAGCTCTGATTGGACCAAGAGCCCTGATAAAATCAAGAGCAGCTCCCTGAGACACAGAATGAGCCAGCTTGGATTGGACCAAGAGCATCTCCCTGAGACACAGAATCCATTGGCTCCAATTAGACCAAGAGCTGAGATTGGACCCAGAGTAGCACCCTGACACACAGTAAAAAGCAAGCACAGATTGGACCAAGAACAGCTCGCTCAGACACAGGTACCTCTTGCACCTATAGGAGGAAGAGATGGGTAGACACCAGTACAAAAATACATACGACATAAAGAGAAATATGGCATCACCAGAATCTCGCAGTTCTACAACAGCAAGACCTGAACATCATTATGTAGAATAAGCAAAAGAAAGTGACCTTAAAAATAATTTTATGAAGATGATAGTGGCCTTTAAAGAGAAAATTGTGGGGCATTTACTCACACAATTTACTCACCCCACAGTTCCCCAGAGTTTTCTTAAGTGTGAGAACAGGAAATTTTACATAGAAGGATTTAGATTGTGGAGATAAACAGAGAGAAAATAAAGGATATCCTCGAGAGGCCCTGGAACCTATTCCAATGGGCCCTGACTGTCTCTGCCCCAGGGTATTTATAGAGATGCCAAGGGGTGGAGAAAAAGACTTCCCCCCAGCACAGCCAAGTGCAGACCATCTCAGACACCTGCACTCAAGCCTGTGGTCCTAATCATCCTCTCTATGCAGACGTGCTGGGTAAAGCCATGAGGACCTGAAAACAGGCTCCCACGGGTCCCCCTTTCTTAATATATAAAAAATAACTCATTATTAATGGCTTACAGCAATCTACATAGCTGTTATACCTCCCAGTATGGGAGTAGAGGATGATAAAGATGGCATTTCTCTTTTGGATTAGATCCAAGGTGACTACAGCAGTCTTAGCTGCATCAAGCCCTTTCTAAACCAAAAACTTAATGCAATTACAAACTTAAAGAATCCCTTAGCTTCATCATTACCATTAACAGGTTAACATAAATATTGCTATATATAGTTACAATTCTCCAAATCTTACAACTCAAAGCAAACTCTTAACAGAACCATTTGAATTAACATAAATGGTGCTATATATACTTGACAATTTTCTCAGTCCTACAACTTTAACTCTTAATAAAATTATTTGAATTTTCTTGCTAACGGAACTCAGGAAAAACTTCTGATATATTCATATACTTGGTCACAAAGCAAATCTCAACAGATATAAATATTGGAAAAACCTCCTGTATTTTATCAGACCACCATGTCTTAAAGTTTGATTTCCACAACAACAACAAAAAAATTACAGAAAGCCTACAATCACATCGAAACTGAATAATGCTCAACTGAATCACCACTGGGTCAAGGAAGAAATAAAGAAATAAAAAACTTCCTAGAATTCAATGAAAATGAATGTACTGCATACTCAAACTTATAGGACACTATGAAAGGAAGGCTAAGAGAAAAATTTATAGCACTAAATGCCCACATAAATACATGGAGAAATCTCACACTAGCAACTTAACAGCACACCTAAAATCTCTAGAACAAAAAGAAGCAAACTTACCCCGGTGATGGGTGATATCGCTCTGTATGCTGTGAATGTGTTGCTCTGATTGGTTGATAAATAAAATGCTGATTGGCCAGTAGCCAGGCAGGGAGTATAGGCAGGACAAACAGACAAGAAGAATTCTGGGAAGAGGAAGGCTGAGTTAGGAGTTGTCAGCCAAACACAGAGGAAGCAAGATGACAAGGCTGAACTGAGAAAAGATACCAAGCCATGTGGCTAAACATAGATAATAATTATGGGTTAATTTAAGTGTAAGAGGTAGTCAGTAATAAGCCTGAGCTAATGGTCAAGCAGTTATAATTAATATAAGCCTCTCTGTGTTTATTTGGGAGATGAAATTGGGAGAGATTTGTCCCAAATGTTGGTAGATTGGGACACAGAAAAACTTCAGCTACAAATGGCGCCAAAATATGGGTCAAGAGTTTCCACTTAAAACCTGAGAAAGCTTTAAAAAAGATTCTAAAACAGAGCTAAAAACGGCTTCTGAGTTGTGTCTCTCAGGCCATCCACAGCCTGTAGGCTTGAGCTACTCTGTGGTAGGTTCGTAATGTTTGGACTTGACTTGCAGAATGGTGGATTCCTACCATGGTACACAGAGGTGTCGCTACGCCTCACATTATGTTGTGTGGTGGATTTAACTTTTGATAGTACAGGAAAAAAGAAAGGAAGGAAGGAGGAAAGGAAGGAAGGAAGGAAGGAAGGAAGGAAGGAAGGAAGGAAGGAAGGAAGGAAGGAAGAAAGAGAGAGAGAGAAAAAAGAAAGAAAGTAAAAGGATTCTGGGCTACACACTGCTTTAGTAGAAACATAGACCCACTGCCTCACAGAGTCAGTGGACAGCATGACTCCCAGAGCTGGGGATGAGTTGTCTCCACAATGTTGAAAAGCTGAGGTGAGTGGAGTCAAATGCTAAGGCTTCTGCTGCTTCTGTTCTAACCATTCTGCAGTTTAAAACAATAGATTCACAATAAAACATATTCAGATGGGATAAACCCTAAACAGTTTACAGTGTGTAAAAATGTATGTAGGCTTGAGAGAGGAAAATGAATATAGACAGTTACATAAAGAAATAGAAAGTTTAAAAAAAACAAAAGCAATATAAAAATAATATGGATATCACAGAGAGAGCCCGGGTTATGTTGTCTTTGGAATTTTTATTTTGGAGACATAGTTTCTTTGTGTAGTTTTGGTACCTGTCCTGAAACTCACTCTGTAGCCCAGGCTGGCCTTGAACTCACAGAGATCCACCTGGCTCTGCCTCCCGAGTGCTGGGATTAAAGGTGTGCACCATCACTGCCTGGCCTAGTTTCATTTCTTTTGCTGTGACAAAATACCCTGGCAAGACCTAAGGAACAAAGAATTTATTTTAGCTTGCAGTTCTCGCTTACAATCTACCATGTCAGGGAAATCAGGGAAATAACTTGCAGCAGCTATTATCCACAGTCAAGGGCAGAAAGATCATTAATACATGCATACTTATTAATTAAGTCACTTTTTCTACTCTTACACAGTACATGACCCAAACCCAGGGAATGGTGTTGCCACTGTGTCCAGGGTCTTCCTATGTCAATTAACATGATCAAGGTAATCCCTAGCAGGCATTGCCACAGGCTACTTGATATAGACAATCCTAATTTGAGTCCATTTTCTTGGGTGATTTAGAATGTATCAAGTTATCAACTAAAACGAATCATCATGATTTCAATAATTTTACTACAATCACTTGGACATGCCAGTATTAGATAAACCACATGAAGGTTATATAGAAACTACATAGTGTATTTTCTTTAACTTTAAAATTATGACTTTATCAGGTGTTTATGGTAACTTGCATTTCATCAATATATATCAAAGTTATTCTTCTATTTTGCCCAGCAATCATTTGTGTTTTGTGGTAGCTGCTTTTTCCAGCTTATTTGTTCCTTCATATCACCTTGTATAGCAATAATAGAGCACTCTTTGTTCCAGCAACAACTATTGGCCATATATTGAGATTAACAGTGATTTCCTTGATGTCAAATCCATTAACAACTTTTTTGTGCCTTCTTATTATCACTTGAGAATTTATCACATCCTCCATGAAACTCATTTCTTTTAAATTCATTGAGACCATTGTCTTCTGATTTCCTTACTACTTGTCTGTATGTATGCATTCACAAGATTCTCTGCAAATCATTCTTTCCATCATCTATCTCAGAAACAGTTTCTTTTATGTTCATCTTCTGCATACATATATTAAATCACCTTGTCTTATAGATTACATTTCTTACATGCACTTATCTCAATCACAAATTACACCATCTGTGACCAGAAAAAAATTGTACAACTGAGAACAGTTACTTAACTGTAATCTGAGTCTCTCTCTCTCTCTCTCTCTCTCTCTCTCTCTCTCTCTCTCTCTCTCTCTCTCTCTCTCTCCCTCTCCCTCTCTCCCTCTCTATGTGTTTGTCTCTCTCTGTCTCTATCTCTGTCTCTCTTTCACCTTTTAGGATAGTTGATAAAAAATAAACATGTTCATTGGAAACTTCTTAAACTCATTGCATTCAGGATGTTTTTCAGCACTTTTCATGATCAGTTCCCTACTTACTCAGTTCTCTACCACCAGCTTCTTATCTTCCATCTTTCCTTTAAAGTGAAAGACAAAGGAGAATTTTCTTTCCTATATGTATAACTATGAAGCTACTAACTACAGTTTTCCTTGGGATATACTTCCTTACTTTTCACTCTGCCATTTTGTTCATTTTTATTTCCTTTGCCTTTATGATTTGCTATTAAGACCATTTAACCTCTACCAGCCTCAACTAAGTACACTGACAATTTCTAACTTTTTTCTTCACAAAAGTATATTACCATAGAGGGAAATTCCTGTCTCATTCACCTTTTTATGCTCTGATAAGCACAATGCAGAATATAGCAATAGCTTTATAAATCTTGTTGTAGGAAAAAGTGAGAGAGAAATAGTCTATGTGTATCACTTTATGTGAGGTTTTAGGATTTGGTTAGGTACTATCATCAATCCACCCCCCTTACTGATTTAGAGCACATTACCTTTCTACTGCATCTTGAGAGTTAGTGTGTAGTGACCATTTCATTTAGATTTAGAGGAACTCATCAAAAAAACATTAATAACATGAGTAGTAGAATTACATATATTGTACTCTTCAATATTTATCATACTTGGTAAATATAATTATAGCAATTATATTGGTTAGGTGAAATTGTTTCCTTTTATAATAAGTCAGAATTTTAAGATAAGTAGGAGATAAAACAGATAATCTGCAATGGGGGAAAACCTATCTTTATTATTTGTCCATTAGGTGGCATCATTTCTGACTATTTGCCCTTGACACAGATTTTCCCCTGTTAAATGGAGTTGTTATATTGAAGTCAGTAAATTCAAAATTGTTTAAATGTCGCAGTTTTAGGGTCAGTTTTGTGCCAAGAGAATGAGGTCATGTTGCTTGGATGCATTAATTTTGTTATTCAAGTTTTCTCTGTCCTTAGTCAAGAAATTCAAATCATCTAAATCTTTATTCTGTTTGCTTATATTTTTATTCTTTGTCTCATCTAACCAATGTAGCTATACAGTTTTCACGGACAATGAGCAGTTGTATGATATGATGATCTGTTGATTAATATTTGGAAATGAGGAAAATGTATTATATATGGCATTGCATATGATAATAAATGCAAATGTTATCATTTTTCACATGAAATAAATGCCTTATGCTTATATACAGAACTACAGATAAAAATATTAATTCAGTCAGACTCAAAAGAAATCCTAGATATTATTCATGATTTATATATAAAAATATGTAGAAAACATTTTATTCTGTTTGAAGTACTATGGAAAAGCCAGAAATGTATTGCTTACAGATCTGAAGTATTGACATGTCTAGATATTGAAACACTTAGCAATTCAGTATCTGGTCAATGACATGCTTCCTGGCTCAAAGATGGCTGTCCTTTGATTGTGTTTTCATGTAAGTAAAGGGATGGGGGAGTAATCTGCCATTGCTTTTATAAGGGAGTTAATCTCTATTCATGAAGTTGAGTCTTTATCATCTAGTTACCTATCAAAGTCCTACCTCCAAATACTATTGTATTGATGATTATATCTCTCTATAAAAATTTTGAATGGGAGGTAAAACCAAACATTCTAGAACAGAAGATTAAGTTTCTTGTCCAAAATTACATTGTTGCAGCTAGCTTCAAGACGTACATGTGTCCAATATATAGACTTGTGCTGGCTTAAAGATACCATTTGGCCATGTCATAAAGATTCTTAAAATAATGTGTTTTGAAGAATTATTAAGCATACAAATTTTCAGAACAGGCTTGTTCTATTTTTGAGTCATTTAAATTATTTCTTATGTTCTGTTCTGTTTTGTTTGTTTTGCGTGAGGGTCTTTCTGGTATTGTTCAGTATGGACTCAAACTCATAATCTTCATGCATCATCCTCCAGAGAGCTAGGATTGTAAGTGTATACTGTCATACCTTTCCAAACATTATTTTAACTTTCTTTTATCTTTCCATAATGTGTAGAACACAGACTGAATTAACACAATGTATAATGTTTATAAATACCTCACTTTTTCTTGTTGTCTTGTCTTCATAGTGTCACTGCTTTTCTGAATAAGGAAGAGACTGCACTAAAATGATAAAATCATGTCTTATTCTAGTCACATTTGCCTTATTGAGTCTTTTTTTAATGAAACAATTTCTGGGCAGCTGCTTCAGCCAAGCGTTTTAGACAGCTCATAACAATTTCAAGAGCTGTGCAAGTTTTCTTTCTCTATTTGTATTTCTCAGTAATGAGGAATTCCTGAAGAAACTATTAAAAATGGTGATTCCTTGCAATTTTTTTGCATATATAAACTATATAAAAAATAACCAAAGTTTTTAATTTAGATGATTACAAAAAAAACCCTGATGCAGTATAAAGAAATGTCTATATGTAAATATAAGGTGGTTTATAAATAAAAGCCATCAAATTGACTTTTCTTCCATTTTCTGCCAAGAAGAATGGAATCCATCATATGATTTTTATCTAACACTGCAAAATCTGGGGTAAATGTCAGTTAACTGGAGGTCAGTCTGAAGTAAACATGGAATAATGACAGAGGCCAAAACACTGGGCCTATTATTCCAGAATCATAAAAGAGAATCATAGAGCAAGGTATAGATAGAAAAGAGAGGTACATATTTGACAAATGACTAGGAATCTACATTGATTTTAAAAGACCAAAGTTCAGCCTATTTTCTAATCTTATTTGCCTTATGGTTTTTCTAAAAAGAAGTTTTATGTTAAAATAGTGTTTATAAACAAATGTACATAAAAATATCACTTAATTTGACCCCCTTTTTTTATCTTTAGCAGACTTTTACTCCTACTGAGTTTTCTTTCTGTTTGGTTTTATAGAGACAGGATCTTGTATCACTCAGGGTGGCTTTGAACTTGCTATATATTCAAGAATGACCTTGAACTCTCAATCTTCCTGTCTGTCTTTTTAGAGTGCAGAATTTACAAGTGTAAGCTCTCATACTCATGTACTTTTTTCATGATAAACAAATGATTACGAAACAAATTTCTCAGGAAATCCAAAATAAAATTATGAGAAAGCATGACAATTACATATAAAAAGTGTTATTTCCAGTCCTCTGATTTTAAGTCTCCTCAGCTATGTGATTTAATTATCTTTCAAAAATTGTCATATTAAGAATGAGCACATGATGGTGACCATAAAGAAGTGATTCTCACAGCCTGTATTTTGAGTTGCTGTATTAAAACAACTACATTAAAATTACATAAATTTTAACAAATCTCACATTCAAGATCAAAGCCAATGAAGTAGAAGAATATATTCCACTCATAAGGAAGCTCTTCTTATACTTTGAATAGAATAATTATAAGTAAAGAGTTCTGTTATGGAGTTCTTAAAGTTTAACTTTTTTATGGGGCTGGAGAGAAAGTTCAATGGTTAAGAGCACAAGCCTTCCATTCTCTGCAACAATATGGTGGCTTACAGTTTTCTGTAACTCTGGTTTCAGAGGATCCAATTCCTTCTGTCCTACAAGGGTGCCATGTACATATGATGTACACAGACATATATGCAGTCAAAACACTCAAACACATAAAATAGATTTTTAAATTAAAAAGAACTATTTTAAATGTTTACATATAACTTTCATCCTATTTTATTTGAATTGCAAATTTGAAAGATATATTTAGTTTTATTTTATGTGTAATATTTTGTGTGCATATATGTATGTGCATTATGTGTATGCCATTTGCCCCTGGTGTCCAATAGGATCATTTAATTCCCCTCCCT
This sequence comes from Peromyscus leucopus, assembly GCF_004664715.2. Lineage (NCBI taxonomy): Eukaryota > Metazoa > Chordata > Mammalia > Rodentia > Cricetidae > Peromyscus > Peromyscus leucopus. The sequence goes on from NC_051083.1 coordinate 127,784,863, forward strand.
AGAACTATAATTACAGATGGCTATTAGTACCCATGTGGATGCTGGGAACTGAACCCAGTTCCTCTATAAGATCAGTATATTCAATTAACTCTTGATCCATTTCTCCAGCACCTCAAGTGCATTTTGACATATAGTATAACTCCCATCTCTTTACCTCAAATTCTTATTCATTCACCGTAATTCAAGATCTAAGCCTATATATAGTTTGATAAACAATATTGATTTTTCTCCCATGTTTACTTACAAAACCAATATAAATGAATTTTGGAATACCATAAATTGGAGGAAATTTGATGTTATTATATATTCTGAGCACTCTTGCCCTTTAATTTTAATTTATTTGACTACTGAAAAAATACAAACCTAATTACATAGCATCACACTACCATATGTATTGTGGAAGTTAAAAAATGGCTCAGACAAATTTATTCAGATTGACAATCTGATAGTTTCATATGTTTTAGACATTTTAATAATAATGAATTCATATAGAGGAGTTATTTGAAATATTCCTTCACTAATGTAAAACAATTTATTTAAAAAACATACACTCAATATAAATACCAAATGATAAAAGGTGAGCTTCTTGAGTAAATTAATGATTCATTTTCCTATAATTTTTTAAATAACTTTTGAAGATATCAATTGTCATTCATTTATTATCATAAAATCTATATATGAAGTCATAAGAGATTTATATGTTATGAAGATAGGCCCTAGAAGAACTTAAAACCCAATAAAAGTCCATCTTCTTCTAAAATGCCATATGGAATAGATACTTTAATGGTAACTAGCATATATTGCATTGATCATCCCCATGATGTTGAAGGGACATACTGTACAGAGTATGACTTTATAAATCAGAATTGGAAATTTACCTTCTCCTATTAACCACTTGGGTGGACCAGTGAAAACAGCAGATGAGGATTTCTTCATTCTAGCCTTGGCATCATAACTTTTAACACTTGACTAAACTTCATTTTCCTTTATGCTAAATGCAAAAATATAATAAAGTGGCCCTGCATAATGATATCTGTAAGATATGTATATGTATATGTATATGTATATGCTCATGTGTGTTTGAACTATATATGTAACACCCAGAATAGAGATTGTTATCCTTTTTTATTTTTTTTTGTTTGTTTACGGGGAAGGTTGCATGAGTATAAGGTAGACATGAAAGGACAGGGAGATAAGTGGGATTGGGATGCAAGATGTTAAAGACACAAAGAATCAATAAAAGTTAAATAAAAAAAACAATGTTTGAAAAGTTAACAGCCAAAAAACAAGCAACCCAATTTTAAAAAAATGGTAAAAACTTAATAGACATTTATCAAAAAACTGTGCTAACTTAATGTCTACCAGGTAAGTATATTAATATACCTTCAATATTATTAATCCTTAAAGAAATTAAACTCAAAACCACAATAAAATACCATCTCACTCTAGTAAGAATGGCATATCAAAAAGACAAGTGTCAACTGGTAATAATATGGAAAAGGGAAACACATAATCTATTTGGTGAAAGTAAATTACTAGAGACATTAAGGAAACCACAAATCAGTTCTTCAAAAAATTAATAGAGCTGTTATATGTACCAACAACTACTACTGGGTATATATCCAGAGAGAATGACATCAGTCTGCTGAAGACTCTTGTATGTAGCTGGAGTTTTCTCCAGTCCTGCCCAACCCCATGGGCCCCACAACCACTTATAAAATAATCACTCAGAAGCTCATATTAATTAAACTGCTTGGCCATTAGCTCAGGCCTACCACTCTCTAGCTCTTATACTTAAACTCAGCCCATTTCTGTTAATCTATATGTCACCACATGTTCCATGGCTTTACCTGCTACCTTTACATGCTGCTCCCTGGATGGCAGGCTGACATCTTCTCCCTTCAGCCTTCTACTTCCTAGACTTCTCCTCTCTTTGTCCCACCTATACTTCCTGCCTGTCTACTGGCCAAGGCAAAGGCTACTGGTGTTTTATTTATTAATCAATAATCCACAGCACATGTGTATGATTATGTTCTTGACCTCATTATTTACAATAAGTATTGAATAGAAACAGCATCTTGAGTTTTCATCTACTGAAAATGAGTAGACAGACAGACAGACAGACAGACACACACACACACACACACACATGCTTCATTTTATCATTCATTTTTTGGAATGTATAAATGTTAACCTCCTGAAAGTAATGAGTAGAATTGTGGGTAACAAAACCCTAGGAATAGAAATCATGGCTACATGGGGAAGGGATTAATGAACACTAAGTTGTAGTGAAATAGAAGTAAGAAGTTATGATATGCTGTTGCACAAAATAGGGCTATAAAAACCAGTAATGTACTATATATTTCAAAAATCTACAGAAGACATCATACACACACACACACACACACACACACACACACACACTTATATACTATATTATGATGTAAACCTTCTATAAAATATGCATGTGATAAATTCTCACATTTTCCCATTAAAATGCAAAATGTGTATGTGTATGTACCACCTGAAACAAAACAAATAATTAAAAATAAAATTAAATGGAAATTAAATAGTTTAACCTTCTCTGCAATGAAGCTGCTGCAATGATTACAATAACTACAGTGTTCTAAACTGTAAATAACCACATGAATGCTGAAAGGAAAATTTATCTAGCTTGCTTGAAAAGATAGAAAAAGAATGTGAGTGAATTTATGGCAGTAAATGAATGAATTAGTGAGTCAGCAATAAAGAGGGCAACTTTTCCTTTTCTTCTCATCCTCATTTGTGCCTTTATTATTGCACTTGCTATAACCTACCACAAAATGCATATATTTATGTTTCTATCTGTTTCCTAGCTTCTGGGTAATTGAAAATCCGGGACATTTTATTTTATTTATCTCATGTTTCCTGTAATGCACATGGTGAATATTCAATCAGTTGAGTTATGATGTGCCAGGTGCTATACTAAGCACATATTTTATACATATTTTAATTCATCTAATCTTGGAATGTTCAAGCAATAACGATGAAACCTTAGGTGAATTAAGAGACAATAAAAATGGAATATAATGATGAATGTAAGAGGATGTGTGAGGAGGCTGTCTCAACCATTTTTAAATTCTACTATTGAATTCAAAGCAAGAGTTTGGGTAATATTTCATCTAAGAAATCTTTAATAATTTATTATCTTAGTTAATTTACTTTTGTTCTCTGTCCTCTGATATGTTTCAGGTTTCAGATGGATATTTTGTTAAGTTATAACATGTACCATCACAATTTCATTTTTTTAGTGAACTTGGATTTTCCTGATTTTCCCTCTGTGTATTCGTAACTATAGAAGTAATAATTTCACTTTGTTCTTAAAACAAAACATAAAGTTTACAGCCTTCTTAACAACTCCCTTGAGTAAAAATCTCTATATTTAAATGTAATAATTACATTGTAATCAGCACAAACTCTGTTTTTTGATACCTTGAATTTATTTTTCCTTTTATTGAAAACATATTGTTTTCTCATATAACATATTCCTTTTTAATTTTTTTTATAATTTCATTTAATATTACATATCAGCCATGGATTCCTTTGTCCTCCCTTCTCCTGAGCCGCCCCCACCTTCCCCCAGACCACCCCCATTCCCATCTCCTCCAGGGCAAGGACTCCCCTGGGGATTCAGCTCAACCTGCTAGATTAGGTCCAGGCAGGTTTAGTCCCCTCATCCCAGGCTGAGCAGTTTACCTGCATAGGCCCCAGCTTCCAAAGAGCCAGCTCATGCACTAAGGACAGGTCCCACTACCTGGGTGCCTCCCAAAGAGTTCAAGCTAATCAACTTGTCTCACTTTTCCAGAGGGCCTGATCCAGTTGGGGGCTCGTCAGCCATTGGTTCATAGTTCATGTGTTTCCATTCCTTTGGCTATTTGTCCCCCAGACACAACATCTAAGTGGCAATTTTTATTATTAAAGAGAGAGAGATGCATGTGGGCAAGAGGGTGGGGGAGGGAGGTGCATACTCATACTAGCTCTAGTGAGGTGGGGAGAAAGAGAGCAAAGGGGGAGGAGTTTTTCTTAAAGGGAAAGTAGTATAGTATCAGGACACTGGGTGGTTCCCCAAGGGAGGGGTCAAAATACTAACAATAATAGAATAAAAAGATAAAGGAAAGACAGAGAAAAAAATTTAAAAAGATAAATTTTTTAAAAAATGAGAGAGGGGAGGAAGGAGGCCTGAAATGATATTATTATGAGAAAAGGAACCTCTGAACATGCCTTTGAGTTTATATTCTATTAGCCATCTACTGCTAGACATACAGCCTACCCTTAAGAATTGTTTGTTTCCTCAATGAGACTCCCTTAAAGAAAACTAATTTTTCATGTGTGAGTGGTTACTAATTGGACATTGCTTCTGGGTTAGGTATGGGGGCATGTGGTAGTTTGAATGGATTTGGCCCCTATAAACTCATAAGGAGTGGCACTATTAGGAAGTATGGTCTTTTCAGAGAAGGCTGAATGACACACACCTTTAATGCAGACCTTGAGGCTGGAGGGCACACCTTTAATTTGGGCCACACCTTCTGTTGGAAGTATGTTACTATGGGGGCTGTTTTTGAGGTCTTTTCCTCAAGTTTTAACGAGGACTATGGGGGTCCAGACCGTCGATAGTCCCCTCCCAGGGTCCGGGAATAATCTACAACCAGCTGATAATTAAACTTTAATGAGAAGAAATGAATCTATGTACATGAAACTCCTTAGTTCATACTCTTGATTATTCTGTGATAATTCTCTCTCTACACAGCTTCTATTCTGCTCTCATGTTTAGCTCCTTTCTTGCCTGATTTCTCTATATTAATCTACTGTTCCCTCTAGGTTCTATCTTAATTCCTTCATCTAGTTCTGTCCCTTCTAGGTTCTCATCTATCTAGTTCTTTCCCCTCTCAGCTCTTCACCCGTCTCCTTCTTTCTCATCTGGCTCTTCCTCATCTTGTTCTTCCCATCTTGCTCTTCCTCATCTGCTGTGGATATTGCTCTATATAAATAAAACACTGATGGCCAGTGACCAGGCAGGAAGTAGGTTTCCAGGCAGGAAGCAGGTGGGACAAGGAGAGAGGAGAATTCTGGGAAGTGGAAGGCTGAGGGCGGAGACACTGCGGCCACCACCAGGACAAGCAGCATGTAAAGACTCTGGTAAGCCACCAGCCACGTGGCAAGGTATAGATTTATAAAAATGGGTTAATTTAAGATAAAAGAACAGTTAGCAAGAAGCCTGCCACGGCCATACAGTTTATAAGTGATATAAGCATCTAAGTGATTAATTTATAAGTGGATGGTGGGACTGTGGGGCTTAGGGAACCTGGAGAGAAACCCTCCAGCAACAAATGGCACCCAACGGCTCGAGTTTCCACCTTAAACCTGAGAATATTTAATAACCAATTCTAAACAGAGCCAAAACCAGGTTCCTGCTTCTTGTCTCATATGGGCAGCTAGACAGCTAGACACCGCAAAACGCAGGTTTGAACACTGGCGGGTTCCTGGCGTGTGCGTTTGACTGGCAGTATGGTGGAAATGAGGTGTCTTCCAGCGGCACATTAATCTGTGTGGTAGATTTAGTCTTTACTAGGATTTTTGTTTTTTTGTTTTTTTAAACAAGAGGTTTCTGGGCTAAACGCTGCTTTGATAAAAGCTTAGACCCACTATTTCTGAGACTTGATGACTCCCAGAGCTGGCAAAAAATGTACCACTGCCATGTTGGGAAGCTGAAGTGGGCTGAGCCAGCAGCCACAGCGCCTTTTCAGTCTTAGAATGGTGCAGTTTAAAGCAATAGGCTCAAGGTAATATAAAAATTAAGCCACATAAAGATGGCTACCACACAGAGAATCTGGATTATGTTGTCATTGATATTCGTAACTGAAGAAAAACTTTTGATTGCAAAAGCTGTTAAGTTATGCCAAAATGTATATTTTAAAGGTACCTTGACTTAAAAATTTGGATTTAAGGATATGTTGCTTTGGAAAAGAGGTTCTGCTTTTGTTTCCACAGAAAGCCAGAGGCTGTGGATTTTTTCCAGATTAAGATACATCAGGTTTCACTAGCCAAGACCCCCCTGAAAGGTCACTGATGACACCATGGCCCAGATGATCCAACATCCAGAGTGGTTTCAAGGCAACTGGTTCACACAATACAGCCTCATGGACTACCCCATAGGCCTAAAATTTTCTTTGTGTCCCCATAAGATACAGCGCCCCCCTCCAGCAGGAAGTAGTAAGAGATGCTACACCCAAATTCCCAAATATACCAAGCTGGCTTTAGAGGTGGAATTGACTTACTCCCACTCTAAAGCCAGACATATTGCTTAAAAAAATGGTTAAGAGATTCTTGTGTACCAAATCAGAAGAGCCCTCTGGTGTGGGACAGAGAAATACCAATATTTTTATTTAAAACAGGTTGAGTAAAAATGTGATCTCTTTCTAAAACAGAAAAGGGGATATGATATAGATATATAGGAGAATATGGAGATGATAAGATAAAAGGGTAGATTAATAAACCTACTTTTAAAGAACAACTTGTTTAAAATGTTTTACATTGGTATAGATTTTAGTTTATGTTTAAAATGTTTTACATTGGTATAAATTTTAGTTTATTGATACAAACTTGAAGTTAATTTTGTTATACTATATATATATATATATATATATATATATATATATATATATATTTCTATTCTTGTTTGAGGTATTATGTTTATGTAACTCATTTAAAATTGTAATGGATAATTAAAAACAGATTAATAATTAGTCATCTATGATAATCATATCTGTAGCCTTGTTAGTTAAGTCTTCTGGGTATACATAGATATATTTCAGATAGATAGGTAATCTTCAAACACTTCATAGACCTAGAGAATATGGCATTTAAATAACTTAAAATTCTGTTGATGTGAGACACAATGGCTCCTGGCTGCACCAATTGATCCCAAGAGAATGTTGGGCTTCTAAGACATTTCCATTTGGAAGTTTGTCTTTTTGGCACAAAATGGCCTACTGGGCAAAGAACTGCCCTTGCCTTGATGGCTGACAGTACAAATATAATGCTGTCCTTTCTGGACAAGCGGGACACAAGGAAAGCAACCACTGTACTCTGCCAAGACAGGGTAAGATGGTCTCTCAGAATTCCTGCTTCTAAAAATGGTCTGTCAGATACTCTAGGCCTGTAGCCAATTTAAATGCACCAACAATGCTGAGAAACATTAGGTGACTCTCCAGGCTGACAGCTGTCTTGGTCTACTTTTGCAAGATTCCCGAAAGTTGCTTGCATCCATCTACCATTTCTCAGGTCCCATTATGTTCCTTCTCAGGTCTTTGATGTGGTTGAAAACTAGATAGTTGTAATTTCCTCAGTTATGATAAAAGATAAGTTAGATATAAAACCTTAAACTCCCAAATATAAGATAGATAGGACATCTTTAGTATTGTAACTATAATTCTTGCTTGGTAATTGTTTTGTTATATGTAATTTTACCATGTTAAAGTTAAAACTTCCTTTTTAAAATAAGAAAAAAAGGGGAAATGCTGTGGATATTGCTCTATATAAATAAAACACTGATGGCCAGTGACCAGGCAGGAAATAGGTTGCCAGGCAGGAAGCAGGTGGGACAAGGAGAGAGGAGAATTCTGGGAAGTGGAAGGCTGAGGGCGGAGACACTGCGGCCACCGCCAGGATAAGCAGCATGTAAAGACTCTGGTAAGCCACCAGCCATGTGGCAAGGTATAGATTTATAAAAATGGGTTAATTTAAGATAAAAGAACAGTTAGCAAGAAGCCTGCCACGGCCATACAGTTTATAAGTGATATAAGCATCTGAGTGATTATTTTATAAGTGGATTGTGGGACTGTGGGGCTTGGGGAACCTGGAGAGATGCCCTCCAGCAACACTCATCTTCCATTTTGTTCCTCTAGTCCTCTTTTTTAGCCCTTCAATCTAGTTCTTCCCCATCTTGGTTCATTTCTCTCAAGTTCTTACCCATCTAGTTCTTCCATTCTCTTTTTTTCTCTTCTCAGTCCCCCTGTGCCCTGGAAGTCCTGGTATATAAAGCCATGCTTACAGCGTCAAACATAGGGGTGATAAGAATCACATTGAGAGGCAATAACTGTTAATTATCACTTGCAACCCCAAAGGGAAGTGACCAATGGGGAAATGAATTAACTAAAGGCTGAATTCAGGTAATATCTAAGAAGAGGGCTCTTATGTCCTCAACTATAATCTTAAATGTGGTTGATAGAAAGTGTTAAGAATCTATAAGTTGCTAGGTCAATGGGAGAAAATAAAAGTGTCTTCTTTTTTCCTGTAGCTCCTATCTGTCCAAGCTATCTGCCGTTTTTCTGCAGGGTGGGGGAAAGTGTGCTCAGTCGCTAGGCAACCTGTGTACAGCTAGATGCCTCTGGTGATAGTTAAAGGGAGATCTGGAACTGGTGGTAAGGTTTGGGAAAAGAGGAAGTAAGGCTTAATTGGCACATCCGACAGGCCTTCTCAAACATGTGGGCTGGATGCTTAAGTCTATTCTTAGAAAGTATGGAGGTATCTCTAATTAAGTACTTTCCTCCATCTGGGGATGGACCTGGCCAGATGCTGCTAATGATAATTACAGGGAGGCTTGAACTGGAGTTCTGGCTGAGCATAGCTGTCAGCACAGAAGGTTATCTAAATATTCCTAGAAGTGGTTAGGTAAGGAGTTAGCGGTCTATAAAGTTGGTAAGGCTGTAAGAAAGGAGGGTCCAAGCTGAATCGTGTAAAGCTATTACTTAATGTCCACCTGAACTAGGTGGTGTCTCCTTGTGGAATTTATCTTAAATCAGGAGACTTGCATGTGTACTGTTATTACTGCTAGTTCTTGAAAGTAGCCAAGGGAGATATCTGATTCCAGAGAAAGCCTTTCCTAAGGCTGTTCTCCAAATACCTGGAATGTGTATGTCCAGAGAGTTATCAGTCCACACTGTTAGCCTTTCTTAGGGAAAAGTCAATTGGGAAAGCTATGAAGGCACACATGATTTTCATAACAGAATACAACTGATATATAACAAGCCAAGTAACACCAAAAATTCCTGGGATTTGGCTTCCTCTGGAGGGATTCCCTGATTCCTCCAGGTAATGACTTTGCCATAACCAGCTGAGTTCTTATGATATTCCTGCCGCCCGCAGCAAAGTTTCACCCAGGGTGACAATCAGTCAACTTCCTTTTGCCTGCAAATTGTGAGACACTGTGATATTTCTCCAGAAACATGCTTACTTGTGTGCTGCTATGCTCTCCACTTCCATGATGGACTGAACCTCTGATCTGTAAGTGAGCCCCTTCAATTAAATGGTTTTTTTATTAAAGTTCCCATGGTCGTGGTATCTCCTCTCAGCAATAAAAACCTAAGACAAGGCATGTGTGCCCTTCTCCTTTCAGCTCTAGAATCCCACCTGCTACAGACATTTGCCAGTCCTGTGCATGCTGTCTCAGTCTCTATGTGCTCATATCTGCATCAGATATGCTGTATTTAGAAGGCCTTGTTTTCTTGGTATACTTCATCCTCTCTGACTTTTACACTCTGCCTTCCCTTCCACAAGGTTCCCTGAGGGGAGGAATTTAATGAAAACATCCTGTTTAGGACTGAGAATGCTAAGATTTCTCACTCTCAGCATACTGTCTGGCTTTGGGTCTCTGTATTTATTTCCACCCACTTCAGGAGGAACCATTTCTCATGATGGCTAAGAAAGACACTGATCTAAGAGTACAGCAGAATATCATTAGGAGTCATATTATTGATGTCTTCCTTTAATAAAACAATTGTATTTGATTTTCCCTTCAGTCCTTGGACCACCCCAGCAGTGTCTGGCATATAGTCCAACTGGTTGTAACATGATTATCATTGACTTAAATACTAATATACATATATAAGCAAATACATACCATATTTGTCTTTCTGTGCATGGGTAACCTCACTTAGGAAGAATTTTCTAGTTCCATATATTTACTTACGAATTTCATGGTTTCACTTTTTAACAGCTGAGTAATATTCATTACATAAATGTACCACATTTTCTTTATCCATTCACTTGTTGTGTAACTGCTAGTTTGTTTCTAATTTCTGGTTATTATGAATATAGCAGTAATGAACATGGTTGAACAAGTGACCTGGTGGTAGGATAAAGTTTCCAAAGAATGGTATAGGTGAATATTGAGGTAATTTTATTTCTATTTTCATGAGGAAGTGCCACACTGATTTTCACAGTTGTTGTACAAACTTTCCCTCCCACCAGCAAAGAATGAATGTTCCCCTTACTCCACATCCTCACCAGCATGTGCTATCATTTGTCTTATTGATCTTAGCCATTCTGATGGGGGTCAGTTGAAATCTCAAAGTAATTTTGATTTGCATTTCCCAGATGACTAAGGTTGCTGGAAATGTAAGTGTTTCTGGGCCATTTGAGCTTCCTCTTTTGAGAATTCTCTGTTCAGATCTTTATTCCACTTTAACTGGGCTAATTTTTATAACAGATTTCTTGGGTTCTTTATAAATTTTGAATATTAGCCCTCTGTCTGATATGTAGTTTGTAAAAATCCTTTCCCATTCTGTAACCTATTGCTCTTTCTTTCTTTCTTTCTTTTTTTTTTTAAACAAGAACCTTAAATCTAATCTCCTTTGCTTAGACTTTTTCCTAACCCTTGACAATAACTTGTAACCAACTCCCCTAAATAGTGAAAATTATCCCAGACCCAAAACCCATTAAAAAGACCAAAAAACCACCCGCCCCACACCACCTCTTTGGGAATGTGGGCGTCGTATTCTTAAAATTGCTTCCTGCTGGGTATGGGCGAAGTTTTCTTTATCCTGAAAGAAAAATTTTAGGTTAATTGTCAAATTCTAGGAGAGGTAACTATATCCTTCATTATCCAGTCTGTGTATAATGCCAAAGTTCAGAGTTTATCTCAAGTCCTTATTCAAGTAGTCTTTGAGACTGGATCATCTCAGCTAGTCATCTCAAAATTGCTCTGAGCACCTTATAGTTCAAAGCTGATCTGTGGATGATGTTTGTCAGCTTAATGATATTATTATTGTCCACATGGAATTGTTGTTGTTGTGGGGCCCCATCTTCTTTCTGGAGACTTCAGTTGATGTTAGGCCTGGCCGTGATTTCCTACAGAAAACTGATAAGAGACTCGAACACAAAAACATATATATGCAGCTAGCCTTTTTTCTAGAATTAGCTAGTACTCTATGTGACCATTCATATCTTAACAAAGTTTAAAATGTATGTATATATATATATATATATATATATATATATATATATATATATATATATATCTTGTAAATTTTGATATAAAATTCATCCTTTAAGAAAAGTTTAAAGAATCAGAATAGAATCAAAGAGTTGAGATCAGTAATAGAATAGTCCCTTAATTAATTTGGCCCTGCCTTATAGGTGTGACAGTTACCGAAGCTTCAATGGGGGGGTTGGAACTTCCAGATCAAAGCAGGAATAGCTTTCCACTACAGTGCCCTCAAAGCAAATCAAGTTACACAATTGTCTCACCATGAAGAGGGTCTAGTTCAGTCCCATGTAGGCTCTACAGACATTCATCATGCATGAACTGAACTGGCTTGCTGCAGTAATCATTGAATACCCTGTCATCACAGAGCTTTTCTCCAATAACTCATGGAGGCAGATGCAGAGATCCACAGTCAAACACCAGCAGAGCTCCAGGAGTCCAGTCAGGGAGAGAAGAGTGATTCTATGAGCAAGTACATCAGGATCATGATGGGGAAACCTACAGAGATGACCAAACCAGTCCGGTATAATTCTAATAGGTCTGCCTTTACATGTTACTCAATCTTCTTACCATATAGCTTTTAATATTCTTTCTTTGTTCTGTGCACTTAGTGTTTTGATTAATATTTGCTGAGGGGAATGTCATTTCTAGTCTAGTCTATTTGGTGTTCTGTATGCTTCTTGTAACTTAATAGGCATCTTCTACTTTTGGTTAGGAAAATTTTCTTCTATGATTTTTGGTGAAAATATTTTCTATGCCTTTGATGTGAGTTTCTTTTCCTTACTCTATTTCTATTATTCTCAGATATGCTCTTTTTTAGTGTTTCAGATTTCTTGAATGTTTTATGTCAAAACTTTTTAGATTTAACATTTAATTTGGATGAGGTATTCCCTTTTTTATTCTCTTTTCAATTCCTTATATCTTTCTTCCAACTCCTGTATTATGTTGGTGAGGTTTGCCTGTATGAGATCCTAAACTTTCATTTTCAGATTTTCCTCAGTTTGGGTTTCCTTTATTTAATCTTTTTCCATGCTAAGGTCTTGAACTGTTTTATTCATTTCCACTCACCCACAATTTGTGTTTTCATAGTTTTAAAGGGATTTTAAAAATTTTCCTCTTTAGCATTTCCATTATGTATCTATAAAGGCTATTTTAAGATCTTTGTAATATGATTCAGGTATATTACAATTCTCAGGGCCTACAGTGCTAACATTGTTGGTCTCTATGGAAACATATTATCCTGGCTATTTTTTATTGTCATTTTTACTGGTATCTGGGCATCAGTGTTTGGGATGATTGTAATTTTAGATGCTGATATCTGGTCTAGTCTTTGTTGGGTAGGTGTTTTGTTCCTTGGTTTCTGTTGCCCTGTCTAGTTTTTAGGAGGGTATGGTGGCTGTATGTTTCCTGGCAGAATATTCTAGGATCCTGCTATGTATGGCCAATGAGAGTTCCAGCTAAAATGTGTTTCTAGATACTGGAAGCTTACACTTACGAAAGGGGGTTTAGCTAGGATAGGTGTGCTATGGGATGGTCTGTATGTCAAATGTGTTGCTCTGATTGGTCAATAAATAAAACACTGATTGGCCAGTAGGCAGGCGGGAAGTATAGGCGGGACAAACAGAGAGGAGAACTGAGAGAACAGGAAGGCAGAGGGAGACACTGCCAGCCGCCACTATGACAAGCAGCATGTGAAGATGCCAGTAAGCTACGAGCCATGTGGCAAGGTATAGATTTATAGAAATGGATTAATTTAACATGTAAGAACTAGATAGCTAGAAGGCTGAGGCATTAGGCCAAACAGTTTAAATAATATAAGCATCTGTATGTTTATTTTATAAGTGGGCTGTCTGACTGCCAGGGATTGGCGGGACCTGGAGAGAAAACTCTCTAGCTACATAGGTGGGCAAAGGGGGTCCACAGGAGGGAGAGAGGAGAGCAGGGTGTTATACCAGAATCTGTTTAGTCCCCTGGGAATGGAGACAGATTATAATGAGGGGCCAAGATAGGTGGACTGCTACAAAGATGGGGATGAGAATGGGGGATTGGATTTGGAGGAGAGGAGGGAAAATGAATTTCTGCAGTTAGCCTACCTGCTTCACTTTCTGACTTGGCCTATGGCTTTCCAGACCTGTTGGTATTCGGGGCTGGGATAATATGATGAGTTGGTGGAAGTTTGGAGAGAAATGTTTCTTTAGTATTCTTGAGACCATTTTCACACTCTGAAAGAAAATGTGAATATTGAAATATAGTAAGTTAAAAATGCAAAGTAATCAATCATGTTATCAAAAGTTACATTAACTACTTAATATTATTCCCAATTGGACAACAGACTTTGTTAATGTTGTCAGAGGAAGATTCTCTCAGTACCACAAACCTTGTAAATCAGAAGTTAGCTATAGTTGTAAACAGAAGACAGGTTATTTTACTATAGTTTCTAAGGTTAAAGAAAGAAAAAAAGAAAATGATTTACTTACTATCACTGTGGAACTCAGGTGGCTCAGGTTCTTCTGCAGGTTGAAACTCATAGTGGTCACCTTTTAATTACACGTAATAGCTTGGATCGGCAGAACTCCAGTCATTACTACACTTATTTAATGTCATGCTTTTTATATTTCAATATACATTGTACTCCAATAATTGGCTTAAATTTGGGAAAATTCAGCCAAACTCATTTTGTGAATATTAGGTTGTTAAGTTACCTAATACTGTATGCAAACAGATCTATTGGTTTGTTGGCTTTTCTGCTTTTTCTTTAATTATAAGAAAAAAATTGCTTGAAATCCTCTATTAACCAAGTTACAGTGACTGTCAACTAGCATTATAGCTATGATGAGCAGAGTACAAAGAACATAAAGGAGTACTCATATTTTTAACTTTTATAGGAACATAATTGGTAATTTGCAGATATTGGAGATGGATCAGCAGGTAAAATGTTTACTATTGAAGCATAAAAATATGAATTCAGATCCCCAGAACCCATACCAAAGGCTGGGCACAGGGCCAGCAAGATGACTAACTGGTAAACTATACCTACTACTGAAAGACACAAGAACACACACAATTATACACAAATACATTTTTTTTTAAAAATTAATAATACCTCAACTTAATATTACCATAATCTATTTGCACTATGTGTTATTTATGTGGGAATGAATAAATTCTGAATTGCCTTATTGAGTTTAAAATAAATTTGAGTAAATTCAGATTCTGTATGGATATACAATATGTGACTTAAAAATAATATGACTGATTTTATTTCTGCAGATGAACACATCCATACACATAAGTAGCACCTTCCTGTAAGTAGTGCATATGAGAGAATATAAATTACTTTTATGAGGAAGCTCCTGCTCAGGTCATCAGAGAAACGTTACTTCTGGAATTTCTATGAAGCTTCTGAATCATCCATTCTTTTTTCATAAAACTGTAACTCAGCAGCTTCTTCATTCTAGTAAATATTTTGTTGTATAATTTGGAAATTCATGGGTTTTAATTAAAACCTAAAATTAATGAGATTTCTTTTATAAACATAAAATTAGCAAGCATTTTGATGTAAAATAAGATTTAATAACTTGAGACAGTTTTTTTTAAGTGGCTTCTAGCAAACTTTGAATTAAATTCCAAATAGCAGTGACATTAGGGTGTTACTTTGAATCAAGAGTTTCATTGACTGTCTAACAGTACACATTACAAAGCTGGAGATACATGTAAGTGGAAGAGAAACTGCCTAACAGTACACATCACAGTTAAAATGCCTGATTTTATTGAAAGATATAAATTTTATATGTTGGTATATGCACATTTAAATTATTTTTTAATTTATGGTTATATCTTATTAATGTTTCATTAAAACAAGTGACATTTATTTTGGTCATCTGTTCTGTGATAATATAACTCATATTATAGAGGCACTGCAAGACACAATAATTTGTTTAACACCCATTAGTGCTTAAATTACTTCATAATTACTTCTTTGTCAAGCTGAGTATATAAACTTGCAAACCAAAGCAGTTCAATAAGGAAAACTGTAGCTGGAGTTTTCCTGCCTTGCCCACAGTCAGGACAAATCTTTGTCACCCGCCAGTTCCACAGCCGCTCAGACCCAACCAAGTAAACACAGAGACTTATTTTGCTTAAAAAACTGTATGGCTGTGGCAGGCTTCTTGCTAACTGTTCTTATATCTTAAATTAATCCATTTCCATAAATCTATACCTTGCCACAAGGCTCATGGCTTACCGGCACCTTTTCATGCTGCTTGTCAGGATGGTGGCTGGCAGTGACTCCGTCTGCTTTCCTGTATTTTTTACTTCTCCTCTCTGTTAGTCCCGCCTATACTTCCTGCCTAGCCATGGCAAATCACGTTTTATTTATTGACCAATCAGAGCAACTTGATATACAAAACATCCCACAGCAGAAAACATCTAATATGCTTATATTTCCACAAATTTAAGACTGATGCTATATCTAGATTTGATAGAATCTTAATTGGAAAAATATTGTTTTATTGCCAGTATCTAGCACTCACTTTTGCTAGATTGTTTTTGTTGGCAACCTTTTCACCAGTGTGGCTGTTAATCCTCTTATAATTAATCTGTTAATCTTCACATGTTTCAATTACATTAGCAATATTTTCTTCTGTGAGCAGCTGAATGATATAATGTGGTTGTCTTGGATTTTATTTTTCTTTTCTACATACCAAATCATTTGTCACTATGTCAGCATTAGGCCAATTAATATTGTTTGTTAAAGCATCAATAGTATTAATAACCCATTAAAGAGAGTTGGTTTATAAATACTCTGAGTGTTGATAGATGAAGCCTATTTGTATGGAAAGAAATCTGGCTCACTATAAAGAAATGACAAATACTCTTCTCAAACACTGAGTAGAGTAGAACAACTTATGCTGAGTTTACTCACAGAAGAAGCTGTCTCTTTCCAACTGTAATAACAACAAAAATAACCATCAAAAATGAAATGTAGGTGTTTTGTGTTGGTCATCTGCTGCTGTGTATGTGGCCTGGTCTATCCTTAATAATGATTTTTATCCCTTGTGAGACTCCAATAGACAAATCTAATTTTTCATTCACTAGTGGTTATCAATTGAAGATGCTTCTGAGTTAGAGATGGGGCTTGTGTCTACTTCCACTCTCAGTGCTCAGACCCCATGTGGCTTGGACCTGTGTAGGCCCTAAACATTATGTCACAGTCTATGGATCTCTTTATTTATTCACATCTCTTGCACAAGGAAGCTTCTGTGATGATGGATGTGGAAAACATTGATCTATGAGTATAACAGAATGTCATTAGGAGTCATTTTGTTGCTAGGTTCCTTTAGCAGAACAGTAGTACTTGTTTTTCCCCTAGGTTCCTGGCTTATCAAATCTCATGTACTTGAATTGTCTGTCCCCCTAATAAATTTATCTTTATATAACACATTTATTTAGTTGGAGTATAAAGGCTCATCAAATTTTTCAGATATGAGAATCCATGATATATTTATATATCAAAATACCATCTTTACACCAGGAGTAAGTAAACTCTTATAAAGATAATGATAATAATAAAATACCAACTCTGAAAATGAGCTTATAAACTACTTAAAATAATCAAGCATGTTAAGCACTATGTTAATATAGTTACTGCTTTTATAATGTTAATTAACTTAAAATTTGAAAGGATGGAATTGTTAGTCATATGTAAAGAGAAACTGTCAAAGTAGAAAAATTGAAAATTTATAAATAATTTAGTTACCTAAAGAATTAATGTTCTACAACTTTGAGTGTAAAAAAAAGGTGACACAAAACCAGACCAAAACATTTGATATAAAATATAAAATCACTTAAATTCAGAAATTTAAATTAATGTTTTAAGTATATTTTTAAAAGTTAATATGCAAAAAATATCAGCTACAGACTTAGAAATGATTAGCAGTTTTATATCTCATATATTTTGTCTCTCTCAATCATAAAAGCATCATTTAGACTCTTTTACTTAGTAAACAGAAATAATTGACACACATGCTCAAATTCCAAGTAGCACATAATAGCTATATGACATTAGATATCCATTTAATTTCTGTAGTTTACTTAATTTTCAAGTGAAGTGAATAGTCATCCTTTAGTAGATATATATGTATTAACTAAGATTATACATAAAACACAAAAGAGTCAAAAGGACTTATTTGAAAGTGGAGTGAAGCTATACATTTTCAAACCTCACCCCAAATGATATACTTCCTCCAGCATGGCATTACAACAGAAATTTTATAGAAGGAAGG
Organism: Peromyscus leucopus; assembly: GCF_004664715.2. Classification (NCBI taxonomy): domain Eukaryota; kingdom Metazoa; phylum Chordata; class Mammalia; order Rodentia; family Cricetidae; genus Peromyscus; species Peromyscus leucopus. Next base: position 127,802,449 of record NC_051083.1, read on the forward strand.
AAGATGTATCAGTGTCAAATGCAACAAAAAATCAAATAAATAATGGTATGAACATTGTCTTTGGATTTAGATTAAGGGGAGCAGGCAAGAAACTGAGGATAATGTAAAAGGAAAGAAACATACAGAGGAGCTTAGCATCTAAGAAAATACAAGGATCAGAAGAAGAAACACCACCTCACATGGTCGGAGCTTAAGGAAGCTGCAGCTCAGGCTCAAATTGGCTTAAGCAGGAATAGGTGGCTGGATTGCAGCTTTTAGCCAGAACGCATGGCTATGTGTTCTCTCTCTCTTCTCTTCTCTCTCTCTCTCTCTCTCTCTCTCACACACACACACACACACACACACACACACACACACACACGAGGTAGCTGTTTTGAAATCCCCCCAGATTTCTACTTTTCTACGTAGACTTGGTAAGTCAATTAAGATATCAGATATTTTTTAAGAAAAGAAACTACTTAAAAGAGAAAATTTTTTCCACATCAAAAAATGGGTATTATCTGTATAATAGAAGGAAACTTGTTTTTGTTTGATAAAACTTCAGGCATTCTGAAAATGGAACAATAATATGAGAAGATTAATGTTGACGGGATGTACTTTATAACAATTATGCATATTATTACTTTACTTATCCTTATTTTACAATGTAAAAAGCTAGTCAATTCAAGTGCCAGGATAAAAGTATAACAGGAATCTTAGAAGGTCTTCTTAATAAAATCAAACCTGAGGCCAGTTATTGGGGTAAAATGGAAGATCAGAAAGACAGAACAGCCGGGCGGTGGTGGCGCACGCCTTTAATCCCAGCACTCGGGAGGCAGAGGCAGGCGGATCTTTGTGAGTTCGAGGCCAGCCTGGGCTACCAAGTGAGTTCCAGGAAAGGCGCAAAGCTACACAGAGAAACCCTGTCTCAAAAAACCAAAAAAAAAAAAAAAAAAAAAAAAGAAAGACAGAACAAGCCACAGCTACCTCACCTTGCTGGATCCTCAGTTGGTCTTGTTTCCTCAGACTGGAGGCCTCTGAGTCCTCATCCAGAATGGGTCTCAGCTGAACTGCTGCTCAAAAGCGTGAATGCTTAACCAGCCAAATGCTTCTAGTTTCTGGTCCTCACACTATAGCAGGAATCTTAAAAGTTCTTATTAGTAAAATCAAACCCGAGGTGAGTTATTGGGGTCCATGCTGGTAGATCAGAGAGACAGCACAAGCCACAGCTAACCTCACCTGGTCAACTTCTCAGCTGGTCTTGTTTCCTCAGACTGGAAGCTTCTGTGTCCTTATCCCAATGGCTCTCAGCTGAACTGCTGCTGGAAAGACTGAAGCTTAACCAGCCACATGTTTAACCAGCCAAATGCTTCTAGTTTCTGGTCCTCACGCCTTATATATCTTTCTGGTTTCTACCACCACTCTCTGGAATTAAAGGCTGGCTTTCTGAGATGAAAGGCGTGTGTCACCATGCTTGGCTTTTTCCAATGTGGCCTTGAACTCACAGAGATCCAGAGGGATTTCTATCTCTGGAATGCTAGGATTAAAGGCGTGTGCTATCACTGCCTAACTAGTGGCTTTTCTGTTCTCTGACCCCAGATAAGTTTATTAAGGTACACGATATTTGGGGGAACACAATATCACCATATCACACCTTATATACATTTCTGCTTTCTACCACCACTCCCTGGGATTAAAGGCTCAATTTCTGGGATTAAAGGCGTGAGTCATCATGCTTGGCTGAATCCTTGAACACATGGATTTCTACCTCTGGAATGCTAGGATTAAAGGTGTGAGTTGCCACCATTTTCTAGCCTTTGTATCTAGTGGCTGTTCTGTTTCTGACCCCAGATAAGTTTATTAGGGTGCACAATATTTTGGGGAACACAATACCACCACATAAAAGCTTTAGAAAAACCTGTTAAAATGAATTATAGAGAAATTCAGACTTGGACAGAAGAATTTAGTGAAATTATTTCAGGACTGGATTATAAGATTACAGAAAGAAAGCCTATTTTCAAACAATCCAACATAATTTATCTGGTAACCATACAATAGCTACCTGGTCAAGTTAATGTACAAAATAATGTTAGATATAAGAAGGTTTAAGGAGGCAATAGTATCTTATGGCATGTATTCCCCATTTGTAAAGCAAATGTCCTGGTCAACTTGTAATAAGATTATTCCTTAGGACTGGAAATTGCTGGTAGATGCTGTCCTGGAACATGGAGCACAGCTGCAGTGGCACATTTGGTTCAGAGATGAGGCTAAAACCATAGAAAGTCAGTGGAGGGCTAGAGGTGTGGAAATTTTCCAGGATCAACTTCTTGGAGAAAGCCAATATGCTGAAATACAAAGACAATGTTTATATGATAACCAAACCCTAATTCTATGTCAATTGGCAGCCATGAATGCATGTGACAAAATTGAGGAAGCAGGAAGGAAAACTGAGTCATCCACAAAAGTTATACAGGGCCAAAAAGAAACCTTACAAAGACTGTCTTCAGTAGTAAATAGAATGATACCGAATTCAGAAGCTAGCCAGATAATAATTGAATCTTTGGCTTTTGAGAATACGAATGCAGCATGCAAGAGAATAATCAGGCCATTAAAGGCAATATCTGCACCCTTGGAAGATTGGATTAGAGACACGATTAATGTTGAGTCTCACGGCTATGATGATGTGTGGACAGGAGAAGCAATTTCAAGAGGTTTCAGGAATGTCAGATGTTTAGATGTGGAAACCAAAGTCATTTGAAAAATAACCGTAAACAGGGCATTCCTAGAAACAATGTTTCTTCAAGGAACTATGATAACAGAATGGCCCCTCCTTCTTGAGTAAGCAGAAGGTATCTTAAGGGTAAACATTGGACCAATGAATATAGATCAACAAGGGACAGACAAGGTAATCCTTTGCCTCAGTCGGGAAACTCACAGAGGGGCAGCAAATTCAGTTCAGACCTTTCCTGCAGTCGATGAAAAAAAAAAACATACTCAGAGCAATTAAATAACCAAATGGCTATTGAAATAAACCAGGCTGCTTGGGGTGATGGAACAGATGAGACAGAGAGAAAAGAAATTGCAGGAAAACCAATGAAGAAAAAATTTTGGCAAAATTCTATAAATGAAAAAAGACCAAAACTAACAGTAAGAATAAATAATGATTTGTTGTCTGGTCTGGTAAACACAGGTGCTGATGTGACCAAAAATGCACCAGAATTTTACCATCCAAATTGGCCTCTTCAGGGAGTCAACATTCAGCTGTTAGGAACTGTGAAACAGAGTACAAGGTGGCTCAAATGTATAGGTCCAGAAGGACAGAGAGGAAAATTAAAACCATATGTGGCTAACATAGCTATGAATCTGTGGGGTCGAGACTTGTTGCAACAATGGAATACTCAGATCAACATCCCTCCAACCTCAGAAACAAATCATAAACTAGCACATGTTTCTGAGAGAAATATTAGAAGGTATTATTCTAATGAGTGGTCACCAGTCATCCAGATTGTACAAGAACAGGGCAAAACAACTGATGATCTTCCAAAGACACCAACAGCTCTACCTTTAAAATGGTTAACAGACAAGCCCGTATGGGTTCAGCAATGGCCTTTAACAACAGAAACTCCAGGCTTTAGAAGAGCTGGTAGAAGAACAGTTAAATGCTCAGCATATTAAAGAATCAACCAGCCCTTGGAATTCTCCTGTATTTGTTATTAAAAAGAAATCTGGTAAATGGAGAATGGTAACAGACCTTAGAGCAATTAACAAAGTAATTCAGCCAATGGGCTCTCTACAATCTGGAATTCCTTTGACTTCTCTGATACCTAAAGAATGGCCTCTTATAGTTTCTGATTTAAAAGACTGTTTCTTTTCAATATTCTTACAAGAATAAGACAGAGCAAGATTTGCTTTCACAGTGCCTAATTATAATAATTCTCAACCAGTTTAGAGAAATCAATGGAGGGTGCCCCCCACAGGGAATGTTAAATAGCACAACCTTGTGCCAAAATTTTACATAACAGCCATTGGAAGTAATATGTAAAAAAAAATCCCAAATCCAAAATTTATCATTATATGGATGATATTTTACTAGCTGACTCAAATGCAGATACTTTAGAAAGAAAGTTTGGAGAAGTGAAGACAATTTTGCCTTACTGGGGATTACAAATTGCTCTTGAAAAGAAACAAAGAGGAGATTCTATTAACTATTTAGGATATAAAATAGTGTTACAAAAATTAGAACCCAAAAGGTGCAAATTAGGAAAGATGGATTGCAGATTCTTAATTTCAAAGATTATTTAGACTTTCAAAAATTATTTAGAGACATTTCTTATATATGAACTATTGTTGGGGTAAAAATGATGAACTGAATAATTTGTTCAAACCTTAGAAGGTGACAAGGACTTAAATATTCCAAGAGAATTATCACCTGAAGCTGAGCAAGAATTGGCCTTGGTAGAAAAAAAAATTAAAGGAAGGCTATGTGGATTGTATGGATACAAAGCTTGATTGCATTTTGGTTATTTTACCCTCCAGCTATTCTCCTACAGGAATTTTAATGCAGAGAGAACATGTAATACTAGAATGAATATTTTTAATAAATAGAGTAAAAAAATTAAAAACTTATTTGTAAAATATCTCTGACTTGATTTTGAAAAGAAAATTGAGACTTCATCAATTAGCAGGAATAAACCCAGCAGAAATTGTCATACCTTTAACTAAGGAGGACATTAAAAAATTATGGGCAGAAAGTCAACCTTGGCAAAGTGCTTGCAGTAATTCTTTGGGAGAGATTAACAGCAAATATGCCAAAAGTGAAAGAACTGATCTTATAAGGAGAGCTGATTGGATTTTGCCTGGAATTATGTGGGAAACACCCATATCTGGAGCTTGTACATTTTAAACAGATGCAAACAAACAAGGAAAGGCATGTTACAAATCAGAAAATTTAAGTAAAGTGGTTCAAAGTCCTTATAATTCAGTTCAAAAATCAGAATTGTAATCTATTCTGTTGATATTAATGGATTTTTCAGAACTTATCAACATAGTTACTGAATCTCATTATGCTGAAAGAGTTATATACATATTGGTACTGCAGAATTTATCCCTGAGTCAAAATTAATTTCACTATTTATTCAGTTACAAGATATAATCAGGAATAGGAGTCATCCTTTATATATAACTCACATCTGATCCCATATGGGCCTTCCAGGCCCTCTAGCACAAGGTAATGATAAGATTAATAAATTATTGACAGTAATTGTGTTGGAGGCCTCAGAATTTCATAAACACCATCATGTCAATAGTAAAGGTTTAAAAAAGGATTTTTCCATAACCTGGCAACAAGCCAGGGAAATTGTAAGGAAATGTCTTACTTGTTCTTTTTATAATCAGAGGCCATTGTCAGCAGGATGTAACCAAAAGGGTACTCAGAGGAATGAAACCTGGCAGATGGATGTGTTTCACTTTGCAGAATTTGGAAAATTGAAATATGTACACCATACCATCGATACTTATTCAGGATTTCAATGGGCAACTACATTGAGTTCTGAAAGAGATGATTCTGTAATAACACATTTGCTAGATGTTATGACCATCATGGGGATACCTGCACAAATTAAAACTGACAGTGCCCCAGCATATGTCTCTGTTAAAATGAAACAGTTTTTTGCTTATTACAATATAAAGCATATTACATGTATACCACATAATCCTACAGGTCATGCAGTTATAGAAAGATCAAACAGAATTCTAAAGGATATGCTAAATAGATAGAAAGGGGTAACAAAACCCCCCAGAAATAGATTACATAATGCTCTATTAACTTTGAATTTACTCAATGCTAATGAGAAAGGAATAATAGCTGCAGAGGGACATTGGATAACAGAAAAAAACTACAGAATTAAATCAGCCTATATGCTTTAAAGATGTGCTGACCTCAGAATGGAAACCAGGATATGTGTTACTTTGGGGATGAGGTTTTGCTTTTGTTTCTACAGGAGAAGATAACCTGCGAATACATCAAAATTGATAAATATTTGATTTGAACAAGAGAGACCTCTTAATTAGAGGAGGTAATAGTTCATCAACCAGCATGAACATCCAATTTAAACTAACTTATACCATTAACACATGCCTTTTCATTTAATCAGATATAGCTTGCCTAAAGGGAACCTCCCCAAAGTTAGTCTTGGAGAAAGGTTTTTGTTTTTGTCCATTAGGAGGATGAAGGCTAAGGAATCTGAAGAACACTGGACAAATGAGACAACTGAAGAAAAAGGACAAATCATCTACATAAATTGTCCCAAAGAAAAGAGTAATCTGGTGTATTGGTTTATCATATATAAAATTTCATAAGTCTTCCTAAATTTTTTTGTCTTCTCTAAAGATATTTAACACTAATGGTCTTCTTGTAGTCTCAGTTCAAATGAAAATTAAAGTGGGCTTTGGAGTTGGAAAATGGCTACATCTTTCTTTAAACACAATCATGTTAAAAGGAAAATGCAAATTCCCTGTATCATGCTAGAAGAAAGAGCCATCTAATATGGGACAGGAGAAAACAAACAACAAGAAGAAGAAAAAAATTATAAGTGATTATTCTATTGCTACTAATCTCAATTTTTTATTCTATTCTGATTCTTTAAACTTTTCTTAAAGTACGAATTTTATATCAAAATTTATAAGATTAATATATTATATTATATTATATTATGTTATATTATATTATATTATATTATATTATATTATATTATATTATATTATATATATATTATATATATTATATATATTATATATGTGTGTGTATTTTAAACCTTGTAAAGATATTAATGGTCATATAGAGTACTAACTATAGAGTATAACTTCTAGAAAAAAGGTTTCAATTAGCTGCCTATACATGTCTTTGTGTTCAAGTCTCTATTAGTTTTTTTTTGCCGGAAATCATAGCTAGGCCTAACATCAAATCTGAATTCTAAAAGAAGAAGTTGGGGCCCCACAACAACAACAATTTCACATGGACAATAATAATACCAATAAGCTGACAAACATCATGTAAGGAGCAGCTTTAGACTACATACTGCTCAGAGCAATTTTGAGTTTGCTATCTGAAAAGATCCAGTTTCACAGACTACTTGAATAAGGACTTGAGATAAACCCTGAAGTTTGGCATTATGCACAGACTAGACAAGAAAGAATATAGCTACCTTTCCTAGAATTTGACAATTAATTAATGCAAAATTTTTCTTTTCAGAATAATGATGCCTTTGCCCATATCCAGCAGGAAGCAATTTAAGAAACCCACATTCTTAAAGAGGTTGTGTGGGGCGTGTTTTTTTTTTTTTTTTTTTTTTTTTGGTATTTGAATGGGTTTTTGGTCTGGTTAATTTTTCATTGTTCAGGAGGGTTGGTTACAAGTTGTTGTTAAGGGTGTGAAAAAGGGCTAAGCAAAGGAGATTCAATTTAAATTTCGTGTTTAAAAAAAGATATATAGAAATGATAGAATAGAGGGTAGATTATTGAATCTACTCAGAAAAAATAAAGAAAATATATAGATACAATATAGATAAAAAGATAGATTATTGAATCTACTTTTCAAAGACAATTACTAGTTTTAAAAACTTTACATTGGTTGGATTTTTGTATATCGTATACAAATTATATATATTGAGATTGATATGGTAGAAAATTTTATATGTATATTTCTAATCTTGTTCAAGATACTGTATTTATACTGTTCATTTTACATTGTAATGCAATTTGCTAAACCTTGAATGTTATTATTACCAACTATTAGGATATAAAGAAATGGAAGTTAGTAGTTAGACATTATAGTAGAAGTTGTAGTCATATTAGGTATGTTTTCAAGATTGAGCAGATATATTTTGGATATAAATTATATCTTCAAACTCTTCAGAGATCTACAGAATATGGCATTTAATATATTTTAATAATTTAGAAATGTTTTCTTTTTTTATGACTATGAGACATGTCAGCTCCTGGCAGCACCCATCTACTTCAGAGAAAATATGGGCATTGAAAAAACTGCATATGGTGTTAACTTTAATTGTGGCAAAAGTTAGCCACTGGACAACAAAGTATCCTCAAATCGACTGCTGACAGACAGGACAAAATGGACAGACAGGACACGAAACAAAGGAATACCGATTCTTGCCAAGAGAAGTTTGGTTGTAGCTTCAACAAAAGGCATCTTCTGAGGCCAGGACACTATGGCACCATCACTGAAGTGGCCTTTGCAATCTAGAAAAGGTACAGAGCCCCTTTCTTCAAAGGCAGCTGAACTGGCAATGGACCCATGGCTTCTGTTGTGCAGTGGATCAGTAGCTGGAACAGTTATCCTTGAAAGAGTAAATAAGCTGACAGAGTCTAACCTCTCAATGGTAGCCTGGCATTTAATAAAAGAGATGAAGCCACACTTAAGTCAAGAAGAATGGATGGCTGAATTAAAAAAAATCGCCAATTTATAGAATTTAAAATTCTGAAACATGACAGGACACTAGTGTTATTCACGTGTATCTGGTACATGGACTGCTCTTAGCAAATGTGAGGTCAAAGTGTTGGCCTTGTGTACACCCTACTTCAGAAATGAGTCTGTCAGATACACTAAGCCTATAGGCTGAAGATGATGTCCCATCACTGAGGAGAAACCTTGGGTGACTGTCTAGGCAGCTGGCTGTTTCTGTCAACTCACAACTTTTTTGGAAGTCACTTGCATGCACTTCCTGTTTTTATTTTTTAAGTAATATTATTTCCTTCTTAGGTCTCTGAGGGAGTTGAAAATTAGACAGTTACAGTTATAGTTAAAGATTAGATAGTTATAGTTTTGTTAAAAATTTCAGAAAAGAGGCCGGGCGGTGGTGGTGCACGCCTTTAATCCCAGCACTTGGGAGGCAGAGCCAGGCGGATCGCTGTGAGTTCGAGGCCAGCCTGGGCTACCAAGTGAGCTCCAGGAAAGGCACAAAACTATGCAGAGAAACCCTGTCTCAAAAAAAAACCAAAAAAAAAATTCAGAAAAGAAACTCACTAAAGAGGTGTAAGTGTATAAATTTGAAAGACATTATAAAATAGTTATGTTAATAATATAAGTTAGGATAGAAAGTGAATCAGGTACATTTTGGACTTACCAAAATAGGATAGATAATGGAATATTTTCTCTGAATTTGTCAAATGCAAATGGACTAGGCATTGTTTAGGTATTTATTGCTTATATATTGTATATAGTTATTTAACTTATTGTATATATTTTTCTTAAATTAGTTATAACATTTTTCCTTTTTGTTATTAGAATATAGGGGGAAAATATGATGATATTTTACTTGTGCTGAAATGTAATTTTATTTGTATGTTAATAAAGTTGCCTTGAGATCACAGCTAAGAGTAAGCCATTTAGCAGAAGTCCAGTTGTGGTGGAACACGCCCTTAATCTGATCACATGGCAGGTAGAATCTGTGTGTTCAAAGACACAGCCAAGCAGTGACCTGAACCTTTAATCTCAGCATGAACCATAAGTACCTGGAGGACTGTATAGACAGGCAGTGATGAGGAAGTCATGTGGTTGGGTTTAGAACCACTAAGAAGACAGAACAGGAAGGCAATAAAAAGACAGGACACAGGAAAAATGTTGCTCTCTCAGGGGAAGGACAGTAGTGAATGGTAAGATAAGGTGGTCTTAGAACTTGGCTACTGCTTGATCTCTGGGCTTTTAACTCTTTATTTGTCTCTGTGTTTCTTATTTAAAAAGAACTTTTAGAATTACATCTACATTCCAGCTTTGTGAGAAACAATGGAATCACAGAAATCACACAGTATTGTAATGAAAATTTTAAACCAATGCATATTCTCTAAAGGACAGAGATGGCTAGAAGTAAAGAAAACTGAGGTGTGGGAGATATGTAGAATCAGTAACTAGTGATCATATCATCAGTAGCCTAGTATTCCTTTTCTGGTTATATTGATAATGGATGTATTAGTAGCCTGAATTTAATGCCAAATACTTGAATTCAAAATTTTATATTCAGATAAACTTAATCATATTTATATCTATCATTTATTTGTAATGAAACTCTACAATAATTTCTTGTAGCTTTTTTCAAATGCATAGTACAATACTGTTATTATGGGTTTCTTACTGTGAAAGAGTACCCTAGGTAATCCTATGCACATGTAGTTACAGGTGTATATCGATTTATTAACCTTTTCCCATAACTCCTTTCCTTCTTGGTCTCCCTGGCCTCCTCTAATCACTATCTTATCTTTTATGTAATCAATTTATTGACAGCATACATGAGGAAGATCTCTTAGTATTTTTCTTTCTTTGCCTGGGTTATTATACTTAGCACATTGAACTTCAGTTTTAACTGTGTTGTAACAAATGACAGGACTAGACTTGAAGACTTCTGTCTCTGAATTGTATCACACTATATATACAAACCATTGTTATTTATCCACCAATCAGTACATAGGCTTTTACATTGTTTCTATTTCTTGGCTATCTTATATAGTGCAGCAATAAATGCTGGACTACAGAAATTTCTTGAGTACACTAATGTAGTTTTCTGTACATACAAAGCCAGAAATGTGATTGCGAAATCTTATGATAGTTCTCATTTAAAATTTTTGAGAAGCATGCAATTCTTTTTATTTGTATTTATTTACTTTTCTCCCAAGAGTTTGTGTCACCATTTCTCCAATCCTCTCCAGCTCTTTGTTTTTATATTATCCACCACGATCAAGTAGGCTTCATCCCAGGGATGCAAGGGTGGTTCAACATACGAAAGTCCATCAATGTAATACACTATATAAACAAACTCAAAGAAAAAAACCACATGATCATCTCACTAGATGCAGAAAAGGCATTTGACAAAATCCAACACCCCTTCATGATAAAAGTCTTGGAGCAATCAGGAATACAGGGAACATACCTAAACATAATAAAGGCAATTTACAGCAAGCCAACAGCCAACATCAAATTAAATGGAGAGAAACTCAAAGCAATTCCATTAAAATCAGGAACGAGGCAAGGCTGTCCACTCTTCCCATACTTATTCAATATAGTACTTGAAGTTCTAGCCAGAGCAATAAGACAAAATAAGGAGGTTAAGGGGATATAAATTAGAAAGGAAGAAGTCAAGCTTTCCCTATTTGCAGATGACATGATAGTATACTTGAGTGACCCCAAAGATTCCACCCAGGAACTTATAAAGCTTATAAACACCTTCAGCAACATAGCAGGATACAAGATCAACTCAAAAAAAATCAGTAGCCCTCCTATATACAATGGACAAAGAAGCTAGGAAGGCAATTAGAGATACATCACCCTTTGCAATAGCCACAAATGACATAAAATACCTTGGGGTAACACTAACCAAGCAAGTGAAGGATCTACATGACAAGAACTTTAAGTCCCTGAAGAAAGAAATTGAAGAAGATGTCAGAAAATGGAAAGATCTCCCATGCTCATGGATAGGCAGGAGTAACATAGTAAAAATGGCAATCTTACCAAAAGCAATCTACAGATTCAATGCAATCCCCATCAAAATACCAAAACAATTCTTCACAGACCTGGTAAGAATAATACTCAGCTTCATATGGAAAAACAAAAAACCCAGGATAGCCAAAAGAATCCTGTACAATAAAACAACCTCTGGAGGCAACACAATCCCTGACTTCAAGCTCTACTATAGAGCTACAGTAATAAAAATAGCTTGGTATTGGCATAAAAACCGACATGTGGACCAATGGAATCAAATTGAAGACCCTGACATTAACCCACACACCTATGAACATATAATTTTTGACAAAGAAGCCAAAAGGGTACAATGGAAAAAAGAAAGCATCTTCAACAAATGGTGCTGGCATAACTGGATATCAACATGTAGAAGGCTGCAAATAGATCCATATCTGTCACCGTGCACAAAACTTAAGTCCAAGTCAAAGACCTCAACATAAATCCAGCTACCCTGAACCTGCTAGAAGAAAAAGTAGGAAGTAGTCTTGAACGCATTGGCATAGGAGATCACTTCCTAAATATAACACCAGTAGCACAGACACTGAGAGAAACAAGCAATCAATGGGACCTCTTGAAACTGAGAAGCTTTTGTAGAGCAAAGGATATGGTCAACAAGGCAAAGTGACAGCCTACAGAATGGGAAAAGATCTTCACCAACCCCACATGTGACAGAGGACTGAAATCCAGAATATATAAGGAACTCAAGAAATTAGACATCAAAACGACCAACAGTCCAATTGAGAAATGGGCTTTAGAACTAAACAGAGAATTCTCAACAGAGGAAATTCAAATGGCTGAAAGACATTTAAGGAATTGCTCAACATTCCTAATCATCAGGGAAATGCAAATCAAAACAACTCTGAGATACCACCTTTTGCCTGTCAGAATGGCTAAGATCAAAAACACTGAAGACACTTTATGCTGGAGAGGATGTGGAACTAGGGGAACTCTCCTCCACTGCTGGTGGGAATGCAAGCTTGTACAACCACTTTGGGAATCAATATGGTGCTTTCTTAGAAAATTGGCAATCAATCTCTCCCAATATCCAGCTATACCACTCTTGGGCATATACCCAAGAAATGCTCAATCATACCACAAGAGTAATTGCTCAGCTATATTCATATCAGCATTGTTTGTAATAGCCAAAACCTGGAAACAACCTAGATGCCCTTCACCTGAATAATGGATAAATAGATTGTGGCACATATACACAATGGAATATTACTCAGCAGAGAAAAACAATGACATCATGAGGTTTGTAGGCCAATGGATGGATCTAGAAAAAATCATCCTGAGCAGGTAACCCAGACTCAGAAAGACAAATATGGTATGTACTCACTCATAGGAAGATGCTAGATGTGGAACAAGGATGACTGGACTGCTACTCACATCACCAGTGAGGCTACCTAGAAAACGGGACCCCAAGAAAGACACGGAGAAATGGATGAGATCTACATGAACAGCCTGGACATGAGTGTGAGCAATGAATGGCAAGGGTCGAGGGAAAGAGAGTGGGAGATCCTAGCTGAATCAAGAAAAGAGAGGGAGAACAAGGAATAGGAGACCATGGTAAATGAAGACCACATGAGAAAAGGAAGAAACAAAGAGCTAAAGAGGCCCACAGAAATCCACAAAGATACCCCCACAAAAGACTGCTGGCAATGGTCGAGAGACAGCCAGGACTGACCTACTCTGGTGATGGGATGGCCAAACACCCTAATAGTTGTGCCAGAAACCCCATCCAAGGACTGAGGAATCTGGATGCAGACATCTACAGCTAGGCCCCTGCTGGAGCGCTGGGAGTCTAATGAGTGAGAAAGAGGAGGGTCCATATGAGCGAAAATTGGTGAAACCAAGGTTGGATAAAGCACAGGGACAAATAACCAAATGAATGGAAACACATGAACTATGAACCAAAGGCTGAGGGGCCTCTAACTGGATCAGGCCCTCTGAATAGGTGAGACAGTTGATTGGCTTGATCTGTTTAGGAGGCATCTAGGAAGTGGTACCAGGTCCTGGGCTCGTTGCATGAGTTAGCTGTTTGAAACCTGGGACTTATGCAGGGACGCTTGTCTCAATCTGGGAGGAGGGGACTGGACCAGCCTGGACTGAGTCTATCAGGTCGATCCCATTCCTCGGGTTGACCTTGATCTGGAGGCGGTGGTAATGGGGTGTGTGCTGGGGGGAAGGGGAGGGTGCAAGAAGGGAGAGAACAAGGGAATCTGTGGCTATTATGTAGAACTGAATAGTATTTTTAAATAAATAAATAAATATAAAAAATAAATAAATAAAAAAAGAAAGGAGAGCTAAGAAGAAAATGCATAGCACTAAATGCCCACATGAGGAAGATAGAGAAATCTTACACTAGCTACTTAACATTACACCTGAAAGCTCTACAACAAAAAGAAAACTCACACAGGGGGAATGGACACCAGAAAATAATCAAATTATGGGCTGAAATCAATGAAATAGAAGCAAATAGAACAATACAAAGAAGCAATGAAACAAAGAATTTGTGTTTAAAAAATCAACAAGATTGACAAGCACTGATCCAAATTAACCAAGAGGCAGAGAGAGACCATTCAAAATAACAAAATCAGAAATGAAAAGGGAGTCATAACAACAGACAATGAAGAAATCTAGAGAATCATAAGGTTATACTTCAAAAGTCTGTACTCCACAAAATTGGAAAACTCAAAAATATGGACAATTTTCTAGATATATACCACATACCATAGTTAAATCAAGACCAGATAACCTATTTAAAAAGACCAATACCCACTATGGATATAGAAACTAGCATTAATATTCACCCAAACAAAAAAGCCCAGGGCCAGATGGTTAAAGTGCAGAATTCTGAACTATTTTCAAAGAAGAGCTAATTCCAATACCATTCAAATTTTTCCACACAATAGAAAAAGAAGGAACATTACCAAACTCTTTTTATGAGGCTACAGTTACCCTGATACTCAAACCACACAAAGATGCAACAAAGAAAGAACTACAGACCAATCTCCCTCATGAACATTTATGCAAAAATTATCAATAAAATATTAGTAAACTAAAACCAAAAACATGTAAAGAAAATTATCCACCAAGAATAAGTAGGTTTCATCCCAGGGATGTAAGGATGGCTCAACATACAAAAATCTGTCAACATAATACACCACATAAACAAACTGAAAGAAAAAAGATACTACATGATCATCTTATTAGATGCTGAAAAATCCTTTGACAAAATCCCACACCCCTTCTTGATAAAGGTCCTAAAGAGATCAGGAATATAAGGAACTTACCTAAACATAATAAAGGCAATTTACAGCAAGCTGACAGCCAACATCAAATTAAATGGAGAGAAACTCAAAGCGATTCCATCGAAATTAGGATCAAGACAAGGCTGTCCACTCTTCCCATATTTATTCAGTATAGTACTTGAAGTTCTAGCTAGATCAATAAGAACAAAAGTAGATCAAAGGCATAGAAATTGGAATAGTAGAAATTAAACTTTCACTATTTGCAGATGATATGTTAGTATACATAAGTGCCCCCAAATTCTACTAGGACACTCCTAAAGCTGATAAACTCCTTCACTAATGTGGTAGGGTATAAGATTAACTCAAACAGATCAGTAGCCCTCTTATATACAAATAATAAATGGACTGAGAATGAAATCAGAGAAACATCACCCTTTACAATAGCCACAAATAATATAAAATATCTTGGGGTAACTCTAACTAGGCAAGTGAAAAATCTTTATGATAAAGAACTTGAAGTCTTTGAAGAAAGAAATCTAAGAAGATATAAAAAATGCTGCCATTTTCTTCCATTCTCATGGATAGGTAGGATAACATAGTAAAAATGGCAATCTTACCAAAAGCAATGTATAGATTCAATGCAATCCCCATCAAAATCCTAACACAATTCTTCACAGAGATGGAAAGAACAATACTTAACTTCATATGGAAAACAAAAAACAAAAAACAAAACAAAAAATCCAGGATAGCTAAAAGAATCCTGTACAAAAAAAAAAAAAATCCTGTACAATAAAGCAGCCTCTGGAGGTATCATGATCCCTGACTAAAAGATCTACTATAGTGCTAGATTAATGAAAGTAGCTTGGTACTGGCATAAAAATGGACATGTGGAACATTAGAATTGAACTGAAAACCCTGACATTAATCTGCACAAGTCTGAACACCTGATTTTAGACAAAGAAGCCAAAACTGTACAATGAAAAAAGAAAGCATCTTCAACAAATGTTTGTGACATAACTGTCAACATGTAGAAGATTGCAAATATATCCACATCTGTCACCATGCACAAAACTCAAGTCCAAGTGGGTCAAAGACCTCAAAATAAATCTAGTTACTCTGAACCTGACAGAAGAGAAAGTAGGAAGTAGTCTTGAACACATTGGCACAGAAGACCACTTCCTAAATATAACATCAGTAGCACAGACACTGAGAGCAACAATCAATAAATGGGACCTCTTGAACCTGAGAAGCTTTTGTAAAGCAAAGGACACTGTACATAAGACAAAATGACAGCCTACAGAAAGGGAAAAGGTCTTTACCATCCACACATCGTACAAAGGGCTGATCTCCAAAATATATAAAGAACCCAAGAAAATAGACATCAAAATACCTAACAATCCAATTTAAAAAATGGGCTACAGAGGTAAACAAAGAATTCTCAACAGAAGACTCTCAAATGGCCAAAAGACATTAAAGGAATTGCTCAACATCCTTAGTCATCAGGGAAATGCAAATCAAAACAACTCTGAGATACCATCTTACACCTGTCAGAATGGCTAGGTCAAAAACACTGAAGATAGCTTATGTTGGAGATGATGTGGAGCAAGGGAAAACACTCCTCTACCATTGGTGGGAGTGCAAACTTTTTTATTTTTCTTTATTAAGAAATTTTCTACTCACTCCTCATGATATCCACAGACCCCCTCTTCTCCCTCCTCCCACACCCCAGCCCTCTTTCCCAAGTCACCCTGCATCCCCACATACCCTAAATTGAGGTCTCCCGTGGGGAGTCACCAGAGCCCAGCTCACTGAGTCTAGGCAGGTCCAAGCCCCTTCCCCCTGCACCAACGCTGTGCAAGGTGTCACACCACAGGCAGTGGATTCCCAGAAGCCTGCCCATGCACCAGGGATACATCCTGATCCCCCTGCCTGGGTGCCCCCCAAACAGTTCAAGCCAAACAACTGCCTTCCGTGTCCAGAGGGCCTAGTCCAGACCCATGGGGGTTCCACAGCCACCTGTCCACAGTTCATGGGTTTCCACTAGTGTGGTCTGTCATCTCTGAATATCCTCCCATCATGATCTCAATGTCCCTCACCTCCGGTATTTCTCCTCTCTCTCATCAATTGGATTTCCATAACTCAGCCTGGTGTCTGGCCGTGGATCTCTGTATCTGCCTCCATCTGTCACTGGACAAGGGCTCTATGATTACAGCAAGGTTATTTGCTAGGCTGGTCACCAGAGTAGACCAGTCTAGGCACCCCCTGGACCACTGCCAGCAGACCAAGGTGGGGTCAACCTTATGGATTCCAAAGAGCCTCCCCAGCACCCTGCCTCTTCCTATTCCCATAATGTTCTCATCTATCATGGTATCTTCCTCCTTGCCCTCCCTCTCTGTCCCTGTTCCAGCTTGCCCCTCCCATTTCCGTATGTTCTCATCCTACATTGCTCACCCTGTCCCACCCCCCCACACAGTCCAATCATGTAGATTTCATCTACTTCTCCTTCACGGGGTCATCCATGTGTCCCTCCTAGGGTCTTTTCCTGTTAGCTAGTCTCTCTGGAGTTGTAGGTTACAGTCTGGCCATCCCTTCCCTCCCATTTAGTATCCACTTATGAGTGAGTACATACTATGTTTGTCCTTCTGAGTCTGGGTTACCTCATTCAAGATGACATTTTCTAGATCCATTCATTTGCCTGCAAATTTCGTGATATCATTGTTTTTTTACCACTGAGCAGTACTCCATTGTGTATATGTGCCACATTTTCTTTATCAGTTCTTCAGTTTAGGGGCATCTAGGTTGTTTCCAGGTTCTTGCTATTACAAATAGTGCTAATATGAACATAGTTGAGCATGTGTCCTTGTGGA
This sequence comes from Peromyscus leucopus, assembly GCF_004664715.2. Lineage (NCBI taxonomy): Eukaryota > Metazoa > Chordata > Mammalia > Rodentia > Cricetidae > Peromyscus > Peromyscus leucopus. Next base: position 127,820,073 of record NC_051083.1, read on the forward strand.
AAGATTGAACATTCCTTGGGTGTATGCCCAAGAGTGGTGTAACTGGGTCTTGAGAAAGAAGTATTCCCAACTTTCTGAGAAACTGCCATACTGATTTCCAGAGTGGCTTTACAAGTTTGCATTCCCACCAACAGTGCAGGAGTGTTCCCCTTGCTCCACATCCTTTCCAACATAAGCTGTCTTCAGTGTTTTTGTTCTTAGCCATTCTGACAGGTGTAAGATCATATCTCAGAGTTGTTTTGATTTGTATTTCCCTGATGACTAAGGATGTTGAGTGATTCCTTAAATGTCTTTCAGCCTTTTGAGATTCTTCTGTTGAGAATTTTCTGTTAAGCTCTGTCAGCCCATTTTTTAATTTGATTGTTCAGTATTTTGATGTCTTGCTTTTTGAATTCTTTATGTATTTTGGAGATCAGCCCTCTGTCAGGTGTGGGGTTAAGGAAGATCTTTTCCCATTGTGTAGGCTGTCATTTGGTCTTTTTGAACCATGTCCTTTGCTCTACAAAAGCTTCTTAGTTTCAGGAGGTCGTATTTATTAATTGTCCCTCTCAGTCAACAACATAAAAAACAATATGGGTCCATCAGAACCTATGTCAGCAAGACCTGAGCATCCCAACACAGAAGAAATGGAAGGTATCTTCCATAAAAATTACTTTAAAAAGATATTAGAGATCTTAAAAGAGGAAATAAAAAATTCCCTTAAAGAAATTGAGGAAAAGTCAAACAAAAAATGGGAAGAAATCAGTAAATTCCTTGAAAGCAATTAAACAAATGAGGGAAACAGTTCAAGATTTCAAAACTGAAATGGAGTCAATAAAGAAGACACAAACTGATGTAATGCTGGAAGTGGAAAATCTGAGTAAATGAACAGGAACTACAGATGCAAGTATAACCAACAGAATGCAAGAGATCAAACAGCGGATCTCTGGCATTAAAGATATGGTAGAAGAATTAGATTCATCAGTCAAAGAAAACACTAAAACCCAAAAAGTCATGACCCAAAATGTCCAGGAAATTTGGAACACCATGAAAAGACCAAACCTAAGAATAATAAGGATAGAGGAAGGAGAAGAATACCAACTCAAAGGCACAGAAAATATATTCAACAGAAACATAGAAGAAAACTTTCCCAACTTAAAGAAGGAAATGCCTATGAAGATACAAGAAGCCTATAGAACACCAAACAGACAAGACTTCTCAAAAAAGTCCCCTCACCACATAATAATCAAACCACTAAACATATAGATTAAAGAAAAAACATTAGTAGCTGCAATGGAAAAAGGCCAAGTAACATATAAAGGCAGACTCATAAGAATAAAACCTGACTTCTCAATGGCGACTCTAAAAGCCAGAAGGTCCTGGACAGATGTTATGCAGATACTAAGAGACCATGGATGCCAACCCAGACTATTATACCCAGCAAAACTCTCAATCAACATAGACAAAGTAAACAAAATATTCCATGATAAAATCAGATTTAAACAATATCTCTCCACAAATCCAGCCCTACAGAAAGCACTTGAAGGAAAAATCCAACCTAAGGAAGTTAGATACACCCATGAAAACACAGGGAATAGATAGTCCCGAACCAACAAATACCAAAGAAGGGAAGCATACAACACTACCACCAAAAAATAACAGGAATTAACAATAACTGGTCATTAATATCCATCAATATCAATGATATCAATTCACCTATAAAAAGACACAGGTTAACAGAATTGTATAGATACTTTGGAAATCAGTATGGTGGTTTCTCAGAAAATTGGAAATCAATCTTCTTCAAGACCCAGCTATAGAACTCTTGGGCATACCCCAAGGAATGCTCAATCATACCACAGGGATGCAAGCTCAACTATGTTCATAGCAGCATTATTTGTAGTAGCCACAACCTGGAAACAACCTAGATGCCCCTCAACTGAAGAATGGATTAAGAAAATGTGTTACATATACATAATGGAGTACTACTAAGAAGAGAAAAACAATGACATCATGAGGTTTGCAGGCAAATAGATGGAACTGGAAGATATCCTGAGTGAGGTAACCCAGACTCAGAACGACAAACATGTAATGTACTCACTCACAAGTGGATAGTAGATGTAAAGCAAAGGATAACGAGACTGCAACCCAAAGCTCCATGGAGGCTAGCTAGCTGGAGACCCTAGAAAGGATACATGGATTGCCCAGCAAAGGAGAAATAGATGAGACTACAGGAGAAAACTGGGGGTCAGGGGGGTTAGTGGAGGGTAAGGGATGGGGGATGAGAACATTGGGAATGGGAGGTTCAAGCTGCAACAGGGACAGAGTGGAAGAACAAGGAAATAAATACCATGATAAATGAAGACATCATGGGAATAGGGAGAAATGGAGTGCTAGGGAAATTCCCAGGGATCCACAATGGTGACCCCACCTTAGTCTTCCGGCAATTGTCAGAGGGTGCCTGAACTGGCCTACTACAGTGAGCAGATGGCTGAATACCCTAACTGTCATCATAAATCCCTCATCCAGTAACTGATGGAAGCAGATGCAGAGATCCATGACTGGGCCCCAGGCTGAGCTCTATGCATCCAATTGATGACAGATGAGGGATTCTATGAGCAAGGGACATTGAGATAATGATGGGAAAATGTACAGAGGCAACCAGCCAAACTAGTGGAAACACATGAACTGTGGACCAATAGCCGAGGAGTCCCCATGCTACTGGACTTGACCCTCTGGATAGTTTAGACAATTATTTAGGTTGAACTGTTTAGGAGTCCCCAGGCAGTGGGAACGTGCCTGCCCCTGGTGCATGAGCAGCTTTTAGGACCTTGTGCCTATGGTGGAACACTTTGCTCAGCTTTGGTGCTGGGAGAAGGGGCTTGGACCTTCCTCAACTTAATGTACCAGGCTCTGCTGACTCCCCAGGGGAGACCTTGCCTTGGAGGAGGTAGAAATGAAGGGTGGGTCGTGGGGGGATTGCTGGGGCATGGGAGGACTGAGGATACGGCAATCTGTGGTTGGTATGTAAAATTAATAGAAAATCTCAATAATAATAAAAATTATATACAAGGAAATATATGAATATATTTCAATTATAGTGAATGTCAGAAATAAAGCTTTTTCATCAGTTATGAATACATCTGTGGTTTTCATAATGCAGTCTTGAATATTGTTAAAATACATATGAATAACATGGATAAGAAAATTCTTGGTACTCATTAAATGACAATAATGATATTAAACTATGCTGCTTCCCCTGACAAAGCTTTACAGAGCAATCAGAAATACTTGAAATATGCTTTCTACTCAATTTTTTTGAGGGAAATTTTATAATTACTTTTTAAAACTGCAAATATAATATTTATACATCAAATTTATGTGTGTTTAGTATTAAAATCAGTGACAGGAAATATGCATGCATATATTATATATTAACTAGAAAATAATATTTGGGGAAAATATTCAATTTCAATAATTAAATGCACAAATCAAGTGTTTAAATCACAACATGTAAACTAAGCAAACAAAATAATACATTATGTATTCAGCTAGATCATAAATCTGAGCTATGACTTTAAATATATACTATATATAAAACTATGACACTACTTTAGAATATTAATTCATCATGCTAATCATATCATTGTTAAATTACAATCAATTACTGACTAATTTTTTTCATAAAGGGGAAAGAATGGTACAAAAACTCACTATTATGTCAATTTCATCTTTAGATAATTGAACTATAGCCAATTTCTTTGTTTTTATATACCTAAGTTTTTAATATTAATTTTATAGCTGGGAGTTAATATTTTAATGATTTTAGAGTAACAATTGTATAATGAAAACCTGACATATTAGAGATAATAAGAATATGTTGATCCTTTTCCCCCAGTTCACTGCTAGCTTTATAATGTGGTTCTCTGCCAGTAGAATATTTTAATGCTGCAATAATAGAAATTGCTTTCATAGGGATTTGTCAGGAATTCTACAATATCTTTGGGGAAGTTGACAAGGTCCTAAAATTAAGTTACAGATTTAGCATTTTTACATTTCCATTTTCTACAGTATGAAAATAACCAGTTGCTTGCAAGCCTTAAAGACATTCATGAATGTTTTAAATCCTTTCTCAAGTAGAATTGCAGCACTGACTACATCAAAAAATACTTTGGATACACAGAGCATAATGTTCTGGTTCTCATGTGTTAGTCAACAGTCAAACCATCATTTTAAAATGTTATGGCAGTAGTAAAAGCAATTTTAGATCCTGGAGATTCTGAGTTTTCCTGATTTATCACAGATTCAAAACTCAGTAAATATTCCCAAAGTATGTTGAATTTAAAATTACATGTTAAATTAGTGCTGATCCGTACTTTTATGCCCAGAGCAATGGGTCACTAAATTATTTGTTATACTTAATGAACTCCTTTTAGATAACTATTGACTAATTGTACATAAAAGAATTCTCCTTTGGAATATGGTTAATATTATATGTCTTTCCTGAATTGTTTTATTAGTATAATTACATGTGTTATCCTCCTTTTAAAATTTATTTGCCTTGTGACAAGACCTTCCAAAATCCCTGGCTGACCTGAAGCTTACTTAGATGCCCCTGCCTCAGCCTTTGGATTGCTGATATTATTAACATGCCTCCTGATAGTGAGTTGAACTCTAACTTTACCTAAACCATAAATTTTATAGCAATACATAAAACATATTAGATATTGGTAACAAGAGTTTGACTATGCTCTATAGTAGAAGTCTTAAACTAAACCCTGTCAATCAATGTCATCATCTTCCTAAAAAAAGAAATGAGTTTGTTAGGAGTATCATCTAGTGGTTATTGTACACCTTTCCAATTACAGTCAAGACATGTCTCTAACAATCCATTAAACATATAAAAAGTATTATTTTAAATATGGAAGGCAATAATATTCTGAAAAAATATATTTTTCCTAGTTCTGTATGAAAATCATGACGAATAATTCTCCCATCAAATTTCTTATCTCTTATGATTCCTCAAGATTGTTGAGGATAGCTTGAAACTCTTCAAGTTCTTTCAATAAGCCAAAATACAATTTATCATTTCAGGAAATTAAAAAAAAATAAAGCAATGTATTTCTGAGAATATTCATTGAGAAAAAAAGCAAAATAATCACAAAATAAATTAATGCTAGGGAAATAATTAGCAGTTATGTGTCTTAGTATTCTGCTTTATTTTAAGAAATATTTAAGCTAAAAGTGAAACAAATGTCCTTAGATAAAAATCCTTAAAGAATCATGTCTTTCATTAAATTTAAGGCAATTTTCAGAAAAGATAGACTATATGTACACACATAAATACAAGGTTAGGTGGGTAGAAAGGTAGGTGGATGTATAGATAGGTAGGTAGATGATATATATAGAATGACAAATAGGTAGGTAGAACTCACATGCATATTGAAAATATATTTATTAAATTCTGTATCAAGGCATTTTTCTGTACAATGATGATAATAATATATCTTTATGGAGTTCCTATAACAAATAAGCCTGATAATTTATTAAAGCCACTGGCACAATTATCTAAATGTGATTTAAACATAAATATTAAAAATCTCAAATTAGTTATTTCTTGATTTCATTTTTCCAATTTTTAAGTATAATGAAATATTTCAGCACTTCGTTTAGCATATCTGATTAGAAATTTTTCTTAGAACATATCATATTCATCAGTCATAACATTTTTCAAAGATACATTATGATTTTGTATATAATTTGGCAGAATTGATTTCAGAAATATTGTTCTAATTCCATTGCTGATATTTGTAACGAAGATTTGAAAAACAATACAGATTTATACATTTACAACATTAAAATATTGTTTGAACTAGCCTAGAAGTAATTTTTAGTTTCTTTTCAAATGCTGACAAAATTCCTCCCACTCCCCAAATGTGCTTCCTTTTCCAGATTATCTCAGATGAAAATTTGTCATAGTTTATAATGGTAATTATTTTTGGGTAAGTAGAAGAGAATTCTCTTAAAGGTACACTTCTGAATTATTCCCACATTCCATTAAATTGTGCCTATTGCCAGGGTCATAGGCAAGCCAGCATTGCCTTCTGTGGAACAAATGGGCAGAGCAGACTTTATGCATGTTTTAACTCATAGTAGGAATACTAATTTGCCTCCACTTGGAATGCTCTTTATTTCAAACACACACACACACACACACACACACACACACACACACACACACACACTGCTCTAATTAGACTTTCTACTTATTGTCTGTTTTTCCATATTCTTTAATCAAATATACTTGCATATTTCTTTTATCCCTTACAACATATAAGACAGTATTTGAGATATAGCAATAAAGATCAAAGAACCAATGAATATCAAGGTGAAATGTTATTGTACCATTAGAAGGGCCACTTTTTATGTTCTGCCACATACCTTGTGGGAGCCCGTTCCTGGGTTCCTTGTGGCTTTACCCAGCAGGTCCGAATATCCGAATAGAGGATGATCAGGACCACAGGCCAGAACTGAGTGCAGGTGTCTGAGATGGTCTGCACTTGGCTGTGCTGGGGAGGAGGTCTTTTGCTCCACCCCTTGGTGTCTCTATAAAAACCCTAGGGCAGAGACAGTCAGGGCCCGTTGGAATAGGTTCCAGGCCCTCTCGAGGCTATCCTTTATTTTCTATCTGTTTATCTCTGCAGGATTCTCTGCTATAAATCCTTCTATCTAATATTTCCTGCTGCTCACACTCAAGAAAACTCTGGGGACCTATGAGGTTGGTGGGTAAATACCACAAAGTATGGTGCCATGAACAGGGACTAAAGATAAAAGTAAAAGGAACTAAAGAAAAAGGGGGGACTAAAAAAAGGGGGAGACTAAAGACAAATGAACCGGGACTAAAGACAAAGTAATAGGGACTAAAGATAAAGGAAAAGAATAGTTTTATTACAGAGTTTTTGGTGAAAGTGTGGGTCAGCCCTGCTAGTGGAAAGGCATGCTGGTGTTATGGAATATATATATTTGAGAGGCAGAGATTTTATCCTCAAGAGAAAAGGAAAGCAGACTGGAAGAATGTCCGAAATTCTCTTCTGTCAAAATTTTTTATCTTCTATCCCTTTCTCAATTTCTATCTGTGTAAAATAAGTATAAGGTATAGGGTAGTAATATAGTGTAGGAAAATCTTAGAAGTATAAGATTGTGTAGAAAAAAGTAAGGCAACTAAACAGAAAATCTCTTCAATTTTCTAACTTTGGGGGCTATGAGTGCAAACTGGGGGAAAATCTTTCTTTGGGCTTTAGGGGTAGTAAAAAAGCTCTTCTTGAGCTTATGGGGAAGAAAAAGTTTCCTATGGAAGCTTTTGACCTGGGGACAGCTGAAATGCTAAATCCAAGCAGCAGGAGAAAGTGTTTTCTCCCTGAGGCAAAAATGGGGGTGTAAAAAGCCAAAAAGTTTAAAGTTCAGAAGTTTTGGGAAAAGTTGGTCTTTCTCCTGGAGAAAAAAAATCTTTCTCTTAAACTCTAAAGCTTTTCTTGGAAAACTTGGGGGAAAAATGTCTCTAAAAATCTTTAATCTTTCTCAAAAGCGCTCTTAAAAAACTTAAAAAACTAATGCCTCTTTCTCTCTCAGGACAAAAATTAGAATCACCTGAAGAGATTAGTATGGGGACCACCTGTGGTTAGCTCTAAGGGAAAACAACAAACCCCTTAAGATGGCAAAACCTCTCCAAGTTCTTTCAAGCTTTAAAAATCATCCCTGTAATACAGGAGGAGGCAAGGACAAGTTGCTAAAAACCTTCCAAGCTCTGTCTCTTCAAGCTAGTAAAAGACAGTGGGTCAGAGTACCCTGAGGGAAACGCTTGGGAGAGTGTGAGTGAAGAGCTACAGAGAGTCCAAAAGGGCAGGAAACTTTACCTGAGAAAAGCAAAAAAGCCAAGCTTTTCAGTTACAGCCAAACTGAGGCATCAAGGTTTTTTCTTGAGTGAGCTTTTCAGAATGAAAAGGTGCTCCTAATCATCCTAATTCAAAGATCCCCTGAAGCAATTCAAACTGTTAGCATTATATCCTTGCTTCTGACCAAAAATCCAGAGGTGACTGGCAAATGTCTCTGAATTAGAGTGCATTTTGGGGATACTAGGGTTCCTCAGTGGTAAACTTCCTGGAGCACAGAGCTGAGGCAGGAAGGTGCAGACCCAGGGGAAGATTGCTAATGAACAAACAAAACTAAAGCTGGTGGGAAGGGCACAGTTGTCCACTTTCCTACAAGTCCCGGGTTGATAGATCGACAGGTGTACAAAGAAATCTGAGAAAAAGCTTTCCTATCAGAGAAAGGACCTTTCTGGGAAAACAGTAAAGCTGAACTGTGTCTGAAGCAGTTGTGCTGCTGAGTCAGAATGCTGTCTGAGAAAAGAGCCCAGCCAGGGCAGAACAGAACTATCCAGGAGTAAAGCTTTCTTTTCTGTCAGAGAAAGCACCTCTTTAAGAAAAGCTTTGTTTCAACTGACTCCTGATGGGATGAGGGAGTGTAGCCCTGAGGGGTGATTGCCTTTAGCATAAGCTCTGTCCTTGAGCACCCAGACAAGCAAATGCAACCCACTGTTGGACTGGGCCAGGTGAAGGCCTGATGAGGCAAAACACCTGTCCTAATGGTAGTTTAGAAATGGCGAAAACCTCCCTTGCTAAGCTTGATTTATGAACACAAACCTCAGACCCCGAAAACAGAAATGGACACAAAACCCCTACCTTCAGTAGCAGGGAAAGCCTCCACTGTAGTGTCGGAAACTGTTTCTGGGGTAGAGGGGATAAATGAGACCAAACTGGATACTGTCAGGGAGAAAGACTCTGAAGAAACAGGGAACAGATTCCTCCCCAGAAAATTCATGACCTGACAAAGCTGCTAGAGTTTGAGGCAGATTCAGGAGGAGAAAAAAAAACCCTACCTCCAAAGGCAGCTAGCAGAGGTACAGAGCTGCAGACAGATAGCTGAAACTCTGCATCTGGGGGGGAAGGAACAAGCAAAATGAGAAAATCAGTGGGAGAAAATCTCTGAAGGAGCTATGGAAAAGCTGTTGTAAATGATCTTGTTTTTCACTGACTGGCTAAGGCAAGCACAAGCCCTGAGGAAAGTTGCTATCAGAAATGCCAGCCTCAATGCCAGCTAAGGAGGCAGGTGCAGTTCTGATTTGGGGGCCAGTGTCTGATGAAGGAGAAACACCTGTTAAAGCCAGTTGAGAGAATAGAAATCTCCCAATGTGCCATAGCTGAATATGTAAAATGCTTGTTCAAATCTCCCGTTGCGAAAGCAAAAAACTTTGTTCAAAACTCCCGGGCAAGAATTTGTAAGCAAGTCTGGTAAAAAAAAAAAAAAAAAAAAAAAAAAAAAAAAAAAAAAAAAAAAAAAAAAAAAAAAAAAAAAACAGAAGTTGACTCTCAGACCCAAAAAGAACTATGGGAAATGATATAAAGGACTGATATAAGGGACTGATATAAGGGAAATGCATCCTGGGAAAGGTAGTTTTTCCGCTAAAGATGGCGGAATTGCCCTGAAACATTTTTGTCAGCTCGAAAATACATTCATGGTAAACTTAAAATACAACTTTTAAAAGAATAAGGAGGAAAATCTTCTAAGAGTTTAAGTGTCAGTTCCAATGAAAATTGAAAGGATAGGGAACTAGGTGCTTCGCGGTTTGGGGGGGGTTGGTAAAATGCCTTATTTACCCTAATAGCTGTGCAAAGTTTTTAAGGTTGTTGGAAGACAAAAAGCTACCTTTAAGAGCAAACAAGCCACTTTAAAATCCTTAAAACAAGGGAAAGCAGTTTATACACTGAATGTTGTCTTAGATATGGAGAAACTTATGTTGAAATTAAAAAGTTCTTTGCCTTTTGAACAAATTGCCTGCCAATGAGTAATTCCTTTGCAAATCTAATAAGGATACAAGGAAACAGGCATTCAAAAAGAAATGACTTCTTGGGTTTCTCTGTGTAGCTTTGCGCCTTTCCTGGGACTCACTTGGTAGCCCAGGCTGGTCTCGAACTCGCAGAGATCAGCCTGCCTCTGCCTCCCGAGTGCTGGGATTAAAGGCATGTGCCACCACCGCCCGGCAAGAAATAACTTCTTTATAGATGGGAAACAAACTTCAGAAAATCTAGCTGTCTTACAAAAGAGTTGCTTCACCTGAAAGTTCCTTATAAAAAAAAATCAATGCTAAATATTACATCTGCTGATAACATCAGGAGATAAAGCTAATGAAGTGAAAATACTAAATCCTGAAAATGCTTTTTCTCAAAGTAAGTTAATAAAGGATATGTTTCATGAAAGAACATCTATGTTCTTGACTCCTTTGAATAGTAACAGTTTTGGTGAAAATATTGGAACTAACGACAATCAAGTCAAAATGTTTCAATAAATCCAAGATGCTATTCAACAAAAGAAAGCTGCCATGCTTTGTGGGCCATAATAGAGCTCAGTCCAATCTTCCTGATGTTTTAGCTGAGGGTAATGCAAAAGGGAAAGATCCCTGCTCAGGATTATGGGAGGGTCCCGATCCTGTTTTAATATGGGGTCAAGGACATGTTTGTGTTTTATCACAAGAGGAGACTGAAGCTCGGTGGTTACTGGAGCGTCTGGTAAGAAGTGTGAAACTAAGGAAGAGTCAGCTGCAATGACATTTCCTATAAAGGAACCAGAATGAAAGTGGCTCGATTAGTATTTGAGGTTTTGTCCCTGGTTTAATGCAAACAATGAGGAAATGCAAACAGTGAGGAGTTCGGAGCTGTGCCACTATTGGCTTTACAAGCTCCTTTAAAAAAAATACTTTATATCATCTAATAGCTGTGCAGTATTTGTCGAAGAGCTTTACAGCAGCTAAATATGGCAATTTCACCCTCAGAGTGAAGTGAAGTTTTTCCGTAGAACAAACCAAAAATACTGCTGTAATAGAAATGTTTGTTTGAATTGAAGCACTTAGGGGAGCTACTATGAATTTGGGTGAAGGGACAGCCTCTAGTTAAAGACTGTCTACCGCTGACAGTGCATCTTTGCCAGTTCCAGAAAGCCTGAGAGAACTCAGCAACTTTGGGGTGTGGCTTCGTCTGAGAATGTTACAATCCCCTAGCAACAAGTATCACAACTCTATAATGACAACACTCACTAAATCCCAGTGCTTTATAATAAAGCTGACTATAAACTCTAAACTTTAGAAATGATGTATGTACTTCCTGTCTAGTTAAGAGAATCTTTCTAATAGAGATAGTGATAATAATTAAGAGTAAGAAGTAGAAAGAAGAAAATAAGATATGTGAGTTTGTAGAAATTATTCTGTCTTGTTAGATCTGTGTTAAGAAATCATTAGGTGTTTGCAAAGTTAAAAATATGCTAATAGTAGGCCTATATAAGTTTGTAAAATAGATCTATAGAGTTCCTTTAAGAATATAAGCTTGTAAGAAGTATCTAAGGTAGTCTTAAGACATGTAGTAATAAGCTTGTAAGAAGTAAAGATGCTAGTTGTAAATGTAACTTTAAATAAGAATAAGATGGGAATGAATATAAGTATATAAATAATAAGAAATATATTTGCTAAAGTAGTTCTATAGTTTCCTTAAGGAGTATAAATAAGTAGATGTTAATACGTTATATGTGAGTTTGTAAAATGTAAATGTTGAATATGAGTCTAAATGCTTTGCAAGGCAAAAAATGTTATATGTGAGTTTGCAAAGTGTAAATGTTAAGTGTGAGTCTATTCTTAATGTATATGGTGAAAGAACCCGAGACACAGAAGGTAGACTGAAAGTAGGCAGTCTGAATGGTTTCAAAAGCTCCAGAAGTCGCTAAGAAGCTAATAATGGTGGACACCAGAACCAGCAGAATAAGGCATCCGCAGCTGAGATCCATGGAAAATCGACACAACACAGAAAAACCTGAGCTAACATAAAAAACGGTGTGGTTTAGAATACTACTATACCTAAAAAGGTCTCTGGCTTGAGAATAAAAGTTCAGAGATGCTTGTTTGAACTAAAATTATTAACTGCAAAAGTTTTGGTTGAAAAATGTCTCTTCATATTTGGAAGTGAAAGCCTGATACCAGAATTTATTTCTTGTTTGAACTTTTTGAACTTAAAATGAGATCAAATTACAAAAAGATTTTGTTTATGGATTTCTCATATTTGGAAGGCTAGTACCAGGATTTATCATTTAAATTTTAAGACTTAAGAAATGAAATAAACAATAGAGATTTCATTGCAATGGGACGATTTTGAGTAATGACCTAGGAACGATTTTCTATGAATTGGGTTAAATGAAGAAATTTACTTCTACCTAGAATCAAGATGCTGTTTTATGTATGGATATATGCTTTATTAACTGGTGACTCATGAATTGTTTTGTGGAACTGTTTATGTAAAAATGGAATTACTTATGGAACTGGTTTTGTGTTACAAATGGAACTATTTAAACAGAAAAGTTTGGGTTTTCTAACTAGGCTTGAGATTTTGCTTAAAATTATAAAGGGAGAGTTAATATTCCTTAGTCATTTAATTTAAATTGTTGTTTGAGTGGATTAATGTCATGTTAGTAAGAAATGCAAATGGGTATACTAAAAATTAAAGTGTAAAGAGTTTTATAAAACTCTTTTGGATGTTTTGCTAAAAGTTTTCAAAGTGTTAATGGTTATACTGAAAATATTGCTTTTCAATATGGATTTGTAGGAGTTGTATAAGTTTGGGTTCCTTTAACTAGGCTTGAGATTTTGTTTAAAAAATTATAAAGAAAAGGAGGTTGAATTATGTTTGCAGAAATTATGTTAAACCTATTGATATTAATGCATCCTGGTTTTGTGGAGTTGAGGAAATGTTTAAGTTTGATGTGAATACATCGAAGTTTTTCCTATGTTCTGTTAACAAGAAAATTCAAATGACTGAGTTAAAGTTGTAAGACGGAGAAAATTGTTAACTATATATAGCACCATATATGCTAATTCAAATGGTTCTGTTAAGAGTTTGCTTTGAGTTGTAAGATTGAGAGAATTGTGACTATGTATAGCAATATTTATGTTAACCTGTTAATGGTAATGATGAAACTAAGGGATTCTTTAAGTTTGTAGTCCCCTTAAGAGCAGCTAAGACTGCTGTAGTCACCTTGGACCTAATTCAAAAGAGAAATGCTAACTATATCATCCTCTACTCCCATACTGGGATGTGTAACAGCTATGGAGATTGCTGTAAGCCATTAATAGTTATTATATAAATATATTAAGAAGGGGGGACCTGTGGGAGCCCATTTCTGGGTTCTTCGTGGCTTTACCCAGCAGGTCCAAATAGAGGATGATCAGGACCACGGGCCAGAACTGAGTGCAGGTGTCTGAGATGGTCTGCACTTGGCTGTGCTGGGGGAGGAGGTCTTTTGCTCCACCCCTTGGCGTCTCTATAAAAACCCTGGGGCAGAGACAGTCAGGGCCCGTTGGAATAGGTTCCAGGCCCTCTCGAGGCTATCCTTTATTTTCTATCTGTTTATCTCCGCAAGATTCTCCGCAGTAAATCTTTCTATCTAATATTTCCTGCTACTTGCACTCAAGAAAACTCTGGGAAGCTCTGGGGTTGGTGGGTAAACGCCCCACTATACCCAAATTGGAGTCTTGTCATCTCGACATCTATGGTTGAGGCTTTGCCATCAGCCACACTGTGCTGAGAAAAACCATCAGTTATAAATGGTGAATCAGAGAATAGCCTTTAGTAATATTTCAGGTCCAACATGCTACTTTTTATTGATTATGATGTGGTTAAGTAGTGTTCTCTGAATAAATGTTTACTTTCATAGAAAACATCTCTTTTTAGATTCATTAATAACTTACATTTCTTCCTGCTAGAAACAGTCATTCCATATTGATACCACAAATGTTGGCAACATACTAAATGGAAGAATAATTCAGAAATATTTTAGAAGCATAAAATGAGGATCATATACATCCAGGCCTGAAAAGACAAGATTATAAATAATTACTTAGGAAAACTATTCTTGCTTCCTCAACTAGGTTAGGCTATTAGGTCTCCTATTATATGTAATCATAGCAAGATATATTTGATAACATTTTATTTTGATATTTCAATTTTATAAAAGTAGTTTCTTGAGTAGTACACATAAAATTTGAATATGCTTTACCTCAATTCTTCACTTATCTAATGATACTTAAACAAACTCTCATCTTTCCCCCTTCCTTCCTTCCATTTTGCTGTATATCCTCATCATGTGAGATAATGTCATTTGTTGATTTATCTCTAAATATTTAACTACCTCTTCCTTAAGATACCACTTACATGAGAGTCCCCTGTACACCCTCCTTCAGAAATCTTTCTTGCTTTTGAATGCTTCCAAGCCTGAATTAGCTGTTTCATGTTGGCTTTGTTACAATGCACGACCCCCTTTTTACGAGGGCACTGCAGTAGAGGGCAATTATACAATGACTAGCAAACCACAGGAATGCCGATGGCAGGCTAAGGCCTCACTAACTATCCAGCAGGTACAGGGCCAAGGCGTCTGCGTAGGGACAGTGCCAACCAAGTACCAGGCCCATTGTAATAATACCCGACCCCTCCCTGACCAGGACATTTACCTGCAGCCTCCTGATAATACTTGGTGGGCATGTTCCACGGGACTAACTCCCTGTGCACATGTTCTGGTCCTCAATAGAACTAAGGGCTTTTGTATAATGATCCGGCTTCTGCCACGGTTGATATATTATTCTGAGGAAGAGCTAGAAAGTCTTGCTGGACCAGTAAGCCTCCGCAGGTCAAAAAGAGAGCCCTTAACCGCCCTCACATTAAGCATACTGTTAGGGACCAGTATTGCTGGGCTAGGAACAGGGGCTGCTGCCTTGGTCCAACAACAACAACACTACTCTAGTTTACGTGAGTCTATAGACGAGGACATAGAAAAACTAGAATTTCAGATAACTCACATCCAAGAGTCCCTGACCTCCCTAGCAGAAGTTGTCTTACAAAATAGGAGAGGACTAGACTTAATATTCTTGAAAGAAAAAGGACTATGTGCTGCTTTGGGTGAAGAATGTTGCTTCTATATAGACCACTCGGAGTAATAAAGGACTCAGTAGCCAAGGTCCGAGAGGGCATAGCCCAACGAAAGAGGGAACGATAAGCCAACCAGGGATGGTTTGAGGCCTGGTATTCTAAATCTCCCTGGTTCACTACCTTAATTTCCAGTATCCTTGGTCCCCTTATTCTTTTGATACTGCTATTGATATTTGGGCCTTGTATTATAAACATGTTAGTATGGTTCATGAAACAAAGTTTGGGGACAATTCAACTCATGGTACAACATGGCTATACACCTATTAGCCTCACTGAACCTTATACAGCATCAGAGGAGTTAGGACAAGAATCTTATGAGCTACTCGAGGCCCAAGATTGAGCCTCCTTAGGACCATGAGAAGGGGGAAATGTGGAACCAAAATAAGATCAAAATGCTTTCACCCAAAAAACTAAAGGCCTAAGGCTGCTCCTTTTAGCTATAGGCCATAAGTTACTGGAATAGGCCATAAGTTACTGAAACCAGTCAGTCCAGATTCCAGAAACCAGGAAGTGTAAAAGTACAGAGTCACAAGATAGTCAGGAGGTAATGGCTGCCAGACTATGGAATGTCCTCTCCCTGGCCCCCTAGGCAACTGCTTGACCATAGAATGTCCCAACCCTAGTTTCCATAGTGACTGTGTAATCACCAGATGCCCCCATCTGGGGGCAGCCAATGAAAAATGGTGGTGGGCAACTACTTCCTTAGAAGGAAAACTGAATTGTGATTTCTGGAATTCCTAGACACAAGCCAATCAGAATTGTACCTGTACTAGCACCCCTAAATGATGTAACCTTGTGATTTTTCCCTTTAAAAACTGAGCTTGCAGACAGGTGGACACTTCCTCCATCTTCCACTGCATTGGATCTGTTGGACTAAGTCCCTGCCTAGGCTTGTATTGCATTTGGATATCCATGATTAAACCTTGCTTTTGCAAAAAAAAAAAAAGATACCACTTACATAATCACCATAATCCCAGCAGTGCTATTAAAGTCCAGCAGTTTATCACACATACAATATTAGTATATAATTCATAGTGTACATTAAAGTGTTGTGAAATGTCTTTGTTTTTTTAAGGCTATAATGGAAAAAACTATTTTATTGAGTACACTACAAGGGGGCAGTAGGCTGAACAGTAAACTCCTGACAGTTGTAAAATGTCTTAACTTCATTTCTAGCTGTTTTTTCATCATAGTACAAAAGCCAGTGAAGAATCAGGCATTGTGCCAACCACACTGACACACAATTTTGCAATCTCAGCATTTGGAGCACTAAGGAGGAAGAATTTTGAGTATGTAGACAGCCTAGCTACAAATTAAGATGAGAAACTATAGCATGAATCTTAAAAGATCTTATTAATAAAAATAAAAACCAGAGCCAGTTATTGGGGTGAACACTAAAAGATCAGAGAAACAGAACAAGCCACATCCATCCACACCTTGCTAACTTCTCAACTGATCTTGTTTCCTCAAACTGGAAGCCTCTGAGTACTCATCCAAATTGATCTCAGCTTAACTGTTGCTAAAAGCCTCAAAGCATAAAAAGCTAAAGTTCCTGGTCCTCATGCCTTTCTGCTTCCTGCCATCACTTTCTGGGATTAAAGGCATGTGTCTTTCCCAAGCAAGACATGATATCTCAAGTGCTGGGATTAAAGATATGTGCCACCATGCCTGGCTTTGTTTCCAGTGAGGCCTTAAACTCACAGTGATCCAGATGAATCTCTGTCTCGTAAATGCTAGGATTAAAGGTATGTGCTACCACTGCCTAAACTCTATGTTTAACATAGTGGCTGTTCTGTTCTCTGACACCCAGATATGTTTATTGGGGTGCACAATATATCAACCAAATTTTACCTTTTTTGTTTAAAATTAAAAAATAGTTATAACTAATATAAGAAAAAGTATGTGCAATAAGTATACACAATATATACAGTCAAGAATTACATTAAAAATATCTAGCCCATTAATATTTGACAGATTCAGACAAAAAACTCCATTACATACATTAACAATGTTCAGTCCATTAACATTTGACAAATTCAGACAAAACTTTTTCTTACGGTAAGTCCATTCCAAAATTGTATACAATATAAAAAATCCTATCCAATGTAAACAATGTAAAATATTTAAAATAAGTAGTTTTTTTTTTAAGAAGATTCAATAATCTACCTTTTTTTTGGTTTTTCAAGACAGAGTTTCTCTGTGTAGCATTGTGCCTTTCCTGGAACTCACTCTGTAGGCAAGGCTGGCCTCGAACTCACAAAGATCCACCTGGCTCTGCCTCCCCAGTGCTGGGATTAAAGGCATGTGCCACCACCCCTGGCTTCTGCCCATTTCTTTTAGGGGTATTGAAAAGAAACAGTCTTAAATCAATAACTATAAGAGGCCATCCTTTAGATAACAGAGTAGGCAAAGGAATTCCAGATTATGGAGATCCCATTGGCTGAATTACTTTGTTAATTGCTTTTAGGTCTGTTACCATCCTCCACTTACCAAATTTCTTTTTAATAACAAATACAGGAGGATTCCACAAGCTGGTTGATTCTTCAATATGCTGAGCATTTAAGTGCTCTTGTGCAGCTCTTCTAAAGCCTGCAGTTTCTCTGTTGTTAAAGGCCATTGCTGAACCCATTACAGGCTTGTCTGTTAACCATTTCAAAGTTAGAGCTGTTGGTGTCTTTGAAAGATTATCAGTTGTTGTGCCCTGTTCTTGTACAATCTGGATGTCCGGTGACTGCTCTTTATAATAGTACCTCCCAATATTTCAATCAGAAACATGTTAGTTTACGGTTTGTTTTTGAGTTTGGAGAAATGTTAGTCTTTGTATTCCATTGTTTTAATAGGTCATAACCCCATAAATTCATAAGTATATTTTTTACTCTCTGTCCTTCTGGAACTATACATTTGAGCCATCTTGTGCTCTGTTCCAATCCCTAGTAACTGAACATTTACCTCCTGAAGAGGCCAGTTTGGATGCTAAAATTCCAGTGAAATTATTGTAACACCTGCACCTGTGTCTACTGAACCTTCCAAGAGAACATTTATTTGTATTTTTAATTTTGGTCTTTGTTCATTTATAGAAGTTTGCCAAAAAATTTGCTTTATGGTTTCTCCTGAATTTCCTTTTCTCTCTGCTACAGCTATTCTATCACCCCATATACCCTGGTTTATTCCAATAGGCATTTGGTTATTTAATAGCTTGCTCTGAGAAGGGGTTTCTTCAATGATAGCAGGAGAGGTCTGAAATGAATTTATTGTGGGTGCCTGCATGAGGCCCCTCTGGAAGTTCCCCAATGGCAGAGGCAAAGGATTACCTTGTCTGTGCCTTTGTTGGTCCAGTGTTTACCATTACCATACCTTCTGCATAATCCAGAATGGAGGGGCATTCTGCTACCATTGTTCCTTGAATAATCATTCTTTCTAGGAACATCTTGTTTACACTCCCTTTTCAAATGACCTTGTTTATTGCAACTAATACATCTGACATTTTTTCCTCAAAATTTTTGATATAACCTCTCCTATTGATATATCATCATGGTCATTAGATTCAATATTAATTGTGTCCTTGATCCAATCCCCCAAGGGTGCTGATCATGCCTTTAACAATCTGGTTATTCTTTTGCATGCTGCATTCTCACTTTCAAAAGCCAAAGATTGAATTATTGTCTGTATAGCTTCTGAATTTGGTATCATTCTATTTACTACTGAAGATAACCTTTGTAAGAAATCCATGAAGGATTCTTTGGGGCCCTGTATAACTTTTGTAAATGATTTAATTTTCTTTCCTGCTTCCTTAAGTGTGTTTCATGCCTTCATGGCTTCCATGTGGCATAGAATTAAGTTTTGATAATAATATAAACATTGTCTTTGTATATCAGCATATTTGCCTGCTCCAAGAAGCTGATCCTGGGAAATTTCCACACCTCTAATCCTACATTGCTGTTCTATAGTTTTAGCTTCCTCTTTATACCAAGTTTTGCACTGTAAATATGGACTGGTTTCTAGCACCACTGCAACTAATTCTTTCCAGTACTGAGGGATATCTTAAATCTAACATTTCTACTGGAGTCCACTTAGCTTGAACATGAGCATGTGGCAGTTCCTGTAAGGTTACCAGTTAGATTAAAGTCTGTTGTCTGATAAGCCAAGGCTGTTCCTCTGTAACCATATAATTAATTCCTGAGCTAAGTTCACCTTTAAATTCTTCTGTCTGAGTCTGACTTTCTGTATAAGTTATTTTAACAGGTTTTTCTAAAGTCAATCCTTAGTTTCACCTTTAAATTCTCCTGTCTGAGTCTGAATTTCTCTATGATTCATCTCAACAAGTTTTCCTAAAGCTTTTATCTTAGCACTTAAATTAACCAACCTTTTTAATGCTAAAATAAAAATGATTAATCAAATAATATTCATAATTGATGGGTTATGTACAACCCATCAATATTAATTATCCTCTCATTTAATTGTTCCATTTTCAGACTGCCTAATGTGTTATCAAACAGAGACTGAGTTTCTTCCATGGTAAAAGTGTTTCCCTTTTTTTTAACATGGGAAAAATATTATCTTTTAACTAATTTCACCCTTTAAGATATCTTGATTGTCTTACCAAACTGTACACTATGTAGAACAGTAGAAGTCTGAGGGAATTTCAAAGCAGTTATCTAGTGTTGTGGCAGTCCAAAATGGGAATCCAGAGAGACAGAGAGAGAGAGAGAGAGAGAGAGAGAGAGAGAGAGAGAGAAGCCCACCACCCACCAGGAGAGAGAAAGCCAAAGAGATTCTGGCCATGTGTTCTGGCGTGAGCCATGTAAATGGGCTTGAGCCAGGGATTCTGTAAGCCCACAAGCAGTCTGTGCACCTGTAGCTCTGTCAACACCAGCCAAGTGTAGCTCTGGCCATTTGCTCAGCTGAGCTGGGGCCTGCAAGGCCACAGGCAAGTAGATTTTTTGTGAATTCCTAGCCCACAGTTTAGACACCAAGAGACTGTCTAAACAAGCAAACAAGACATTGAATTTAGTTGCCATGTTTCTTACATCTAAACTAAATTCTCAAGCTCTTTCAATGGTTTCATTTTAACCTGTTAAACTTGTCAGTTTTAGAAATATTCCTCTATTTTGATTTTTTAATTAAATTTTGATACTCTTTTTAGTAAGCACATTTTGAAAGTAAAGTATTGTTCTTCACAGTGCATCCAGTTAGGAGGTACATACCAGCTAATTTTGGTCTCCATTGTAATGTCATTAAAGTTTGTAATTCATGCATAATTTTGAAGAGTGACTTTGAAACATGATAGATATTCATATTGCTTATCTTTCTTTGTCATCAATCAATTTTGCAGCTATTGACTCCGTTTCAAATACATGTAATAATTATTATTCTATTGTGAAAAAGACCTTGCTTTATATGCATTTGTCTACATAAATTTCATATAAGTTGGCAAGAATTGTTGAATCTTATTTTCTGCAAGGTTTCTAATTTTTTAAAATTATTAGTTACTTTTATGTTCAAATTATTTGTCTCCTATGATATGTCCCTATAAACCTTGAAAATTTCATTAATTGTAGACAGACAAGATCAACTCTTTTCCTTGGCTCAATATTGTTATAAAACAAATGTCTATGTAGATTAATTTCTTTTAGAAATTGAAATATAAGTGGCAGTTTTGCTGATTATGTTTAGCTTATCTTAAACAACATAGTCCAGAATAAAAAATTTTACTAAAAATATCACAATTTTCATTATACACTTCTATCTTTGATTGTAACTGTCTTCCACAGAACTAAGAGACTTGACTTTTATTGTCTATAACATGTTTATATATTTTTCTAAAACCTGAAAAACCACAAAGTAGTTTAAAATTTCTGACATTCTATTTTGAAAATTAAAACTACAAATCTTCAAACTAGAGTTTGTTATTTGCTCACAGAGAAATGCACATTTGAAATGCATGTATCAAACATGCCTATCTAAATGTGTACTATTACCAATACCCTAAAAAGTGCTCCTATGTTACCTTTCAGTTGGATGTTGCTTTTAACTGTTTAATAAATTAACTTATGTTTTAGAACATTTATAAATGTAATGGTGGTGTTCTCTGCATATTTGCATTTTTATAATTTTTCAGTTCAGCTATATTATTGTGGGTTCAAATTTTAAATTGTCTGAAGTTTGTTGCTAGGTAAATTTATATTATGTGACTATGTCAAAATTTTAAAACTTTTAAAATTAATTTTTGACAATTTCATACAATGTATTTCTTTCACATTAATCCACAGTTTTCTTTCTGCCTCCTTCCAGATACTCCTATGTCCATCTCCCAACTTCATGTCCATTTTTATTTTATTGCAATCCAATTGCTCCAATTAGTGCTATCCATATATGCATGGAGGTGTGGCCATTCCTGGGCCATGTCAACATACTAGGGGGCCATATCTTTAAAGAAAACTAATTGTCCCTTCTCCAGAAGGCATCAATCCTGAATCACTCCTCAACTAGGATTAGGAGGTTATGAGTACCTCTACCCTCAGTACTGTAATGTGGGCTAGCTTGATCTTGTGTAGTTCTTTTGCAAGCAACCATAGCTGCTGCGAGTTCATGAATGCAATTATTCTGCTTTGTCCAGAAAACATCATTTCGTCTCAGTCATCCCTGACATCTAGTTATTTCAAACTTTCTAGCTCCTCTTCTGAGATGTTTTATTAATCTCAGAGAGTGGGGTTTGTGGTGTAGTGGGTTTAATGAGAATATATCTCATAGGCTCATATATTTGAATACTTGGTCCCCAGTTGAGGGGATTGTTTGGGAAGGATTAGTGTGTGGCCTTGAGGGAGGAATTGTGTCACTGTGGGACATGTATTAGGTCTCAAAGGACTCTTTGACAGTTCTCTCTCTCTTCCTCCTGCTTGCTGATCAAGATGTGAACTCTCAGCTGTTCCGCAATGCCTTTGCTCCACCATCATAGACTCTAACTATCTGAAATAATAAGCCCAATTAATGCTTTTCTTATTAATTGCCTTGGTCATGGTGTTTTATAACAGCAATAGAAATATAAGTAGGATAGGGTGTGATATAGATGTCCCATATATGACTGAGCACTCTGCACACACTTATTGTATGAACTTTGACCACTCCTGAATCCCTGTATTAACTAGATTCCACTGACCAAATAAGCTGTTCTTATGAATAATGAAAGCTGCAATAATCTACATTTATAGAAATTCATATTGAGAAGGCAGGTTTATACTATACTCCTTTAGTCAAATAATAGTAGTAGTTATCTCCTAGGGCAAATGACTCCCATAGCCAAGCATTTGTTCATGGCAAGACTTACAAGTCATAAGTTGCTTCCTGTGGTGTGGACCTTAATTCAATCATAAAGCTATGGGTTACCTCTATAACATTCATGCCACTGTTACCACCAAGGACACAATGCAACAGGACTGTTCTTATTGTAGCTTGCAAGACTCATAGTTTGATAAGAGTGTTGATGATTCTTTTCTCCAGCAGACTTCATAGCATCTTCTCATGCCATGAAACCTAAATAGTGGAAGGGATGTTCCAGATAAATATCAAGTTGATTCATTTACCTCAATGAATGATTTGTGTGGTGTCTGCCAGCAACAGGGTCTTACCATCTATTTATAGTGGTCAACCAAGAGCAATGGTAATACTCTGTGGTGCATTGTAGAGGAGTCTCTGAGACTTATAAATAAATTAAAGGGAGGTATGCTAAAACTTTTGTCCATTTCTACTTTCAAGTTGATAGATATTTGAGATATTTCTGGTTTGGGCTACAATGAAAAAAAGCATTATTAAAACTGACACATAAATCTTACTACTAGTATGTAATTTTCATTTATTTAAGACTAATGGAGGTCAAATATATCCTTCTCATTATAAGCTGTTTTACAACATGATTGATCTTTTATATATTCCTACCATGTTTATTAGAACTCTAGTTTCTTCAGAGAGTCCACAAAGTTTTCTGCTGTCAATGATTTTAAGATTTTAAGGTTTAGTAATCAAATGTGCACAGTGGTATTTCTTTATAATTTAACTTACAATTCTCTTGTGATTTGCATTTTTTATATATATTTTGTATGGTTGTTGTTCAGTTGTGGGTTTTCTTTTCTAAATTATTCACCATGTAATTTTCCCAAAGTTAGAATATTTTTGGTGTTTCACTATGGAATTATACAATCTACTTATGTGATCTCTATCAGTTATGATTGGCAATTTTTTCCAAAACTGATTTATAAATTATTATCTTTACTGGTTCCTATTGAATATATTTTAGTTTTGATAAAGTTGATTTTATTTTATATTTTTTTAAAATACTATCTGACATAATACTTTATCCCAGGTTTAAGAAAATATTTTCTTGATTTTTTAAGAAATTCCCTTTGATATTTACATATAACAAGTCCCAAATTGATATTGCTATATGTATATATTGTTATTATTTCTGTTAATTATTTGAAATTATTTCCCTATTTGCTTGCTAGCATATTTTATATAAGATAAATTCATATTATGAGATATTACTTCACTAGAATTACAAAGGGCTATTATCAAAAAGCAAAATAAAAGTGTTTATGATGATATGGAAGAATTATATTTTTTGTTATGGTTGATTGAAATATAAGACATACAATGATGATAAAGACATGTGTAGATTCATAAAAATCAAAGTATAACTAATATATACTCCAAATACACTATATGATGATAATTATGCAAAAGGGCTGAGATTAAGATAAGGTACCTGAATTGCCATGTTCACAGAGACATTATTTGCAGTAACATAAGTATATATGGGTATGGTGGCTCATGCTTGTGATCCTAAAACTCAGAAGGCTGAGGCAGAAGAATTGACATGAGTTTGATGTCAGTCCTGACCCTAAAGAGCTTCAGCTCACATTGACCTCCACTACAAGAGATGCCCCAACTCTCAGAATAATCTAGTTGTCCACTGATGAGTGAGTATGGTGATTTATATGAAATATTTCCCCCTATATTCTCCAGCATTTGAATATTTGGTTCCTAGTAGGTGGGACTGCTTGGGAAGATTTACAAGTTGTGACCTCTTTCTAGAGTATGTTACTGGAGGTAGGCTTTAAAATTAAATCCTTGTGCCATTTATTGTTTTCTCTCTCTTCTATGTGCTTATAGTTTAAGATGTGAGCTCTCAACTTTCTGTTCCTTGCTTCATGCCTGCCGCTTATTGCCAGACTTTTGTGTCATCATAGTTTCTTTCTTTCTTTTTTTTTTTTTTTTTTTTTTTTTTTTGGTTTTCCGAGTCAGGGTTTCTCTGTGTAGCTTTGTGCCTTTCCTGGAACTCACTCTGTAGCCCAGGCTGGCCTCAAACTCACAGAGATCTGCCTGCCTTTGCCTCCTGAGTGCTGGGATTAAAGGCATGAGCCACCACCGCCCGGCCATAGTTGCTTATTTGCCTGAAAGTATAAGCCAAAGTAAACAGTCTTTTCATTAAATTAACATTGGTTATGATGTTTTATGACATCTACAAAAAAGTAACCAGTAAAAAATAGTACTAGAAAGCAGGCTGTTGCTGTGATGAACTTGAACATATTCTTTGTTACATGAATTTCTCTGATTATAGTGCTTTATCACAACAGAAAAGTGAGTAATACAGTGAGTAAATAAATAAAAAATATATATACAACTACTACTCTGAAAAGAACATATCGCCATACATACAAAATGGAAATTTTATTTGAATTATTAATAATAATTTTTTCATTAATTAAATTAAGCCAATTTGTCTCTGTGGGACAGATATTGTACATATTCTAGTTAATTCATCTATCAAAATTTAGTCAATTCATACAAGTAGACAATATTTATTACGAGGATGCAAATTGAGATAGAAATTGTGGATTGTTAAATTGATATAAAGTTTCAGTTATTCTAGATGAATAAGTTCTGGAGATATGCTATGTGACATTGTTTATAGCTAATAATATAGCATCACACATTTAAAAGTAGTTAAGAGAATAGGCTCCAATTTAAGTGTTCTTACAATACAAATCAAAATGATATTAAATAATATTTTCATTATTGCTTTATAATTCAGTTGATTAGAACACAGTATGTTTTCAAATATCTAAAGTGAAGAAGTAAAAATTATTTTGAATATGTGTTACATATTAATAATGTATAAAACTAGAAAACTAACAAAGATTTAATCACTTTTTAAAAAGTTCTTTATTCTACATATCACTCTCTGTTCTGCCTCCCCCACTTTTCCTGCACCCCCACCTTCCGCTATCCCATACCCCATCCATTCCTAAGAGATGGTAAGGCCTGTCTTGGGGAGTCAGCAAAGTCAGGCATACTAAGTTGAGGCAGGACCAAGCCCCTCCCCCTTGTGTCAAGGCTGAGCAAGGTATCTAATAAGTATATACAATATATACAGCCAAAAATTACATTAATGATGTCTAGTCCATTAACATTTGACAGATCCAGATAAAAACTCCATATGCAGTTTCTTCAATGCCCATATTTTCTCTGAAGTAGATTGGTACTGCCAGGAGCCAACATGTCTCAAAAAAGAAAAATTTCTAAGTTATTAAAACATTTTAAATGCCATATTCTGTAGATCTCTGAAGGGTTTGAAGATGATCCTGTCTAAAATATCTCTGCTCAATTTTTAAAACATATCTAATATGACTACAAGTTCTATTGTACTGTCTAACTACTAACTTTCATTTCTTTATATCCTAATAGTTGGTAATAATAACATTCAAGGATCAGAAAATTGCATTACATTGTTAA
Source organism: Peromyscus leucopus (assembly GCF_004664715.2). Classification (NCBI taxonomy): domain Eukaryota; kingdom Metazoa; phylum Chordata; class Mammalia; order Rodentia; family Cricetidae; genus Peromyscus; species Peromyscus leucopus. Next base: position 127,845,917 of record NC_051083.1, read on the forward strand.
ATGAATGGTATAAATACAATTAAAATATACATATAGCATTTTCTAACAATATCAATTTCAAATTTGTATACAATATAAAACAATCCAATCCAATGTAAAGTATTTACAACTAGTAATTGTCTTTTTCTTTTCTTTTCTTTTTCTTTCTTTCCTTCCTTTCTTCCTTCCTTCCTTCCTTCCTTCCTTCCTTCCTTCCTTCCTTCCTTCCTTTCTTTCTTTCTTTCTTTCTTTCTTTCTTTCTTTCTTTCTTTCTTTCTTTCTCAAGAACCTTAAATCTAATCTCCTTTGCTTAGCCTTTTGCCTAACCCTTGACAACAACTTGTAACCAACCCCCCTAAACAATGAAAATTATCCCAGACACAAAACCCATTAAAAAGACCAAAAAACCACACGCCCCACACCACCTCTTTGGGAATGTGGGCGTCGTATTCTTAAAATTGCTTCCTGCTGGGTATGGGCGAAGTTATCTTTATCCTGAAAGAAAAATTTTACATTAATTGTCAAATTCTAGGAAAGGTAACTATATCCTTCATTATCCAGTCTCTGTATAATGCCAAAGTTCAGGGTTTATCTCAAGTCCTTATTCAAGTAGACTTTGAGACTGGATCATCTCAGCTAGTCATCTCAAAATTACTCTGAGCACCTTGTAGTTCAAAGATGATCTGTAGATGATGTTTGTCAGCTTAGTGATATTATTATTGTCCACATAGAATTGCTGTTGTTGTGGGGCCCCATCATCTTCCTGGAGACTTCAGTTGATGTTAGGCCTGGCCGTGATTTCCTACAGAAAACTGATAAGAGACTCAAACACAAAGACATATATATGCAGCTATTTGAAGCCTTTTTTTCTAGAATTAGTTAGTACTCTATATGACCATTCATATCTTAACAAAGTTTAAAATGTATAAATCTCTCTATATATGTTAATCTTATAAATTTTGATATAAAATTCATACTTTAAGAAAAGTTTAAAGAATAAGAATAGAATCAAAGAGTTGAGATTAGTAATAGAATAGTCCCTTAATTAATTTGGCTTTTGTCCTCTCCCATTGCAGAAGATGGCATTTTTATCCTGGCATGATACAGGGAGTTTGCATTTTCCTTTTAACAACATGCTTGAGTTTAAAGAAGGAGAGAGCCATCCTCCAACTCCAAAGTAAGCTTTAAATTTTAATTGAACTGGGACTATTAGAAGACCAATACTATTAAATCTTTAGAGAAAAGCAGAAACAAACATTTAGGAAGACCTAAAATTTTTTAGATAATATATACCCATACGCCATTTCACTCTGTTTCCTGGGATAGATGATTTGTCCCTTTTCTTCAGTTGTCTCATTTGTCCAGTGTTCTTCAGATTCCTTAACCTTAATCCTTAGCCTTCATTCTCCTAAAAAACAAAAACAAAAACTTTACCCAAGACTAATTTTGGGGATGTTCCTTTTTGGAAAGTTATTATCTGATTAAATGAAAAGGCATGTGTTACTGGTACAACTTAGTTTAAATTGGATGTTCATGCTGGTAGATGAACTATCACCTCCTCTAATTAAGAGATCTCTCTTGTTCAAATCAAACCTTTATCAATTTTGATGGTACCCACAGCTTATCTTCTCCTGTAGAAACAAAAGCAATACCTCATCCACAAGGTAATACATACCCTGGTTTCCATTCTGAGGTCAGCACATCCTTAAAGTATATAGGCTGATTTAATTCTGTAGTTTTTTTCTATTATCCAATGTCTCTCTGCAGCTGTTGTTCCTTTCTCATTGGCATTGAGAAAATTCAAAGTTAATAGAGCATTATGCAGTCTATTTCTGGGGGGGGGTTTGTTACCCCTTTCAATTTATTTAGCATATCCTTTAGAGTTCTGTTTGATCTTTCTATAACTGCTTGACCTGTATCATTATGTGGTATACCTGTAGTATGTTTTATATTATAATAAGGAAAAACTGTTTCATTTTAACAAAGACATATGATGGAGCATTGTCAGTTTTGATTTGTGCAGGTATACCCATGATGGCCATAACTTCTAGCAAATGAGTGATTACAGAATCAGCTTTTTCAGAACTCAAAGCAGTTGTCTATTGAAATCCTGAATAAGTATCAATGGTGTGGTGTACATATTTCAATTTTCCAAATTCTGCAAAGTGAAACATATCCATCTGCCAGATTTCATTCATCTGAGTACCCTTTGGATTACATCCTGCTGGTAATGGCATTTAATTGTAGAAGGAACAAATAGAACATTTCTTTCCTATTTCCTTGGCTTGTTGCCAGGTTATGGAAAAATCCTTTTTTAAACCTTTACTATTGACATGATGTTTTTTATGAAATTTTGAGGCCTCCAGCAATTTGCTATCAATAATTTATCAATCTCATGATTGCCTTGTGCTATAGGGCCAGGCAGACCAGTATGGGATCGAATGTGAGTTATATATAAAGGATGACTCCTTTTCCTTATTGTATCTTGTAATTTAATAAATAGTGAAGTTAATTCTGAGGCATCAAGGATAAAATCTGCAGTCTCAATATGTAGTTCTACTCTTTCAGCATACTGAGAGTCAGTTACTATGTTGAGAGGTTCTGAAAAATCCACTAATCCCAAAAGAATAGCATACAATTCTGATTTTTGAACTGAATTATAAGGACTTTGAACCACTTTACTTAAATTTCCTGATTTGTCACCTGCCTTTCCTTGTTTGCTGGCGTCTGTATAAAATGTACGAACTCTTGTGGTAGTATTCTAATTGTACTGAAATGTGATTTTGATTATATGTTAATAAATAAAGTTGCCCAGGGGTCAGAGCTATTAGAGCCATAAAAGAGCATGGCGGTGGTGGCACACGCCTTTAATCCCATAGATCTCTGTATGTTCAGGGATACAGCCAGCATTGGAGACATACGCCTTTAAGACCTAGAGAGCTATACATACAGACAGTGATGAGGCAGTCACGTGTTTGGGTTTACAACCAATGAGTAGGCAGAATGACTTTGAACCCACGGACACACAAGGAAATAGCTCTCTTTCGGGAAGCTGGGACATGGCAGGAGGAAGGGTAAGATTTTAGCTCTGAGCTCTGACCTCTTGGCTTTCTCCTTTACATTGTTTCTGTATTTCTTATTTAATAAGATTGTTGGTTACATCTACAAACTCTAGATATGAGTTTTTTGCCATACAATTCGAGGCAAGATCCAATCAGCTCTTTATAAGATAAATTCTATCCATTTTGGGGATATTTGCTGTTAATTTCTTCCAAAAAGTTACTGCAAGCTCCTTGTCAAGGTTCACTTTCTATCCATAATTTTTCAATGTCCTCCTTAGTTAAAGGTATAGCAATTTCTGCTGGGTCTATTCTTGCTAATTGATGAAGTCTCAATTTTCCTTTCCAAATCAAGTCAGAGATTTTTTCCACATAAGTTTTTAATTTTTTATTTGGTTTATTTGGTAAAAATATCTATTCCAATATAATATCTTCCCTCTGCATTAATATTCAAGTAGGAGAACGCCTAGAAAGTAAAATAACCAAAATGCAATCCAGCTTTGGATCAATATGATCCAGTGCCCTTCATGTACTTTCTTTCTACCAAGGCCAATTCCTTCTCAGCTTCAGGTGATAATTATCTTGGACTATTTAAGTCCTTGTCACTGTAAGGTTTTGACTAAATTAGTCAGTTCATCTTTTTTTTACCCCAACAATAGTTCATAGATGAGAAATATCTCCAAATAATCTTTGAAAGTCATTAAGAGTCTGTAGTCTATCTCTCCTAATTTGCACCTTTTGGGATCTAATTTTTTGTAGCTCTATTTTATATCCTAAATAATTAATAGAATCTCCTCTTTGTATCATTTCAGGAGCAATTTGTAATCCCCAGCAAAGCAAAATTTTCTTTACTTCTTCAAACATTCTTTCTAAAGTATCTGAATTTGAGTCAGCTAGTAAAATATCATCCATATAATGATACATTATACATTTAGGAAATTCTTTATGTATCACTTCTTATAGCTATTGCTGTACAAAATATTGGCACAGAGTTGGACTATTCAACATTCCCTGTGGGCGGACCCTCCATTGAAATCTTTTAACTGGTTGAGAATTATTGTAAGTAGGCACTGTGAAAGCAAATCTTTCTTTGTCTTTTTCTTGTAAGTGTATTGAAAAAAAAAACAGTCTTTTAAATGAGTAACTATGAGAGGCCATCCTTTTGGTAACAGAGTAGGCAAAGGAATTCCAGATTGTAGAGAGCCCATTGTCTGAATTACTTTGATAATTGTTCTAAGGCCTGTTACCATTCTCCATTTACCAGATTTCTTTTTAATACAGGATAATTCTTTTCTAACAAATACAGGAGAATTCCAAGGGCTGGTTGATTCTTCGGTATGCTGATCATTTAACTGTTCTTCTACCAGCTCATCTAAAGCCTGGAGTTTCTCTGTTGTTAAAGGCCATTGCTGAACCCATACAGGCTTGTCTGTTAACCATTTTAAATGTAGAGCTGTTGGTGTCTTTGGAAGATCATCAGTTGTGCCCTTTTCTTGTATAATATGGATGGCTGGTGACCACTTATTAGAACAATATCTTCTAATATTTCTCTCAGAAACATGTGCTAGTTTATGATTTGTTTCTGAGATTGGAGGGATGTTAATCTCAGTATTCTATTGTTGCAACAAGTCTCAACCCCACAGGTTCATAGCTATGTTAGCCACATATGGTTTTAATTTTCCTCTCTGTCCTTCTGGACCTATACATTCCAGCCATCTTGCACTCTGTTTCACCTGAGATAATGTCCCAATTCCTAACAGTTGAATGTTTACCTCCTGAAGAGTCCAAGTTGGATGCCAAAATTCTGGTGCAATTATGGTAACGTTCATACCCATGTCTACCAGACCAGAAAACAAAACACCATTTATTTTTATCGTTAATTTTGGTCTCTGTTCATTGATAGTTTGCCAAAAAATTTTCTTTATATTTTCTTCTGAATTTTCTATTCTCTCTGTTTCATCATCCTGACTAGCATGATTTATTCCAATAGGCATTTGGTTATTTAATCGCTCTGAGCAGGGGTTTCCTCTATGGCTGCAGGAAAGGTTTGAACTGGATTTGCTATGGGGGCCTGCATGAGGCCCCTCTGTGAGTTTCCCAAAGACTGAGGCAAAGGATTACCCTATCTGTCCTTTGTTGATCTACATTCGTTGGTCCAGTGTTTTCCCTTACCACTCCTTCTGCATACTCCAGAAGGAAGAGACATTCTGTTGCCATTGTTCCTTGAAGAAACATTGTTTCTAGGAATGACCTGTTTATAGTCCCTTTTCAAATGTCCTTGCTTTCCACATCCAAAACATCTAACATTCCTCAAAACTTTTGAAATTGCTTCTCCTACCCATATATCATCATGCTCATGAGCCTTAACATTAACCATGTCTCTAATCCAAACTTCCAAAGGTGCAGATCTTGCTTTAATGGCCTGATTATTCTTTTGCATGCTGAATTCTCATTCTTAAAGGCCAAAGATTCAATTATTACCTTACTAGCTTCTGAATTTGAGATCATTCTCTTTACTGCTGAAGCCAGTCTTTGAAAAAAATCTGTGAAAGATTCTTTTGGGCCTTTCATAACCTTTGTAACTGACTCAGGTTTTTTTCCTGGTTCCTCAAATCTGTCCCATGTATTCAAGACTGCTGTTCGACATGAAATTAGGGTTTGGACATCATATAAACATTGGGTTTGTACTGAAGCATATTGGCCTTCTCCAATAAGCTGATCCTGGCAAACTTGTATTACTTTATCCCTCCATTGTTTTTCTGTTTTTAGTTTCATCCTTGAAACAAGTTAGAAATGGAAGCCTCTGGCTGGGTTCAAGAACATCTTGTGCCAGCTCCCACCAGTCCTGTGGTACAATCCTATTATATGTTGACCAAGAGTTTAACATTTGCTTAACATATGGAGAATGCATGCCATAAGATACTATTGCCTCCTTAAACTTTTGTAAATCCAACATTTCAATTGGAGCCCAAATATTTTGTGTAGTCATTTGATCAGGCATCTGCTGTATGGTTACAGGATAAATTAAGGATGACTGTGTGAAAACAGGCTTTCTTTAACCTTATGATCCAAACTTGAAACAACTTCACTGTTAATTTCTTCTGTCTGAATTTTTACAGGTTTAACAAGTTTTTCTAAAGCTGTCATACTGGAACTTAAATTGACTATGTTTTTAAATTGTAAAATGAGGATAAGCATAGTGATAAACTGTATAATTCCACCAATACTAATCTTCTCATATAGTTGTTCCTTTGTCAGACTGCCTAAAATTTCAAACAAAACCTAATTTTCTTCCAATGTACACATAAAACTTTTCTTTTTAATGTGGAAAAATGTCTCTTTTAGTTTCCTTTAAAGTATCTGATATGTTATGACTTACCAAATCTGTGTAGAACAGTAGAAATCTGAGGAAATTTCAAAATAGCTACCTAGTGTCTGAGGTGTAAATCCAGAGAGAGAGAGAGAGAGAGAGAGAGAGAGAGAGAGAGAGAGAGAGAGAGCATGCAAGAAAGCATAGCTGGCTAAAGCTTAAATCTAGCCACATGTTCCCTCTTGAACTGAGTCAAGGCTTGGCTCTGGGTTCCTTAAGCTCCAACCACGTGCGTTGGCTTTACAGGCAGGCGCCCTGTTTGGCAGGGCAGGCCTGAGTTGTTTGTAGCACTGGCTTTAAGCAAGTAGCTCACAGTTAGTCCCGCCTAAGGCCAAGCAGACCTGGGCCTGGGCTAGGAAGCCACCGCTAGGACTAGGGGGCAACCCAGCCTGCTGCCATTGTGGGAAACCAGACCTGCCACCACGCCAAGCGGTTTTTAATGGATTCTTGTCACATTGGGCGCCAGATGTAGATGTAACCAACTGTCTTATTAAATAAGAATCACAGAACCAATATAAAAGAGAAAGCCTAGAGGTCAGAGCTCAGAGCTAAAATCTTACCCTTCCTCCTGTGTGCTCCTAGCTTCCCGAAGGAGACCTATTTCCTGTGTGTCTGTCTTTTCATAGTCTTTTGTTCTGCCTTCTCATTGTTTGTAAACCCAAACACATGACTGCCTCGTCACTGTCTGTATGTACAGCCCCCCAGGTCTTAAAGGCATATGTCTCCAATGCTGGTTGTATCCCTGAACACACAGCGATCTACCTAGCTCTTCTACCAAGTGCTGGGATTAAAGGCATGCGCCACCACCGACATGCTCTTGCTATGGCTCTAATAGCTCTGACCCCCGGGCAACTTTATTTATTAACATACAATTAAAATTACATTTCAGTACACATAAAATACCACCATAGTTATCTAGAGCTTTCACCCAATCACTAAAATACACAGAGAACAAATACTTCTGTAGACGTTTGTTTATTTTGGCCTGAGACCTGAGAGAAAGAAGCCCATCAGAGAAATAGGGAGTTGAAAATGATCCCCTTTTCTTTCTTTCTTATTGCCAATATTTATATGTAGAAAAATATATACTTGTAATACAAGCATCAGAAGTTAAGTTTAGAGAGTAGCAAAAACTGTTTTCTATATTGGTTTTAGTTATATTTACATGGTTGTATGCATTTCTTAAAATTCATTATCCATATAGATTAAATTTTGCTATATGTGAATTAGAAAATAAATCATAATAATTTGAAATTATCTCTTCACAGACCTGGAAAGAATAATACTCAACTTCATATGGAAAAACAAAAAACCCAGGATAGCTAAAAGAAACCTGTACAATAAAACAACTTCTGGAGGCATCACAATCCCTGACTTCAAGCCCTACTATAGAGCTACAGTAATAAAAACAGCTTTGTATTGGCATAAAAACCGACATGTGGACCAATGGAATTGAATTGAATACCCTGACATTAACCCACACACCTATGGACATATAATTTTTGACAAAGAAGCCAAAAGTGTACAATGGAAAAAAGAAAGCATCTTCAACAAACGGTGCTGGCATAACTGGATATCAACGTGTAGAAGGCTGCAAATAAATCCATATCTGTCACCGTGCACAAAACTTAAGTCCAAGTAGATCAAAGACCTCAACATAAATCCAGCTACTCTGAACCTGCTAGAAGAGAAAGTAGGAAATAGTCTTGAACGCATTGGCATAGGAGATCACTTCCTAAATATAACACAAGAAGCACAGACACTGAGACAAACAATCAATCAATGGGACCTCTTGAAACTGAGAAGCTTTTGTAGAGCAAAGGATACGGTTAACAAGGCAAAGCGACAGCCTGCAGAATGGGAAAAGATATTCACCAACCCCATATGTGACAGAGGACTGATATCCAGAATATATAAGGAACTCAAGAAATTAGACATCAAAACGACCAACAGTCCAATTGAGAAATGGGCTTTAGAACTAAACAGAGAATTCTCAACAGAGGAAATTCAAATGACTGAAAGACATTGAAGGAATTGCTCAAAATTCCTAATCATCAGGGAAATGTAAATCAAAACAACTCTGAGATACCACCTTTTGCCTGTCAGAATTGCTAAGATCAAAACACTGAAGACACTTTATGCTGGAGAGGATGTGGAACTAGGGGAACTCTCCTCCACTGCTGGTGGGAATGCAAGCTTGTACAACCACTTTGAAATCAATATGGCACTTTCTTAGAAAATTGGGAATCAATCTCCCCCAAGATCCAGCTATACCACTCCTGGGCATATGCCCAAGAAATGCTCAATCATATCACAAGAGCACTTGCTCAGCTATGTTCATATCAGCATTGTTTGTAATAGCCAAAACCTGGAAACAATCTAGATGCCCTTCAACTGAAGAATGGATAAATAAATTGTGGCACATATACACAATGGAATACTACTCAGCAGAGAAAAACAATGACATCATACGGTTTGCGGGCAAATGGATGGATCTAGAAAAAATCATCCTGAGTGAGGTAACCCAGACTCAGAAAGACAAATATGGTATGTACTCAATCATAGGAAGATGCTAGATGTGGAACAAGGATGACTGGACTGCTACTCACATCACCAGTGAGGCTACCTGGAAAACGGGACCCCAAAAAAGACACGGAGAAATGGATGAGATCTACATGAACAGCTTGGACATGAGTGGGAGCAATGAAGGGCGACAGTCGAGGGAAAGAGAGTGGGAGATCCTAGCTGGATCAAGAAAAGAGAGGGAGAACAAGGAATAGTAGGCCATGGTAAATGAAGACCACATGATTAGGGGAGAAAGCAGAGAGCTAGGGAGGCCCACGGAGATCCACAAAGATACCCCCGCAAAAGACTGCCTGCAATGGTTGAGAGACGGCAGGAACTGACCTACTCTGGTGATGGGATGGCCAGACACCCTGATAGTTGTGCCATAAACCCCATCCAAGGACTGAGGAATCTGGATGCAGACATCCACGGCTGGGCCCCTGGTGGAGCACTGGGAGTCTAATTAGTGAGAAAGAAGAGGGTTTATATGAGCGAGAATTGTTGAAGGCAAGGTTGGATAAACACAGGAACAAATAACCAAATGAATGGAAGCACAGGATCTATGAACCAAAGGCTGAGGGGGCCCCCAACTGGATCAGGCCCCCTGAATGGGTGAGACAGTCATTTGGCTTGATCTGTTTGGGAGGCAGCTGTGTGTTGGTGCCGGGTCCTGGGCTCATTGCATGAGTTGGCTGTTTGAATCCTGGGACTTATGCAGGGCACTTGGCTCGGTCTGGGAGAGGGGGAATCGACCTGCCTGGACTGAGTCTATCAGGTCGATCCCGGTCCTTGGGGGAGACCTTGATCTAGAGGAGGTGGGAATGGGGGGTGGGCTGGGGGGAGGGGTTGGGGAGTGAGAGGGGGAGAACAGGGGAATCTGTGGCTATTATTTTGAACTGAATGGTGTTGTAAAATAAAAAAAAATGTTTAAGTGAAATTTCATGTCTACCTTATGCCTCTTTCTCCTATTTGTCTGAATTTTATGATCCATTAGTTCTACTATTCATCAGCTTTGGTATCTGGAACCTCACATTCAAATTCTGTACTTATTTGCATAAGAATGCTTATATTTTTCAGAATATAATTTTTCTTCTTTCCCTCTATTCTCTCTTTTTCTTCCCTACCTTAATCGGAAAAGGAGAAATGGAGAGAGAGAGAGAGAGAGAGAATATCTCACCGGCATAGATTGTGAAGCAAGTATTTTTTAGATACACAGATTTCCCTGATGATATTTGGCCAAGCCTAGTAGCTTCCATCTCTGACAGTTATATAGTAATTATTAGAAAATATTTTTTTCAGATCCTCTTCAGTCTGTGAAGGATATGACTAGTAGAATAAAAATTCAATGAATTCCTACTTCTCTGAGAGACTTTTCATCTAAATTTGTGAAATGAAAGTCTATATCAAAAACCTAATTGCCATGCTTGGTGACACAGGCCTTTGCTTTTTCAATTATAGTACTTGGGATACAGTGGCAGGCAAATCTTTGTGAGTCTGAGGCCAGCTTGGTCTATATAGCCAGGTCCAGTGTAAACAGGGCTACACAATGAGACCTGTCCTCAAAAAATCAGAAACTAAAACAAAATGAAAAACAGAAAACCCTAAGTTTAACATCGGCATGTTGTTTTACATATAGAATCTTAGCTACTGTTCATAATGAAATGATAAGTAATACTATGCTAACAATACAAAACAAATTTCTTGACACCCTGATAATTATAATAATTATATAACATTAAGCCTGATATGATGTAGTATATATAAAAACCTATAAATAAATCATGTGTTTGTTGTCAATTTCTCCACAAAACAAAGTTGCCTAAATGACTTTGCCTACTCTTATGCTCAAATAACATTTTTAAATTCATTTTTTACTGGTACTTGGGATTGAATCCATGGCCTCATCTATGACAGAAAGTATTTCCCACTTAACTACAATCTCAGTGCTCAAATAATCTGCTGAGTGTTTTAGGTTTTCTCCCCTTATTTTCAATGTAGTTTTGGTTGAACTCAAATCACAAACTTAAATTTCATGAGAATAAATTTAGAAAACTTGGAAGAGAGGGTATTTCAGGATTTTAATAGTTGTACTCTTAGTTTGTCCACTTAAGTCATTGTTGAGATCAGGCTCCACCCTACTGTGTTAGTCCAGACTGCATAAAACTGCAAGATTTCAGGTTACATATCTCTCTAAGAGACTAAGATTTTGACTCCATTTTATGGGAGATAGATGACGTCAGTCACTGACCGGATGTAGAAACTGCTTCATCTGCCAGATGTCACACATTTAAGACAAATGGATAAATGACTTGTTCTTTGAAATAGAATGAGAGCTAGAACATAAATTTATTGGTATAAATTTATAATATAGGGACATACAGATGCACTAAAATCTTATCAGGGAAAACAGACACAAGAACTTACAGGCCAGGTCAGACTGAGGAAACAGTGTAGCTCCCTTGCCTGAACTCTATAAAGTTATGGACAGCTAACACTATAATCACACAGCTCCAAACTAAACTGTCATCTGATAACTGCTGTGTTCAGGTTCAACAAACAAAGGACTCCTTGACTATCCCTGAAACTTCAGCTTGGCCTTATTGCCTCAAAGTGAACATGGTCTACACAACTACCTTCCTTTTTACCTGTTTGCCCATCTGATCCTAGACACAAACCTGCCATTTCTTGCTCTGGGACCCCACTTCATCTTTCACTTTGTATCTGAACCACCAAACTATGAGTCTAGAGCATCTCCTTCCCATCACTTCTGTGGTTCCTTATCTTTTTAATATAGGTTCTTTGTCAGCCTGTTTTTGAGACCCCTTGAATTCTGTTTTAGTTTCTTGAATTTCTGCTCATGCTGTAAAACACATGTATTCACAGAGATACTTTATGTTACTTTTCTGATGCTGTGACACATACCATGAACAAAAACAATTTAAAAAGGAAAGCATGTATTTGGCTTATAGTTTCAGGTGGATAGCAGTCAATCATGGTTGGGGTGGGGAGGACATGACAGCAATCATCGGGAGTAGGAAGTTCAGAGATTACCTCTTAACTGCAAGCAAGAAGTAGAGAATGAACTGAAAATGGGATGAGGTTATAAATGCTCAAAATCTGCCTCCAGTAACTTACTTTCTTGAAGGTTTTATGTCTTAAAAGTTCCATAACCTCCCCAAACAGTACCACTAACCAGGGACTGGTATTCAAACACATGAACCTGTGATGGGCATTTCTCATGGAAACCAGTACAAATACACACACACACACACACACACACACACACACACACACACATACACACACAACAGAGAGAGAGAGAGAGAGAGAGAGAGAGAGAGAGAGAGAGAGATGATATATTCTAAAGAAAATTGTCATAGAAAGAATGTAAACCATGAAGGTCATATCAAAACTTTTAGATCGAGACAAAGCACCCTAAGCCATGTCCTATTTCTAGATTGAACAGAAATTTAAATATGTTGTAAACCTCTCTTATAAATTCTGATTATCTGCATTTTGTGAATCATTTTTATGTTGGGATTTCCTATCACTAAATAAAAAGGAGGATACTGAATTTTTGTCCCAAGATTAAGTCCAGCAGTCTTTCCTGGTTCTATGATTTTAGAATGATATGTTTTCTGTGAATGACATGTTCAATGAGAAACATACTTTAAAGCAAGAAGAAAGGCTAGAGGGAAATGACACCAATGTACACACTCTGTAGCTTTTTGTAAGCTCCTACTATAAAGCAATGATCTCACATTTTCTTCATTCTGTTGTTGGCACATAAGGAATTTTGCCTTATAAAAGCTGTGGAACAAATGGCAGTAAATCTGTTCTGTATTGAATGTAAATGATAAGAATACTTCTCCTGCAAGGTCACCTATGTGACTACTCTGATAAGACAGAGCAGCAAATGTTCTGCCATGATGATGAGTAGAAAAAAAAAAAAACAAATCCATCTGAGCCCACTGTATTATGGTCTATGTATAGTCACAGACTCTTCAAGAAAAATGAAACCTTAGAGGTCACCATTCTAATTCAGAAGTTGTTCTTTCAGAGTGGTTGGCACATTGATTTTCTTCAGTTCTCTTAGGGATGACAGTCACTAATTTTGTTTCTCCACCCTCCCCAAGGCATCAGATATCCATAACAATATTGGAATAACTTATAACCTAATCATCCTTATAAGAACAGAATTCAATCCCTAAACCCAAAGCAATCAAGAAAGGTAGTATGATTTATACTAGAACAATACTGGGGATTTAAAGTTTGCCTAAGTATGGAACGAAGGAAATAAATTGTTGCAAATAAATTATCGTGATCAATGTTAATATTACAGATGTTGAATATTGTATGTACCATTTATATTTTACCCACATTTGGATTACCAGATATTTCTGATGAAGCTATATATCAATTGTAAAATCCTGCAGTTTTTGTGGCTAGGTTATTTCATCAGTTATTCATAAATAGTATTTATTTAGTTGTTTTGTTTTCATGAATCTAGGTAAAGGACCATGCAGCTTTAACATTTATTTTGGTTATTTTGTTGTTGGTAGTGGCTATTTCCATTGGCTTCTTTTATGTCAACTGTTATGCCTCTTTTTCCATGCCATGGTCTCTTGCCACAAGATGACATACAGATATATTAGAAACCCTAAGACAAAAGTTCTGGTGAAGTAAACAATTTTCTCCATGATGGGAAACTATGGGCATAGTCTAAAGGGGCGAAAGTTATAAGTGGCATCTTAATAAACTTTATGGGTAGGGTCTCTGTATTAATTTATATGATGGAAACTTATTAGAGTAGAAGAGGAGGAGGAGTGAGATGAGGAAAGAAAGAAAAAGGGAGAAATAGAAAGGAAGGAAGAAAGAGTGGGGAAGAAGGAAAGAAAGAAAGGAAAAAAGGAGAGAGAGAGAAGAAAGAGAAAGAAAGAAAGAAAGAGAGAGAGAAAGAGAAAGAAGGAAAGAAAGAAAGAAAGAAAGAAAGAAAGAAAGAAAGAAAGAAAGAAAGAAAGAAAGAAAGAAAGAAAGGAAGGAAGGAAGGAAGGAAGATAGGAAGGAAGGAAGGAAGGAAGAAAAAAAGAAAATCTTTAGAAAAAAAGGCTTTAAGTGAGAATCTAATTCCTTGGCTTTTCTAGCATCAACATGGCCCTAATCATGCCCCTTGGTTCCCAAATTCTTCCTCTATGAGAAAATTGGGTCTGGATTCTTCAAAGTCTGTATGACTATCTCAAATCACTCTGTCTCTTAATTATGTTTCCTCTCTCCTTTAATTTTATATATCTTGCACACCCATACACTTCTAGTTTTATTTCTGTTGCTGCAATAAAATTTCATGATGGAAAGCAACTTAGGGGAGATATTTTTTTAGCTAACAATTTCAGATTAAATTTCCTCACATAACGGAAAATTATTAGGAACTTCAAGTAGCTAGTCACATCACATCAACTACAGAAAAGAACAGAGAAAAATGGATGCATGCATGTTTGCTCAGATCATTTTTTGCATACTTAGGTACTTCATGCTTACTCCATTATGGTGGTTTGAATGAGAATGCCCCCTATAGATTCATATATTTGAAAACTTCAACCAAGTTGGTAGAATTGTATTAGAAGTATTAGAAGGCATGTTGAAGGAGTTATGCCACTGAGGGCAGACTTTGAAGTTTACAAAGCCCAGGCCATTCCCAATTAATGCTTCCTACTCTGTTCTTCTGGATCAAGATATAAGCTTTTAGCTGTGGCTCCATTTCGATGTCTGCTGGCCTACTGTCATGTTCCCTGAGATGATGGTTATACACTCTAGCTATCTAAAATGCAAGCCCCAAATAAACTTTTTCTTCTGCAAGTTGACTTGGTCAGGATGTCTGTAGCTAGAGTTTTCCTGCCTTGCCCACAGTCAGGACAAGTCTCCATCTACCACCAGTCCCACAGCCGCTCAGATCCAACCAAGTAAACACAAAGACTTATATTGCTTACAAACTGTATGGCCATGGCAGGCTTCTTGCTAACTGTTCTTAAAGCTTAAATTAATCCATTTCTATAAATCTATATCTTGCCACGTGGCTTGTGGCTTACCAGCATCTTCACATGCTGCTTGTCATGGTGGAAGCTGTCAGTGACTCTTTCTGTCTTCCTGCTCTTTCTTTTCTCCTGTTAGTTCCACCTATACTTCCTGCCTAGCTACTGGCCAATCAGTGTTTTATTTATTGATGAATCAGAGCAATTTGACATACAGACCATCCCACAGCACTTCCCCTTTTCTTTTTTAAAAGGGAAGGTTTTAACTTTTACACATCTCTAAAGCCAGCTTGTATATTTGGGAATTTGGGCATAGCTTCTCTTACTACTTCCTTCTGTAAGGGGGTGCTGTATCTTATGCGGACACAAAGAAAATTTTAGGATTATGTTGTAATACGTGAGGGTGTATTGTCTGAGCCAGTTGCCTTGAATCTGATCTGGATGTTGGATTATCTGGGCCATGGTGTCATTGGAGATCTTTCAGGGGGTCTTGGCTGGTCAAACCTGATGTATCTTAATCTGGAACAAATCTATAGCCTCTGGCTTTCTGTAGAAACAAAAGCAGAGCCTCATTTCCAAAGCAACATATCCTTACATCCAAATTTTGAAGTCAAGGTACCTTTAAAATATACATTTTGGTGCCCAGGGATGGGGTCCGGGTTGGACCTGGGTACTCACCTCTGGTCCAGAAGGGAAGTCGGGGGCAGGCTGGGAGCTGGGGGCCGGTCTCTAAGTCTCAGGAAGTGGCTGGGGTCTCGGGCAGATGGGCGTGGGGGCAAGGCACGGAGATTGCAGGGGCTGCCGGGGGGCTTGGAAAAGGGGATCCCTCCTGGTGGAGCTAGAAGAGGAGCTGCCCGGTGGCCAGAACCTGGTGCCAAGTTGGGCAGGTCTTCCCGGAGTGGCTGGTGCCCAGGGATGTACTCACTCATAGGAAGATGCTAGATGTGGAACAAGGATGACTGGACTGCTACTCACATCACCAGTGAGGCTACATGGAAAACGAGACCCCAAAAAAAAACACGGAGAAATGGATGAGATCTACATGAACAGCCTGGTCATGAGTGGGAACAATGAAGGGTGACGGTCGAGGGAAAGAGAGTGGGAGATCCTAGCTGGATCAAGAAAAGAGAGGGAGAACAAGGAATAGGAGACCATGTTAAATGAAGACCACATGAGAAGGGGAGGAAGCAGAGAGCTAGGGAGGCCCATGGAGATCCACAAAGATACCTCCACAAAAGACTGCTGGCAATGGTTGAGAGACGGCAGGAACTGACCTACTCTGGTGATGGGATGGCCAGACACCCTGTTAGTTGTGCCATAAACCCCATCCAAGGAAGGTCTGAGGAATCTGGATGCAGACATCCACGGTTGGGCACCTGGTGGAGCACTGGGATTCTAATTAGTGAGAAAGAAGAGGGTTTATATGAGCGAGAATTGTTGAAGCCAAGGTTGGATAAAGCACAGGGACAAATAACCAAATGAATGGAAGCACAGGATCTATGATCCAAAGGCTGAGGGGCCCCCAACTGGATCAGGCCCCTGAATGGGTGAGACAGTCATTTGGCTTGATCTGTTTGGGAGGCAGCTGTGTGTTGGTGCCAGGTCCTGGGCTCATTGCATGAGTTGGCTGTTTGAATCCTGGGACCTATGCAGGGACGCTTGGCTCAGTCTGAGAGGGGGGGACTGGGCCTGGCTGGACTGAGTCTACCAGGTCAATCCCGGTCCTCGGGGGAGACCTTGATCTGGAGGAGGTGGGAATGAGGGGTGGGGTGGGGGGAGGGGAGGGGGGCGAGAGTGGGAGAACAGGGGAATCTGTGGCTATTATGTTGGACTAAATGATGTTGTAAAATAAATTTACTAAAAAATTATATATATATAGGCATAGCTCAACAACTTTTGCAATCAAATGTTTTTCTTCAAATATGAATATCAAAGAGAACACAATCCAGACTCTCTGTGTGGTAGCCATCTTTACATGGCTTATTTTTTATATTACCTTGAGCCTATTGCTTTAAACTGCAGCATTCTAAGACTGAAACGGCACTGTGGCTGCTGCTCTGCCCACTTCAGCTTCCCAACATGGCGGTGGTACATTTTCTGCCAGCTCTGGGAGCCATTGTGGGTCTATGCTTTTATCAAAGCAGCATGTAGCCCAGAAACCTCTTTTTTTGTTTTGTATGAGCAAAAGCTAAATCCATGAGGAAACTTAATGTGCTACTTGCAGAGGCCCAGCCTAATGTGCCATTTGCAGAGGCCTCATTCCCGCAATACTGCAGTCAAGCCCACATGCCAGGAACCCACCATAGTAGCTCAAACACACAGGCTGCTGCTAGCTTGAAAGAGACAACTAGGAACTGTTTTTAGCTCCATTTTAGAATCTTTTTACTCAGGTTTTAAGTGGAAACTCTTGCCATCACGTTGGGCGCCATTTGTAGCTAGAGTTTTCCTGCCTTGCCCACAGTCAGGACAAATCTCTGTCTACCGCCAGTCCCACAGCCACTCAGATCCAACCAAGTAAACACAGAGACTTATATTGCTTACAAACTGTATGGCCATGGCAGGCTTCTTGCTGAGTGTTCTTATAGCTTAAATTAATCCACTTCTATAAATCTATACCATGCCATGTGGCTTGTGGCTTACCAGCATCTTCACATGCTGCTTGTCATGGTGGTGGCTGGCAGTGTCTCCTTCTGCCTTCCTGTTCTTTCTTTTCTCCTCTCTGTTAGACCCGCCTATACTTCCTGCCTAGCCACTGGCCAATCAGTGTTTTATTTATTGATAATCAGAGCAATTTGACATACAGATCATCCTACAGCAGGTGTCTTATCACAACAATATAAAAATAATTAGGACATCCTTAAAATGGTGCCTTGTACACTCAGGGTTTTCCCACTTCAGTTATCCTAATTAAGAAAATTCCCCAAAACCATGCCTCTATACCGACATAATTGAAGCAATATCTCATTGAAAATGTCTTCCCAAACTATTTTAGACTGTGGCAAGTGAATAACTAAAACTAATTAATACACACACACACACACACACACACACACACACACACACACACACACTTCTACCACCCCTTTCTCTATTCTCACTATGAGACACATACTCTATTCTGAGTATCCTTGCTATTATATTTCAACTACGAGAATAGAATAGTCTACTCAACTCAGTAGTCTTAATTATAACAGTCAAGTCATTTTATTGTGAAAATATCCATATTCACAGGTTCTGGGAGTCGGGGTATATACATCTTTGTGTGCCTGTAAGATCTAGATGAATTTATTGTTGATGATGTGTATCTTAAAAACACATGGTTTTCACAAGTAAAGAAAGTTTTACAAAGACAAATGTTATAAGAAAATGTGTTTAGTGATGGTTGTGCTCTTCTAAAAATATTTAAATTAGAAATTCTAATAAAATGTTAAAAAGTCATTCTGTCATTGATTTGCCTATGAGAAACAATTTTCACAAGCTTTTAAAAATAGTCTGAATTCTGCTATTTTATCACTCAGTTTTTATTTTCTTTGCATTAAGTTTGTACAACATTGACACATACCAGAGACAATCATCTGTTCAGTACATATAGATTCAAAATATAAAGATAACATTTTCTATTATTCTTTGAATGATCGTTTTCCTGACAGTGTTTCTAAACATGCAAATGATATAGTTTTAATGTTTAACTGGTCTCTGTACTTTATTTTTGCACCATATGGTTTTCATAGATAACTGTAGTATAATTAGCTGGAATCAGAAAACTGATACAAATATGTAAATGAGTCAGAATATAAAATATTTCTACCATAATTTTTTTCTGCACCATTGTTTGAAATAAAACTGCTAAAAATAGTCATTTTGGAGCTAATCAGTTTAAGTAGTTTGTAATCACATCCACTCTCAATTGTTTACATTCAGATTATGACACTAACAAAGAAAAATGAGTGACCAAGTGCATTTATTCAACACAGTACCAACTACAGAAGAACATTAAGCTTATAATTATTTGGATTTGGCTAGCACAAAATTTGCATGTCTCTCAATAATACTACTGTTACAGATATACTGATGTATAACAAAATTCTATGCAATATCATAGAACTTTAACCTAATTTTAGGTTACATTCTTGGTAAAGTTGTTATATTTAAAGAAATCATTCAATAATTGTAGAACAAATTTTCCCTCCCCTTTTGTGTTTTATTTTCCAGTTTGTTTTTTGCAGAAAACCAAATGCAATTATATTAATTAAGATCTCTAGCTGGATTCATCCCTATGTTATTTGCCATTTTTTTTCCTGTCTGACCTTCCACAATCTGTTCACATTAGATATGAGGTGGACCATGTCATCAGTGAGCATATTTTCATTTGAAGAATTGCCAGTACAGCATTCTGGTGTTCCTTCCCATTAGATCAAAAATATTGATGAGACTATTCTATCTTCTGTTTTTGCTTTTTTTTGTATTCAGAACATTAACAAAGACTCATGAAATGTGAGCCTCCCTTCATCACTCCTTACTTTTTATCTCTAAAGTCCTGTTTGCACTGTGAAATATACTTTTAAAGAATATTTTGCTTGATACTAACCTCAGAGTCTAATTCTGTCTCTCTCTCTCTCTCTCTCTCTCTCTCTCTTCTCTCTCTCTCTCTCTCTCTCTCTCTCCAGTGAAAGAGAAAATTTTAAAAAACACATTTCATTCACATGCCTCTCCAAAGTATATAGTGCAAGGTAAGATATGCAATGTAATTTAGTGAATACTGGTTCTCAGTCTTGTACAATTGTTCAATCACAGTATATTGAAAAATAATGCATCCTACCAGACAATTTCCGCAAAATATATGTAGTCTCCAACTACTATAGTTGTACTATGGAATATTTTCCTTAGGTCACTGAGATATTATTGAAAAACAATTTTTCTAGTAGGCAACTAATTGACATGTTCATAATTATATAATCATTAGATTGTCTTCAGAATTTAAAAATTAAAATTATAGCATGCAAAGTCTTTCTGGCTGATTTTATTCTTTAGGTTGATAAATATGCAAAACCATCTGCAAAGCACCTACTATCTTAATTTGAAAGTATCATCTGTTGAAAAATAAGTTCAGTGGATTTGGGCTTCATTTAAAATTGATTCATCAGTCGGGTGGTGGTGGTGCATGCCTTTAATCCCAGCACTTGGGAGGCAGATCCAGGCATATCTCTGTGAGTTTGAGGCCAGCCTGGTCTCCAAAGCGAGTTCCAGGAAAGGCACAAAGCTACACATAGAAACCCTGTCTCAAAAAACAAAACAAAACAAAAAAACAAAAAAAAAAAGATTCATCAATAGAGCACAAAAATAAGCAGAGTCTGACAGCAATTCAGTAAAATATATTATTTTAGTTAATTTCTTGATTCTTTGCATGACAAGACTTCAATATTCAAGATAAATAAGAATACTGAAAATGTTTCTAAAGGATTAAGTTTCTTTTTATGTTGTACTTAGCAAATTGTCATTATTGAGATATGACTTTTTCTATAACATGTTTATCCATTTGTTGATGTGCCATTATGCCCTCACTACTCACGAATGATTATATACTTATGAAAATATGTATATATAGATGTCAATATATGTCTGAAACATTTGCTGTGTTTAAACTGGTTGAGAATCAGATCAATAAAAGCTGAATTAATATTATTTGACATAGAAACCAGATGGAGGAGTAGGCAAAGGTTTTGTGTAGTGACCATACATACAGGGGACAATTTCTTGCTTTTTTTTTTTTTTTGGCAAGATGCACTCATTTCTCACTGGGGAATCTTATTCAATTCTGCATCCTCATGTGCCAGCCAAGGCTTGCCCATCTGTAACTTACCTTCAGGCCAAGACTCACTTGTGTTTTCTCTCCTAATCAGAGGAAAATCATATAAAGTCTATCTTCTTTTAGAACACTTTTTATGCTGTCTGTCTTTTGGCAGTATTCTCTGTACTACATTTTATTAAGAAACCAAAATAAAAGCAGTTATATTTCTACCAAGAAGATAGCATTATCACACTTGCATAAGATATTTATTATTAAAGGTTTTGCAGTAATCTAGGAGGTATGTCATACATGATCCTTATCTGCTCAGAAACATGACACATAAAGAGCCCCATGCAGACCACAGCTAACTGGTATAAATTATAAACTGTTGCTCAAAAGCAACTGAAAGTAACAAGCATAGAAGATAGAAATGAATCTAGAATTACATGTTGCATTATAAAACCAGTGAATACTTGTAGCAATAATTTTCTGATCAAATATAAGTATTTCTGAGACAGTCAATACTTTCTCAGTATTTACAGAAATATTTAAAAATTACCAGATTGATGTATAGGACACATTATACTTGATGTTTGTTATTGTCATTTTTATTATTATCATCATGGAATCCATATAAACAATATTAGCAAAATCCTGGGAAGGGAGGTATGTTCCCATTTGTAGCACTTGTTTGCAATACATTGTATTTACCCCTTCCAAAACTATACTATCACAGAACTCAACAGTGCCACAAGACTATCAAATATTCCTTAATTAAGAGTACAAAAACTGCTGTAATTCTTAACTAACAAATAGTTGTCATTCAAGTCAAAATTTTACTAGGTATTTTCAATTCATTTTTATAAATATTGGTTCAATCTAAAGTGTAATGTGGCCATCAGGTAAGAATGTATGTAAATATTGCCAAAACTATTTAGGCAGTAACTTACAAACAGAAAACAAGTAGAAAATTCTAGGTAGTAACTTGAGGTAGTTTATGAAAAAACTTGTATAGCTAAAGTGTTGTTTCTTACTAGGAATTGTATTTTTGTGTGTATGCATGAGTATAAACATGTTCATGTCTGTGAGAACATGCATGTGTTGTGAGTGTATGTGTGTGAGAGTGTGTAAATAGAGGCAAGATGTCAATGCCAGATGTCCAACTTATTTTCAGACAGCATCTCTTTCTATACTGAAAGATCACCACTTAAACTAAAATGATGGCTCAACATCCCCTATACACATGTACCCCACAACATTCAGATTTTTACATGGTTGTTTTGAGATAAAACTCAGGTCTTCGTGCATATACAGCAAGTGTTTTACTGACTGAGCATATCTTCTTAGTCCCAATAATTGTGTTTTTGTTAAGATATTTGTTTGACCATATCAGCATTTGCTTAAAATTTTCAATTTAAACTGAGATACAAAGAAATTGATATTATTTCTCTGTATGTATTCCCTGTATCCTGTTTCATTAATAAGAAAATGTCAGAAATTCTTATTCCAAGGTTATTTTAATAATACTTTCTATGGTCTGTATGATATCACATTATGTCACTTATGTTCCACCAGAAATATTTGTTACCAAAGATAGCTTTTCTATTTTTTTAAATAATGTGGTTAGTAACTCACACAGACATTAATTATTAGGTCATGATCATGGTATGTAATTAAGGAAGACATTAAACAAAAGATTTTGTCAGTGAAGAGGAAAGTGTGATTAATCTTGATATACTAATTACAGAGTACTTGACAAAAGACACATTTGAACTGAATTTTACATCATGACTCAATTCATTCATAGTAAAGAAAGAATGTCTGAAGAAATTGTATTAATTGTAATTTCGTATTGGTTTCTTCTGTATAGTGCAATCTGCAATCTGGGATCATACTCAGCAAATACTTTGTCACTCATCTTTTGTACTTTTAGCATCTCCATTAATCATCTACTTTACTCATGCCAGGGTCAGTTACCTGACAGCTAGAACAGACTTTGTACCTCACAGACAAAGTAAAATTATTCCTCTTACTCTTTCTAAGCATGCTTACTCCATTTTCTTCTTTCCTGAATAAGGAATAAAAAAGATTTTTTACCTACATTTTTTCTCTAAGGTGATTTGAATGAGAATGGCCCCCATAGGCTCATATATTTGAATGCATGTTCCCTAGTTAGTAGAACTGTTTGGGGAAGATTAGGAAGTGTGGCCTTGATGGAGGAGATGTGGCCTTGTTGGAAGAGGTTTGTCACAGAGGGAGAAAGTTTGGGTGGACTATGAAGTTTCAAAAGCTTATGCCAGGTACAGTCTTGATCTGCCTGACTGACTGCATATGGAACAGGATGTAAGTTCTCAGTACCATGTCTGCATGTCTGTCTGTCACCATGCTTCATGCCATGGTGATCATAGACTAACTCTCTATAACTTTAAGCAAGCCCCAATTAAATACTATCTTTTTTTGTTTTTGTTTTTGGTTTTTCGAGACAGGGTTTCTCTGTGTAGCTTTGCGCCTTTCCTGGAATTCACTCTGTAGACCAGGCTGGCCTCGAACTCACAGAGATCTGCCTGCCTCCCGAGTGCTGGGATTAAAGGCGTGCGCCACCACCGCCTGGCTTAAATACTATCTTTAACTTGTCTTGGTCATGATGTCTCTTCATAGCAACAGAACAGTAACTAAGATGGAGCCAGAAGTTTTCCCTGGTCCTGCGGAATCTTTCTCACCCATGTCTTGCAGCCACTTGGTCCAAAATAAACACACAGAAGCTTATATTAACTACAAACTGTAAGCCTTAATGGCTCAGGCTTCTCGCTAGCTAACTCTTACATCTTAAATTAACGTATTTCTATAAATCTATACTTTCCCACATGGCTTGTGGCCTTCCAGTACTTTACATCTTGCCTCTCCTGGAAGCAGCTAGCAGCATCTCCTCTCTCTGTCTTTTTCCTTCCTGTCTCTCTAGTTAGAATGTCTTGCCTAACCTTATTCTGCCTCACCATTGGCCAAACAGCTTTATTTATCAACCAATCAAAGCAACACATATTCACAGTATACAGAAAGATATTACCCATCACTAAGAAACCTTGCCTCCTCTGCCTTTTGACTGACACTGGCATGTTACTCACATGCCCTGCATGATGCAACATGCCTCCTATTTCTAGGAAAATGTTAGAAAAAAATTTCTCTTTAATGACAATCACATTTGTGGGTCTTAACATACCTAACTAAAACCATCCTTTGAACATTTCAAGCAGAATGAACATGAATAAAAACTGAGATGTGACATTGTACAGTATGCTCACTGAATGGTTACAGTAAGGAGAAAATGATTGGGAACCAATTGAGAAAAAATTAGATTGAAAAAATAGGAGATAAGGCCTAATTATTTTACTAGATAGAACTTTGAAAGCTGGTAAAGGGGGAAAATTAACAAATATTTTATAGGCCTGTTTTCAAGATTAAATATGTATGAGAAAAAAACAAGCCAAGAGGTGGTGGCACGCACTTTTAATCCCAGCACTCTGGAGGCAGAGGCAGGCAGATCCCTGTGAGTTTGAGGGTAGCTTAAGAGTATAGAGTGAGTTCCAGGACATGTGCAATGTTGCACAGAGAAACCCTGTCTCAGAAAAAAAAAAGAAAGAAAGAAAAGAAAAAAAAAAACAGAATGCACAGTGTGAGAAAACATTCTTATATATGTTAAATTAGAATCTGAATGTGGGCAGCTGTCTTTGTGGGTTTCCCCATCATGATCTTATCCCTGCCCCTTTCTTATATAATCCCTCCTCACTTTCTTCAACTGGACTCCCAGGGTTCACTCCGTGCTTGGCTGTGGATCTCTGCATCTGCTTCCATCAGGTACTGGATGAAGGTTCTGTGATGACAGTTAAGGAAGTCACTGATCTGATGACTGGGGTAAGCCAGTTCAGGCATCCTCTCCACTATTGCTAGTAGTCTAAGATGGACTCATTCTTGAGAATCCCTGGGGACTTCCCTATTACCCAGTTTCTAGCTATCCCCATTGCTCTCCCACTCTGTCCATGTTCTAGCTTGACCATCACAATCCCTTATATTCTCATTCCCCATCCCTTACCCTCCATTGCCCACCCTCATGCCCAGTTTACTCATGGTGATTTCATCTATTTCATCTTCCCAGGGAAATCTATGCAACCCTCTTAGGGTCCTCCTTGCTAGCTAGCTTCTCTGGAGTTGTGGCTGTAGTCATGTTATCCTTTGCTTTATATCTAGTCTTCATTTATGAGTGAATACATTGCATGTTTGTCCTTCTGAGTCTGGGTTACCTCACTAAGGATGGTATTTTCTAGTTCCATCCATTTGCCTGCAAATTTCATGATGTCATTTTTTTCCTGCTAAGTAGTACTCTATTGTTTATATGTACCACATTTTTTTATCCATTCTTTGGTTGAGGGACATATAAGTTTTTTCCAGGTTCTGGCTATTACAAATAATGCTGTTATGAACATAGTTGAGCATGTGTCCTTGTGGGATGATTGAACATTCCTTGGGTACATGCCCAAGAGTGGTACAGCTGGGTCTTGAGGAAGAAGGATTCCCAGTTTTCTGAGAAACTGCCGTACAAAGACTTCAACATAAATCCAATTACACTGAACCCGATAGAAGAGAAAGTAGGAAGTAGTCTTGAACACATTGGCACAGGAGACCATTTCCTAAATATAGCACCAGTAGCACAGACACTGAGATCAAAAATCAATAAATGGTACCTCCTGAAACTCAGAAGCTTTTGTAAGGCAAAGGATATGGTAAATAAGACAAAATAACAGCCTACATAATGGGAAAAGATCTTCTGTGGTGATATTTTATTTGTGCTGAAATGTGATATTTTATTTGTATGTTAATGAATAAATTTTGCCTGGAGATCAGAAGTCATAGTCAGCTATAAACAGAAGTCAGGCAGTGTTAGTACACACCCTTAATCTGATCACATGGCAGGCAGAGTCTCTGTGTGTTCAAGGATATAGCCAAGCGTGGTGATACATGGCTTTAATCCCAGTACCAACCATAGAGACCTGGAGATCTATATAAACAGGCAGTGTTGAGGAAGTAAGGTGACTGGGTTAAGAGCCAATGAGAAGGCAGAACAGCAAGGCAATAAAGTCACAGGTTAGACAGGAAGAGGCTCTCTTGGGAAGCTAAGGTGATGTAGTGAGATAAGGTTAGTTGGTGCTATTGCATTGATCTCTATGCCTTTCACCTCTGTATTTGGCTCTATGTTTCTTATTTAATAAGACTGTTTTGAAACTTGTCTACAATCTTCACCAGTCCACATCGGACAGAGGGCTGATCTCCAAAATACCTAAAGAATTCAAGTATTTAGACTTCAAAATACTGAACAGTCCAATTAAAAAATGAGCTACAGAGCTAAACAGAGAATTCTCAACAGAAGAATCTCAAATGGCTGAAAGACATTAAAGGAATTGCTCAACATCCTTAGTCATCAGGGAAATGCAAATCAAAATGACTCTGAGACACCATCTTATACTTGGCAGAATGGCTAAGATCTAAAACACTGAAGGCAGCTTATGTTGGAGAGGCTATGGAGCAAGGGGAACACTCCTACACTGTTGGTAGGAGTATAAACTTGTACAGCCACTTTGGAAAACATCTGTTTTCACCTTGCATTTTCCATCAGCATCACTTGACTCAATTTATAATTGCCTCCTTCTTTAACACACTATTTTAACTTTGATTTCAGTATATTTTGACTTGAATTCACATCATATTTTTTTCCTGTCTGCTACGTTAGGTCATTCACTTCTCTTCATAGTTTTGATGGAAGAGCTTTCAAAGTTGAATCATGTTTTTGGTATTAGGAACTAGTATGGAAGTATATTTCACTCTCATGTATCTAAGTGTCATCTTTATGTTTATGACTATCAAATTCAAATTTCTCATCTTTATGTTCCTATAAACTCCAGATGCATAGACTCAACTACTTACCATATTTACACAGATGTGTCATGACTAACACACTTTTTTTGACGTAGGATTTCCTATTCAAATCTATGTTAGCCTGGAAATTACTATATATCATAGGCAGGCTTCAAATTATTGAGAATACTCCTGTCTTAGCCTCCAAACTGTTAAGAATATAGAAATGAGTCACCACATATGGATGACAGGCAACTTCAACATACTATAGCACTAAAATCTTGCTTTCTGTTACTAAATCGTTCAAATCCTTTCATATATCAACAAGTTGGAGCTGTATTGTTCAGCTGAATATGGGGCATATATTCAGAGATCACTCTCGGTTTGTCTCTGCTTCTCAAATTATGTGCCATTTATTAAATCATGTCAAAATATACCCAGAATTCTGCCATTTCTCAGCTCCTGTATTCCAATGACTTAATTACTAGCAAGTATTTACACTCATTTGTATGTAAAATTAGACTACTAAACTGATTTCATTAATGTCTTCTCTGTCTTCTGTATATCAATATATAACCTGAATGATTCCCTTGGAATATAAATTGTAAAACATCATTATCTTGCTCAAAAGAACAAATGGGAGACTGGAGAGCTGGCTCAGCAATTTAGAGCAATCTGCTCTTCCAGAGGACTTGGGTTTGATTCTCAACACCCACATGACAGCTCACAACCATCTGTAATTTCACTCCCAGGATCTTGTACCCTTTTCCGACCTTTGCAGACACCAAAGAATATATTTGATGAACAAACATACATCTAAGCAAAACATTAATATATATATAACATAAATAAAATTTTAAAACAAAACAAATACTTTTATTTTTTAATTTTTTTTTCAACCTGGAATGCACTACAAAACCGTACATTGCCCCTCAAGTGTCCCCTTACTGCTTTTCCATTTTTTATGCATTGTATGTCTACTCAAACCCTTGTTAACTTTGTCGCAGGCTCACTGCCCTAATGCCTAATCTTGGAACATGCCATAACTCTTAATCAGTGTTTGTATAGTTTATTCTGTTGGGAATATTTCTTCCCTTCAATGTATATCTGATGTGAGCCCTCATTTCATTTAGGTCTGGGCTCCAATACCATAATTTCAATGAGACCATTCCTATCTAACTTGAACAAATGGGCCAGCTTAATGCATTAATATTAGCCTTCCTATTTTCTCATTTGGATTATTTATTATCATTTACTATATTACATATTTTATTTATATCCTTCAATTTCCATACTTTCCACTGCAGTGTAATTTTAAAGGCATAAATATTTGTAAGTACTAGTATATGGAAACATGGAGATAAATTAATCCAAGCAACTCGAACAATTTTTTTGTTTGTTCTCTTTCAAGACAAGATTTTTCTTTGTAGACCCGACTGGCCTCGAACTCACAGAGATCTTCCTGTTTCTGACTCCTGAGTGCTGGAATTAAAGGCATGTGCCACCTATGCCCAGAAATTTGAACAATTTTTCACATGAAAATAAAGTAGAAAAATTAAATAGAAAGTTAAAGTGATTCTTCACTCTACTTTGGTCTATGTATTACATATAAAAAAGAAAAAATACGTAATTATACACATCCTTGGCAATACCACTGTTATAATTTGTTTTAAACATATTGTCATTCATTAATATGTTGTCTTTGTAAAGTTCTTTTGCTGTGAAGAGACACCATGACTGCTTCATCCCTTTTTTTTTTTTTTTTTTTTTTTTTTTGGTTTTTTGAGACAGGGTTTCTCTGTGTACTTTTGCGCCTTTCCTGGGACTCACTTGGTAGCCCAGGCTGGCCTCGAACTCACAGAGATCCGCCTGGCTCTGCCTCCCGAGTGCTGGGATTAAAGGCGTGCGCCACCAACGCCCGACTAACTGCTTCATCTCTTACAAAAGAAAGCATTCAATTGAGGTTGGCTCAGTTTCAGAGGTTTAGTCCATTATCATCAGAGTGGGAAGCATGGTGGCACAGAAACAAAAATGGTGCTAGAGAAGGACCTGAGATTTCTGCAGTCTGATCTTCTGACCAAGAGAGAGACCCTGGGCTTGACATGTGCTTTTGAAACCTCAAAGCTCACCTTTAGTGCCACATTTCTTCCAACAAGCCCACACATCTTAATTAAATAGTGAGCCTTTGTGGGCCATTCTTATTCAAACCACCACATGTCTATACTTATTTATTCCCTAAATTAAAAGAAAAAATGAAAAAGTTCATAATCTCATAATCACAGCTCATCATATAGCAACAGCATCATATTTTCACAAAATTAGCTTGTCAAAATGGTGTAATATGAATCAGGTAATGGAATAGTTGGAAATACAGAATACAAGTGGGGCCTTTTTCTTGGTTAACCTTACATAGACTACTCTAGTAAACTATGGAGAACCATTAATTTATCGTAATACCTCATTATTCTTAGTGGAAAGAAAAGAATATTGAGAAAAACTGGATTCATATCAGAAAGATCATATCAAATAGATTCCAGATTGTGAGCTATATAACAAAAATTTTAATGACTTTAGTGTTAGGGGAATATCAAATTAACTCTTACACAATCCAGGATAATTTGCATATTTATCTAATTGTTGTCTTAATGGACTCAGGGTCATACTACTAAATTTACACTCCTAAGATATAAATAGTTAAAATTAAGATCTCTCTATAATTGTTATTTTTAATAAAAAAGTGGCCCTGTTAAATTAGCTTGCCAAGATGAATAAGAACTTATAAGTAATCAATAAAAGAGGTTTAGTATGATTCTACTGATTTTAGCATCAAACAAAACTGTTAGTATGGGACTTTGATAAGTTCATACAGGAAGAAAAAAAATAGAACTGCTACATTCCAAACACTCATTCATCCTTTAAAATTGCTCTACAAGGTCATCCTATTTAGATCAGAAAAAAATCAAATAAAATAAAACAATGTAATCTAAGTTGTAAATCTCTGATTTAATGGAAATATCCTTTGATTTTATGGCAACTTTGATTAAAATTAGGAACCTTGCTGGGCGGTGGTGGTGCACGCCTTTAATCCCAACACGTAGCAGGTGGATCTCTGTGAGTTCAAGGCCAGCCTGGTCCACAAAGTGAGTTCTAGGAAAGGCACAAAGCTACACAGAGAAACCCTATTTAGAAAAACCAAAAAATAAAATAAAATTAAATAAAATAAAAATCAAATTAGGAACCTAAATAGATAGATTCAAGTTTCTGAGGTATATAAGAATAACTTATAAAGCCTAATTATACACATGCTCATGAGGGTAATAATTAAAGATCCTACTCAATTCTGGATAATTGAATAATTGACTATGGTACTCAGTGAACTTACAAAAAGCAGAAAAACTTTGTTTAAATCCAAACATTAAAATATCTGAAAAAAATGACTTGAAATTAAAGGAAGATTTTCCAAAAGAAAAATGGTTTGAACTTAGGTGAGTTTAATCTCTCTGTAGTCCCAGAATTCATCAGTAATTTATAGAATTATGTGTTATTTATTTGGAATTTTTAAAATTACTCCAAAGTGCTTTTGTTTAATTTAAATTTATCTTCATCCACAGAGGATCAGATAGTAAATACTCAATTAAAAAATACACATAGTGACAAATGACAGGATAAACAATCAAATGAGAGTTTAGAGATTATAGAGAGAAAGGAGAGAAATAAGTGATACTAACATTCTCACTTGCAATAATTACCACAGTTGAAAATTAAAGCTTACTTACTGACAGGCAAAATAACAACTTCAACAACAACAAAAAATAACAAAGAATAAATGAAACCAGAAAATCAGAAGACCGTATCATAATACTGATTTCTCCTGTTTATTCATGTACATGTATATGTACATACAAATGGGCATTAATATATAATCATAGAGTATGAACTGTTCTTCAAAACAACTAGTTTGATTTTACACAGTAGAATCTATCTATCTATCTATCTATCTATCTATCATCTATCTATCTATTATGTGGCTATGTTTTATTTATCGTGGAATATAAGAACTCAACATTTAATAAGTCATTGTTTTATAATTTACCATTTTTTTAAAGAACAGGCTACAAAATAGATAGTTATTTGGAACAGGCCAAAGCTATTCAATAGGTGGTACAGATCCATGCTGACAGAGCCTGGCCTGCTCCTCAGATCACGTCCTTTACCTAGGCTGACAGGTATTTTCTATTGAGATCAAGTATATGTTGTCATCAACCTCTGCTTTTATCTAAGCAGATTATCCAAAGAACAGATAAATATCCTTTTGCAAAGACACAAAATAATGAGACACTTAACAATGCTTTAAACTCTCATTTTTTCACTCAGCTTTTTGTCATACAGTATGTAGATTTTAAAAAGTGACACAATAATGCCACTCTTTTGAGTTAATTTACTTTAGGATTTCAAATGGGAGATGTTTTGAACTAATTTATTTGATTCACAGAGCCAAAATTAGTAGCATCCTGGTTCATACATAAGCATATGTACAATAGACTATAGGATATGTATTTATGTGTATGATATATAGATATAAATAGAATTAAATATACTAAAAAGTTTAAAGCTTTTCATATGCATTTATTTGGTCATTAACATAACATAACAACATAATACATGTGTGGGATCTCTATATGTAGATTGTATATCTGTATATTACCATGTTTTAAAACTATCTGCAATGATCATGGAAGTCCTTTATAACCAGAAATCAAATTTCTTATAGATTTTCTGTGACTGTCACCCATCTGTTTATTTGTTGTTGTTTTTTTCATGTAAGTTTTATCCAAATTACAAAAAGATTTTTTTAGTGAAATTCTATGTTCTTTCTTTTAGCCACATAAACATTAGTGAAACATCAATACTGATTTACTGCAGAAACAGCTAAATTAGGAATATTTTGTACAGTGTGTTTGGGGGGGATGTTGGATTAACTAAAGCAAACTAGGCATTCTACTTCCTGTATATTATCTATGACAATACAGGATGACAGTAGGCTGCATAAAATCAGCTTATGGCCTTGAGAAATAAAACTGTAAGTGACATTATAACTGTGAATATGCATTTGATCAGCTGGAATTTGAATGAACCTTTTTTATGGTATGAAGTGAAGTAGAAACTAGTAATAACACAGTAAGATATAAATGATAAAAGCTTTGTGATAGGGTTTTAAACATAAACAATAGTATTAAGTAGTAGACTTGAATTTATTCTTCCAATCAATTCTCACACAATCACACTTCTTCACTCACCCATCCTATATCATTCACCACATAAATATGCTTTAACAATATCAAAGCCATGAGTAAACTTCAGAGTGAAAAACTATGCTTTTGTTCTTCTCTACAGTGAGCAGTATTCATCAAATACTGCAATATTTTTTTTACAAAACCCTGTAGAAGCTGGTTATGATACATATCTGTAATCCTAGCATTCTGGATACTTATTAGTACTATTGCTACAAATTTGAGGCCTACATAGCCAACACTGGCTACATGAAGTCCTGTCTAAAAAGAAAGAAAAGGAAGGAAGAGAAGAAGAAAAACTGTAGAAGGATCTAGAAGATTTTCAAACATTTTGATTATATAACTATTCTAGTGCAAGAAAGATAAATCTGTGGAAAGTTATCTTTCTCCAGATACTGCTTCTTACCTTCTTGATAGTATTCTATGTGTGAAGTCCTAACAAAACAAAGATTTCTTAGTAGTTCATCTGCAACCCAATGAGATGTGTCCCATCTATGGATGACCACTCACAATCACTTATTCTCAGCACTTCGAATACTTATTCATCTCTGTGTTAATCATTACCCATTGCAATAAGAACCTTCTCTGAATCCGGGAGGTGGTGGCACACACCTTTCATCCCAGCACTCAAGAAGCAAAGGCAGGCTAATCTCTGTGAGTTTGAGGCCAGCCAGAACCACAGAGGGAGTTCCAGGAAAGGCGCCATAGCTACACAAAGAAACCTTGTCTCAAAAAAATCAAACCAAGGGTTAGGGATTTAGCTCAGTGTTAGAGTGCTTGCCTAGCATGTGCAAGGCCCTGGGTTTGATCCTCAGCTCCACCCCACCAAAAAAAAGAACACTCTATGCACAAAGTTGACTGCAGCACAAATCTATGGTAATAAACATGAATAGTTAAAAGATAATTTGACATAAGCTCTTGAAATAACAGCATCAATAGTTTCTCTCCTATTACCTAAAAATTCCCTTACTTTGACTATGTTCATGGTACAATACATGAATTTTCCCCAATCGAACAACCTTCAAGTCTAATCAGGAGAGAAATTGGTTACCCCATAAGTGGGCTTGCTAGTGGGCACATCTTTGTCTGGCATGTTGGTATTACAATATGCATGTTCATGTTCCATCATTGGCTAAGACCACTAATGTAGTTTCTACCCTAGCATCCAGCATAGCATCTTCCATCATTGTAAAGGCTATCCAACTGGAAGAGACCTTCTTTTTTAGTTCAAGATCTATTTATTTATGTTTTTCAACCAAAATATATGGTATCTTCAACAGTAGGGTCTTGTCATCTAGCTGTGGTAAGCAACCAAGAACAATGGCAATAATTTTCTATATTGTTTTTGGGTATCTGTGTAGTCTTCCTGAAAGGTATCCTGTGCCGGGCACTAAAATTTGAATCATAGATAAAATTATTATTAGTCAATTATGAAGTAAAAGGTATGACAAAAGCAAATGGAACACCAAAATCAACCACAAGGTTCCTTCTTATATAGTTGTTTGGGATATGTTTATTCTACAGCCAATTTGTAAACTAAAGCACATTTCTTTGCCAAAGTATATTTGATGTGATAGACTGAAACATGTTCTAGAGTTAATAAAGTATGGATTCTGAGTTTGTATTAGACAATATAACTTTGAATCATCATGAAAGGAATGCAAGCTGTGTTCTCAGAGCCCAATATGAGTTCTAGCTTGCGACCTTACATAAATTACTTTCTATCAGCATATGTTTTAATCTGTGAAGGAGGAATAACTAATGCATTCTTCAGACACATTGTGAGTAATTGAATTTAAAATCCCCAAACTTAGTCTTTAGCAAATATATCTGAGTATCACCCTGAAACCAACATTATTGTGTGTGTATATATATATATATATATGTGTGTGTGTGTGTGTGTGTGTGTATTGTGAATTATTTAAGGAAATTATTCAAATTTTAAAACTGAACATATTATTTTTAACTAACAGGATTAAAAACACCATGTTGTATTTCAAACATGCTGAGGGATGATTGGAGACTCCTTGATCCTAACAGCGAGTGAAAGCAAAAGAAAGGAAATTAATGCAAAATAATGAGAAATAACTCTTCAGTGCTACCTACTTAAATTGATTTAACTGCCCTTCACAAGCCTCAAAACATAGTCATTTTTCAAATGAGTATCTTAACATTGTGATACTACTGCACTTCATTGCAGATGCTGCTTTGGTTATTAATGGAACACGCTGTGGACAACTAGCTTGCCCCAATAGCATTCATCCAAAAGTTTTCAGGTTCATGTTACATTTTCAAAAAGTCATATTTACTTTTTCCATAGGAATTATAGTTACTAAACGCCTTGTTTTAGAACTTGAATAGGAAAAATGAGGTCAAAGTAAGAGAAACAAGTCTTAATTATGTAGCTAGATGTAACTATATTGGAAAGCAGAGCACAGATAAAAAGCATGGATTTTTCTTCCAACATTGAGAAATTGAATGAAGTTATGGTGAGAAACAGTCTATTCATTTATAAATCTCTGGATCCCTACCATTTCTAATTGATCATTCATAAAATGTATATCTGTGATAAACTGTGTACTACACTAAATAAGTCAAACATACCCATAATCTTCATTGAGCTTATAGAGTATGGAAGTGGATAAAGACAGTAAAACATTTATTTATTTATTTATTTATTTATTTATTTATTTATTTATTTATTTTTTTTTTTTTTTTTTGCTTTTTCGAGACAGGGTTTCTCTGTGTAGCTTTGCGCCTTTCCTGGAACTCGCTTTGGAGACCAGGCTGGCCTCGAACTCACAGAGATCTGCCTGCCTCTGCCTCCCGAGTGCTGGGATTAAAGGCGTGTGCCACCACCGCCCGGCAAAACATTTATTTGTGTACTTATTTATTTTATTAAAGTACAGTGTTGACATTCTGATCAATGAGATGCAAAAGGCTAAGATAAAGGATAAGGACAAACTAACAAAATTAAGAAGTTAGTACAAATTATTAAAGCATTAAAGAACTTCAAAAATTTTAAAACTTTTCTTTCCTTCATTGAGAATAGATTTTTTCATATAATTTATTCTGATCACTGTTTCCCATCACCCAATTGCTGTGAGATTCCCCTCACCTTCCTTCTCATTAGAATCCACACCTTTTTTTATCTCTCATTAAAAAACAAACAGGTGTTTAAATATTAATAATAAAATAAAATAAATGCAAAACAAACAAACTAAAAATAAAAATAGTACAAAAAAGAAAAGAGAAAAAACAAGCAAACAAACAACAAAAAAAGAAGAAAAGGAGATGTAAAAAAGTATAAACTATATTTGTAAACACCAAGACATACATGTCTGTACATACAGAAATCCCCTTAAAACACAAAACCAGAAGTCAATATATACACAACAGATTTGTAAGGTTTGTTGTTTTTGTTTTTAAAGCCCTATCAAAACCTTATGAGACAAAGAACTGTAGATGTATTTCTAAACGGTCTTATTAAATAAGAAACACAGAGCCAAATGCAGAGTGAAAAGCCCAGAGAGCAGTAGCCAAGAGCTAAGACCACTTTCTTAACATCCACTGCCCTTGCCATCCTTCCCCTGAGAAAGAGACCTACTTCCTATGTGTCTGTATTTTTATTGACTGTCTGTTCTGCCTTCTCATTGGTTGTAATCCCAACCACATGATCTACTCGTCACTGCCTGTCTATACAGACTTCCAGGTCTCTGGTTGGTATTGAGATTAAAGGCGTGTGTCTCCTTGCTGGCTGGCTGTATCCTTGAACACACAGAGATTCTGCCTGTCTCAGGATTAAGGCCGTGTGTTACCACTGCCAGACTTCTGCTAAATGGCTTGCTATTAGCTCTGATCCCCAGGAAATTTTATTTATTAATATAGAAATAAAATCACATTTCAGCACAAATAAAATATCACCATAAAGAATCTCTAACCTCCAAAGATGCATTAAGTTTATTTCGTGCTGGCCATTTACTGCTGGACAAATCTGAGCTGGGCAGGGTCTCTGAGCTAAGAGAAGTTTGTACAAGACCTTATTCATAACCCAGAAGCTATGTTCAGTTGATAACAGCTTGCAAATGAATATCAGTTCTCTCCAACGAGGCCTCCCTGGAGATACAAACCACTCTTAAGTTTAAAAAACAATAACTGCTCTATCCAAGAAAA
This sequence comes from Peromyscus leucopus, assembly GCF_004664715.2. Classification (NCBI taxonomy): domain Eukaryota; kingdom Metazoa; phylum Chordata; class Mammalia; order Rodentia; family Cricetidae; genus Peromyscus; species Peromyscus leucopus. Next base: position 127,882,072 of record NC_051083.1, read on the forward strand.
TATTTCACATGATGATAGCAATATTTATATAACAAAAGTAGATAACTATTTACTTATGGCCTTCACAAAATCGTGATCTTCTTATAATGTTTCCAAAGAACTGCATAACTTGACTGTGAACTCATTATATAATATTTATTACAGAAATATAAGAGAGGGCATATAGTAAGCAGGGTTTGATATGGCATGCTATGGGAAGGTCTAACCACTAGGGGTCGCTTTGGACTACACTTGTTGCAAAAGCAACTCTAACCTGGATCTTTAGCTATCGTCAATATAAAGACTACATAGAATCTAGATATTGTGTTATAACTAGAATCATGTTAGTAAGGAAGAGTTATGTCTGGTTGGGAATATGGAAAATTGGATGATAGAAGAACCTTATTAGAGTCTTTAAAAAAATCTAGGAAATTAATGGAGAATAACTACTTTATCAGTTGAGCTACAACATTGAACAACAGAGTGATTTACATAGAATGTAAGATAAGAAGGATGGCTTATATTAAAAATTTTGAGTCTAAACTATCAGACTAACTAAGGAGTTTTTCTCTGTGGTTAAAATAGGAATGTCTAAAGGAAATCTGAATGGAAGATAGTGTTTTTAATAATAAGCAATCATGCAGTGTAGTACATAGAAGAAAAAGATGATGAGAAGTCTGAGCTGAAGTTTGTACTGCTATGTACATATGAGTTTAATAAATTTGTAAGTTATCCAGTTGAAATATAAAATCAGCTGTTGGAAATGACAAGTTGGAGCCTGCGAACAAGTAAGGTTTAACACTGCCACACACACACCCAAAAAAGTCATGGCAAAAAAATCTGAGGTGCATGTTGCCCCTTGTTAGCAAAGAAGAATAAAATCACAAGTAAAATAGAATGGACATTTGGATTCTTTTCGGCATTTGGATTTAAGGTCTTGATGAAACAATGGATAAAACAGGTAGAAAGTGTTAAAATTTGATAGAATGGTTCTCACTATGCTGAAAACAATCAATGTGAGAAGACACTGACAAACACATTTTTCACATACTTTAGAGAGGTAGAAGTTGACAATAAATAATAAAAGTCAGTGAACTGTTGTCTTGCATGCTGTTATTATGTGAGACACAGACTGAGCTTAGCTAACTCAATTCACTAGACATGGAAGGGCAGTAAAGATGTGAATCAGTAGGATAACTGAGTCAAATGGATTGAGGGTGAAAACTTTCACAGATATGTGACCATCTGTAACTGGCTTTTCTAGCATTTTGTCTTAAGTCAATTATAAATACTAATAATATGTATCTCATGAGACCTTACAAAGTAAATGCACATATAAAATAAAGCACTGGTATAGTACTATAAACATAATGATATTTTTAAACCTTTTAAACAGCTACCTTATATTGATTTTTGTGAGAGTGAAATAAGGAGAATAACATCTTTACCTCTGTGGTATATGAATAAAGCCTCAAATTTTCTCAGAGCATGGTAACAAGAAAATAATATTCGCTCTCCTCAGAAATTCATAAGCTTCTGTTTTTCAATGATGGTGTCCAATTTCTGCTCGTTGTTCACTGATTTTTCTCTGTTTCATTTTCTGATAAAGCAAGGCTGATTTTGAAACTAAAAGCAAATAAATAAGTTAAAATGTATAATTTTAATACTTTGTTGTTCCTTCATTTTCATGCTCCATATTTTGTATTTATAATTTATTTTATGGATTTTAATATATTTTTAATTGAAACAGAATTACATCACTTTCCTACCTTCCCTTTCCTTCCTCCAGTCCTTCCCAACTATCCTCACTTGAAAATTTCACATTTCTTTCTCAACTCTCAACTTGATAGCCTCTCTTTATTTGATTATTATTGTTACATATATGTATTTATATATACATATACATATACATATACATATACACACAAATGTGATTATATTTATAAAATAAAAATGCAATTGATTGAATCTATTTTTATTGTTTGTGTGTATAATGAACAGTTATCATGTGCTAGTGTTGACCTGGCACATTAATAATTACATTCAGGTTCAGAACATTCTTGTGATGGAAGAAACTAAGACTCAAATTTGTGAAATTACTTCCAAAGACACACAGCTAACAAGAATGACAATGTACTTGAAACTATATCTCTCAAGCCTTAAGACATTGTTGCTTGTCTTATGTTTATTATGAGTCACAACATTATGTACAGGAATAATAAAACATTATTTAAATGCAGTTCTCCTGAGCGAAAATAATTTAGCATAGAGGAACAGTGCTCCTCTAGCATGGTATCAGGTTCTATTTTCAGCACTGCAATAAACAAACAAACAAACAAACAAATAAGCAAGCAATACACTAGGGAAAATCCTGAAGTTTAAAATGACAGTACACACAGGGTGAGGTAAGGAGTACCCAAAACATAAAGTGTCCACTCTCTATAAAGTCAGATAATTTTTCAGCAAAGAATATTGATTGGTTAACTGAGGAAGTTAACATGACCCTTGGTGTTGACGTTTCTGTTGAAATTTTATTACATAATCACTTTAATGAATCACTAGCCACTACTTAAATTCAGTCTTTACCTCACCTGATATCTCTTGTGTCCATGTTATAATTGTATAATCATAAGGTGCATCTTATGGCTTGATCAGCCTGTCTCTGAAGTTATTTATTTAATGTAAATTATCTAGAAGAGTCCAACGTTAAGTCATTTAATGAACATAAATTATCAAGTATGGTCTGAAAGGCTTCCCATGAATAATGAAGGTATTTTTTACCACTTAAGAAATTCTTTTTTTTCTCCATTTTTCTTTATTAAGAAAGTTTCTACTCACTCTACATACCACACACAGATCCCACCTACTCCCTCCTCCCATCTCCCAGCCCTCCCTCCCAACCTAACCCACATCCCACAAATCAAGGCCTCCCATGGGGAGTCAGCAGAGCCCGGCACAATGAGCATAGGCAGGTCCAAGCCCCTTCCCACTGTACCAAGGCTGCACCGGATTCCCAAAAGCTTGCCCGTGCACCAGGGATGGATCCAGATCCCCCTAACTGGATGCTCCTGAAACAGTTTGAGCCAAATACCTGTCTTCCATATCCAGAGGGCCTAGTCCAGTCCCATGGGGGCTTCATAGCCACTAGTCTACAGTTCATGGGTCTCCAAATAGTGTGGCTGGTCATCTCTGCACTTCTTCCCATCATGATCTCAACGTTTCTGCCTGCAGAATAGCAAGAACCTGGAAACAACCTAGATGCCCCTTAACTGATGAATGGATAAAGAAAAAGTGGCACATATACACAATGGAATATTACTCAGCAGTAAAAAAAAAAAAAAAAAAAAAAAAAACAATGATATCAAGAAATTAGCAGTCAAATGGATGGAACTAGAAAATATCATCCTGAGTGAGGTAACCCAGACTCAGAAGGACAAACATAGAATGTACTGACTCATAAGTGGATACCAGATGTGAGGGAAGGGATGGCCAGATTTCAACCCACAGCTCCAGGGAGGCTAGCTAACAGGGAAAGACCCTAGGAGGGACACATGGATGACCCAGCAAAGGAGAAGTGGGTGAGATCTACATGAAAAGACTGGGTGTGGGGGGTGGCAGAAGGCAAGGAGTGGGGAATGAGAACATAGGGAAACGGGAGGGTTGAGCTGGAATAGAGACAGAGTGGGGGGGCGGGGAGGGAGATACCATGATAGATGAGGACATCATGGGAATAGGAAGAGGCAGGGTGCTGGGGAGGCTCTCAGGAACCCACAAGGATGACACCACCTTGGACTGCTGGCAGTGATCCAGAGGGTGCCTGGTCTTATCTACTCTGGTGACCAATCTAGCAAATACCCTAATTATCATAGAGCCTTTGTCCAGAGACTGATGGAGGCAGATGCAGAGATCTACGACTAGGCACCAGGCTGAGCTCCAGGAACCACTCAAGAAATTCTAAAGTTTTAGAAGCTACCTTTTGCAAATAATTCATTATATAACACTCATGAACCTGATGGTAAAACCATCATCACATTGAAGTTGCTTCTTACTGTGAGAGAAAGTGATATTTGGAATGTTTTACGCTGGTAATTAAATATGGTGATATAGAAAATGCCATGTTATTTCTGCTCACAACTCTTTAGTTCAAACTAGCCACATGGCTTTACCAAGTCACAAGGGGGCCACAAAGTGCAATCTTCCAAAGGTCAAAGGAAAAAAAAAGAATTAAAAAAAATCTGGAGCCCCAATAATTTTAAATTTTACTAGCTAAATGACCATTTTCTTAGTATAGTCACATTTTTCCAATATACTCATTTATAAATTAAGTATGGTGCATGAATGCAGTTTTTAAACCTAACTAAGATGCTGTGGAATGAATGATCTTATAGGGAATTCTTGATTGATTTTTATGAATTTAAGAGAGATTTACATGAATAAAATAATTTCCATATATAACACTACATTTAGATTTCTAGTTTCATAAACCACATACATTTTAAATTGTGTATTAAAAATAAAAATCATATGAATCAGAGAACTTAGCATTTTGCATATTTTTTCTGTTTCTGTGTAAAAGCATTTCAACAAAAATTTCAATAATAAAATATAATCACAGTTACACTGAATTAAAACTTGGCCTTTAGAATCAAATATTTCTTTTTATATGTAAAGCAATCCAGACTGCCTCTAGTTTATTTTGCTCTAATCAATCCTAGAGGCAGTGGAGCACTCCTAAACTCTTAGTCATAATAACATACCCTCACATAAATAAGCAGTTATTAATATGACTTCAGAAAGTAATAGATTTTTCCTTTGTAAAATAAAACTTATAAATAGATTAAATGCATTATCAAACTTGAAAGCACCATTCAGGTCCATTCATCCAGCATTCAATAATCAGTATATATAGATGCTTCTGGATGATGTCAAGTATATCACAGCAATGGAAAAGAATGAAAAGAACTGAGAAAGAGAAAGATGAATATTTTAGAAAACAGACTTGATTTTGTTTAGACACTTAGAATAGTACAAGGTCTTCTCTTTTACCATGCCCTAGACCCATATGAATAATTTCTCATCTATCATTACCTAATGAAATAACATTTCTCAGACATTCCTGAAATTACATCTTTCTCCCCTGCCCCCATTGTCTCCCTCCACTGGGATTTCAAATAAGGAACTGCCTAATTGGTCAGGTAACATAAAATTTTATTGTAAATTTTGGAAGGTTTATATAGAATTAAAAACTTTCTGAAGAAGCCCAATTTAAAAAGAGAGAGAGAAAATTGTTACAAGTTGCTGGACTCTTAAACTCAAGGAATATCATACAAAAAAAAGTTTAAACATAGTATGTTTAACAGCAAAGATAAAAAATTCAATTTGACTCTTTACCAATCATTCTAATCAGTAATGGAAAGAAAAATAATTTCTGCATGTTGAATGGTTAATGGGTATCATTTATATTTATGATTTCTAGTATTCAAAATAGGTTCCATGGTTCTTCAACTTAAAAAGAGTACACAGAAGCTTCAAATAGCGAATTATTTAATCAAAATTTCCCCCATTAGATCTAGTGGTAGGCCATTCTAATGAGATTCATACCAAATGCATTTCTTCTAATTTTCAGATACATTTTAATTAGAGATAACATCCATTAGTGTGGAGAAATCAACTCTTACATTTTCAGTATGTGTATGTTTGTGTGCATATGGGCACATATTTGTCTGTGTACAAATATGGAGGTATAGGTTTACACTATTGTGTATGTGTGTGCATGTATGTGTGAAAAGAGTAAGTGTGTGTGTGTGTGTGTGTGTGTGTGTGTGTGTGTGTGTGTGTGTGCTCCTCATGGAGCATCCAAATTCTCTTGTTTGCCCTTGTATTTTGAATTTATTGTATTTTCTTTTCTTATTGGTCCATACAATCTGGACATAAATCCTTTGAGACATAGTCAATAAGTTGAGTGGCCACCAAGCTCTGGTGATCTTGCCTGTCTCTACCCACCCAATGCTGAAAAGTGAACATCATCATACAGAGCTATTTCTTTTTATAAGTAGGTTCTAGGCATGTAATTTAGGTTATAATGCTTATAATGCAAGTAATTTACTGACTGAGGTATCTCCCCAATCCAATTTTGCAATGTATTTATTAAAACAAAAAAGCAATTAAAATTAAAGTAAGTTATGTCAAAATTAACAACTTATTTAAAAATCATTAGTATCTAATTGTTTTTAATGTATTTTATTATTATTTTATTTAATTATGTCATGCCTGTAGCCAGGTTGTTAGTAGCACTAAAGTGTATGAAATAATCACAGTATTTGAATATTCTCAGTTTCACTGAAATAGCTCACCTGCTTCCTGAACAAAGAGAGTGAATTTTGAATGTTTATCTAATACTTTCATATCCTTCCTTAACATTGATGAAAATACCAAGAAAGACTTATATGCTAAAAGCATGGTAATTCACCCTTTATGATGAGAATACAGGCATTTCATAAATACTAACAAAAGCATTCCCTGAGAATAACAACTTCACATAATAGAGAATAAATACATATTCATATATATATATATGCACATGTTTTATGGTGCTTAGATATATAATATAATGTCAGAGCCTTCTATAATACAGTATTGTCAAAATTCAATGAATATGCTTTTGTCTAAGTAACTGATAAGCCTGATAAGACTTTTGTTTTAGTATGGCTTTTTTCCTCAAGGGATAATATGATCATACCACCCCAATTTGGGGGTAGAGATCACCATGAGACAAGTAATTAATTAATCAAAACAATAGAGAGGTATCCTAGTCTGTAGTAATGGTAATGGAAATGTTAATACACTTTAGAAGAATGAGGGTGAGGAGGGTCATAAGATTCTTACCTGAGAGTATAATCATTATTGTCCCCTGTCCTCACCTACTTCAGGAGGTCTTTAGAGATTATAGAGTATGTAAGAAGTGGGTTAACTGAAAGAAGGACTCCCTAATGCAGAATTCATGAGTTCATCATCCATAGTGGGAAGGGACTTTGCTGTGTCTTATGTTTTAAAGTCACATAAGCTACTTACAGAACCCTTCCCCATGCTTTAAGAAGTAAGCCCAATTGTTTACTTAAGTTGTACCTTGGTAGAATCTAGAATAGGACCATGATTTGTTGGTGCCATAGCTGTATTGATTGAAGTTCTGTCTTCTCAAGATTAAAAAAAAAATGTAGTAGCTGGGCGGTGGTGGTGCACGCCTTTAATCCCAGCACTTGGGAGGCAGAGCCAGGTGGATCTCTGTGAGTTGGAGGCCAACCTGGGCTACCAAGTGAGTTCCAGGAAAGACGCAAAGCTACACAGAGAAACCCTGTCTCGAAAAACAAACAAAAAAATTGTAGTAGCATTCTTCTTGCTATATTCCTTTAAAAAATCGACAAAGATGCCCCCATCATGACTGTCTTAATTTGGGCTCAACCACCACAATGGACATGTTGAAGTGGACAGGGAAAATCTCATTAGGCCTCAACTCTATATACAAAGAACTGCAGTCAACTAACTAATGCAGAGGGTAGAAGAAAAAAGTCTTCTCCAGAGAGCATATCAATGGGTTATCTAACAACAAATGATCAGTCTTGAAAATATATGCAAACAAGTAACATTATACAGATTGAGCAGGTTGAGTTTATGTATATATATATATATATATATATATATATATATATATAAAGTAACAACAATTAACAAAAACAGAAGCCATGAATTTGAAAGAGAGCAAGGAGGGATATATGGGAGGATTTGGAGAGAGGAAGGGTAAAGGTGAAATGATGTAATTATATAATAATCTCAAAAAAAGAAGTAAAAAAGGTACCTGGGCAGCTAATGGTTTATGAAAAGCAATACATTAAATGAACTATTTCTAGTCTCTATAACAAAAATCTACTCTATAATGAAAAATATTTTGCTGTAGTCTTATCAATTTCTCACCTCCATTCTCTGTTAGCTTTTAAATGTTTCACAATATAAAATCTACTCTATAATGAAAAATATTTTGCTGTAGTCTTACCAATTTCTCACCTCCATTCTCTGTTAGCTTTTAAATGTTTCACAATATAAAGAGGAAGCTACAAAATGTGGTGGTAATCTAATTGTACTGAAATATTATTTTGATTGTATGTTAATAAATAAAGTTGTCTGGGGGTCAGAGCTATTAGAGCCATAGCAAGAGTGTGGCGGTGGTGGCACACGCCTTTAATCCCATAGATATCTGTGTGTTCAGGGTCAGAGCTATTAGAGCCATAGCAAGAGTGTGGCGGTGGTGGCACACGCCTTTAATCCCATAAGATCTCTGTGTGTTCAGGGATACAGTCAGCATTAGAGACATATACCTTTAAGACCTAGGGGGCTGTACATTCAGACAGTGACGAGGCAGTCATGTGTTTGGGTTTACAACCAATGAGAAGGCAGAACAACATACTATAAAAAAACGAACCGACAGGAAGTAGGTCTCTTTTTCGCGAAGCTGGGACAGCAGGAGGAAGGGTGAGATTTTAGCTCTGAGCTCTGACCTCTCGGCTTTCTCTTTTACATTGTTTCTGTGTTTCTTATTTAATAAGACGGTTGGATACATCAATAACAAAATGTTTCTAAAAGCCACATCTCTGAGACAAACTGGAAAATAAGCTTTTTCATATATGTATATAATGTTCTTAATCATATTTAACCTTATTAACTTCTTGTGACTATTTACTTCTACTCTTACCGTTCATTTTATCAAATATCCTCTCTTATACTTTGTAACACTGAGCATTAATACAATAAAAATGTTCTTGCACCACATTATCTGTAACTACATTAATAATTTTAAAGTATAATAACATTTGATTACAGTTGGAAGAGCATCAAAGTGAAAACTCTATTTAAGAATGTATTTTAGGGGACATAAATCATAAGAGATAAAAACAAAACTATTGCCATAGTTCATTCTGCTGCTGTAACAGAATGTGTGAGCTGATGTGATTTCTAAAGGAACAAGATTTATTTTGGCTCATGAAATGACTGGAATATCAAAGTACACTAGCATATGCTCATTTTCTGGTAAAGGTCTTATGCTGCTTTGATTCAATTAGACAGGCAAATGAATATGGGAAGAAAATAGGTCAAAGACTCACTCATATGATAAAATATCTTAATATATGCATGAAGGATCATTTCATTACCCAAACATCACTTCCTACACCCCCCTACACCCCACTTCCTGTAAGTATCCTTAAGTAGTAAAAATTAGTATCTTTAAGGAGTAAAAATTTCCATATGAAATTTAGTGTGCATAAACCATGTCCAAGGGCTAGAGAGATAGACGGCTTAGTGGTTTAGTGTACTTGCTGTTCTTATAGAAGACTTGGGTTCAATTTTTAGAACTCTTATAGAAGGTTATACTCATCTGTAACTCCCGTTCTACTTGATCCTATGCTCTATTCTTACCTCTATGGATACCAGGAATATATGTGGTAGGTATTCGTACATACATATAGGCAAAATATTCATATATAATACAAAAAGAAATCTTTTAAAATGCGTATCTAAGTAATAACAGATACTACAAATATGAAGTCTCAAGCACCTAAAAGTTAAAGAAACTTACAAACATAAATCCTAACCTGACTAACATAAAGCTTGCAATCTTCAACTTAACCTGATAAAACACTGTGACCAAAGTAACATACAGAGGAAACAGTTTATTTGGGTTTGTGATTCCACAGGATTAGAGTCTATGATTGTGGAGTGAAGGCATGGTGGCAGGAGTAGGAAGCTGTGTGTTCACATCTTTAACTGCAAGCACAAAACAGAGAGAGTAAACTAGAAATGGCATGAGTCTTAAAACACTCAAAGCCCACCTCTGGTAATATCCTTCCTCCAACAAGGCCACACCTTGTTGTAAATCTCCCAAACAATATCATCATGTTCAAAATGTCTGAGACTATGGGATACATCTCATGCAAACTATCACTAAGGGCAGGAGAAGGTCATGAGGTTCCACCCCTAACTGATGAAATATTGACAATTGATGGCTTCTGGGGGAGGAATAGTCAGTTTTCTTTAAGAGTATGGCCACTTATATCTTGACTGTGTTCCAGTAGATATATTCATACAAATTAGGGTTCTACAGCACAAATTAGCTCTTTAGAATATTACATAAAATAGGAAAGGAAGGTTTCCTGTAAGCCAGAAGATTTCCTGTGTCCTGGCCTGCTGGTGGCAGGACAAATCTCTCCCACTCACATCCCTGAAGTAAAAACACAGAGGCTTATATTACTTATGAACTGCATGGCCTATTGACTCAGTCTTCTCACTAGCTAGATCTTAAATCTTAAATTAACCGATTTCTATAAATCTATATTTTGCCACGTGGCTCATGGCTTACCAGTATCTTTACATCTTGCTTCTCATGGTGGAGCTAGCAGCATTTCTTTTGTTCTGCCTTTCTCCTTCCTCCTCTCTTGTTAGAATGTCCTGCCTAACCCTATTCTGTATAACCACTGGCCAAACAGTTTTATTTATCAGCATACAAAAAGACATTCCTCCCATTAGTTTCCAATCTCTCTCTCTCTCTCTCTCTCTCTCTCTCTCTCTCTCTCTCTTGGTTTTTTGAGACAGAGTTTCTCTGTGTAGCTTTGCGCCTTTCCTGGAACTCGCTTTGGAGACCAGGCTGGCCTCAAACTCACAGAGATCCACATGGCTCTGCCTCCCAAGTGCTGGGATTAAAGGCATGCGCCACCACCGCCTGGCTCACACTCTTTTAAAACCATTATTTCCCTGATACCAAACTAGAGAAATACAAAACAAGAAAGAAAACTTTTTTGGATTTGGGGATTTAGCTCAGTGGTAGAGTGCTTGCCTAGCAAGTCCTGGGTTTGGTCCTCAGCTCCGAAAAAGAAAAAAAAAATGAAAAAAGAAAGAAAACTTCAGACCAATATCACTCATTAACAAGATGCTGTAAAACTGAATCTAAACCATATCAAAAGATCTTTCATAATGGCCAGATTGTATTCATTCCAAAGATATAGGGATACCTGGCACATGAAAATGCTAGTGGAAAAAGCAGAAGTATAATTCAACTTATAAGTACAGGCAAAGACTTTGTAAATAGGACTCTGAAAAGTCAGAAAATAAAACCATCAATTGACAGATAGAAACTTTTGAAATTAAAAAGCTTCTGTAAAGCAAAGGACAGCATCATTCAAGTGAAGGAGCAGCCCACACAATGAGAGAAAATCTTTGCAAGATATTCATCCTGACAGAGGATAAGTATCCAAACTGTAAAAGAAAGTACAAAAACCTGAACACTAAGAAAATGAACAACTCAATTTTAAAAATAATCAAATAAGAGATTTAATAGAAAGTTCTCAAAAGAAGAATACAAATGGATAGTAAACACACATTCAATCAACATCTTTAGTCATGAAAGAAATACAGAATTAAACTACATTATTACCATATCTCACTCAAGTCAGAATTACCATCATTGAGATTACAAATAAGAAGAAATGCTGGCATGGATGAACGGAAAGGGGGTCCCTAACCAACTGTGGATTGGAATGTAACTAGTAAACCCATTCTGGAAAGTAGTCTTGACATTTCTTTAAAAATTAGGAATAGATTTACCATATGACCCAGCTATACAACTTCTGGGCCTATACCCAGAGGGTTTTCTATCTTGCTCGACATCCTTAATCATCAGGGAAATGCAAATAAAAATGACTCTTAGATACCACCTTACACCTGTCAGAATGGCTAAGATCAAAAACACTGAAGACAGCTTATGCTGGAGAGGATGTGGAGCTAGGGGAATTCTCCTCCACTGCTGGTGGGAATTCAAGCTTGCACAACCACTTTGGAAATCAATATGGCGCTTTCTTAGAAAATTGGGAATCAATCTCCCCCAAGTCCCAGCTATACCACTCTTGGGCATATACCCAAGGAATACTCAATCATACCACAAGGGCACTTGCTCAGCTATGTTCATATCAGCATTGTTTGTAACAGCCAGAACCTGCAAACAACCTAGCTGCCCTTCAACTGAAGAATGGATAAATAAAATGTGGTACATATACACACAATGGAATACTACTCAGCAGAGAAAAACAATGACATCATGAGGTTTGCAGGCAAATGGATGGATCTAGAAAAAATCATCCTGAGTGAGGTCAGCCAGTCTCAGAAAGACAAACATGGTATGTGCTCACTCATAGAAGGATACTAGATGTAAAACAAAGATAACTAGACTGCTACTCACAACTCCAGGGAGGCTACCTAGAAAACAGGACCCTAAGAAAGACACAGGGATCACCCAATGACAGAGAAATGAATGAGATTTACATGAACAACCTGGACATGAGTGGGGTAATGAAGGGCAAGGGTTGAGGCAAAGAGAGCTTAGGGTAGCAGGAGATCCCAGCTGGATCAAGAACAGAGGGGGAGAACAAGGAATAAGAGACCATGATAAATGAGGACCAGCCAGGCGGTGGTGGCACACGCCTTTAATGCCAGTACTCGGGAGTCAGAGGCAGGCAGATCTCTGTGAGTTCAAGGCCAGCCTGGTCTACAAAGCGAGTTCCAGGAAAGGCACAAAACTATACAGAGAAACCCTGTCTCAAAAAAGCAAAAAATAAATAAAAATAAATAAATAAATGAGGACCACATGAGAACAGGAAGAAGCAAAGTGTTACAGAGGTCCACAGAAATCCACAAAGATACCTCTACAATAGACTACTGGCAATGGATGACAGACAGCCCGAACTGACCTACTCTGGTGATAGGATGGCCAAACACCCTAATTGTCATACTAGAAACCTCATCTAATGACTGAGGGAACCTGGATACAAAAATTCATGGCCAGGCGGCAAGTGGAGCTCCAGGAGTCCAATTGGCAAGAAAGAGGAGGGTTTGTAGGAGCGAAAATTGTTGACACCAAATTTTAAAAAGCACATGGACAAATAGCCAAAGAAATGGAAACACATGAACTATGAACCAATAGGAGAGGAGCCCCCAACTGGATCAGGCCCTCTGGATAAGTGAGACAGTTGATTAGCTTGATCTGCTTGGGAGGAATCCAGACAGTGGGACCAGGACCTGCCCTCAGTGCATGAGCTGGCTCTTTGGAACCTGGGGCTTATACAGGGATACTTGGCTCAGCCTGGGAGGAGGGGACTGGACCTGCCTGGACTGAAACTACCAGGTTGAACTCAATCCCCAGGGGAGGCTTCGCCCTGGAGGAGATGGGAATAGGGGGGGCTGGGAGGAAGTGGGGGGAGAGTGGGCAGGAGGGGGGAGAACAAGGGAATCTGTGGCTGATATGTAAAATTTAATTAAATTATAAAATAAAAACATAAAATAAAATTTAAAAAAGGGAGGAAAAGGAAAATTCTGTTATAATTGCCATTATTGCTTATAAAATGATACAATTTTTTATGAACTCACTTGTAAATTTTTATTGCAAACTTTACAGAAGCCAGTAAAACAATTTTAAGGGAAGTATAATATTTATGCTAAGAAGCAAAAAATAAAAGTGGAATCAAATAAAGAATTAAAACCAGAGAAGATAAAATAAAATACCCAATAAGGGACAAGAAACAAATGACAGGTATAATTAACAGAAAACTACTTACAAATGTGATAAATATCAACTCCACGATGATAAATAATAAGTTATTAATAACTTAATTATGAATGGTCTAAATAGACTAATAGATACTGCCATACTGAAACTTAAAAAACAAGACCCAATTATGTGTTTCCATAAAATTGTTATTGAAAAAATGTCCTATACTCTAATAAATAACAAAAGAACAGAATAAGATCAAATAAAAACATCTGACTTACTATAACTCACAAGTCTCTAAAATAACATTCAATTTATAATTTAAATAAGAGCAAGAAGAAAATCCACGAATTTATGAAAAGGAAAATCATCCTATAATATTATTTCATGTCATTTCATTCACAGATAAACTAAAAATATGATGATCAGTAGCATTTATTCATGCACAAAATCCCTGAGTATTTAGGCTCCCACATTAAATATATCTGCTGTGCAATAATCAAGGGTAGCACAACTGATAGGTATTAAACACATTGTGTTGCATTAGGAAAATAATTTATACTTCAATTAGAAGTTTAAAAATATAGGTAAGAATGCATTAAAATAATTTTCAAGGTTTTGCTCTGTTGTATTCGAGTTTTTATGTATATTTAAATATAAAATGAAGAGCATATAGGACACTAAAAGCTCCTCTCATTTATCTTTCACAATTTTCTACTTTCTGTGATTGATGTTTGTCACTCAGTCATACTTACTTTTAAAATTTAAAATAAAAATTCAATGATTTACTCAGATAACATCAAATTCACTCATTCATTCATAAATAGTTATTCAATACTCATTCTGTCCCAAACATTCTCTGATATACCAGTGGCTTAACAGTAAATTAGTCCCATTTATTTCACCAAACAACCTTTTAGAGAGCTAATCTATTAAATGCTATTCAAAACTTTTGATGGACTCTTTATATCCCGCATTTTAAAAATATTTTTTTAGGGAGCTGAATCTTGCAGATGTCAAGTTACTTATAAACATCACATAGCTTATGAAAATAAAATCTGGGCCAAGTTTATAACCCAATTTTGCATTTGACTTTTAGAATAACTTCAGGAAATGACATTGCTCTTGTTACAGGAATTATGTACTATATTTGAGTGAGGGATGTTACTGAAAGCAAATTGGAAGATGATCAAAAACAGCTACTGAGCCCAATCTTGCTTATTTAATCATGCAGGATTTAATGGGCAGTCATTGATTTCTGTGTCTCCCTTTCATCCATCAGACAAATATTGAAGTCTGTATGGGAATTAGAATAGCTGAGATTCTTAGAGGTGATATTTGGGAAGGGACTTTATTTAGAGAAATCTTAACACAAAAATGTGAATATTTATTTTGAAACTTTATGAGAAATATTTGAAGACCAAAACAATTTGACAATGAAGTTAAGCAGTGTATATTTTTATCATGATGTGTCAGAGTCTCATTGTAGAACATTTCTGAATAACCTATCTATCCCTGCATAACTGCACAGGAAGTTGGTATTTTAAAACAATTATATAGTCATTAGTGACACATTTCTAGTTTTGAGAATATGATACTAGTATGCTGTCAACATAACATTGAGAACAGTAAGTACTGTAGCATGAATCTTAAAAGTTCTTATTAATAAAATCAAACCTGAGGTCAGTTATTGGGGTGAGCACTGGAAGATCAGAGAGCCAAAACAAGCCATAGCTACCTCACCTTACCAGATCCTCAGCTGGTTTTCCATCCTCAGACTGGAGGCCTCTGAGTCCTCATCCAGAATGGGTCTCAGCTGAATTGCTGCTCAAAAGCCTGAATGCTTAACCAGGCCAAATGCTTAACCTGCCAAATGCTTCTATGTGGTGGTAATCTAATTATACTGAAATGTGATTTTGATTGTATGTTAATAAATAAAGTTGCCCGGGGGTCAGAGCTATTAGAGCCATAGCAAGAGTGTGGCGGTGGTGGCACACGCCTTTAATCCTAGCATTCCAGAGATAAAAATCCCTCTGGATCTCTGTGAGTTCAAGGCCACATTGGAAATAGCCAAGCATGGTGGTGACACACTCCTTTAATCCCAGAAAACCAGCCTTTAATCCCAGGGAGTGGTGATAGAAAGCAAAAAGATATATAAGGCGTGAGGACCAGAAACTAGAAGCATTTGGCTGGTTAAGCTTTCAGGCTTTGGAGCAACACAGTTCAGCTGAGAGCTATTGGGATGAGGACACAGAAGCTTCCAGTCTGAGGAAACAGGACCAGCTGAGGAACTGGTGAGGTGAGATAGCTGTGGCTTGTTCTGTCTCTTTAAATAGATGAACAGACAGGAAATAGGGCTCTGATTCGGGAGGCTGGGACACCGCAGGCGGAAGGGTGAGATTTTGGCTCTGAGCTCTGACCTCTTGGCTTTCTCTTTCGCATTGTTTCTGTGTTTCTTATTTAATAAGAAGGTTGGTTACATCAATACTTCTAGTTTCTGGTCCTCATGCCTTATATACCTTTCTGCTTTCTACTACCACTCCCTGGGATAAAAGGCTTGCTTTCTGGGATTAAAGGCGTGATGAGTCACCATGCCTGGCTGTATCCTTGAACACATGGATTTCTGCCTCTGGAATGCTAGGATTAAAGGCATGTGCTACCACTGCCTATCCTTTAATATTTTGGCTGCTCTGTCTCTGACCCCAGATAAGTTTAACACAATCTTTGGGGGAATACAATACCACAAAGTACCAAACAATCTTTCTATGGCAGTTTTACTCATATCCTTCCTCTCCCATTCTTCCTCTTTTTCTTCTGTGTTTTGTTTTTCCTTTGTTTTGCTAATATAAGAAATTACCATCTGAATATCTTACAGTAGCTCATAGACTTATGGGATTACTTTCCTAATTACTAGCTGGACTAATCCATCTGCATGACACAGACACAATATTTCTGTATAACAACAACAAAAATGTTTTCACCTATTTGTGTACCTCTTTGATCTAACCTAAACCAGATGTTGCCATCTCTTCTCTCAAGGTATGCAGGATCCTCAGTTCTTTACCATCTATAATAATTCACTGTCAATATTTACTCGCAAATCAATTACTTCTCCAAATACAAACACAATGCTTCTCTTAATATTCACTGCTTACATGAAGTTTTTGAAATATTCCCATGTTAGTATTTCCCCCCATGAAAATTAACCTTCTGAAACGAAATTCTGAAAGTTCCACTCTTCTCTTAAGACACATCAGCATATTTCCATGACCTTAAACTTCAAACTTCTAAAAGTAGAATTCAAGAGCATTCCTTTTATCCCAACTAAACAATTTCTCACAAGTTATGACAGGATTTATTTTAACTAATGATTAGTCATGATGGGTTTTATGTGAAGTAATGACATGGTAAAAATTGTATATTAGAAATTTTACTGTAGTAGAAGAGTAGAAAGACTGGAGGTAGTCATTCTCTTGAATTTTCCCTCTCTTATGTTCCTAGAGTATATAACATCCTAATTTTTTTCAGCTTACTGTTCTCCATTTAATTACTCTTAATGGATGACCTTAGGATTAGATATTTAAAATGAGGATTTAGGTTTCATCACTTATCATTGTAAGAAATTTTGCTTCTTCTCTCAGCAATGTGAATATGAGCAGAGTCAAGATCTGCCTTACATTATTTTCTTTTAATGAAAATAGTTTTTTTTAAATCACATAATATATCCTGATTACAATTTCCCCTTCCTCTACTCCCAGTTCCTCCCCACCTCCACTCCCATCAGGATCTATCCCTTTCTGTCTCTCATTAGAAAAAAAAAAAAACAGGAGAGGATGGAGGTGGGGGTAATTGTGGGGGAGCTGGAGGATGGGAGAAAGGGAGAACTGTGGTTTATATGTAAAATGAAAAAAATTGAAATAAGAAGAAAACAAACAGACTTCCAGAGAATAATAATAAAAAACATAAATAAATAAATAAATAAATAAATAAATAAACAAATAAATAAATAAGATAAAACAAAAACAAACACATTGGAATAAGATAAAACAAACAAAATGAAAAGAGCTCAAGAGAATGCATAAAGAACAGATATAGACAGAGACCAACTCATTCTCAAACTCAGAAATCCCATCAAAACACTGAACTGGAAGCCATAATATATATGCAAAGGACCTGTAGGGTTAAAAGAGAAAAAAATATATAAAATAAAAAGTAAGAAAAAATTTTAAAAGAGCCCAAAATAAAACAACAAAAACTAAATCCTATTATAACATTATGAAAAAAGGAATCTCCAATGATGTCATCATTTTACATACCAACCACAGTTCCCCCTCCCTCCCCTCTTAATGCTCCTCCCAACTTTTTCCCTATAACACCTCCTCCCTCAACCCCCCATCCACTCCTCAAAGAAGATAACGCCTCCCATGGGGAACCAACAAATTCTGGCACATCAAGATGAGGCAGGCCCAAGCCTCCCCCTCCCACCCCCTGGCCACATCAAAGCTGAGCAAGGTATTCCACGATAGGAATGGGCTCCAAAAAGCCAGTTCAGTGCACCAGGGATGAATCCTGGTCCCACTGCCAGGGGTCCCACAAACAGACCAAGCCACACAACTATTATCCACATTCAGAAGGCCTAGTTTGGTCCCCTGGAGGTTTCCCAGCTGTCAGTTCAGAGTCAATGAGTTCCCATTAGCTCGGGTCAGCTGTTTCTGTGGATTCCCATCATGATCTTGACACACACACACACACACACACACACACACACACACACACACACACCGCACGATCATAAGTCCTCACTCCTTGTCTTGGACTGGACTAGCTGTGGATCTCTTCATCTGCTTCCATTAGTCACTGGATTAAAACGCTATGATAATTAGGGTAGTCACCAATATGATTGCAGGGGAAGGCCAGTTCAAAGAGTTAATTTTCTATTGGCCATCTACAGCTGGGCATGCAGTTTGTCTTTCTGAGAGTTGATTTTGCTAGTAAGACTCCCTTGGAGAAAACTAAATTTTCTTTTGCAAGTGGTTATCAGCTCGATATAGCTTCTGGGTTAGGGATGGGGGCATGTGTCCGTTTCTCCTCTCAGCTGTAGAACCTCATCTGGTATAGATCCTTGCAGGCCCTGTGCATGCTATCTCAGTGTCCATGAGTTCCTATACACATTGATCCTGTTGATTTAGATGGCCTTGTTTCTTTAGTATCCTCTATACACTCTTGCTCTTATAATCTTTGTACCTATCTGCAGCATTCCCTGAGCCCTGAGAGGAAGGATTTAATGGAGACATCCTATTTAGGGCTAAGTGTTCCAAGGTCTCTCACTCTCAGCATAATGCTTGTCTATGGGTCTCCTTATTTATTCCCATCTGCCGTGGTAGAAAGCTTCTCTGATGGAGGCTGAGCAAAGCACTGATCTATGAGTATTGAAGAAAGTCATTAAGTGTTATTTTAGTATTTGGTTTTACCATAGGTCTCTGGGCTATCTAGTCTCAGGTTCTTGGCTACCTAAGCATTGTTAGGTATGATTTCCCTCTTATGGAGTGGGCTCTGAATCAAATCAGATATTGGTTGGTTACTTCCACGAGGTTTGTGGCACCATTGCATTAGAATATCTTGTAGGCAGGACACTGTTGCTCAAATCTTAGATGGCCTTTTAATAAAAAACCCAGAGCCAGATATCAGGAGGAAAGCTGAAAGATGAGAGAAGCAAAAAAGCCAGCTACTAGTTGTTACCTCTACAAAATCTTCAGCCTAAAGAGAGTGCATTCCTGTTTCCTCATGCCTTAAATACCTTTCTGTGTCCTGTCACATTACTTCCTGGGTTTAAAGGCATGTCTCACCACTACTTGGTTCTGTTTCTCTTACATTGCCCAGTTTGGCCTTGAATTCATAGAGATCCAAATGGATGTCTGCCTCCTGAGCGCTAGGATTCCACCACTGCCTGACCTCTATGTTTAATTTAGTAGCTGGCTCTGTCCTCTGATATGCAGGTAAGTTTTATTGGGGTATGCAATATATCACCACATTTTCTTTTTTTGTCTAAAATAATAAAAGCTTATAACTAATATAATAAAAACTATATACAATAAGTACAAAAGTATTTACAATATATACAGGCAATAAATATATCAACAATGTCTAGTCCATTTGCATTTGACAAATTCAGAGAAAATTCTCCATTATCTATCCTATTTTGTGAATCCAAAGCATAGTATCAAATTCATCTTCTATCCTAATTTGCATTAGGAATCTTAAACTATCTTTTGATATCATTGAAGCTTATACACTTTATACTTCTTTAGTGAGATTCTTTTCTGAATTTGTTAACAAGGAAAACTATAACTATCTAAACTTCAACCCCCTCAGAGACCCAAGAAGGAAATATTAACTGAGTAACCAGGAAGTACAAACAAGCAACTTCCAAAATGTGAGAAATGACAGAAACAGCTAGCTGTCTGGATAGTCACTCAAGGTTCCTCTGCAGCATTGGGACATCCATCTTTAGCATACAGGCCTAGGACATCTGACAGACTTATGTCCTACCTTGCCTTGGCAAAATTCTGCAGTCACTTTCTTTTTTGTTCTGCTTATCCCATTTGGACAGCATACTATCAGCATTCTAGGCAAGGGCACTTTCTTGCTCAGTGGCTAAATTTTGCCACAAAGGAAGTAAACCCATAAGGAGTTTCTTCAATGTCATTCATCTTCTCTGAAGTAGATTGCTACTGCTAGGAGCAGATATGTTTCATTGTCATGAAAAAAAGAAAAAAAAAACCTATGTTATTAAAAGTCCTTAAATGCCGTATTCTGTAGATATCTGAAGTGTTTGAAGATGAGCTATCTATCTCAATTATAGTTGTGTTTAACCTTGAAAACATACCTAATATGACTACAAGCTTGATTGTAATGACTAAATATTAACTTGCATTTTTTTCTGTGATAAACATACTTTAATGTGATCATTTTATGTTTACCCCGCCCCCCACCCCACCCCAATCCACCCCCATTCCCACCTCCTCCAAGTCAAGGATTCTCCTGGGGATTCAGCTCAGCCTGGTAGATTCAGTTGAGGCAGGTCCAGTCCCCTCCTCCCTTCACCTACGCTGAGCAAAGTGTCCCAGCATAGGCCCCAGGTTCCAAAAAGCCAGCTCATGCACTAAGGACAGGTCCTGGTCCCACTGCCAGGAGGCCTCCTAAATAGTTCAAGCTAATCTACTGTCTCACTTATCCAGAGGGCCTGATCCAGTTCCATGGGGGCTCCTCAGCTATTGGTTCATAGATCATGTGTTTCCACTAGTTTGGCTATTTGTCCCTGTGCTTTTTCCTATCATGGTCTCAATATCTCTAGCTCATATAATCTTGCCTCTCTCTCAACAATTGGACTCCTGAAGCTCCACCTGGGGCCTGGCCATGGATCTCTGCATCTGCTTCCATCTGTCATTGGATGACAGTTCTACCATGACAATTAGGGTGTTCAGCTATCTGATTACCAGAGTAGGTATGTTGCTGGAGGGCTTCTCTCCTTGTTCCCCAAGCCCCGCAGGACCACAATCCACTTATAAAATAATCACTCAGACGCTTATATCACTTATAAACTGTATGGCCATGGCAGGCTTCTTGCTAACTGTTCTTTTATCTTAAATTAACCCATTTTTATAAATCTATACCTTGCCACGTGGCTGGTGGCTTACCAGAGTCTTTACATGCTCTTGTCCTGGCGGTGGCTGCAGTGTCTCCCCCTCAGCCTTCCGCTTCCCAGAATTCTCCTCTCTCCTTGTCCCACCTACTTCCTGCCTGGCAACCTACTTCTTGCCTGGTCACTGGCCATCAGTGTTTTATTTATATAGAGCAATATCCACAGCACTTCCCCTTTTTTTCTTTTTTTTTTAAAGGAAGGTTTTAACTTTAACATGGTAAAATTACATATAACAAAACAATTACCAAGCAAGAATTATAGTTATAATACTAAAGATGTCCTATCTATCTTATATTTGGGAGTTTAAGGTTTTATATCTAACTTATCTTTTATCATAACTGAGGAAATTACAACTATCTAGTTTTCAACCACATCAAAGACCTGAGAAGAAACATAATGGTACCTGAGAAATGGTAGATGGATGCAAGCAACTTTCAGGAATCTTGCAAGAGTAGACCAAGACAGCTGGCAGCCTGGACAGTCACCTAATGTTTCTCAGCATTGTTGGTGCATTCAAATTGGCTACAGGCCTAGAGTATCTGACAGACCATTTTCAGAAGCAGGAATTCTGAGACCATCTTACCCTGTCTTGGCAGAGTACAGTGGTTGCTTTCCTTGTGTCCCGCTTGCCCAGAAAGGACAGCATTGCATTTGTACTGTCAGCCATCAAGGCAAGGGCAGTTTTTGCTAGTAGGCCATTTTGTGCCAAAAAGACAAACTTCCAAATGAAAATGTCTTAGAAGCCCAACATTCTATCGGGATCAAATTGGTGCAGCCAGGAGCAATTGGGTCTCACGTCAACAGAATTCTAAGTTATTTAAATGCCATATTCTCTAGGTCTATGAAGTGTTTGAAGATTACCTATCTATCTGAAATATATCTATGTATACCTAGAAGACTTAACTAACATGGCTACAAATGTGATTATCATAGATGACTAATTATTAATCTATTTTTAATTATCCATTACAATTTTAAATGAGTTAAACATAATACCTCAAACAAGAATAGAAATTATATATACAGTATAACAAAATTAATTTAAAGTTTGTATCAATAAACTAAAGTCTATACCAATGTAAAACACTATATGGATGATATCCTATTAGCTGATCCAAAGTTAGATACATTCGAAAGCAT
Organism: Peromyscus leucopus; assembly: GCF_004664715.2. Lineage (NCBI taxonomy): Eukaryota > Metazoa > Chordata > Mammalia > Rodentia > Cricetidae > Peromyscus > Peromyscus leucopus. The sequence continues at coordinate 127,904,475 of NC_051083.1, forward strand.
GTTTGAAGAAGTAAAAAAAGTTTTGCCTCGCTGGGGACTGCAAATTGCTCCTGAAAAAATACAAAGAGGAGATTCTATTAATTACTTAGGATATAAGATAGAGCTACAAAAAATTAGACCCCAAAAGGTACAACTAAGAAGAGATAGATTGAAGACTAGCAGTTATAGTTACAACTTAGTATATATAATATCTTAGATAGAACATATTAAGTATTAGATTCAGGTTCTTTAGGATAGGACACCTTTGAATGATCTTTATAACATGCCGTTTACCTATGCTCTATACTTCTCTGGATTTTAGTATGTGTTTCTTGCTTGATATTGTTTGCATTGGTTGTAGTTACATCTTATCTAGGTCATTATCCCTCATTATTTCTGGACAATATTTGATAATCATTCCTTTGTATATAGTCTTGTATTAGTTTAGAACCTTCTTATTTAGACAAAAAGGTGGAGATGTAGTGGGTAGCCATTCCAGCTTGGATCTGAAAGTTCCAACTCCCATTGAGACTCTGGCAACTGTCATGCCTATGAGGCGGGGCGAGGGGAGGCACTGGAAACCCGAGAGCTGGATGGACCAGCGCTCGCTCTGTGTGCTCTCTCTGTGCCTGGACCCTGGACGGTGGAGGTTGACCGAGCAGAGCTCCAGAGAACACCGCTGGATTGCGATACACCTTCCCCAGACCCCCGCAACCTATCTATTCTTCCATTTGTAAGTCATCCACTAAATAAATCTTCCTTTTAACTACGTGGAGTGGCCTTTATAATTTCACCAATATAGGTAAGTTCAGGTTTTCTCTTGACCATTTCTAGTAGTCTATTGTGGGGGTATCTTTGTGGATTTCTGGAGACCTCTCTAGCACGTTGCTTCTTCTTATTCCCATGGGGTCATCATGGATGAAGCCTACTTGATCATGGTGAATAATTGTTTGGATGTGTTCTTGGAGTCTGTTTGCCAGTATTGTATTGATTATTTTCTGTCAATGTTCATGAGGGAGATTGGTCTGTAGTTCTCTTTCTTTGTTGCACCTTTGTTTGGCTTGGGAATCAGGGTAATTGTAGCCTCATAGAAGGAGTTTGGTAATGTTCCTTCTGTTTCTATTGTGTGGAACAATTCAAAGAGTATTGGTATTAACTATTTTTTGAAGATCTGGTAGAATTCTGTGCTGAAACCATCTGGTCCAGGCATTTTTTTTTTTTTTTGGTTGGGAGACTTTTAATGACTGAATTTATTTCCTTAGGGGTTATTGGACTATTTAGATGGATTATCTGGCCTTGATTTAACTTAGGTATGTGGTACCTACCCAGAAAATTATCCATTTCATTTAGATTTTCCATTTTTGTGGAGTAGAGATTTTTGAAGTATGACCTGATAATTCTCTGGATTTCCTCAATGTTAATTGTTTTGTCTCCCTTTTCATTTCTGATTTTGCTGATTTGGTTGCTCTTTCTCTGCCTTTTGGTTAGTTTGGACAAGGGATTTTCTATCTTGTTGATTTTCTCAAAGAACCTACTCTTTGTTTCATTAATTCTTTGTGTTGTTTTCTTTGTTTCTATTTTATTGATTTTAGCTATCAATTTGATTATTTCCTGGTGTCTATTCTTTCTGGATCGCTTTGCTTCCTCCTGTTCTAGACTGTTCAGGTGTGCTATTAAGACATTAGTTTAAGATTTCTCCAACATCTTTATATTGATATTTAATGCTATGAATTTCCCTCTTAGGACTGCTTTCATAGTGTATCATTGTAGCTAGAGTTTTCCTGCCTTGCCCACAGTCAGGACAAATCTTTGTCACACACCAGTCCCACAGTTGCTCAGACCCAACCAAGTAAACATAGAGACTTATATTGCTTATAAACTGTATGGCCATGGCAGGCTTCTTGCTAACTGTTCTTATAGCTTAAATTAATCCATTTCCATAAATCTATACCTTGCCATTTGGCTTGTGGCTTACCGGCATCTTCACATGCTGCTTTTCATGGTGGTGGTTGGCAGTGTCTCCTTCTGCCTTCCTGTTCTTTCTTTTCTCTGGTGTGTTAGTCCCGCCTATATTTCCTGCCTAGCCACTGGCCAATCAGTGTTTTATTTATTGACCAATCAGAGTAATTTGACATGCAGACCATTCCACAGCACTTCCCCCTTTTTTAAATGGAAGGTTTTAACTTTTACACATCTCCAAAGCCAGCTTGGTATATTTGGGAATTTGGGCATAGCTTCTCTTACTACTTCCTGCTGAAGGGGGGCGCTGTATCTTATGGGGACACAAAGAAAATTTTAGGATTATGAAGTAGTCCATGAGGGTTTATTGTCTGAGCCAGTTGCCTTGAAATGGTTCTGGATATTGGATCATCTGGGCCTTGGTGTCATCAGAGACCTTTCAGGGGGTCTTGGCTGGTCAAACCTGATGTAACTTAATCTGGAACAAATCCATAGCCTCTGGCTTTCTGTGGAAACAAAAGCAGAGCCTCCTTTCCAAAGCAACATATCCTTACATCCAAATTTTGAAGTCAAGGTACCTTTAAAATATACATTTTGGCATAGCTCAACAATTTTGCAATCAAAAGTTTTTCTTCAGTTACGAATATCAAAAAGAACACTATCCAGATTCTCTGTTTGGTAGCCATCTTTACATGGCTTATTTTTAATATTACCTTGAGCCTATTGCTTTAAACTGCAGCATTCTAAGACTGAAACAGCACTGTTGTTGTGGCTGCTGGCTCTGCCCACTTCAGCTTCCCAACATGGTGGTGGTATGCTTTCCGCCAGCTCTGGGAGCCATCAACTCTCATAAATAGTGTGTCTCTGCTTCTATCAAAGTAGCATGTAGCCCAGAAACCTCTTTTCTTGTTTTGTACTAGCAAAGGCTAAATCCACGACGCAGCTTAATGTGCCACTTGCAGAGGCCTCATGCCTACCATAGTAGCTCAAACATGCAGGCTGCCACTAACTTGAGAGAAATAACTAGGAACTGTTTTTAGCTCTGTTTTAGAATCTTTTTTCTCAGGTTTCAGGTGGAAACTCGTGCCAACATGCTGGATGCCATTTGTAGATGTAACCAACTGTCTAATTAAATAAGAAACACAGAACCAATGCAAAGAAGAAAGCCAATAGATCAGAGCTAAGAGCCTTATCTGCCTTCTGCAGCTAGCCTCTTCAGCCAAGAGACCTCTCTGAAAGAGATCTACTTCCTGTCCGTTTGACTTTATACAGACTTTCTGTTCTGCCATCTCATTGGTTGTAAAACCAACCACATGACTGCCTTGTCACTGTCTGTTGGCTGTATCCTTGAACACACAGAGATCTACCTAGCTCTGCCTACGAAGTGCTGGGATTAAAGGTGTACACCACCAACGCCCAGGTTTGCTATGGCTCTAATAGCTCTGACCCCTGGGCAACTTTATTTATTAACATGCAGTTAAAATCACATTTCAGTACAAATAAAATATCACCATATCCCATAAATTTGGGTATGTGGTATATTCATTTTCATTAATCTCTAGTACGTCTTTTATTTCATTCTTTATTTCTTCCTTAACCCATTGGTGAATCAGTTGAGCATTATTCAGTTTCCATGATATTTTAGGCTTTCTGTAGTTTTTGTTGTTGTTGAAATCTAATTTTAAGCCATGGTGATCTGATAGAATGCAGGAGGCTATTCCAGTTTTTTGTGTCTGTTGAGATTTGCTTTGTGGCTAAGTATTTGGTCGATTTTAGAGAAGGTTCCATGGGATACTGAGAAAAAGGTATATTCTTTTTGTTAGAATGGAATGTTCTGTAGATATTAAGTCCATTTGAGTCATAACATCAGTGAAGTCCTTTATTTCTCTGTTAAGTTTCGATTTGGGAGATCTGTCTAGTGGTGAAAATGGGGTGTTGAAGTCTCAACTGTTAATGTGTGGTTAATATGTAGTTTAAGCTTTAGTAATGTTTCTTTTACATATAAGGTTACCCTTCTGTTTGGGGCATAAATGTTCAGAATTGAAACTTCATCTTGGTGGATCTTTCCTGTGATGAGTATGTAATGCCCTTCTTGATCTCTTTTGATTGATTTTAGTTTGAAGTTTGTTTTGCAGGATAACAGGATGGCTACACCAGCTTGCTTCTTATGACCATTTGATTGGAAAGAATTTTCCTATCCTTTTATTCTTGGTAGTGTCTATCTTTGAATTTGAGGTATGTTTCTTGTATGTAGCAGAAAGATGGGTCCTGTTTTTGTATCCATTATGTTAGCCTGTGTCTTTTTATAGATGAATTACATCCATTGATATTAAGGGATATTAATGCCCAGTGATTGCTCATTACTGTTATCTTTTGGTGGTAGTGTATGTGTCCTTCTCTTTTTTTTGGGATTTTACTGCTGTGGTATTATCTATAGCCTGTGTTTTCATGGGTGTGTCTGACTTTCTTAAGTTGAATTTTCCTTCTAGTGCTTTCTGTAGGGCTGGGTTTGTGGATAAGTATTGTGTAAATCTGATTTTGTCTTGGGAAGTCTTGTTCACTCCATCTATGATGATTTAAAGTTTTGGTGGGTATATTAGTCTAGGCTGGCATCCATGGTCTCTCAGCATCTGCATTACATCTGTCCAGGTCCTTCTAGGTTTCAAAGTCTCCATTGAAAATTGGATGTTATTCTGATGGGTTTGTGTAGCTAAAGTTTTCTTGCCTTGCCCATAGTCAGGACAAATCTGTCATCCGCCAGTCCCACAGCCTCTCAGACCCAACCAAGTAAAGACAGAGAGTTATATTGCTTACAAACTGTATGGCCATAGCAGGCTTCTTGCTTACTGTTCTTATAGCTTAAATTAATCCATTTTCATAAATCTATACCTTGCCACATGGCTTGTGGCTTACTGGCGTCTTCACATGCTGCTTGTCATGGCGGTGGCTGTCAGTGACTCCTCCAACCTTCCTGTTCTCTCAATTCTTCTGTTAGTCCTGCCTATACTTCCTGTCTGGCCAATGGCCAATCAGTGTTTTATTTATTGACCAATCAGAGCATTTGACATACAGACCATCCCACAGCAGGTTTGTTTTTATAAGTCACTTGGCCTTTTTCTTTTGCTGCTCTTAATATTCTTTCTTTATTCTGTATGTTTAGTTGTTTAATTATTATGTAACAAGGGTATTTTGGGGGGACTAGTCTGTTTGGTGTTCTATAGGCTTCTTGTATCTTCACAGGCATTTCCCACTTTAAGTTGGGAAAGTTTTCTTCTCTGATCTTGTTGAATATATTTTCTGTGCCTTTGAGTTGGTATTCTTCTCCTTCCTCTATCCCTATTATTCTTAGGTTTGGTCTTTCCATTGTGTCCCAGATTTCTTGGGCATTTTGTCTTATGACTTTTTTGGCATTGGTATTTTCTTTCACTGATGAATCCATTTCCTCCATTGTATCCTCTACACCACAGATGCTCTCTTCCATCTCTTGTATTCTGTTGGTTACGCTTGCATCTGTGTTTCCTGTTCGTTTACTCGGAATTTCTATTTCCAGCATTCCCTCTGTTTGTGTCTTCATTGTTTCTATTTCCCTTTTTGTGGGGCATTTACCCACCACCCCCACAGCTTCCCAGAGTTTTCTTGAGTACGATCAGCAGGAAATATTAGATAGAAGGATTTATAGCAGAGAATCTTGCAGAGATAAACAGATAGAAAATAAAGGATAGCCTCGAGAGGGCCTGGAACCTATTCCAACGGGCCCCGACTGTCGCTGGTCCAGGGTTTTTATAGAGACTCCAAGGGGTGGAGCAAAAGACCTCCTCCCCCAGCACAGCCAAGTGCAGGCCATCTCAGACACCTGCACTCAGGCACATGGTCCTCATGATCCTCTATTCGGACCTGCTGGGTAAAGCCACGAGGAACTCGAGAATGGGCTCCCACAGGTCCCCCCTTCTTAATATATAAAAAAATAACTATTAATGACTTACAGCAATCTCCATAGCTGTTACACCTCCCAGTATGGGAGTAGAGGATGATATAGATGGCATTTCTCTTTTGAATTAGGTCCAAGGTGACCACAGCAGTCTTAGCTGCCTCAAGCCCTTTCTAAACCAAAAACTCTTAAGGAGACTTCAAACTTAAAGAATCTCTTAGCTTCATCATTACCATTAACAGGTTAACATAAATATTGATATACATAGTCACAATTCTCTCAATCTTACAACTCAAAGCAAACTCTTAACAGAAACATTTAAATTAGCATATATGGTGCTATATATAGTTAACAATTACTCCGTCTTACAACTTTAACTCAGTCATTTGAATTTTCTTGTTAACAGAACATAGGAAAAACTTCGATGTATTCACATCAAACTTAAACATGTCCTCAACTCCACAAAACCAGGGTGTATTAATATCAATAGGTTTCTGCAAACATAATTCAATCTCATAACTCCTCCTTTTCTTTATAATTTTTTAAACAATCTCAAACCTAGTTAGAGGAACCCAAACTTATACAATTCCTACAAACCCATATTGAAAAGCAATATTTTCAATCTAACCATTAACACTTTGAAAACTTTTAGCAAAACATCCAAAAGCAGTTTCTTAATAAAACTCTTTACACACTTTAAAAGTAGTCTCAGTATACCCCATTTGCATTTCTTACTAACAAAACATGACATTAAAACACTCAAACAATTTAAATTAAATAGACTAAAGAATATTAACTCTCCCTTTTCTTTATAATTTTAAGCAAAATCTCAAGGCTAGTTAGAAAACCCAAACTTTTCTGTTTAAACAGTTCCATTTGTAACACAAAACCAGTTCCATAAGTAATTCGATTTTTACATAAACAGTTCCACAAAACAATTCATGAATCACCAGTTAATAAAGCATATACACATACACAAAATTGCATCTTGATTCTAAGTAGAAATACATTTCTTCATTTAAACAGTTCCATTTTTAACCCAATTCCAGAAAACTGTTCCTAGGTCATTACTATAAGTAAGCTCAAAATTGTCCCATTACAATGAAATCTCTATTATTCATTTCATTTAAGTACCAAATTCAAATAATAAATATTGGTACTAGCCTTCCAAATTTGAAGAAATCCATAACAAAAATGTTTTTGTAATTTTATCTCATTTTAAGTTCAAAAAGTTCAAACAAGAAATAAATTCTGGCATCAGGCTTTCACTTCCAAATATGAAGAGATGTTTTTCAACCAAAACTTTTTGCAGTTAATTTTTGTTCAAACAAGTGTCTCTGCAACTTTTGTTCTCATAGACAGACCTTTTTAGTTATAGTAATATTTTAAACCGCACCGTTTTTGCTGTTAGCTCAGGTTTTTCTGTGCTGTGTTGATATTCCACGGATCTCAACTGCAGATGCCTTGTGCTTGTTCTGGCGTCCGCCATTCTTAGCTTCTTAGCGGCTTCTGGAGCTTTTGAAACCATTCAGACTGGCTACTTTTCAGTCTACTAGGACACTATCTCCTGTGTCTTAGGTGTTTTCACCATATACATTAACAGACTCACACTTAACATTTACACTTTTTCACAAACTCACATAACATGTGCTTAAGCATAAACTCACTCAACATTACACATTTTTACAAACTCACATATTAACATCTACTTATTTATACTTTAAGGAAACTATAGAACTACTTTAGCAAATATATTTCTTATTAATGCTTATATACTTATCTTATTTCTTAAACTTACATTTACAACTAGCATCTTACAAGCTTATTACTACATGTCTTAAGACTACCTTAGATACTTCTTACAAGCTTATATTCTTAAAGGAACTCTATAGATCTATTTTACAAACTTATATAGGCTACCATTAGCATATATCTAACTTAAAGAACACCTAAAGATTTCTTAACACAGATCTAACAAGACAGAATTTTTACAAACTCATATATATTATTTTCATCTTTCTACTTCTTACTCTTAATTATTATCACCATCTCTATTAGAAAGACTCTCTTAACTAGACAGGAAGTACGTACATCATTTCTAAAGTTTAGAGTTTATAGTCAGCTTTGTTATAAAGCACTGGGATTTAGTGAGTGTTGTCATTATAGAGTTGTGATACTTGTTGCTAGGGGACTGTAACATTCTCAGTGTAATATTCTCAGGACGAAGCCACACTCCAAAGTTGCCAGTTCTCTCAGCAGTTCCGGACAGGCAAAGATGCACTGTCAGCGGTAAACAGTTTTTAACTAGAGGCTGTCCCTTCACCCAAATTCATAATAGTTCCCCTAAGAACTTAATTCAGACAAACGTTTCTATCACAGCAGTACTTTTGGTTTGCTCTACTGAAAAACTTCACACTGAGGGTGAAATTATCATATTTAGCTACTGTAAAGCTCTTCGCCAATACTGCACAGCTATTAGGTGATATAAGGTATTTTTCTAAAGGAGCTAGTAAAGCCAAAAGTGGCACAACTCTGAACTCTTATTTCCTCACTGTTTGCATTAAACCAGTGACAAAACCTCAGAAGCACTAATCGAGCCACTTTCATTCTGGTTCCTTTATAGGAATGTCATTGGAGATGACTTTTCTTAGTTCCACACTCCTTACCAAACGCTCCGGTAACCACGGAGCTTCATTCTCCTCTTGTGAAAAAACACAAACATGTCCTTGACCCGACCCCATATTAACACAGGATCAGGACCCTTCCATAATCCCGAGCAGGGATCTTTCCATTTCACTTGAGTTTCAGGATTTAGTATTTTCATTTCATTAGCTTTAACTCCTGATGTTATTAGCAGCGGTGATATTTAGTATTGATTTCTTATAAGGAACTTTCAGGTAAAGCAACACTTTTGCAAGACAGCTAGATTTTCTGAAGTTTGTTTCCCATCTATAATGCAGTCGTTTCTTTTTGAATTCCTATTTCCTTGTCTCCTTATTAGATTTGCAAAGGAATTACTCATTGCAGGCAGTTTGTTCAAAAGGCAAAGAACCTTTTTAATTGCAACATAAGTTTCTCCATATCTAAGACAACGTTCAGTGTATAAACTGCTTTCCCTTGTTTTAAGGGTTTTAAAGTGGCTTGTTTGCTCTTATAGGTAGCTTGTTGTCATCCAACTACTGTAAAAACTTTTCACAGCTATTAGGATAAATAAGGCATTTTACCAACGGAGCCCCAAACCGCGAAGCACCTAGTTCCATATCCTTTCAATTTTTCATAGGAACTGACACTTAAACCCTTAGACGATTTTCCTCCTTATTTTTAAAAGCTGTATTTTAAGTTTAGAGCTGACAAAAGTGTTTCAGGGCAATGTCACCATCTTTAGTGGAAAAACTACCTTTCCCAGAATGCATTTCCCTTATATCAGTCCATAATAATATCAGTCCCATATCAGTCCCTTATATCAGTCCCTTATATCATTTCCCATAGTTCCTATCGGGTTTGAGAGTCAACTGGTTCTCTTTTACCAGACTTGCTTACAAATTCTTGCCCGGGAGGTTTGAACAAAGTTTTTTGCTTTTGCAATGGGAGATTTGAACAAGCATTTTACATTTTCAGCTATGGGACATTGGGAGGTTTCTATTCTCCTCAGCTGGCTTCAACAGGTGTCTCTCCTTCATTAGACACTGGCCACTGAATCAGAACCACACCTGCCTCGTTAGCCGGCATTGAGGCTGGCATTTCTGATAGCAACTTTCCTCAGGGCTTGTGTTTGTTTTAGCCAGTCAGTGAAAAACAAGATCATTTACAACAGCTTTTCCATAGCTCCTTCGGAGATTTTCTCCCACTGATTTATCTCATTTTGCTTGTTCCTCCCCCCCCCCCAGGTATCTGAGGCACTGTTCCTCTGCTAGCTGCTTTTGGAGGTAGGGGCTTTTTCTCTCCTCCTGAATCTGCCACCTCCAATTCTAGCAGCTTTGTCAGGTCATGCATTTTCTGGGGAGGAATCTGTCCCCTCTGTTTCTTCAGAGTCTTTCTCCCAGACAGTTCCCAGTTTGTTCTCAGTTTATCCCCTCTACTCCAGAAACAGTTTCCGACACTACAGTGGCAGCTTTCCCTACTACTGAAGGTAGGGGTTTTTTGTCCGTTTCTGTTTTCAGGGTCTGTGTAGTTTGCATACAGACTGAAAATCTAACAAGGGAAGTTTTTGCCATCTCTAAAATCCCATTAGGACAGGTGCTTTGCCTCATCAGGCCTTCACCTGGCCCAGTCCCCGAGTGGGTTGCTTTTGCTTGTCTGGGTGCTCAGGACAGAGCTTATGCCAGAGGCAATCACCCCTCAGGGCTACACTCCCTCATCTCAGGGAGTCAGTTGAAACAAAGCTTTTCTCAAAGAGGTGCTTTCTCTGACAGAAAAAGTTTTACTCCAGGATAGTTCTGTTCTGTCCTGGCTGGGCTCTTTCCCGAGACAGCGTTCTGACTCAGCAGCACAACTGCTTCAGACACAGTTCAGCTTTACTGTTTTCCCGGAAAGGTCCTTTCTCTGATAGGAAAGCTTTTTCTCAGATTTCTTTTTGCAGGTGTGGACCTATCAACCCGGGACCTGTAGGAAAGTGGACAACTGTGCCATTCCCACCAGCTTTAGCTTTGTTTATTAGCAGTTTTCCCCTGGGTCCTGCACCTTCCTGCCTCAGCTCTGTGCTCCAGGGAGTTTACAACTGCAGGGACCCTAGTATCCCCAAAATGCACTCCAACTCAGAGACGCTGGCCAGTTGCCTCTGGGTTTTTTGGTCAGAAGTGAGGATACAATGCTAACAGAGTTTGCATTGCTTCAGGAGATCTTTGCATTAAGATGATTAGGAGCACCTTTTCATTCTGAAACACTCACTCAGACAAAACCCTTGATGCCTCAGCTCAGCTGTAACTGAAAAGCCTGGTTTTTCTGCTTTTCTCAGGCAAAGTTTCCTGCCCTTTGGGGCTCTCTATAGCTATTCACCCACACTCTCCCCAAGTGTTTCCCTCTGACCCACTGTCTTTTACCAGCTTGAAGAGAGAGCTTAGAAGAGGTTTTTAGGAACTTGTACTTGCCTCCTGCATTGCAGGGAGGATTTTTAAAGCTTGAGAGAGAACTTAGAGGTTTTGCTGTCTTAAGTTTGTTGTTTTCCCTTAGAGCTAATCACAGGTGGTCCCCATACTAATATCTTCAGGTGATTCTACTCTCCTCTTTCTGAGAGAGGTTAGTGGCTTTAGTTTTTAAGTTTAAGAGCTTTTGAGAAAGATTAAGGCTTTTTAGATTTTCCCCCCAAGTTTTTCAAGAAAAGCTTTAGAGTTTAAGAGAAAGGTTTTTTTTTTCCCCAGGAGAAAGACCAACTTTTCCCAAAACTTTCCAACTTTAAACTTTGACTTCTTACACTCCCATTTTTGCCTCAGGGAGAAATTCCTTTCTCCTGCTGCTTGGACTTAGCATTTCAGCTGTCGCCAGGTCAAAAGCTTCCATAGGAAACTTTTTCTTCCCCATAAGCTCAAAGAAGAGCTTTTTTACTACTCAAAAAGCCCAAAGAAAGATTTTTTCTTCCCAGTTTGCTTTCAAGTCCCCCAAAGTTAGAAAATTGAAGAGTTTTTCTGTCTAGTTGCCTTACTTATTTTTTCCTACACAATCTTGCACTTCTGAGTTTTTCCTAAATTATATTACTACCCTATGCCTTATACTTATCACAGATAGAAATTGAGAAAGGGATAGAAGATAGAAAATTTTGACAGAAGAGAATTTCGCTGCAGCATCGTACATCCTTCCAGTCAGCTTTCCTTTTCTCTCGAGGATAAAACCCCTGCCTTCCCAATATATATATATATATATTCCATAACACGGGCATGCCTTTCCACTGGCAGGGCTGACTCAGCACTTTCACCAAAAACTCTGTATTAAAACTATTATTTTCCTTTATCTTTAGTCCCTATTACTTTGTCTTAAGTCCCTGTTCATTTGTCTTTAGTCCCCCCTTTTTTGTTCCCCCTTTTTTTCTTCAGTCCCTTTTTTTTCTTTTTTCTTTAGTCCCTGTTCATGGCACCATTCTGTGGGCGTTTACCCACCACTCCCACAGCTTCCCAGAGTTTTCTTGAGTGCGATCAGCAGGAAATATTAGATAGAAGGATTTATAGCAGAGAATCTTGCGGAGATAAACAGATAGAAAATAAAGGATAGCCTCGAGAGGGCCTGGAACCTATTCCAACGGGCCCTGACCGTCTCTGGCCCAGGGTTTTTATAGAGACTCCAAGCGGTGGAGCAAAAGACCTCCTCCCCCAGCACAGACAAGTGCAGACCATCTCAGACACCTGCACTCAGGCCCGTGGTCCTGATCATCCTCTATTTGGACCTGCTGGGTAAAGCCACGAGGAACCCGAGAACGGGCTTCCACACCTTTTCAGGTCTTGATCTGTTTCCCTCACCCGTTTCATAACTTTTTCATGGTTTTAAGGGATTTATTGTTTTCTTCCACTTTATTTATCTTTTCCTCTAGTTCTTTGTAGACTTCTTCCCATTTTTTGTTTGACTTTTTCTCATTTTCTTAATTGATTTCCTCTACTTTTTTTGTTTATTTTTTCCTCAATTTCATTTTTTTTCTTGAAAGGCCTCTAGCATCTTAATGATGCTATTCTTAAGTTTGCTTTCTTCTGTTTCTTCCACCTTGTGATGGTCATGTCTTGTTGTTGGAGAAGGGCTAGGTTCTGGTGATGCTGTATTGCTCTTTGTGTTGTTGTATGTACTTCTGCCTTGACATCTACCCATCTCCTCATCTAAGAGGTGCCTGTGTCTGATCAAGTAGCTGTTTCTCCACTCCGTGTTTTTTGTGTCTGTGTCTCAGGGGGCCCTTCTGGGTCTAATCTTAGCTCTTCGTTTGATGGGAACAGGCAGCTTCTGTGTCTCAGCGAGTTGCTCTTGGGTCAACCCAAGCTAATTGAGTCTGTGACTCAAGGATTCATTGTTGGTCTTATCAGGCTCTTGGTCCAGTCAAAGCTGGCAGATTCTGCATTTCAAGAATCTTCTCTTGGTCCAATGAGAGGTGGTAGATTCTACTTCTCAAAAAGTCGCTCTTGGTCTAATCAGGTCTAGCAGATTCTCTGTCTCCTGAGTTTACTCTTTGTCCAATGGCAGCTCTTTGTCCAAGAGAGCTCTCTCTTTCTCTGGGCTAGATTGGAGTTCTCTGAGCAGGACAGGAACTCTATGGGCCAGGTGGGAGCTTTCTGGGTCAGATGGGAGCTCTCTGGGCCATATGGGAGTTCTCTGGGTCAGATGGGAGCTTTTTGGGCCAGATAGGAGCTCTGGGCCATATGGGAACTGGGGGCTTGTCTCCAAGTCTCAGAAAGTGGTGGGGGTCTTGAAGGGATGTGTGTGGGGGCAGGGCATGTAGATTGCAGGGTCTGCTGGGTGGTCTTGTAGAAAGGGAACCTTCCCGCCTAAGCCCTGCCCACTGGCAGGCAACTGGGTTCAAATTGAGTGGGTCTTCCCAAAGAATGGCTGAGGCCCAGGGATGGGACCTAAGGGCAGGCCTCCCTGTGTATGAACCCATTCACTAACTTGTGGGCCATATGGGAGCTCTGGCTAACTTGCATTTTTTATCCCAATTAGTTGGTAAAAATAACCTCAAGGACTAGCAATTTGCATTACATTGTTAAATCAATTGTATAGGTACAATACCTTGAATAAGATTAGAAATACATGTATTTTCTAACAAAATCAATCTCAAATTTGTATCAGTATATATAATTTGTATACAATATACAAAAATCCAATCCAATGTAAAATATTTAAAGCTATTTGTTGCTTTTTAAAAGTAGATTCAATAATATACTTTTTATCTTTATATATATATATATTCTCTCTCATTCCTTTTCAGAGGACTCTTTTCTTTTCAGAGTAGATTCTAGCCTTTTATCCTATTATTTCTATATCTCTTCTTTAAGAGTAAATTCAATAATCTACCTCTTACCTATATCCTCTTTTTTACTCTCTTTTTTTTCAAACAAGAATCCTGAATGTAATATCCTTGTTTAGCTTTTTTTTCTTCACCATTATCAATTAACAACTTGTAACCAATGTTTCTAATCAATGACAATTTTCCATAACCCATTGAAAGACCAAAAACCACCCACCCCACCTCTTGGCATTGTAGGTATCATGTTCTTAAAATTACTTCCTGCTGTCTTGGGGATGAAGGTATCTTTAGGGGTCCTGAAAAGAAAATTTTTGGGTTAATTGTCTAGTCCTGGGAGAGGTAGCTGTATCATTCATTGTCTAGTCTCTACATAATGTGAAAATGCAGGGCTTGTCTCAAGTCCTTGCTGGATCATCTCAGCCAGCCATCTTGAAATTGTCCTGAGCAGTTTGTAGTCCAAAACTGATATTTGGGTGATGTTTGTCAGCTTAGTGGTATTCTCACCATCCTGGCAGAATTATTGTTGTGGGGCCCCATCAACTTTTTGGAGACTTTAAAGTTTGCATTTGTCAGATTATTCCATTTCTTGGTAATTTTTTCCAGGTAGCTCTCCCTTTTTCTTTGGATGCTTATTTGCCCAAATGACTTTAAATTCCTCAAGATGGTTGTTTTTATTTTTCTGAAAAGACAAAATCAAAACCCTTCCCAACCCTAACTTTGAGGTGGTTTCCCTTTTCCAATCTTTATCAATTTTGATTTATATTTTCTCCTTATTTTTTTAACTGTTCTATCATCCAGGGCAGTAAAAGAATTAGGTTCCTGACTTGCTCTGAGAAAGAGTTTCTTTCATGACAGGAAAGAACTGAACAGAATTTTTCATGGGGGCCTGCTAGAGATCCCTCTGGGAGTTTTCCAACCACAAATGCAAAGGATTACCTTGTCTGTCCCCATTGTTGATCAACTTTCATTAGTCCAGTGTTTGCCTTTGCCACACCTTCTGCATGATCCAGAAGAGAGGGGTATTGTGTTGGGATTATTCTTTGAAAAAATATTATTTCTAGGAAAACCCTGTTTATAGTGCCTTTTCAGTTGACCTTGTTTACCACATTTGAAACATTTCACATTACTATTTTTCTTCAAACCTCTGGAAATGTTACCTCTCCTATCCAAGTAACATCATAGTCATGAGTTTCAATATTCATCATATATCAGATCCATTCCTCCAAGGCTGATGAAGGTAGCTGGAGTTTTTCTGGTCCTACCTGGCTCATAGGACAAATCTCTCTCTCCTGCCAGTCCCACAGCTGCTCAGACCCAACCAAGTAAACACACAGAGACTTATATTGCTTACAAACTATATGGCCGTGGCAGGCTTCTTGTTATCTACTTCTTCTACCTTAAATTAACCCATTTCCATTAATCTATACATTGCCACATGGCTTGTGGCTTACCGGTACCTTACATCTCCCTTGTCATGGTGGTGGCTGGCAGTGTCTCTCTGGCTCAGCCTTCTACTTCCCAGAATTCTCTTCTCTGCTTGTCCCACCTATGCTTCCTGCCTGGCTACTGGTCAATCAGTGTTTTATTTATTAACCAATCAGAGCAACACATTTGACATGCAGAACATCCCACAGCATGTCCCCTTTTCCTTTTTTTCAAAAAGGAAGTTTTAACTTTCACATAGTAAAATTACAGATAACAAAACAATTATCAAGCAAGAATTACAGTTATAATATCTAGTCTACAATAACTAGTGTATTTGGCAAAATTAAATAAGATATCCTATCTTATATTTGTGAGTCTAAGGTTTCATATCTAACTTATCTTTTATCATCACTAAGGAAAATTATAACTATTTCTAGTCATCAATTACATCAAAGATCTCAGAAGGATATAATATCATCTGAGAAATGGAAGAAGGACACAAGCAACTTTGAGGAATCTTGCAAGAGTTGACAGAGACAGCTGGCAGCCTGGACAGTCACCTAATATTCCTTTGTAAAGTTGAGGCACCTGTCTTCATCCCATAGGACTGGAGTCTCTCAGTCACTTCTCTCTGTGTCATGTAGAATATCTGGCAGTTTCCTCTGCAAAGCAGAAACCTGAAGGACCATTTCTCCAAGCGAAGTTCAGTTGTCACCTTCCTATGGGTCCTGAATGTCCAGTTGATAAAGCAGTCCAGGAAAGAACAGTTTCTTGCTCAAATGGCTATTTTTGCCAAGGTGAAAATAAACTCCATATAGAGTGTCTTCAATGCCAATCCTCCTCTCTGAAGTAAATCAGTGCTGCCAAGAGCAGACATGTCTCATTGTCCAGAAAATCTAAATTTTTAAAACATTTAAAATTCCATATTCTGTAAGTCTTTGAAGTATTTGAAGATTACCTACCTATCTGAAATATATCTATGTATACCTAGAAAACTTAACATGACTGTAAGTTTGAATATCATAGAAGACTAATTGTTCCATTACAATTTAAATGAGTTATATAAACATAATACCTTAAGAGTAAAAATACACATACAGTATAACAAAATTAACTTTAAATTTGTATCAATAAACTAAAATTTATATCAATGTAAAACATTTCAAACAAGCCATTGCTCTTTAAAAGTAGGTTCAACAATCTACCATTTACCCTATCATTATCTATACTATAACCCTTTTTTCTCTTAGAAAGAGATTGCATTTATAAAAATATTGGATTTTCTCTGTCCCACATGAAAGGGCTCTTTTGATATGGGACACAAGAATCTTTTTAACCTTTTTTTGGCAATATACTTGGGTTTATAGAAAGGAGTGAGTCAATTACATCTCCAAAGCCAACTTGGTATATTTGGGAACTTGGGCCTAGCTTTTAATGGCCTAATTACCCCTTTGAATTGTGCATTAGCATTTTCAAAAGCCAGAGATTCAATTATTATCTGTATAGCTTCTGAAATTGGTATCATTCTATTTACTGCTGAAGACAGCCTGTGTAAGAAATTAAAAAATCTTTATTTTGGGTCCTGTATAACGTTTTAAATGACTCAATTTTCTTTCCTATTTCTTCAATTCTGACCAAACCATTCAAGGCTGCCATTTGGCATAAAGTCAGGGTGTGGTCATCATATGAAGATTGCCTTTCTACATTAGCATAATCTCCTTCTCCAAGAAGTTTATCTTGGGATATTTCCATACCTCTAGCCCTATTTTGTTGTTCAGTGATCTTAGCCTCATCCTTCAACCAGGTCCTCCTTTGTAATTGGGGAACAGCCTCTAAGACTGCTGTAATCAAATCTCTCCAGTCTTGAGGGATAATTCTATTATAGGTTGAACATGAGTTTAACATCTGCTTCACAAATGGAGACTGCATACCATATGACACTATAGCTTCTTCGAATCTCCTCAGATCTAACATTTGCATAGGAATTCAGTCAGCTCTTACATAGCCTTGAGCATTTGGCAGTTCTTTTAAGGTTTCTGAATAGATTAAGTTTGGCTGTTTGAAAACCTTAGGCTGTTTCTCTCTAAACTTATAATGCAATGCTGAAATTGGTTAACCTTTAAATTACTTTGTCTGTGTCTCAATATCTCTATGATCTGTTTTAACAAGTTTTTCTAAAATTTTTATCTTGACACTCATATTCACCAATTTTTTTAAATGATAAACCAGAAATGATCAAACAAATAACATTTATAATTGACATTACACAAATCTCACCTACATTAATTATCCTCAGATTTAACTGTTCCATTTTCAGACCATCAATTTTATTATCAAAGAGAGACCAAATTTCCTCCATTGTGAAAATGTTTCTCATTTTTTAATGTGGGAAAAATTTTAACTAATTTATCCCCTTGAGAAATTCCAATTATTTCACCAAATCTGCCAACAATGACAATTCAGATGTGAGACTGACAAATTCAGCATAGAACTATAGAAGCCCAAGTGGGTTTCAAGACAGCTACCTAGGGCAATAGCAGCCCAAGATGCAGATCAAGGGAGAGCCCACAACCCACCAGGATAGAAGAAAACAGATAGCCAGCTGTTTGTACAAGGGAATGTGAGAAAATGGCTAACTCCTATGGTTTGTGGAGCCCCCCATAACCTATGGAGTATGCTGCAGAGAGGTCTTAACAAAAACTTAGCCTGCAGGTTAAGGACTCCAGCCCACATGGGGTGGAGAATCTGGTCTCCTATAACTAGGCCTTGAGGCAGGATCTGCAAGGCAACAGGCAAATGGCATTTTTGTGAATGTGTACCCCACAAGTTGGATGCCAGATGTTGTTTGAATCTTAGATTGTCTTTTAATAAAAAACAAGAGCCAGATATCAGGGTAAAAGCTGAAAGACCAAAGAAGCAGAACAGCCAGCCATTAGTTTTTACCTCTATGAAATCCTCAGCTTACAAAGAATAAGTTCCTGTTCCCCTAATCCTTATATACCTATCTTTGCCCATACATCACTTCCTCAGGAAAGTTTATTAGGCTACACAATATATCACCAAAGGACACCATTATAGATGAAAGGGTTTCTGACTGGCTTGGTCTTTACATTTCTGTTTTGGTAGCATTAAGCATCCATTCCTGTACCAAAGATGCTAGAATGTAAGGCAAAAGACTCTATGTAGTAACCAGCTTCACATTCATGTTCAATGAATTCAATGAGTTGGTGTTAGCTCAGTAATGTATCCTGTGGTGATATTTTATTTGTGCTGAAATATGGTAATATTTTATTTGTAGTTTAATAAATAAAGTTTCCTAGAGAGCAGAGGATATAGATAGCCAGCTATAAACAAAAGTCAGGCGGTGGTAGCCCACAAACTTAATATATTCATATGGCAGGCAGAGTCTCTGTGCATTCAAGGACACAGCCAAGCATGGTGACACATGCCTTTAATGCCAGTACAAACCATACAGACCTGGAGGTCTGTACAGACAGGCAGTGATGAGAAAGTGAGGTGGCTCAGCTAAGAACCAATGAGAAGGCAGAACAGCAAGGCAATAAAGGCACAGTTTAGATAGGAAGAAGCTGGTTCTCTTGGGAAGCAATGGCAGTGTACTGAGCTAAGTTTAGTTGGTGGCTATTCACCCCTGTATTTGGCTCTGTGTTTCTAATTTAATAAGACAGTTTAGAAATTTGTCTACAATTGGTGCCCATGTGGCAATAATACATTTTAAAAAACATTGGTAACCTTACATGACAGGGGTTATAGGTGCTGGCTCAGCCAGAGCTTATAGGCTCCCAGGCCCAGCTAGAGCTACAAGTCATCTTAACTACACAGCCAGAGCTACACTCAATCTTAGCTACAAGTGGTCTGACTACACACAGCTGGAGCTTCTTTCCCCCAGATCTCCAACCCATGTGGCCTGAATTTACAAGGAGCCAGAGCTGCAAGAAGTTAGACTGCTTTTGGGTTTACAAACCTCTGGCTCAAGCCCAATACGTCTCAGGCCAGAACACATGGCTAGACTTTAGCTTTTAGCTTTTTTCTTTTATTTATTTCTTCTCCTGGTAGAAAGTAGGTTCTCTCTCTCTCTCTCTCTCTCTCTCTCTCTCTCTCTCTCTCTCTCTCCTCCCATCTCAGACTGCAACCACGGTAGGTAGCTGCTCTGAAATTCCCTCAGAATTCTACTGTTCTACCCAGACTTGGTAAGTCAATTAAGATATCAGATATCTTAAAGGGAGAAACTAGTTAAAAGAGAAAAAAATTTTTCCCACATTAAAAAATGGGAAATATTTTTACAATGGAAGGAAATTGGTCTTTGCTTGATAAAACATTAGGCAGTCTGAAAATGGATAATTACATGAGAAGATGATTAATGTTGATGGGATATATGTAGCATCATTTATACATATTTGTTTAATTATCCTTATTTTACTATTAAAAAAGTTTATCAATCTTAGTGCCAAGATGAAAGCTTTAGAAAAACCTGTTAAAATGAAATATAGAGAAATTCAGATGTAGACCAAAGAATTTAAAGGCGAAATTATTTCAGGATTGAATTATATGGTTACAGAGAGACAGCCTATTTTCAAACAATCAAATTTAATTTATCAGGTAGCCATTCAGGAACTACCTGCTCAAGGGCATGTACAAGCTAATTGTACTCCAGGGAAAATGTTACATTTGAGGAGATTTAAGGAAGCTATAGTATCCTATGGCATTCATTCTCCATTTGTAAAGCAAATGTTAAACTTGTGTTCAACTTGTAATAGGGTTATTCCTCAGGATGGAAAATAATTGGTAACAGTTGTCCTGAGACCTGCAGCACAATTACAATGGCGCACCAGGTTTAAGGATGAAGCTAAGACAGTAGAAAAATCAACGTAGAGCTAAAGGTGTGGAAATTTTCCAGAGTCAGCTTCATGGAGAAGGCCAATAAGCCAATATACAAGGACAATATTTATATGATAACCAGACCTTAATTCTGTTTTGCATTGCAGCCATGAATGCATGAAACAGAATTGAGCAAGCAGGAAAGAAAATGGAATCATTCACTAAAGATATACAGGGCCCCATAGAATCCATCATGGATTTCTTACAAAGGCTGTCTTCAGCAGTAAATAGAATGATATGAATTCAGAAGCTAGATAGATAATAATTGAATCTTTGGCTTTTGAGAATGTAAATACAGCATGCAATAGAAAAATCAGGCCATTTAAGGCAAGATTTGAACCCTTGGAGGACTGGATCAGGGACACAATTAATGTTGAGTCTCATGACCATGATGATATGTGGATAGGAGAAGCAATTGCAAAAGGTTTGAACAAAAATTTCAGATTCTTTGGGTGTGGAAAACAAGGTCATTTGAAAAGGGACTGTAAACAGGGCATTCCGAGAAAGAATGTTTATTCAAGGAACAACATCAACAGAATGCCTCTCCCTTGTAGATCATGCAGAAGGTGTGGTAAGGGTAAACATTGGACCAATGAATGTAGGTCAACAAGGGACAGACAAGGTAATCCTTTGCTTCTGTCCTTGGGAAACTCCCAGAGGGGCCTCATGCAGACCCCCACAGCAAATTCAGTTCAGATCTTTCCTGCCATCATAGTAGAAAGCCTTACTCAGAGCAATTAAAAACCAAATGCATATTTGAATAAACTAAGCTGTTTAGGGTGATAGAACAGATGTAGCAGAGAGAACAGGAAATTCAGGAGAAACCATAAAACAAATATTTGGCAAACTTTTATGAGAGAACAAAGACCAAAACTAAAAATACAAATAAATGACATTTTCTTGGACGGTTTAGTAGATATAGGTACAGATGTGGCAATAATTGCACCAGAATTTTGGCATCCAAATTGGCCCCTTCAGGAGGTAAACGTTCAGCTGTTAGGAAATGGAACATTATCTCAGGTCAAGCAGAGTGTAAGATGGCTTGAATTTATAGGTCCAGAAGGACATAGGGGAAAATTAAAGTCATATATGGCTAATATAGCTATGAACTTATGGACTATGATCTATTAAAACAAAGGAATACTCAGATTAACATTCCTCCAAACTCATAAACACATCATAAACTAACACATGGTTCTGAGAGAAATATTAGAAGATAGTATTCTAAAGAGTGGTCACCAGCCATCCAGATTGCACAAGAACAGGGCACATCTGATGATCTTCCAAAGACACCAACAGCTCTAACTTTAAACCGGCTAACAGACAACCCTTTATGAGTTCAGCAATGGCCTTTAACAACAGAGAAACTGCAGGCTTTAGAAGAGCTGGTACAAGAGCAGCTAAATGCTCAGCATATTGAAGAATCAACCAGCCCTTGGAAAGTATTTGTTATTCAAAAGAAATCTGGTAAATGCGGAATGGTAACAGATCTAAGAGTGATTAATAAAGTAGTTCAGCCAATGGGCTCTCTACAATCTGGAATTCTTTTGCCTACTCTGTTACCTATAGATAGCCTCTTATAGTTATGGATTTAAAAGACTGTTTCTTTTCAATAACCTTACATTAAAAAGACAGAGAAAGATTTGCATTCATGGTGCCTACTTACAATAATTCTCAACTAGTTAAGACATACCAATGGAGGCTTCTCCCACAGGGAATGTTGAATAGCACAACCCTGTGCTAATATTTTGTATGACAGCCATTGGAAGTAATACATAAAATATTTCCTAAATCTATATATTATCATTATTAAAAAGGTTTATCAATCTTAGTGCCAAGATTATTATTGGACATTATTATATGGATGATATTCTACTAGGTGACTCAAATGCAGATACATTAGAAAGAATATTTGAAGAAGTAAGGAAAATGTCGGCTTTTGGGGGATAACAAATTGGTCCTGAAAAGATACAAAGGGGAGATTCTATTAATTATTTAGGATATAAAATAGGTCTACAAATAATTAGAGCCCAAAAGGTGCAAATTTGGAGCGATCAAGTATGGACTCTTATGACTTTCAAAGATTATTTGGAGACATTTGCTATCTATGAAATATTGCTAGGTTGAAAAATGATGAACTAAGTAATTTGTTCAAAACCTTGGAATGTGACAAGGACTAAAGTAGTCCAAGAGAATTATCACCTGAAGCTGAGAAAGAAATGGTTTTGGTAGAAAGAAAGTATAGGAAGGACATGTAGATCATGTAGATACAAAGCTTGGTTGCATTCTGGTTATTTTACCCTAGGAATTCTCCTACAGGAATTTTAATGTAGAGGGAAGATATTATACTGGAATGGATATTTCTACCAAAAAGAAAAACAGTGAAATATTTAAAACTTATATGGAAAAGACCTCTGACTTGATTTTAAAAGGAAAATTGAATCTTTGTAAATTAGTAGGAATAGACCCAGCAGAAATTGTCTTCCCTTTAACCATGAAGGACATTGAAAAATGATGATCAGAAAGTGAACTTTGGCAAAGAGTTAGCAGTAATGTTCTGGGAGAGATTAACAGCAAATATTCCAAAAGTGATAGACTTGAACTTATAAAGAGAGCTGATTGGATTCTGCCTCTCATTGTACAGAGAACACCCATATCTGGAGCTCATACATTTTATACAGATGCAAACAAACAATTAAAGGCAGGTTACAAATCAGAAAATTGAAGTAAGGTGGTTCAAAGTCCTTATAACTCAGTTCAAAAATCGAAATTATATGCTATTCTGTTGGTATTAATGGATTTTTCAGAACTTCTCAACATAGTTACTGATTCTCAATATGGTGAAATATTGGTATTACATATTGAGACTGCAGAATTTACCCCTGATGAGTCAGGATTAACTTCACTATTCATTCAGTTACAAGACATAATCAGAAATAGGTAGCATCTCTGACATATAACTCCCATATGGGTCTGTTAGGCCCTCTAGCACAAGGTACTGATGAGATTGATAAATTATTGATAGGAAATGTGCTGGAGGCCTCAGAATTTCATAACAAAAACATCATGTCAATAGTAAATGTTTAAAAAGGGATTTTTCTGTAACCTGGCAACAAGAAAAGGAAATTATAAGGAATGTCCTCCTTGCTCCTTTTACAATCAGAATTCATTACCAGCATGATGTAACCAAAAGGCTACTCAAAGGAATGAAATCTGGCAGATGGATATGTTTCACTTTGCAGAATTTGGAAAATTGAAATATGTACACCACACTATTAATACGTATTCAGGATTTCAATGGGCAACTGCTTTGAGTTCTGAAAATGTTGATTCTGTAATCACACATTTGCTAGAAGTTAAGGTCATCATGGGTATGCCTGCAAAAATAAAACTAATAATGTTCCACTATATGTCTGTGGTAAAATGAAACTGTTTTTTGCTTATTACACTATATGGCATATTACAGGTATACCACATAATTCTGCAGGCCAAGCAGTTATAGAAAGATTAAATAGAACTTTAAATGATATGCTAAATAAACATAAAGGGGTAACAAAAACCCCTAGAAATAGATCACACAATGCTCTCTTAACTGAATTTTCTCAGTGCTAACGAGAAAGGAAAAAAAGCTGCAGAAAGACATTGGATAATAGAAAAATCTACATAATTAAATCAGTCTATATACTTTAAGGATGTGCTGACCTCAGAATGGAAACCAGAATATGTGTTACTTTGGGGACAAGGTTTTGCTTTTGTTTCTACAGGAGAAGATAAGCTGTGGGTGCCATCAAAATTGATAAAGCTTTCATTTGAACAAGACAGACCTCTTATTTAGAAGAGGTGATAGTTCATCAACCAGCATGACCATCCAATTTAAACTATCTTGTACCACTAACAAATGCTTTTCATTTAATCAGATATAGCTTGCTAAAAGGGAACCTCCCCAAAGTTAGTCTTGGGGCAAGTTTTATGTTTTTGTCTTTCAGGAGAATGAAGGCTAAGGAATCTGAAGAAAACTGGACAAATGATATATCTGAAGAAAAAGAACAAATCATCTAGAAAAAAGTGTCCCA
The DNA here is from genome assembly GCF_004664715.2 of Peromyscus leucopus. Classification (NCBI taxonomy): domain Eukaryota; kingdom Metazoa; phylum Chordata; class Mammalia; order Rodentia; family Cricetidae; genus Peromyscus; species Peromyscus leucopus. The sequence goes on from NC_051083.1 coordinate 127,928,668, forward strand.
AGAAAATGAGTAAATTGGCCTATTGGTTTATCATCTATAAAATTTCATAAGTCTTCCTAAATGTTGTTTCTGCTCTTCTCTACAGACACTTAACATAAATGGTCTTTTTGTAGGCCCAATTAAATTAAAAATTAAAGCTGGCTTTAAAGTTGGAGCATGCCTCTCTCCTTCTTAAAACCCAAGCATATTGTTAAAAGGAAGATGCAAAAATCTTTGTATCATGCCAGAAGAAAGAGACATCTTCTGATATGGGACAAAAGAAAATGAAAAAAATTAAGGAACTAGTCTTTTGCTACTAATCTCAATTCTCTGATTCTAATTTGATTCTTTAAACTTTTCTTAAGATATGAATCTTATATCAAAATTTATAAGATATATATATATTCATATTAATCTTTTGTTATGATATTAATGGTCATATAGAGTACTAACAAATTCTATAAGAAAAGGCTTTGGTTAGCTGCCTATACATGTTTTTGTATTTGAGTATCAGTTTTCCACAGAGAATCATGACCAGTCCTAACAGTGAACTTGAAGTCTCCTGAAAAATGATGGGGTCCCACAACAATGATTCCATGTGGACAATAATAATACCACTAAGTTGATCAACATCACCCAAAGATCAGCTTTTGACTACAAACTGCTCCAAACAATTTCAAGATGGCTAGCTGAGATGATCCAGCCTCACAGACTACTTGCACAAGGACTTGAGATAAGCCCTGAATTTGGTATTATGCAAGAACTGAACAACAAACAATACAGCTACATTCCCTAGAATTTGACAACCCAAAATTATTCTTTTCAGAATCCCTTAAGGATGCCTTTCCCCACAAACAGCAGAAAGCAATTTTATGAACATGATGCCCACATTCCCAAATAGGTGGAATGGGGAGAGTTGTTTTTGGTCTTTCAATGGTTTTGGGGCTTGGAATAATTTTCAAAGTTTAGGGTGGTTGGTTATTTGTTATTGTTAATGGTTAAGAAATGGGATAAACAAAGGAGATTAGATTTAAGGTTTTTGTTTGGAAAAATTATATAGCAATGATAGAATAGAGGATAGATTATTGAATCTATTCTGAAAAGAAAAGAGAATATACAGCTATAAATAAAAAGATAGATTATTGAATCTACTTTTCAAAGACAATTGCTACTTTTAACTACTTTACATTGGATTGAATTTTTATATATTGTATACAAATTATATATATTGAGATAGATATTGTTAGAAAATGCTGTTACATTGTTTTGAAAAAATACCATGATAAAAAGCAATTAGGTGAAGAAAGGTTTTATTTGCATTGAAAAGTTATCATCTACCATTTGAAGAAGGGCCAGATCTCAAGCAAGAACTTGAAACAGAAACCAAGGAAGAGTGATTCTTGCTGGATCACTCATAAGCTCAGCATTACTTAGGTTTATTATATATCCCAGGACTGCTTGCCCTGAGAATGGTATTGCCCACAGTGGACTGAATATTCTTACATTAAGTAACAATCAAAACAACCCCTACCAAGGGTTTCCCATCATCCAGTCTGATCTGAGAAATCCCTCAATTGACATTTCGTTCTCTATTGACTCTAGGTGTGCAAAGTTGAAAATTAAAACTAACAAGTACAAAGAACATTATTTTCCTCTGTACTCCTTGTCCTCCAACTTTTATAATCTTTCTTCTGCCATTCTATGCTCATCCTGAGCCTTGAGAGAATTGGATATTATATACATGTCTCATTTATGGATAAACACTCCATAGAAATTTATTCTCTGAACTTTGATCATTTATGAGGTTCTGTATCATTTGGGAGTACTGTCCAAAGCAAAAATAAGTTTCTCTGATGAGAGCTTAAAGCTGCATTTATCTATAGATATAGAGATAAGTATTTGGAAGGCAGTTAGACGTTATGTCCATTTATCAAAATAATTATAAATGATTCACTTCTAGGGCCTATGGCTAGGGGGCTTATTACTTTTGCTCTTAAGTCATATGTGTTCCTTATGTATTTTGAAAATTAGTCTACTAACACAAGTTTCAATTTTTTTTTCTGTTCTACAGATTGCCTCTTTATTTTCATGACTATTCTTTTTGATGTGCATGTAGCAGTATTTAATTTAATGTTTTCTATGGTTTTGCTGTTGTTACTGTTTTATTGTTTTAACTATGTTTTGGATAGCATTCTTAAGAGTTTCTTGTAAATTACATGTCAAGAAGTTTTCCCCATGTTGTCTTCTGTCTTTGGAGTTTTGGATATTCCATGTAAATCTTTAATTTATTTTGAATTCACTTTTATATACTATGTTCAACTTCATTCTTTCGCATGTAATAACCTAGTTTCTATAGTACTACTTGTTGATGACACAGTAAGATGATATTTATGAATTATACTGTCAAGGGAGGAAAGAATATTAAGCTAATGGGAACACTAGGTTGGGTAGCCCTGGCAGGAGTATGCAGAATTCTAAAGCTACTATTTGACCCCTGATTATGGAATTGTCAATTCCTGTTGAGAGATCTCATTTTAGCATTTAAATATTCTCTTGACCTTTGCTGAATGAGGTCTCTGAGGCAGCAGTATGATGTTCTTCTACATCTATGTACACTCTTAATATCTGTCTATGGTATCCTGCAAAATAATACTAAGAACATGGAGTTTTCATTGATTTATGATAAAGGAAGCCTCTGATTTAAACTCCATTTGCCTTTTACTTCCCAGTTGTCCATATTTTTTTGTTTATTCAGAAAAAAATTGAGAAGTTTGTGGAAGAGTTGTCCTTCAACCTATGTGATATTATTGCATAAAATTTGTCATATGTGATATTTCACTGCTGATTTCCAACAAGTCTACTCCTTTGATGTGTTTCTAATTAGTTTCACATTTACTTAACTGTAATAGAAGTGAAATAAACAGGTCATAGTATGAATGTGTAGAGAGAATAAGAAGTTAATACTCGAGGCAATAGAGAAAACTTGGAAAGTAGCTGTTAGGCTGAACTTTGAAAGCACTTAGTTTCTTGACAATAGAATGCATACATATGAGAGAAAAACAGGTAAGTTTTAGGTGACATCACTATAGCAATTTGTTTTCCTGAATTATAGATTGCTTGAAAACAATTTCATTACTGTGAATAAAAGGGTAAGTTTGAGTTTTTAGGGGGCCTACAGGAAAAATTTTAAGTCTGTACTCTATTTTGTAAGGGCTATAAATCATATAGAAGCCTTTAAAATAAGAAGTAGGAGACACAAAGCATAATATACTTTACAAGAGAAATCACACTCATTTGATACTGATTTTTTTTTGTTGTTCTATTAAATATTATTATCTCAATTCATGTTTCATTTTATTGTTTACTTTCATTTCATTTTCTAACCTCCAGTATTCTTGAATCCTTTTAAAACTCCAAATAAGTTTATTTTTTGGAACATTTCAATGAATGTTAAAATAATTACATATATACCAGGGCTTTTGAAAACAACAATCACATCTTTCCACACAAGAAAAAAATATAAAACTTTTCTGTGAAACAGCAAACATTTCAGTAGATCATATAAGAAAGCATACAAGTCCAAGATTGGTAAATGGTTATAATACATGCATAGTAAACATAACACCTCTGGCATAAACTAGGACATTAGTGTTCTCTGTCCACATCATGCAGGTAGCTGCTTTAGATAACCGATTTTCTGCAAAGAGGCATGATAGTGCTCTCGCTTCCTTTGAAAGACAGCTCACCCAGGGCATCTTTCACTCTTATTGATTTTAAATCACATTCAGTGACTGACTTTGAATCACCAAGTGGGTTTCCCTGGAGTTAATGTTCCAGAAAGATTTAATCAGAGACTTGCAGTCTAGATAAAAGACACCAAACATATCAGACTTACAATCTGAACAGAACTTCTCTTTTGGTGCTGATGGATAGAGAAAACATGGTTTAGTTGTTTCCAAAATATTTGCTGAAGATATGTGTACTTCGTGAAGCTAAGGGCTCTGCATTACATTATCTTCTCATCAGTAAAATCTACCAGATGCACTGGCCCTGAGCAGCTATTTGGGGGAAGTTTTTGGTTATTTGACCAAAATGTCTGCTAGCACTTTAAAGACATTTAAAAAGGAATGTCAAACCTTAATTTAATATTCCATGCTCTGAAATTAAATGAAATGAAAAGTCTACTTCACAGAGCAAATAAATATCTCACTTTTAAGACTTAAAAGGAGCCTAATCATATTATATGTTAAGCAGTCCAAATGTAAAATAAACATTATTCAGTGTTCTTAACATAGATTCAATATACATGTCTTCTGTGATTTAATATTTTACTATAACCATATTTTAATAGCATGATGTTCTATTGTATAAATGCATCTGGGTAGAGAGTAGTAAATATTTAATTACTGTTTATATAGGAAAAATGCCACAATCAGTACTGCTTTTGTATTTCTAAGTAGTAAACACTCCAAAATTCTGAACTCAGGCAATACATGTAACATAGAGAATTAAGAAAGAATGATAACTTCCAGCTCTTCCTAAATATTCTTAAAGAACTATATGATAGCAATGGCTGCATTATTTCAAATGTGGAATATTTTACAAATAACTTTCAAAGAATTACAGATGTTTAGATAGACCAAAATGATAATGGTATGAAATAAGAGGATCTCTGTATATATAGATGTAAGCTAATAAATAATATCTTATTTACTATGAAGCTATTTTGTAACATAAGGAATACATAACTTTAAAAACTTTATTACAGAAAAAAATTACAAATACAGTATCAACATAATTACAAAAAACACTTGTAAACAAACACACACATGAAGATAAAGCCACATGTGTTTGGGTTATTCCTGATTAGAGGGAAAAAATTAAAAGGGTTTTGTAGACAATAATAGGTTTGTTAGTTATTTTATTGTTCTCTTCCAGAATTCTTGTATTTTATAGCATTTGCAAGTTAAATTCAGGTTTGAAAATAACTTCATTTTATTGTTGATTCGGCAAGTCTGCAGTTATTTTTAAAGTGTTTTAAACACAAGACAACTCAAGACACAAACTGTGTAATTAGAAACTGAAATAATATATAATTGTCTGAATGGCAAATTTCCATTGTTTAAATTTCTAATTTTTTGAAAATTGTCTATTTACTAATTTAGGGCTAACACCATTATTCTTTACAGTGTGTCTCTATATTATCAATACAATAACACAATTAAAAATTTTGCGTGTCCATTTTAATGAACTCTAAAATATTATATCAACTCATATTTAATTATATAATAGTCATTTTGTTATTTATCATTAAATAATTGATTCAGCAAAGTAATTAATAAATGAGTGTTAAAGATTAAATAATTTCAACTGTCCCAAAGATAACCTAGATGACAATCAGGGATTTAAAAGTAAGTATTCCATGGATCCAAATATCTGAAAGAAAAATTTGGCATGTTAAGTAAACATATACTCTATAAAAAGTATTCAAGATGAATCTGTAAAGGTAAAACACAGCTGATTGACAATACACTGGATGTCATCAAAAGTTGATTAAACATTAAAGAGTAAAATACTAGTGAACAAATAAAAAGAAAATATCTAGAATGAAGCAAAAGGAAAAAAACAGAGAAATGAAATTCAAATCAGATAGCTGTTAGCAGATTATTTGGAAGACATATAGAAAAAAAGGTGGACAATGAGATTGTAACATAATAATAGCTGAGATTTTTTTCAAAGAACATTGCATAACATAAATGACAAAAACATATTTGTAGCATGAATCTTAACAGTTCTTATTAATAAAATCAAACCCTGGGCCAGTTATTGGGGTGAAATGCTGGATGGTCAGAGACAGAGTAAGCCACAACTAACCTCATCTTGCCGAATCCTTTGCTTATCTTGTTTCCTCAGACTGGAAGCCTCTGTGTCCTCATATCTGAAAGGCTCTCAGCTGAACTGTGCTGCTAGAAGCCTGAAAGCTTAACCAGCCAAATGCTTAACCAGCCAAATGCTTAACCAGCCAAATGCTTCTAGTTTCTGGTCCTCACGCCTTATATACCTTTCTGCTTTCTACCACCATTCCCTGGGATTAAAGACTTGCTTTCTGGGATTAAAGGTGTGATGAGTCACCATGCTTGGCTGTATCCTTGAACACATGGATTTCTGCCTCTGGAATGCTAGGATTAAAGGCATGTGCTACCACTGCCTATCCTTTATGTTTAATATTGTGGCTGCTCTGTCTCTGACCCCAGATAAGTTTATTAGCATGCACATTATTTGGGGGAATACAATACCACACATATTAATCACATCCAAAGGAAACATCAAGAAAAATACTCTAAAGCACAATATAATCAATGTGTTCAAAACCAGTAATACAAAAATAAAATAAAATAAAACAAAAAACCAAAAAAAAAAAACCCTTTAAAATAGGCATTCCAAAGTCAGACTACATACAGTGGAATAGAAAATAAGAATATTAGCAGAAAAATTTAAAAGTCATACTAAGGTTGGTATGATAGTACATGACTGTAATCCTAGAAAATTTGAGGCTGAGTCTGGAGTCAGCCAACCTAGACTATATAGTAGGCACCAACATCAAACGTGCCTAAACAACAAGACCATGCATTAACCAAAAAAAAAAAAAAAGAAAGAAAGAAAAGAAGGAAGGAAGGAAGGAAGGAAGGAAGAAAGGAAGAAAGGAAGAAAGGAAGAAAGAAAGAAAGAAAGAAAGAAAGGAAGAGAGAGAAGGAAAGAAAAAGAAGTCATACTGTTTACAAAGGTTTAGCAAATAAAAATATGAGCAGAAACACTGAAAGCAAAAAGAGAGTGCAACAGTGTCCTTAAGACACCAAAAGAATTTTGGCTTGCATTTCCATAATTAATAATGATGCTGGCCATGTTTTTTTTTAAAGATTTATTTATTTATTATGTATACAGTGTTCTGTCTGCATATACACCTGCATGTCAGAAGAGGGCACCAGATCTCATTATGGATGGTTGTGAGCCACCATGTGGTTGCTGGGAATTGAACTCATGACCTCTGGAAGAACAGCCAGTGCTCTTATCCTCTGAGCCATCTCTCCAGCCCGCTGGCCATGTTTTTATGTACCTATTGTCCATTTTATGTTCACATTAAATATTTTGCCCATTTTTTCACTAGAATTGTTTGTGCTTTAGTTTTTTTATTAGTTATAGAATTGGGGAGAGAGGGGAGGGGAGAGAATCTAGAGCATATATGTGTGAATGACATGAAAGTAGAAGGACTGTATTAGTCATTTTTTACATCACTTTAACAAAATACTTCACAGAAACAACTTATGGAAAGAAAAGGTTTATTTGATCTCTTAGTTTGAGGGGCATCTCAATTCATATTGACAGTGATGGCAAGGAAGAGTTAATGGCTATAAGATCATGTGACAAATATTCATCACATTGTATGGACCAGGAAGCAGAAAATTCAAGTTGGAAGCAGTGCCATGTAAAACTTTCAAAGGTTTCCCTAAGTGATCCATTTTTGCCAGCAAGGCTCTGTGAATCAGGGAATTAGCCTGTAGGGGACATTTTAGATTCAAGTCATAACAAGGACTTTATATTAGAAAGAGGAAGACTAATGAGAGGAGAAGAGGGACCAAAAGAAGGTAATAGAAGGTGAGCAATGCATATGACACATGTATAAAGATATCATAATGGAACCTATTATTTTGCATATTCATTGAAAAGGGGATGTGATCCTTAAACTGAAACTTTTTTTTAAAAAAAAATATAGGCCAACTAATGACCTCTTCAAGGAACACGTCCCAATTGTATTAATTCTTGTATTAATACTATTTCCACACAATATTCACTTGTATCACCTTTACTAGAGTTGGTCCATTTTCACAGCTTCATCCTTGAAAGTCCACTACTGCATCTCAATTTTCATACAATACAGTGGCTTCATCCATTTTGGATTTGTTCCTTCAAGATATTTTCAACTTTGAGGGGTGCCAGTAGTGACTTTTAGGGCCCACTTTTTGCCTTCTGAACACCTTCACCTGACACAATATGAACAAACATCAGTATTATCTCTGCCTTGTCTAAGCAGGTGTCATAGTTATCCTGCAAACATCAATACTCTTCCATCTGCAATGCAGACCCTGATGTCATATCCAACTCTCCATATGTGCAGTTGCACCCCTTCTTTTCTTTCTGGCTTTGGAGGTAGACTGTCATAGAAGGAAATGTGTCTTTAGAAATTAGTCTCAGCCGGCGGTTGTGGCACACGCCTTTAATCCCAGCACTTGGGAGGCAGAGGCAGGCAGATCTCTGTGAGTTCGAGGCCAGCTTGGGCTACCAAGTGAGTTACAGGAAAGGCGCAAAGCTAAACAGAGAAACCCTGTCTCGAAAAACCAAAAAAAAAAAAAAAAAAAAAAAAAAAAAAAAAAAAGAAATTAGTCTCTAATCTCATCACTATTTGCCTGAAGATGTGCCCCAGAAACCACCCATTTCCTTAGCACCTTCCCTTCTCATACATCTGCCCTTTCAATTCTGTCTCTCCCCACAATTACAGAATTCACAGAAGCAGAAATATTACCTTTCTATAACTTCGTTTTATTTTCATCACCATCACCAATATGCCCTGTTGATATATGATTCAATCTTTTTTATATTAGGCCATTTTTTCAGACCCCAGTAAATGTTATAAATGTTTGCAAGTTTTCTTATCTTTTCCTTATATTGATCTTCATTTGAAGTGGTGAACTTATCAAGGGCTTTATCTATTCTGAAGATGGCTAAAAAACGGTCTTTTTTTTTGTTTCTTATTTTGGTATCTTCTCTTATGTTGACTCTTTTTCTTAGACTGACACCGTCTTTTATTTCGTTTCCCTTCCTTCCTTTCTTTCCATTTCCTACTTAACATATGATAACAAACATAAATTGTTGGTCTTACTGATCTTTTACGCTTTTTTGGATGAACATTGTATGTTTGAAACTTTTTCTTTGTACCCCCTATGGATCGTTTTGTCTTCATTCTTGTCTTTGATACCTAGAAAGACAACAAGGGAAGCCCAGAAAGACATTAGTTTACAGAAAGAGGTTAAAGACTTGATTTGATTTCAGGCTTCATGAAAAGAGGTAATAATTCATACAAGAATAGAGCAGAGATCTAGAGATAAAGTTAATGGACAAGGTCGATTGCGATCATCCTACCTTAAAATGTAATCGGCATCTCAGTGGAATAAATGTCTTCCTTTTCTTCTTCCCTTTAGTCCTTGGAGTCAGTGTTACCTTAGCCCTGTTTTGCTTTAGTGATTTTCTAGTCACCTTAGTCATGATGAAACCAAGAACTGGTCTTTCTAGGAGCTCCTGACACACCTATATATTCATTCTCAGAAGAATGAAAAACTAAATCCTTCAAGTTTATTAGTGAGCAAACTGTTAACTCTAGCCAATAGTGTCTTAGGGAAGTGTAGACATCACAAAGCACTACTTCTGACACCTCTGAAGAGTGGAGACTCCTGGGAGGGCCATTATGAGTTTTTGACATCACAAAGTGCGATCTCCCTGGAGAATCTTAAAGGTAAAGGAACTATTAATGGGGAAAAGTGAGCTTTCTTTGACACCTTCTACAGATCTTCCCAAATCAATATTCCAACACTCTTCATATCTCCAGGTTCAACTCTATAGTTTTCTAAAGAAGAGCAAAACCTTTTTTTACTTTTTTCCAAATCATCTTCTAATCTATTTTTTTTTACCATTACTTACTATTTTGTATGCTCTACTCTAAATCTGTATAAGCTAATATAGGTATATTTAAATCTGGATGGAGTAGTGACTCACTCAATATTTCTGATACTAGAATAACTGATATTTTAAACAATATTTTTGTTCTTTTAGAATTTCATATATGTATACAATTTGTTTTAATCATAACTGATAGCCACTTTATCCCTCCATCTTCCACTGGGCCCTTCCAGTTAGTCTCCCTTACACATTTGTGTTCTCTGTTTTGAATTAATGACCCACTGAGTCCAATTAGTGCTGTCTTACTGAACTGATTTTGAGCATATAACCAGAGATTCTATGCATAAATGTACAATAGTCATGTCATGTACAGAGTACAGCATTTCACAGGACTCCTCATTCCTTGCTTCTTACATTTTTTCTACCCTTTTGTCCTCAGTTTTTCTTGAGCCTGTTCATTGGTTAATAGATTGGTACAGATGACCCATATATAGTTGAATACTCACAGTCACTATTTCTCATGACTGAAACTAGTTAATAAATCTTTGCATTATCAACTATCCACTGTAAGAAGAAGCTTCTCTGACAAAAGTTAAGAGCAACACACATCTTTGAGTATAAATACGAATATTTAGAAGGCCATTTAAAAACACAACCACTTGTCTAGAGAGCATAGTTCAGTACCATGGGGCTCTTCAGCTGTTGGTCTGTGGGGCATTTACCCACCACCCCCACAGCTTCCCAGAGTTTTCTTGAGTGTGATCAGCAGGAAATATTAGATAGAAGGATTTATAGTGGAGAATCTTGCGGAGATAAACAGATAGAAAATAAAGGATAGCCTCGAGAGGGCCTGGAACCTATTCCAATGGGCCCGGACTGTCTCTGGTCCAGGGTTTTTATAGAGACGCCAAGGGGTGGAGCAAAAGACCTCCTCCCCCAGCACAGCCAAGTGCAGGCCATCTCAGACACCTGCACTCAGGCACATGGTCCTCATCATCCTCTATTTGGACCTGCTGGGTAAAGCCACGAGGAACCCCAGAACGGGCTCCCACAGGTCCCCCCTTCTTAATATATAAAAAAATAACTATTAATGGCTTACAGCAATCTCCATAGCTGTTACACCTCCCAGTATGGGAGTAGAGGATGATATAAATGGCATTTCTCTTTTGAATTAGGTCCAAGGTGACCACAGCAGTCTTAGCCGCCTCAAGCCCTTTCTAAACCAAAACTCTTAAGGCGACTACAAACGTAAAGAATCCCTTAGCTTCATCATTACCATTAACAGGTTAACATAAATATTGCTATACATAGTCACAATTTTCTCAATCTTACAACTCAAAGCAAATTCTTAACAGAACCATTAGAATTAGCATATATGGTGCTATATATAGTTAACAATTTCTCTGTCTTACAACTTTAACTCAGTCATTTGAATTTTCTTGTTAACAGAACATAGGAAAAACTTCGATGTATTCACATCAAACTTAAACATTTCCTCAATTCCACAAAGCCAGGGTGGATTAATATCAATAGGTTTCTGCGAACATAATTCAATCTCATAGCTCCTCCTTTTCTTTATAATTTTTAAGCAAAATCTTAAGCCTAGTTAGAAAACCCAAACTTTTCTGTTTAAACAGTTTCATTTGTAACACAAAACCAGTTCCATAAGTAATTCCATTTTTACATAAACAGTTCCACAAAACAATTCATAAATCTCCAGTTAATAAAGCATATATGCATACACAAAATTGCATCTTGATTCTAAGTAGAAATACATTTCTTCATTTAAACAGTTCCATTTTTAACCCAATTCCAGAAAACCGTACCTAGGTCATTACTATAAGTAAGCTCAAAATTGTCCCATTGCAATGAAATCTCTATTGTTCATTTCATTTAAGTACCAAAATTCAAATGATAAATTCTGGTACTAGCCTTCCAAATATGAGAAATCCATTACCAAAATCTTTTTGTAATTTTATCTCATTTTAAGTTCAAAAAGTTCAAACAAGAAAAATTTTGGTATCAGGCTTTCACTTCCAAATACGAAGAGATGTTTTTCAACCAAAACTTTTTGCAGTTAATAATTTTTGTTTAAACAAGTGTCTCTGCAACTTTTGTTCTCACAGACAGACCTTTTTAGTTATAGTAATATTTTAAACCGCACCGTTTTTGCTGTTAGCTCAGGTTTTTCTGTGCTGTGTGGATATTCCACGGATCTCAGCCGCGGATGCCTTGTGCTGGTTCTGGCGTCCGCCATTCTTAGCTTCTTAGCGGCTTCTGGAGCTTTTGAAACCATTCAGACTGCCTACCTTGCAGTCCACTAGGACACTAACCTTCTGTATCTCGGGGTTCTTTCACCATATACATTAAGAATAGATTCACACTTAACATTTACACTTTACAAACCCACATAACGTGTGCTTAAGCATAAGCTCACTCAACATTTACACATTTTTACAAACTCACATATAACATATTAACATCTACTTATTTATACTTTAAGGAAACTATAGAACTACTTTAGTAAATATATTTCTTATTAATTCTTATATACTTATATTGATTTCATCTTATTTCTTATTTAAACTTACATTTACAACTAGCATCTTACAAGCTTATTACTACATGTCTTAAGACTACCTTAGATACTTCTTACAAGCTTATATTCTTAAGGGAACTCTATAGATCTATTTTACAAACTTATATAGGCTATCATTAGCATATATCTAACTTAGCAAACACCTAAAGATTTCTTAACACAGATCTAACAAGACAGAATTTTTACAAACTCATATCTTATATTTGTCTTTCTACTTCTTACTCTTAATTATTATCACCATCTCTATCAGAAAGATTTTCTTAACTAGACAGGAAGTACGTACATCATTTCTAAAGTTTACAGTTTATAGTTAGCTTTGTTATAAAGCACTGGGATTTAGTGAGTGTTGTCATTATAGAGTTGTGATACTTGTTGCTAGGGGACTGTAACACTCTCAGGACAAAGCCACACCCCAAAGTTGTGAGTCGGCCTTTTGGAACTGGCAGAGATGCACTGTCAGCGGTAAACGGTTTTTAACTAGAGGCTGTCCCTTCATCTAAATTCATAATAGCTCCCCTAAGAACTTTAATTCAAACAAACGTTTCTATCACAGCAGTACTTTTGGTTTGTTCTACTGAAAAACTTTACGCTGAGGGTGAAATTACTGTATTTAGCTGCTGTAAAGCTCTTTGTCAAGACTGCACAGCTATTAGGTGATATAAGGTATTTTTCTAAAGGAGCTAGTAAAGCCAAAAGCGGCACAGCTCTGAACTCTTATTTCCTCACTGTTTGCATTAACCAGTGACAAAACCTCAGAAATACTAATCGAGCCACTTTCATTCTGGTTCTTTATAGGAACCTCATTGGAGCTGACCTTCCTTAGTTCCAACACTCCTTACCACACGCTCCGGTAACCACCGAGCTTCATTCTCCTCTTGTGAAAAAAAAACACAAACATGTCCTCGACCCCATATTAAAACAGGATTGGGACCCTTCCATAATCCCAAGCAGGGAGCTTTCCATTTCACTTGAGTTTCAGGATTTAGTATTTTCATTTCATTAGCTTTAACTCCTGATGTTATTAGCAGCGGTGATATTTAGCATTGATTTCTTATAAGGAACTTTCAGGTAAAGCAACTCTTTTGTAAGACAGCTAGATTTTCTGAAGTTTGTTTCTCATCTATAAAGCAGTCATTTCTTTTCTGAATGTCTGTTTCCTTGTCTCCTTATTAGATTTGCAAAGGAATTACTCATTGCAGGCAGTTTGTTCAAAAGGCAAAAAACTTTTTTAATTTCAACAAGTTTTTTCAGATCTAAGACAAAGTTCAGTGTATAAACTGCTTTCCCTTGTTTTAAGGATTTTAAAGTGGCTTGTTTGCTCTTATAGGTAGCTTTTTGTCATCCAACTACCATAAAAACTTTTCACAGCTATTAGGGTAAATAAGGCATTTTACCAATGGAGCCCCAAACCGCGAAGCACCTAGTTCCTTATCCTTTCAGTTTTTCATTGGAACTGACACTTAAACTCTTAGATGATTTTTCTTTTCATTTTTTTAAAGGCTGTATTTTAAGTTTACCATGAACGTATTTTTGAGCTGACAAAAGTGTTTCAGGGCAATGTCACCATCTTTAGCGGAAAAACTACCTTTCCCAGAATGTATTTCCCTTATATCAGTCCATAATAATATCAGTCCCATATCAGTCTCTTATATCAGTCCCTTATATCATTTCCCATAGTTCTTTTTGGGTCTGAGAGTCAACTGGTTCTCTTTTCCCAGACTTGCTTACAAATTCTTGCCCGGGAGGTTTGAACAAAGTGTTTTGTTTTTGTAACGGGAGATTTGAACAAGCATTTTACATTTTTAGCTATGGCACATTGGGGGGTTTCTATTCTCCTCAGCTGGCTTTAACAGGTGTTTCAACTTCACTGGTCCCCGAATCAGAACCACACCTGCCTCGTTAGCCGGCATTGAGGCTGGCATTTCTGATAGCAACTTTGCTCAGGGCTTGTGCTTGCCTTAGCCAGTCAGTGAAAAACAAGATCATTTACAACAGCTTTTCCATAGCTCCTTCAGAGATTTTCTCACACTGATTTTATTCTCATTTTGCTTGTTCCTTCCTTTCCCAGATGCAGAGCTTCAGATATCTGCGGCTCTGTACCTTTGCTAGCTGCCTTTGGAGGTAGGGGCTTTTTTTTTTCTCCCCCGAATCTGCTTCCAATTCTAGCAGCTTTTTTAGGTCATACATTTTCTGGGGAGGTATTTGTCCCTTCTCTGTTTCTTCAGAGTCTTTCTCCCAGACAGTTCCCAGTTTGGTCTCAATTTATCCCCTCTACCCCAGAAACGGTTTCCGACACTAGAGCGGCGGCTTTCCCTGCTACTGAAGGTAGGGGATTTTGTTCGTTTCTGTTTTTGGGGTCTGTGTGGTTTGCGTACAGACTGAAAAAAAATCTAACAAAGGAGATTTTGTCATTTCCAAACTCCCATTAGGACAGGTGCTTTGCCTCATCAAGCCTTCACCTGGCCCAGTCCCCCAGTGGGTTGTGTTTGCTTGTCTGGGTGCTCAAGGACAGAGCTTATGCCAGAGGCAATCACCCCTCAGGGCTGCACTCCCTCATCTCAGGGAGTCAGTTGAAACAAAGCTTTCTCAAAGAGGTGCTTTCTCTGACAGAAAAGAAAGTTTTACTCCTGGATAGTTCTGTTCTGCCCTGGCTGGGCTCTTTCCCGAGACAGTGTTCTGACTCAGCAGCACAACTGCTTCAGACACAGTTCAGCTTTACTGTTTTCCCAGAAAGGTCCTTTCTCTGATAGGAAAACTTTTCTCAGATTTTCTTTTTGCAGCTGTTGACCTATCAACTGGGACTTGTAGTAAAGTGGGCAACTGTGCCCTTCCCACTGGCTTTAGCTTTGTTTGTTCATTAGCAATCTTCCCCTGGGTCCTGAACCTTCCTGCCTCAGCTCTGTGCTCCAGGAAGTTTACAACTGCAGGAACCCTAGTATCCCCGAAATGCACTCCAACTCAGAGACGCTGGACAGTCGCCTCTGGGTTTTTTGGTCAGAAGCGAGGATACAATGCTAACAGAGTTTGCATTGCTTCAGGAGATCTTTGCATTGGGGCGATTAGGAGCACCTTTTCATTCTGAAATGCTCACTCAGAAACAAAACCCTTGATGCCTCAGCTTGGCTGTAACTGAAAAGCTTGGTTTTTCTGCTTTTCTCAGGCAAAGTTTCCTGCCCTTTGGGCTCTCTGTAGCTTTTCACCCTTACTCTCCCAAGCGTTTCCCTCAGGGTTCTCTGACCCACTGTCTTTTACTAGCTTGAAGAGACAGAGCTTAGAAGGGGTTTTTAGGAACTTGTTCCAGCCTCCTGCATTGCAGGGAGGATTGTTAAAGCTTGAAACAGAACTTAGAGGTTTTGCTGTCTTAAAAGGTTTGTTATTTTCCCTTAGAGCTAATCACAGGTGGTCCCCATACGAATATCTTCAGGTGATTCTAATTTTTGTCCTCTCTCAGAAGGACAAATTTAGTTTTTAAGTTTAAGAGCTTTTGAGAAAGATTAAGAATTTTTAGAGAGATTTTGCCCCCCAATTTTTCCAAGAAAAGTTTTATAGTTTAAGAGAAAGATTTTTTTTCCCCCAGGAGAAAGACCAACTTTTCCCAAAACTTCCCAACTTTAAACTTTGACTTCTAACACCCCCATTTTTGCCTCAGGGAGAAATTACTTTCTCCTGCCGCTTGGATTTGGCATTTCAGCTGTCCCCCAGGTCAAAAGCTTCCATAGGAAACTTTTTCTTCCCCATAAGCTCAAAGAAGAGCTTTTTTACTACCCAAAAAGCCCAAAGAAAGATTTTTTCCCAGTTTGCTTTCAAGTCCCCCAAAGTTAGAAAATTGAAGAGTTTTCTGTCTAGTTGCCTTACTTATTTTTTCCTACAGTCTTACACTTCTAAGTTTTTCCTAAACTATACTTATCACAGATAGAAATTGAGAAAGGGATAGAAGATAGAAAACTTTGACAGAAGAGAATTTCACTGCAGCATCGGACATCCTTCCAGTCCGCTTTCCTTTTCTCTCAAGGATAAAACCCCTGCCTTCCCAAAAAATATATATATAAAATATTTTTTTTCATAACACTGGCATGCCTTTCCACTGGCAGGGCTGACTCAGCACTTTCACCAAAAACTCTGTATTAAAACTATTATTTTCCTTTATCTTTAGTCCCTATTACTTTGTCTTAAGTCCCTGTTCATTTGTCTTTAGTCCCCCTTTTTTTGTCCCCCTTTTTTTTTCTTCAGTCCCCTTTTTTTCTTTTTTCTTTAGTCCCTGTTCATGGCACCATTCTGTGGGGCATTTACCCACCACCCCCACAGCTTCCCAGAGTTTTCTTGAGTGTGATCAGCAGGAAATATTAGATAGAAGGATTTATAGCGGAGAATCTTGTGGAGATAAACAGATAGAAAATAAAGGATAGCCTCGACAGGGCCTGGAACCTATTCCAACGGGCCCGGACTGTCTCTGGTCCAGGGTTTTTATAGAGACGCCAAGGAGTGGAGCAAAAGACCTCCTCCCCCAGCACAGCCAAGTGCAGGCCATCTCAGACACCTGCACTCAGGCCCGTGGTCCTGATCATCCTCTATTTGGACCTGCTGGGTAAAGCCATGAGGAACCCCAGAACGGGCTCCCACATTGGTCCACAGTTCATATGTTTCCACTAGTTTGGCTAGTTGTCTCTATACTTTTTTCAATCATGGTCTCAATATCTTTTGCTCATAGAATCACTCCTCTCTCATTGGTTGTACTCCTGGAGCTCTGCCTGGGACCTGGCATTGGATCTCTGCATGTGCTTCCATCAGTCACTGAATGAGGGTTCTATGATGATGGTTAGGGTATTCAGCCATCTGATAAACAGAGTAGGTCAGTTCAGGCACTCTCTCGACCATTGCCAGTAGTCTATGGTGGAGTCATCTTTGTGGATTCCTGGGAACCTCCCTAGTACTCTGTTTCTCCCTAACCCCATGGTGCCTTCATTTATCATGGTAACTCTTTCCTTGTTCTCCCACTCTGTTCCCATTCCAGCTTGAACCTCTCACTCCCCTAGGCTCTCATTCCCCTGACTCTTGCCCTCCATTACCCCCCGCTCACCCCCAGTATGTTCATGTAGAACTCATCCACTTCTCTATTGCTGTGTGATCCTTGTTTCTTTCCTAGGGTCCTCCTTACTAGCTAGCCTCTCTTGAGCTCTGGTTTGCAGTCTGGTTATCCTTTGCTTCACATCTAGTATCCACTTATGAGTGAGTACATACTATATTTGTCCTTCTGAGTCTGGGTTACCTCACTCAGGATGTTTAGGGTGCCCCCAGGCAGCGGGAATGGGACCCATCCCTAGTGCGTGAGCTGGCTTTTTAGAGTCTAGTGCCTATGTTGGGACACTTTGCTCAGCCTTGGTGCAGGAAGTAGGGGCTTGGACCTGCCTCAACTGAATGTACCAGGCTCTGCTGACTCCCCATGGGAGACCTTGCCTTGGAGGAGGTGGGATTGAGAGATGGGTTGAGGGGAGGGCTGGGAGTGGGAGAAGGGAGGACAGAGGAATCTGTGGTTGGCATGTAAAATGAATAGAAAATCTCTATAATAAAAAAAAAAACACAACCATTTAACAAAATCTATAGATTCCTCACTAGGGCCTATCACCTCCTTACACATGGTGTTTTATCCAAATGTACAGTATCATACATTAAATCCCTCTTGTAGATAGGTTCTCATATCTAATTAGATAGCATTTGGTTAGGCCATATCCATCATAGCATTATTCCACCAGCAGCCACAACTTGCCCAGCAGGTTGGTCTTTTAGCATGCAAGGTCCAGCATTGTATATGACCATTGATATCTTTTTACCTCAGCAGCCTGTATAATACTTTCTTGTACTATGAAACCTTGCTAACAGATGGAGGGTTTCCTGGTTAAAACTTGATTTTTTTCTATGTCCTACAACTGATATCTTCAGCAATAGTGTCTATCTACTCCCTACTTCCTCCTCTCTCCCATATAATAGATGATAATACAATAATAATAAATGTCAAAGGTGTGAAATACTTGAATTCATATATAATGATAAGTATAAAGAGTTAACATCACTTTGAGAAACTATTTGAGTGTTTGATTTTTGTTTGTTTGTTGATCTTATGATTGAGCAATAGTCTCATATTCCCCAGCCAGAGCAATTTTACATGTTTAATGGTAATGAAAACAAAACTATACAAAGACCTATATGAGAATATTATTGTTGGTTTTATATATAAAATTCAGTTAGTGCAAATAATGCAATCAATATTTCACCAGTTAGTATTTAGATGAACAGGTCTTCGTATTGCTATACAATACAGCACTAAATAATAGTACAGGCAATAAGACTTAATATAGTCATAGCTAATTTTAGATATTAGCTTGACCAAGCTTAGGGCATCTCAATCTACTATAATCTTATGAGCCATCGCAACTAATAAATTGCCTACATTTTGAGTTCCAGGACAACCAGAACTACACAAGCGAGACATTATTTAAAAAATTAAATTAATAAATCAAATCCAAAATATACAGGTTGCATTTGTGAGGAAAGGAAATGACAGATTTGTAAGAATGGAGTTAAGTGTATTGTGGATTGTGTGACACCAAACATACGGGCCCACAGTTAGACATTAACTATAAGGGTAAACATTAAGCACCAAACATAAACTTCCTTCTATAGTAGTATATATAAGATATTTTGTCTGTTTGGAGAAACTTGAAAAATAGTAATTTCCAAAAATGAAATGAATTTCAAAAAAATTATGCTAACTGAAAGAAGCCAAAAGAGTAAAGTGCAAGTACATTTTTATGAAACTTGCAAACAGAAACTAATCTATAGTGACAGAAAGCAGACCATTAGCTTCTTGGACATGTGGGTGGTTGCAAAAGAGGAGACAGAGTTATAAGTGGCATGCTAAGTATATGCAGTTAATTATTTCAGTGTTAGCTCAATGTTGGTATTAAAATATCAACAACAAACAAAAGAACAGGAACAACAAAGCACTGGTAGTGATAAAAGGGATGACAGTCTGACTGGTTACCATCAGCTTTCATCTTTACATATGGAGGCTTACAGAGATACTGCTGTCCAAGTTCAGGAATCTGTATGAAATCACTGCCAATTACCTTAAAGCAGATGAAATGGTTGGTAAAGGCAGATGCTGTAGGAAGGTAAAAAGTACACAATGCTAATTCTGTGCCTGTTTTCTAGACACAAAATGTATTTCATCTTCTGCCTTCAAATCTCACACTAACAAAGCTTATCAAGACCTGTATGGATCTCTGCTGGCAAGGCCATCTGACATATACAGTTCCAAGGTGATAAAATATGGACTACTGAATACCAAAAAGGGAGTATTAGGCTCAGAATAAGATTGTGAAAGTCATGGAAATGTATTCAGTTAAGTGTAAGAGACAAGTTATTAGAGAGTTAATTAGGCAAAACATGGAAATGGGTACAGAATTTCTTCTATACTATTTTGCTTTGGTTATTCAAATTACCTACTTATAAATAACATTTATCATATAAACTGGGACACATTTTCCAAAATGAGATGATAGTATTGGTAACCAGATTTGGGTAAAAATGAATAAAATCATTTACTGATTGTACTGATCAAAAAAGAGTGCATAGTCAGAATGTTCAAATAAACAGTAGCTTCTGGACAACTTATTTTATGTTGTATAGACTCAGAATTCTGTAAGCTACATGGCTTGACAGATGGCCCTAAAAGATCTCTAAACATATTAGAAATCCTCTAACCACATAAATCCTGAGAAAAATTGTTTCATGTGTAGTATTATTTTGAAAGGCAATTGGTTTGTCAGACTCATTTCAACTGTTCATCATTATTAAGCCTTTTAGGAAACTAACTCCAGTCAGAGTAAGTAATAATAAATTTGTAATGAGAATTAATGAACTAATATTTGAGGAAATATGAGTCTTAGATATAATAACATAGTTGATTTCAATGTTTCCACTACCTTTGAGGCAATAAGCCACATTAACCATATTGGAGAAATTAATATTGGAGTGGCTGGTTCTAATTGAGATCAAACTTAGTTTCCTTTAGTTTATTCTATTAACAAAAGTATAATACAGGTAACAGTAATCCAGTTTTGAAAATAAATGTCAATTCCAATGATAAAACACTTTCTTACAGTTCACACAGCTGGTAAGAATTCAGGAATTGAACCTGTCCTTGAGTCCAAACTTAGTGCTCATTCTACAAACCCAATGCTATCTCTAGTATAGTCTTCTACCAATATTTCTTTCATGTTTCCAAATATAATTTTATAAATGGGATTGTTGCCAAATTTATAACACTGATACTAGTTGGAATATTTTCAGTGTTCTTTGAAAAAAGTCATTTTAAAAGTAGGTACAAGAACTTTATGGCATTGCTTTTCAAGTTTTGATGTGCTTAGAAAGCGTGTGTGGATCATGATGTGATGGAAACTTGCAGTCAGCAGGTAGTGCTTAAATTTCTACATTTGCATCAAACCCTTGGATGATGCTAATACTGATAGCCCATCAACCACTCTTTTACAAAGGAAGGTTCTAGCATATGAATTTATTTACACTATTTTTGAAAGAACTTTCAAGAAATTTTAACTTTGTCATTGACAGAAAAAAATGTTTGAGATCATCTTTTGTCTCTAAAGTAAACCACTTCGTATTAAAGTCATTTTTATTGGACTTAACATTTTAAAATACATGTAAAATTGATCATTTATCATTATTGTATTGTATTAGTTTTATGGAGAAGTAAGAAAGCTATGGATATGGTCTTCCTCAACAGATACACATACATGTTTTTATTCTTTGTGTACTAGTTGTTATATCAAGGCTTATGTCTCCCCCTACGTTCTCTCTCATAGCATCTATTATAAACACTTATTTGAGTGACTGACAGGGTTGACAAGTTTGTTCTCTGAGTAACCACAGTCAAGGTAAATTGTTGTGGAATAATCTTATAATACACTGTGAAGATGTGTCACTGTTAATTGGTTTAATAAAAAGCAATAACTAAGGCAGGATTTCCAGGCGGGGGGGATTCTGGGAAGAAGAAATAGGAGATGTCAAGGACGTGAAGCAAGCATCATGGGATTTACAAAGTAAAGGTAACCAAGCCACTTAAAAGAACATAGATTAAAATATATGGGTTAATTTAAGTTATAAGAACTAGTTAGAAACAAGCTGAAAAAATTGACCAAGCTTAAATAATTAATAAGAAGTCTCTGTGTTATTAGGGAGCTGGCTGATGGGACAGTAAAATTCTTGTTACAGTAAACATTTTTTATTTATTTTTATGTGTATAAGTATTTTTACTTTATGTAAGTCTGTGAACTATATCCATGTCTTGTGTCTGTAAAGGCCAGAAGAGTGTGTCAGATCTTTTATAAGTAGACTGTTATGAACTACCATGTCAGTTCTTTGGGAAGAACCTGGATATTCTACAAGAGCAAGAATGCTTTTAACAACTGGGACATCTCTCCAGCCCCTTCAAGTTAAATATTAAAGAATATCTGTTTACCTTTACAGACTGTTTACATATATGGAACACTGAAGTCATCAGAAATAGAGCAGCACTGTATCTATTCAGCAGAAAGGATCACCAAAAAATTTCTTAAATAATACATGTAATTTTTTTTTTTTTTGGTTTTTTGAGACACAGTTTTTCTGTGTAGCTTTGCGCCTTTTCCTGGAACTCACTTGGTAGTCCAAGCTGGCCTCGAACTCACAGAGATCCGCCTGGCTCTGCCTCCCGAGTGCTGGGATTAAAGGTGTGTGCCACCACCGGCCGGCAATACATGTAATTGTTTTAATGGAGTTATCCTCCCTTCTTGAAATCACTTTAAATGAAACAGAATACTGAAATAGTTGGGATGATAAACTTGGTAGTATTCTGTACTTTGATTCATTTAGCACTCTTGAGATGCTGGTTACCAAAGAACAGTTCCACAAGGCAACGTTCAAGGATGAGTAAAGTCCCCTTCAAATTATAAAACATACTTAAGAAAACCTTAATTCTTGAAGACAAGCTCACAGGATTATAACTTTCCCTGAAAGGATAGTGATCTTAAATTAGATATTTAAACTGACATTTAGAAAGTTGTGGGGGGGGGGGAAGTATATACAGGGTTTTAAGAAATGAGATTTGTTTAGTAAGAGAAAGTATGATGAATACATGATTACTAGAAGGTATTTCCCCTTTCTGTTTTTAATGATGAAAAGAGTAAAATAACCAAAATTTTATCTCAGGGTAAACAATAACAAAGGAACCTGGTGGACCTTCATGTGGTACCAGCTACTCCTTCTCTCTGAATTGTTTCTAATCTACCACAAATTACTCCCATACTTTGAAAAAAATAAGCATATTGAGTTATGCTCAAAGCTTTTCTAATTCTGACCACAACAACCAATATTTGTGATTATCCATATTTTTAAATCTTTCACCTCTTGGTAATGAACATTTGAACAAACTGACATTACTTAGGTTATTTATTTCATGTTTGCTCTCTTCTAAATATCATACTATATAAAGCCATTACTCCAAAACACAGTTACCTTTGTTTGCTGTCATGAACTCACAGTTCCAATAAATGCAAATGGTGTTTTCAATAAGAAAACATAACCAAGACACAGTGGAGTTTTAAATATTTACTCACTAGTAAATAGAACTCACTTGGAGAAATCTATGTGTTGGTTCCTCAAAGGTATTTTAGAAATCAATAGTGTGCAAATTGATCCATGAGATCATAGGGAAATTCTGGTTACTTCAAAGTGTTTTCATCTATATTTCTGAAGGATCTTCAATTGTCAGAAGGCCCTTCAATGGCCCTCTTTTAGCCATGTGTTGTAAAGGGCCTGTAAATAGCCATGATGGTGAGTAGAAGATAAATTTTGAGGGTTTTTTTATTATCTCAATCATTGAGGTTTGCTTGTTCAGATTTTGCTATATCATTTTGGGTTTCTGTAACATTCCCCTACACTTAGTTTGGAATTGATTCAGTAATGTCAGACTATTAAATATTATAAAATTATCAGGGAAACAGATGTGATAAGGACTTTGTGAATCATTCCTTCCCCTCTCCTAACATTTGCTATTCAGCTCCATTTCTGAAAGTGTCTTTGAAGTCACACATCCTTTTGGTCACTGCTAAAAGAAGAGGACTTTCTAACTGTGAAGCCTGTTCCTTCTTAACAACAAATGATACATACACCTCCAGAAGAGCTACCATCTCTGTGCTCCATGTCTCATATATTCATTAACAATTTGCTTAGTCTCCCCTCACCTGTCTTCTAGTTAGTAATTACCTAAAAACAGAATCTTTAGGCATCTTTGACTTATAGCTATTTGAACAGGATGTAATTGTGTCCAGAATAATTGACATAAGTATTAGAGCCACATTACCCTGCCATTCTTAAAGCAGAGTATGACTGTGGTGATATTTTATTTGTGCTTTAATAAACAAAGCTTGCCTGGAGATCAGAGGGAATATCAAGCCATTTTAAGTAAACAAAGAAGTCAGGCAGTGGTAGCACATTGCCTTAATCTTATCACTTGGCAGGAAGGATCTCTGTGTGTTCAAGGCCACATTAGAGAACAGAGCTAAGCGTGGTGACACACACCTTTAATCCCAGAACCAAACATAGAGGTCTGGTGGTCTGTACAGACAGAAAGTGACAGAGCTGTGTAGGAAGAGGAAATGATGTGGCTGGGTTAAGAGAGCCAATGAGGGAACAGAACAGAAAAGGCATATAAATGTGAGTATACAGGAAGACATTCTCCTTTGAAGCTGTGGAGTTGGTGAGGTGACGTTAGCTCATGGTTTGTACTATTTCTCTGATCTTTCTCGTGGGCTTAACTCAAATTTCTGGCTCTGTGTTTTTTTTATTTAATAATACCATTTATAAACTCATCTACATATGACCTACCTCATTAAAGTTTGTCTTCAGTAATAAGGAAAGTTATAATCTTTGCTGTCTTTGTCTTATTGTATTTATGCAGACATGTCACCTAAGATATCAAAATATACAGTGTTATTGAAATGCAAAAGTGGTCCAAAATTCCATGCTCAGAATGACAAAATTTGAGTCCCCAATATAATGCAGATGAAAGATATAGGCCATATTTACAGAGAATCTTGAAAGGTCTGATTTTGGAAAAGCATCATTATGGGATTCTCCATTTCCAGAGCATAGCCTGACCTTTCTAGATTGCTGGGCTCGGTGCCCCAGAACACATGTGCTCTCAGTATGTAACTACAGGAACCAAGCTAAACAGTTTGACTCTTTGCTTAGTACATTGTAGCATGTCTCTTTATAAACATCTGAGAAGTGGTGCAGAAAAAGAACTGTACTAGCTATTAATCTCAGGTTGAGTCTCAAAGTGCCAGATAAGTAGGAACAAGGTGCATATCTACACTGGACCTAGTGTACCCATTTTCTGACCTGGGCAGGTTCACCCCTCCTTAGGCAAACTGCTTCGTGAAGTTCACCATATTGATGCAGAATTTAGTGAAGACAACTAATCAGCATATTACACTAGATCTAGTACTCCTAGACTCTTAGCCACCCCAGTAGTTGGGACTACAGGCATACATCATCACACTTGGCCATTCATTATCAACTATGAATATTTGCATAGGTTATATCTTGGATCATTTCAAAGTAAAGATATCAAGCTAGTCAAACCATTGCTATGATGTTTTAAAAGTATATATGAATAGAATGAAATTGCATTATATCAATTTTCCCTTTTCTTAGGGACAAGACTAACCAATTCAGACATCTGGCAAACACAATCCAAAAACATTTTGTAAGGAGAGGGATACTTTTGATCCTGACAATTTTAAAATATTCTAGAAAATTAAAAATGTACAAACTTGAAAATCTGATGTTTTATTAAGATTTGTGTATCAACTTGACTAGATAATATGTCCAATTACTCAGTTCAATAGTAATTTAGGTTTTGTTCTTAAGTTATTTTTTTTGTAGCTGGTGTTAGCAACTACAGATAGCTGACTATTATGAAAGTAGGTTATCCTGAATAATTTGGGTGCATCTCATGCAATCAGTGATTCAGCTTTAATAGCAAATCTGGGCTTTCCCTCCAGAACCAATCTCGCTGATAGATAACAACCCCAGCCCCTGCTCCAAAGTTGCCAGCTTACCTGTCTTATGTATTTATGTCCCATTTGCCTGTAGCTGAAGGTTTCTCTGGTCCTACCTGGCCCCATAGTCCCACAGCCACTTATAAAATAATCATTCAGAGGCTTAATATTAATTGTAAATTATCTGACCTATAGCTCAGGCTTCTTACTAGCTAGCTCTTATAGTTTAACTCAACCCATAACTATTAATCTATGTATCACCACATGTTCTGTGGCTGCACCTGCATCCCATTACATGTTGCTCCTTAGGCAGCTGGCTTGCATCTCCCACTCTGCCTTTCTCCTCTCATTATGTTCCTTGGATTTTCCTGCCTGGCACCATCCTGCCCTGCCATAGGCCAGTGCAGATTTATTTATTAGCCAATGGGAGAAATACATATTCAGAGAATACAGAAAGACATCCCACAGCACTTCCCCTTTTCTGTATAATCACAAAAGAAAGGTTTTAACTTTAACGTAGTAAAATTATATATAATAAAACAGTTATCAAGGAAGAATTATACTTACAATATCTAGTCTATTTGTATTTGGTAAAATTAAATATTCTATCATCTATCCTATTTTTGTGAGTCTAAAGTTTCATATTTTATAGACAAATTTCTTAACAGTCTTATTAAATAAGGAACACATTGTCAAATACAGGGGTAATAGCCAAAGAGATCAGAGAAACAGTGAATAGCCACGACTAAACTTAGCTTACCACACCTGGCTGTAGCTTCCCAAGAGAGCTTCTTCCTGTCAAACCTGCAATTTTATTGCCTTCCTGTTCTGCCTTCTCATTGGCTCTAAGCTCAGCCACATCTGTTCCTTGTCACTGCCTGTCTATACAGACCTCTAGGCTCTATTGTTGATATAGGGATTAAAGGCATGTGTCACCATGCTTGGCTGTGTCCTTGACCACAAAGACACTCTGCCTACCATGTGATTGGAGTAAGGCCATGGGTTACCACCACCTGACTTCTGTTTATGGCGCACTATGACCTCTGATCTCTAGGCAAACTTTATTAACATACAAACAAAATATCACATTTCAGCACAAATAAACTATCAGTGCAATATTTAATTTCCCTGTTATCATGACTAAGGAAAACTATCACTATCTATTCTTCAACTCCATCAAAGAATCCAGAAGGATATAAAATTATCCAAGTAAACAGAAAGTGCATTGTAAGCAATTTCCAAAGTTCTGGAAATAACAGACAGCTGACTGCCTGGACAGTCATCCAAAGTTCCCCTGCAATGTTGGGGTATCCATTTTCAGCCAATAGCCCTAGAGTCTCTCAGTTACTTCTCCCTATGTCCTGCAGAATATTTTGCAGTTTCTTCTGTGAAAAAAGAACCTGAAGGACCAACTCGCCTTGTTTTGGCAAAATTCAGTGGTCATTTTCCTATGGGTCCTGTATGTCCAGTTTATACAACATCCTATCATGTAGTCCAGGCAACATCAGTTTCTTGCCCAAATGGCTAACATTTGCCATAAAAAAGCAAACTCCATATCGAGTTTTTATGATGCCCATCATCTTTTCTGAAGTAGATTGGTGCTGCCAGGAGAGAACATGTCTCAATGTCTAGAAAAGTCAAAGTTCTTAAAACGTTTTAAATGCCATATTCTGTATGTCTATGAAGTGATTGAAGATTACCTACCTAACTGAAATATATCTATGTATACCTAAAAAACTTAACCAACATGACTATACGTTTGATTATCATAGATGACTAATTATTAATCTGTATTTTTAGTTATACATTACAATTATAATGAGATGCATAAATAGACCTTAATTATGTAGAAATATACATACAGTATAACAAAGTTAACTTTAAATTTGTATCAATAAACTAAACCCCCTAGCAATGTAAAACATTTCAAACAAGTTGCTGCTTTTTAAAAGTATATTCAATAATCTACCCTTTTATCCTATCATATCTATATCCTACATTTCTATATCATTTACATAATGAACTTCTGCAATTACCTAATCCAACCACCCAATACATACACATTCTCATATTAGCAAGTATGCACACACAAACTTTGTAGGTTGTACCATTCCCCCAAATTTTGAGATCCTAACCACCATATCTGGAGTCTATGAACATCACCTTACTTAGAAATATAGACTCCACAAATACATTCATTAACATTGGGTGATTCCAGAATAAGGTGGGCTATAAATCCAATGACTGGGTATTCTTATGAGGAAATGGAAGCTTGAACACAGCAAGTAGTCACAAAAAGATCAACCTGATGCTAATGATTGTCAGTGACCACCAGAAACTATAGTAATCTAGGAAAGGCTCTGAAACATTCTGACCAATTATGCCCTTGCTGAAACCTTAACATTATTATTTCTTTTTAATTCATGCTTATAGAAGTGTAAAAAACAAATTCTGTTATTTTCTTCCATCTAGCTTGTGGTAATTTGTTGCAATAATCAAATAAAATTAATATAGCTAATAATTCTACCCTTTTTTCTGCAGTATGTTCAGACTGAACCATTGACACACTGTCCTTTTGGTGGAAGTGTAGTTTTTATAATCACAAGGTTATGTTCTCAGTCTGTCCCTATAACCACTGTTACACATCCAGCAATCCTTATGAAAAATGTTAGTAAAAAGCAAGTCTTTGTCAAATAAATGTGGGAAATACTTGAAAATTTTTGCATTAGTTTATTTATTAGCATTTTTCTCGGATCCTGTTATGTATGTTTCCATCTCTAAAAGGGGACCATAGGATATAGTATTTTCCTAAACAGTTAGTGTATAAGATATTCTCTTTACATAACATAATGTCTCAAACAAGTAATCTTCCCTAAGAAATTCATTGAGTATGCTTGTTTAGACTGAATTCTTTTCTATGCTGTTGCAATTTCAGGACAGATAAACTGTTGTTGATCATCAATGAAAGGATAAACAACATAGATCTGAAAGTGAGTATATGACAAGTTTAGCTACAGACCATGGTCCAGTATAATACAGAAGTTCTTGAAATTTGTGATACCCATGAGAAATTCACAAAACCCTTGGCTATCCCTATTATTTAAGATATGCTACACTGTAAAAGACTACAGGTCATAAAAATAGTGTTTAATTTGTAGAGACTTTACTCAATAAAATTGCAATTGTTATTCATTCTGTAGAATCATAAGAACAAACTATTTTCTAAGGCTTGCCTATCTGTGTTCTTTGAGATTTGGGTTGACTCCATCTACATACAGGCCCATTATTTCTAGCCATACTGTGGAAAAACAGTAAGGAGAAAGCACACAGACTTCTAACTGTCTTGGACTGTTACTCAGCTTGTCACATTCTAATGGCTAGAACTCACTACACAGGCCTAATTCATTGCAGACTCAAATCTTCATTTTAAAATCATGATTTGCCTGGATACAAATGTAATACCTCTTCTTCCTAACCTTCAGATGGAAACTGTATACCAACTTTATTTTCTTTGGAGACTTGGTTAAAAATTACTTTGAAGTATTTTATTACAGTTAAACTCTACATTATTTCACTACAGGGTTATTTACATATGAACTGAATAATTGAATTTGCAAGGTATGTTATTTAGAGTCACAAAAGTTTCAAGGAGGGTTGGAGTGGTGTGTAAAAAAGAGGGGAGAGACCTTATTCAATTTTTCTCCTATCCACACACAAAAGTATTTTCTTATTTTAATATTAGTCTGCAGGTGAAATTCCCATGTAAAATAAGGTGTCATTGCTTTCAAAATGGTATGTGCTGCTCAGTTCTGAGTTTTCACTACCTGTTATTGTATGTATGAAGTTACATACCTTTTTCTGATACTTCCTCTTATACCCCACTGAGCTTGCCAAATTGAAACCTTCAGTCTTTTTATCCTGTTTCTTTCATGGCTGAAGAGGAATACAAATAAAATGCCATTTCTGATGAAATGTCCTTCCAACTGTGTAGCTGTACTTTTAGAATCAGGACTTCTGTGACAAGTCAAGAATTATAACAAATGTAGAGAAACAGGGTCTAATATTTATCAAAGTGTTCAATGTGTGACTTTTACACAGTATTTATTCTCACCATGCACCATACTTCATTTACATACACTTCCTTCCACCTTCTCCCAGTAGGTTCAGTAAAGAATCATGCCTTTTTCTTAGCTCCTGGGATGTCTAAAATAACTGTATTGCTCACTGAAATAATTCAGTAAAATTCTAAGGTGTGTGTGTGTGTGTGTGTACGCACACACACACACACACACACACGCTGTCATCTGTGTAGCATTGGCCTTAATAAGGGGTGAGGCAACAGGGCTGAACTCAAATCTCTCTGACCATAGAAAGGCTAATTACAAAAATATTCTGTTATTCAGATCTTCACAGACCACATCACAAATGTGGTGTATGATAATTTGTTTAGAATTGTCTCCTGATACAACCATTTTCTTCCCTAAAAGAACATTTACTTTGAATAATTTTAACTACTATGCATTCATGCTCATACCTTTCTCATGACAACTGCTTTCATATTATGCTTAGCAAAATGAGAGTTTTATAGAAAGAAAAATGCAAGATGGTTAAAAACGTGTTTTTAAAATAGATTTTAGAGGTCTGTATTTTTTATTTCTTAGACAGAAGCACATTTCTTTGATGAATAAATAATGCTACCAATGATTGTTCAGACATAAATTGAATATACAATTCTAAAATTTAAATAAAACAACTTAACCTGTAAAATACATGAAGAACCAATACATATGGTAAGAATGTTGTTCTATGTTGTTGAGCATAGATAACTAAATAATGATTTCTGAATTGAGTAGTCAAACATATATTAAAATATATATCTTATACCACATTATGAGACTCATATTTCCTGAACTTTCTCCTTTGCTTACCTTTTATCCAAAAATAATGGTCTTGCTGAGCTACTTTCACTTTGTACATTCCTTTGTGACATTTATTGTTTGTTTCTAACAATATTAACATCTGAACCACAACTGAATAACACAAAAATGAATATTTTTGTAATTAGCCTGTCTCTTCAACATTTTTATGACTGTCTGTTGGAAGCCTACCATTTATAGGTAGCAGTGTAAGTAGGGTTTGTAGTTACAATGATGACCAAATCAAGTCCTGGTTTAGCAGAGCTTACTATCTAGTAGAAGAAATGGAAACATGGCTAATTCAGTCTTTCAATTATAAAGTTGCAAATGAAATTTCTTATGTAGAAAATGTTTATTATGTAAACAAGGCTTGTAGATACTGGTAGGTAGGCTGACCTAAATTATAGATGAAGGCTTCCCTAAAGATCAGGCCCCTGAGATAAGATATGAACAATGAAAAAGCATTAGCAAACAGAAAGGTAAAGTCAGAACATTTTAGGAAGAAAATATTTCGAAGGTTTTGAATAAGGAAGGAAAAACAACAATTAAAAAATTAGTTAAGTAAGGGATAAAATGGAACAAGATGTACTTGAAGAATTAGGTTATGATGAATCACATGGGGCATAGTTGACCATGACAGAAACTGTAGTTTCTCTCTTAAAAGTGAGGAACCTGCTGGACTCCATTTTGAAGGCGGGAGTCATTATGCGCTGATGTTAAAAATAAGTTTCTATTTACTGTAAGAGCTGAGTTTCTGTTTTTAAGTCTCTTTTTCCTGGAACCTGACCTGTCTCAATCCATAACTTGACTTGTTTTTGAGAACAACCAAACCCACCCTAATTCACAAGGTAACCACATGGTGATGGCTATAGTTTTGTTTTTTGATTTTTCTATACTTCCTTACTACTCCATTGTCTTGCTTCTGTATACCTGCTTTGCAACTACTCATGATTTTACTCCTTAAAGGGCCTTAAGTAACAGACTCAGGGCTGATCTCTTTAATCAAACTTAGGAGGCAGTTGCTAGTCAGCTCTCAGGTGCACCCCAATAAAATCAAGTTTGCTTCAAATTCAGCTCAAAATTTGTGGTCATGGTCTTATTGTTGCCTAGTGGAATTAACAAAAGAAATAGAAACCCACTGAATTATGTAGCAATGGTAAGGATAAAGAACAAGAAGGTATGACAAAGGATTTGTTTTGAAATTTTTTACTACAGTTTTGTTCAGATTAAGTAGAGACAAGTCTGAATGTGAGAATACAGAAAAATAAAAAATGCAGTCCAACCATAAACTTATGGTAACATAGAACATTGTTAGGTAGTTTACCTCCTTCTAAGTGAAATAGTAACCTCTGAATATGAGCCAATTTCTTCTGTTCTCCATTTTGCCTTTCTTTAATTCACTTTGCACCTTTTTTTGAATAGCTTGTACTTGTGAGATCAATCTTTCTCCCTTGGTGGCAGTCTTCTGAGTGTGTTTTTGCCAATATATCTTAATATTTTTATGAAGTTTGTCAGCTCAGTGTTCTGTATCTGATATATGCTATAGAGTGCTTCATGTCAACTGAATTTCTTCTCCAACAGGATATTAAAAAGTGAGAAGAAAAAGAGGTTAAGGTAATTTTCTTTCTTTATTCTTTCCCTGTTTATGAACTGCTTTTCTGGTGGTAGTTATGTCCCTTCTGTCAGACTGACCTCTCTGTGATCTTTGGAAATACCCTTATTTCTCTTTATTCCATTAGCTCTAGAGATGATCATGGCTCCCTGCTTTTATCACTCTCTGGTTGACTAGCATTCATTGTTGTTTTCCTTAATCACACTCCACTTCTGTAGTATGTCTAGTCAGTAAAGTTTTCCTTTGAACTACCTAAGATGAAAATTATTTTCTGCTGGGACTGTGACTATTCATGAACACCAACATAATAATTTTAGAAGGCAAAAACTGAAAATCACTCAAGATGCAATAGAATATATCCATTGGTTGCCTAACACTCATATCAAATAATCAATTCTGGATAATCATAAACCATCTTAAAAATAGATACCTATAATCTGAAGATGGAATTTTGAAGACAGAGTAGCCTGATACAATCACACCAATGACAGAATACTGGACTGCCCAGGTTTTGAAAAAATTGTTTATGGACTTGTCTAATCAGCGTGGTATGTCAGAAACAGATGAAAATATTTGTGTCTTTCTACAATGTCAGAATTTATTGAATTTAAATAAATTCAGAAATTATCCTGGTCAATGGCAGTAATTAGTCAGGTATTACTACTTTTTTGATGACCTTGGCTGAAGCAAACACAAGCTATTTTATTCCTATTTTAACTAATAATGTGAACTCTCAGATTACTGAGTACAGATTACAGAATGGCTTTAAAGAGTTAAGAAGCCACAGCACACACAGTTCAAGAGGTTTCAGAAGTCCTCAGAAGGAAGGAAGTTGATAGAAACATAAATCAAGTCTGTATTGTTAAGATAAGGAACCACACAAAGTTGTAGGAAAGTTGGAGAAGCTGCAGCAGGCCACAGCAAATCACAGCTTTGATGTGGAATCTACAGAGCTGAGTGTACCTGCTGAGTCAAAAGGGTAAGACTGGGGTGAGATAGAGGAATTAATGGGCAGGCAGACATACTGCAGACACAGACAGGTAAAAAGGATGGGCAGAAGGCAATTCAGCAGGTCTCAATGGCAAGGTCAAGCCCAAACTAAAGTTTCTGGGAACAATCAACAGTGGTGTGCTAGACTCTGCCTATGGGCCCTTGATGCACAATGGTAGTTTTCAGATGATAGTATTTTCATTATCCCAGTGCCACGTGTTCGGCACATTCTGGAGTCCAGGTAAGGATGTTACATCATTTCCTTAGTCTGATGAATCTGGTTACCTCTTGGTTTATTACTCCATGTTCCACTGTACTCTAAATTACACCCATAAATCTATATTCTATTTCTGGAAATAAGACTTTTATTACTCTGTGACTTATAGGTGGTGCCAAACAGATAGTACCATTCAGAGAGCCACACAGAGACACAATCATCCTCCATCATAAAAATGGTGTCAAAAGCTGCTGGCAAAATGCAGTCTACCAGGACAAGACACTGTTAAAAAAAATTATTTTACACAATATAGAGCAACTTGAAACAGGGCACAGCTTGATCTCAATACTTGAAACAATCAACATATTTTATACAGTTCTTGATTCTAACCCCATACTATACATATTTGGGCAATGTGAATATGATTAATTCATTTTTACAGAATTTCCATTTGGTTTATATATACTACAGCTTTTAAAGAAAAATGCAATCTTTTTATTTGGTTTATGCAGAATAATGGTGGATGAATGAGATAGTAACTTCTAATACAGGAAGTGGTATATTATAAGAAACATAATGACCCCAGGCCAACCTTATAGTCAAAGAGCAAAAACTGGGTCATATGTAGGAGTATAATGGGAAGACCATATAAATGATCTCAGTGTTCAATTTCTATGTGCATTTCATTCACGTTGCTCACTTACTCTTAAACGGGTACATTTCTTTTCTAGTTCAGTGCATGTATATTCTCTTAATGCACATATTTCCTAAGACTACACTAATTACTTCTAAGACCTTACTAATCATACAAAGCAAGACATAAAATATTGATGAGATAATAAACTGCTTTAATAATATATGTGCTATCTTTGGCAATTCCTTTGCTTGTCAACAGCTTTACTATATCTCAAAAGTAAACTAAGAACAATACATTGAATTACTGACAAGTGCTCAATACATGCTGCTACTGGCATAGAATATAAAGTAGAATTCTTGCATTGTGCCATGAAATAGTGGTGAATAAATAATATATATTTTCAAAAGATTAACTTCAGAAAAGAAATCCAACTTTTCTTAAGGCTAAGTACAAATCTAAAAGCCACACTGTTAAAGGCCATTATTCTTTCATGTGATAAAAAATTGAGGTATGCTTACCATTCAAATTTAGGTGAGGGAATGAAAAGGAAACTATTAAGATAAACTTTCTAATGTGGTATATAAATACCATCTAATAATATACATGGACATTTGTTATGTTCTCTCCCTCCTCATGGGCTCAAATTTGCAATCATGTTGCTTAGAGAAATTTGTCTCTAGGAAATTTACTAGGCTGGTACATGAATATGCACAAATGTGTGCCTGAATATGTCAAATGGAAGTTTTGTTTTCTTTTCATCTATTTATAACTATAATATAATCTCATTCTCCACATATAAAACAATGTTCTAGAAATGAAAGTCTCTTAGACATATGTTACTCTCAAGGAAGATATATGGATAATTTCAAGTGGAATTCAGATGTACTTGGAGATTATGAGCTGAGGAATTTGTGCACATTGCAGTAAAGTCACTTATTTCAGTAAAATCTGGGGCCACAACCACCAACCGAGGGAAAAATTCTGTTATTTGTATGTAAGTAAACTGATGTCAAGCGGGTTTAGCACATCTTTGTCTACTCAACACACACAACAAAGCTCTCAGTTATTTCATTTTAAAACTAGCACGACTCTGCTAGTCCTAGAAGATAAAATAAAAATTTAAATTCTGAATTCCTTATATTATATCTTGAGTAATATATATCTCAGAGCACAAATTAATCTACATCAGTTTTAAGAGCAGACATAGAACAATGGTGTTAGGCTCACAGGCAGGCAGAACCTAAAATTCGATTCTTTCTCTCATTCTTAGAGTCAAAACACATTTCTCAGTGCAGTCTAGTATTTTCCCATTGGTGCTTTCTTATAAGGTTTTACACCTACCCAAACCAATCCAAGTAATGTTTATTTCATTAAGATTATCCTTTATTAACTACCAATTCAAGATTGGTTATGGAATCATGAGACTATTTAGCCTAGAAACCTGGAAGAAATTATCTGGTTGCCAGTGTTGCCAATAATTAAGCTCCAAGCATGACTTAAAGCTTTTTAATGTTATTTTCCCCACCCACATTCTTTCCTCTACTCTATCCTCCCATCCTTTATGCCAGTAAACCCTTCCTATTCTATTATTGCACTTTAAGCCTTTAAATCAATTAATTCTATCCAACATTCACTCTCTCTTGAAAGCTCTACTCACCATTATTCTTTACTCATTTTCTAAGTTCTGTGGGTATTCCAAATTAAATACACATATTTGAAGGTCCAGAAGTAACATCTACAAACAACATAAAAACATGGGTATGGGTTGCCACATTCAGAATGATTTTTTTCTATTTACCTGCTGTAACTGGAGTTTTCCCTACAGGTCCCGCCAAGCCCTGGCAGTCCAACAGTCCACTTATAAAATAAACACACAGACGCTTGTATTATTTAAACTGTTTGGCCTAATGGCTCAGGCTTCTTGCTAGCTGTTCTTACATCTTAAATTAACCCATTTCTATTAGTTTATATGTTGCCACATGGCTTGTGGCTTACCGGCACCTTACATCTCACTTGTCATGGCAGCAGCTGGTAGCATCTCTCAGCCTCAGCCTTTCACCTCCCAGAATTCTTTTCCTCCTTGTCCCACCTATGCTATCCTACTCGCCTGGCTTCTGGGCAATCAGAATTTTATTTATTCACAGCATACAGGACAACGCACAGCACTTCCCCTCTTCTGTACATTTTTAAGGAAGATTTTAACTTTAGCATAGTAAAATTACATATAACAAAACAGATATCTAGTAAGAAGTACAGTTACAATATCTAGTCTATTTGTATTTGGCAAAATTAAAGAAGATATCCTATCTATCTAATATATGTGTGTCTAAGGTTTCATATCAAACTTATCTCTTATCATAACTAAGGAAATTATAACTATCTTGTCTTCAACTACATCAAAGACCTCAGAAGGATATAATACTACCTGAGAAATGGAAGAAGGACACAAGTAAGTATTGGGAGTCTTGCAAGAGTAGACCGAGACAGCTGGCATCCTAGACAGTCACCTAATGTTCCTTTGTAAAGTTGGGGCATCTGTCTTCAGCACACAGGACTAGAGTCTCTCAGTCACTTCTCTCTGGGTCCTGTAGAATGTCTGGCAGTTTCCTCTGTGAAGCAGGAATCTGAAGGACCATTTCTCCAAGCGAAGTTCAGTGGTCCCCTTCCTATGGGTCCTGAATGTCCAGTTGATAAAGCAGTCCAGGTCCAAGAACAGTTTCTTGCCCAAATGGCTATTTTTGCCAAGAAGAAGATAAACTCCATATAGAGAGTCTTCAATGCCTATCTTCCTCTCTGAAGTAAGTTGGTGATGCCAGGAGCAGACATGTCTCACTGTCCAGAAATTCTAAATTTTTAAAACATTTTATATGCCATATTCTGCAGGTCTTTGAAGTGTTTTGAAGTTTACCTACCTAATTGAATTATATCTATGTATACCTAGAAAACAATATGACTATAAGTTTGACTATCATAGAAGACTAATTATTAATCTGTATTTCTTAATTATCCATTACAATCTAAATGAGTTACATAAACATAATACTTCAAATGAGAATAGAAATATACAGTATAACAAAATTAAATTTAATCTTATATCAATAAACTAAAATCCATAGCAATGTAAAACATATTAGAGAAGTTGCTCTTTAAAAGTAGATTCAACAATATACCCTTTCAGCTTATCATAGCTATATCATATTATCTTTTCTTCTTTAGGAAGAGATCACATGTATAATCAACCTTATTTAAATAAAAATATTGGCTTTTCTCTGTTTCACACCAGAGGGCTCTTCTGATATGAGACAGAAGAATCTCTCATCCTTTTTTAAAATTATTTTTAGCAATATGTTTGAGTTTAGAGGAGTGAGCCATTCCATCTCCAAAGCCAGCTTGGTATATTTGGGAATTTGGGCATCGCTTCTCTTACTACTTCCTGCTAGAGGGGAGTGCTGTATCTTTTGGGAACATAAAGAAAATTTTAGGATTAAGGAATAGTCTGTGAGGGTATATTGTGTGAGCTAGTTGCCTTGGAACCATTCTGGATGTTGGATCATCTGGGCCATGGTGTTATCAGAGACCTTTCACGGGGTCTTGGCTGGACAAACCTGATGTATCTTAATCTGGAACAAATCCATAGCCTCTGGCTTTCTGTGGAAACAAAAGCAGAGTCTCCTTTCCAAAGAAACATATCCTTAGATCCAAATTTTGAAGGCATGATACCTTTAAAATATACATATTGGTTTAACTCAACAGCTTTTACAATCAAATGTCTTTCTGCAGTTAAAATTCTCAAAGACAACACAATCCAGATTTTGTATGTAATATTAATCTTTATGTGACTTATTTTTTATATTACCTTTACTGTCTCTTTAAAAAAATTATTTTAAAAAACTATTTGTTTATATTACTCTTTATATTCATTCTTTTCTCTTCCAAGCCTAAGTACATTTTTACACATAATGTAAACCATTTAAAGTCTTATTCCATCTGAATCTGTCTATTGTGTAATTATTGCTTTAAACTATAGTGGTTAGTACTGAAGCAGAAGTCTTGGCTGTTAGCTCTGCCCAATTTATCCTTTCAACATGGTGGAGATAATTCAGCACCAGCAGTGGGAGCCAAAGTGGACCTATGCTTCTATCCAAGCAGCAGGTAGTCCAGAAACCTCCTCTTTTTTTAAATCAGCAAAGGCTGAATCCACCACATGGCAGCAGCAAATGTGCAGCTTGGAGATACCTCATTACCACCATACTACAGGTCAACCACACACACCACAAACCTGCCATGTAGTAGCTCAACCATTCAGGCTGCAGCTAACTTGAGAGAGACAAATAGGAAGCTCTTTTAGCTCTGTTTTACAATATTCTTTCTCAGGTTTTAGGTGGAAACTCAAGCTGTTGGGCGCCATTTGTAGCTGCAGTTTTCTCTCCTGGACCCGCCAAGCCCTGACAGTCCAACAGCCCACTTATAAAATAAAAACATAGAAGCTTATATTATTTAAACTGTTTGGCCTAATCTCTCAGGCTTCTTGCTACCTGTTCTTATATCTTAAATTAACTCATTTCTATTAGTCTAAAAGTTGCCATGGGGCTCATGGCTTACCGATACCTTACATCCCACTTGTCATGGGAGCAGCTGGCATTGTCTCTCTGCCTCAGCCTTCCACATCTCAGAATTCTTCTCCTCCTTGTCCTGCCTACCCTATCCTAACTGCCTGGCTACTGGCCAATCAGAGTTTTATTTATTCACAACATACAGGACATTCCACAGCACTGCAAATTCAATAATTCCATGGCCAGGTAATACAATCCATTTATGCAATATTGGTACAAATGTCATAGGAGTCACCAACCACATTCTGGTAATATTTAAGTCCCAAATCCACAAGTTTAAACCCACACCTGGCATGATTATTGGACCAAGAACTTGTGACTAGATAGGTCATAAACACTAGGATAGAATCCATGCCTCTCGTTCTGCTAAATGGACATAGTATTAAACCAACACCTAATGATTTATTGTTATACCCATAAATTAATTAATCTCTCAACTCTAATCAGAGACAGTTCAATTTGCAGTAGATGGTGGTTAACACATACTCAACTCTCTAAAGTGCTAAAAATCAGATAGAAAAGAAAGCCCAGTGCTATGTAGGGCATCTACACATACCTAACCTCCACAAGGCTCAGGGATCATTGCATAGGAAAGGGCATGAAAGATTGTAAGAGTAAGAAGTTTTGGAGAGCTAAAAGGAAACAGTGGTTTTCCTGGCATAAAAGTTCAGTGACACATATAAATTCACAGGGTTGTGGCAGCATGCACACAAGCCATGCAAACTTAATCCAGAACAAATCACAACATAGAGAAGGGAGATGGGCACAATGTCTCACCCCTAACTGAAGAATATTGGTAGTTTATGGTTTTTGGTAGAGGAAAAGTAAGATTTCTTTAAGAATGTTGCTCCTAGCATGGAAGGCCATACATACAAAAATTTATGGGCAACACAACCTGGACTTGATGGATGCAGAATGATAAACCATAACACAAAGTTGGGTGGGTAGAGAAAGGTAGTGGGTTTGGCAGGAGTTGAAGCAAGTGTGATATGATCAAAATACATCATAAGAAATTCTGAAAGAACT
This sequence comes from Peromyscus leucopus, assembly GCF_004664715.2. NCBI lineage: Eukaryota > Metazoa > Chordata > Mammalia > Rodentia > Cricetidae > Peromyscus > Peromyscus leucopus. Next base: position 127,968,104 of record NC_051083.1, read on the forward strand.
ATTAAAATTCTTTTTAAATATCTAAAAGAAATTAATCGATGCAATTTTTGCAAAATATGATATGGGAATTTCTCAAAAGATACACTATCATTTTGATTTTTACTTTTATTACTTAGAGTCTTTGAGGACAAATAAAATAAATGATAACATGGGTATTAGAGAGGTGGTAAGGTAGAGATCCTGAGAGAAACACACTATCACCTGATTTTGTTAAACAAAAAAAAAAATATGGTTCCATTAAAATATTTTGATAGCAAAATGTTATCTATGTCCCCTGGTATGGAAGTTGATGTGTCTGTGAATACCTGAGAAAATGAAAGTATAATAATAACAATTATATTTATTCCTACACTTTGTCTCAATAATTATACTTAAGCTGTTTTTGTGGTAAATTTTTTTGAGAATATATGAATAATAACTATATTAAAGATGAAAACTCCACTATGTGGTTAATGAGAAATATTGTCTAAGTAAAACCATAGAGTTGTAAGATAACTTAATATACCTAACTTCCTATAAGAATAATCAACATTTGACTAATTTAAAATTCAATTAGATTTTCTTATGAGGATTTTTGTATATATTGTAAACTATATATATATATATATATATATATATATATATATATATATATATATATAAAAGCCACATAAGCTGTTAAATATATCTTCATGTGGTCAGTCTGGTCTTACATAACCTTAAAAAAAACAAGAACAGGGAAAGGGCATTGAATTTTATCAAAAAACATTATATACATGCATGCAATAATAAATTATAAAACCAAGAACAGATTATTAAATTGCATTTTGCAAGGATATGTGATATCTTCAGCTCAGAAAACAAAAAATATAAGAAGACTGTCCTATTTGTACACCATTGGTGTCTTATAGGAAATTGTGGTTTTTTGGACTCAGTACAGTTTAGTCAAACATTGGGAACATGGTGGAATGGAGTTTCTTAGGCAATTAAACACATTTATTTGAAGTGTACTTTCTGTATTCCAAATTCTGCACTCCAAATTCTATATTTCTCACCCATAGAATTTTAGAATCCATACCAGTATGAAGTTTGTGGTAGAAAGATTTATGTTAACTTTACATAGGCTAGTGACATTTGGGTAGAAGGAACTTCAATTGTGCAATGCCTCCTATAGCTTGACATGTGGTAAGTTTATGCTACATTTTCTTCATTGATCATAGATGTGAGCGGGCTTGGTTCACTGTAGGAGGTGTTTCCCTGGGCTGGTGGTGCTTTCTTATAGCACCTTGGATAAGCAAGCCATGGGGTGTGAGCAGTATCATTTCTTGCCTCCAGTTCCTGCCATTTGAATTCTTTCCCTGACTTTTTTCAGCAATTGAGTGTGATCTGAGAGTTGTAAGCTAAAAATAAACCCTTTCCACGCTGAACTGTTTATGATCATGATATTTTATCACAGCAACAGAAATCTTAACTAAGACAAACCTTCTGACTAAATGTTGGGAGATACTAGCCGTACTGGCCATAGTCTTTTAAGATGTTCTGTAATTAGCTTCCACACTTAAGAATACAGAATCATTCCTAGGTGACACGTACATAAGCTCAACAATGTATCAAATTCTTTTTTTTTTTTTTTTTTTTTTTGGTTTTTCGAGACAGGGTTTCTCTGTGTAGCTTTACGCCTTTCCTGAAGCTCACTTGGTAGCCCAGGCTGGCCTCGAACTCACAGAGATCCGCCTGGCTCTGCCTCCCGAGTGCTGGGAATAAAGGCGTGCTCCACCAACGCCCGGCCTCAAATTCTTTCTTTTCATTTTTTTATTTTTATTTATTTATTTTTTTATTTTACAATACTATTCAGTTCTACATAATAGCCACAGATTCCCTTGTTCTCTCCCTTCCTGCCCCCCTCCACTTAACCACCAGGACACCCCCCATTTCCAACGCCTCCAGATAAAGGTCTCACCCGAGGACCGAGATCGACCTGATAGACTCAGTCCAGGCAGGTCCAGTACCCCCCTCCCAGACCAGGCCAAGCGTCCCTGCATAAGTCCCAGGATTCAAACAGCCAACTCATGCAACAAGCCCAGGACCTGGCATCACAGCCCAGCTGCCTCCCAAACAGATCAAGCCAAATGACTGTCTCACTCATTCAGAGGGCCTGACCCAATTGAGGGCCCCTCAGCCTTTGGTTCATAGTTCATGTGCTTCCATTCATTTGGTTATTTATCCCTGTGCTTTATCCAACCTTGGCTTCAACAATTCTCGCTCATATAAACGCTCGTCTTTCTCACTAATTAGACTCCCAGTGCTCCACCAGGGGCCCAGCCGTGAATGTCTGCATCTAGATTCCTCAGTCCTTGGATGAGGTTTATGGCACAACTATCAGGGTGTTTGGCCATCCCATCACCAGAGTAGGTCAGTCCCGGCTGTCTCTCAACCATTGCCAGCAGTCTTTAGCGGGGGGGAACTTTGTGGATCTCCATGGGCCTCCCTAGCTCTCTGCTTCCTCCCCTTCTCATGTGGTCTTCATTTACCATGGCCTCCTATTCCTTGTTCTCCCTCTCTTTTCTTGATCCAGCTAGGATCTCCCGCTCTCTTTCCCTCGACTGTCACCCTTCATTGTTCCCACTCATGTCCAGGCTGTTCATGTAGATCTCATCCATTTCTCCGTGTCTTTCTTGGGGTCCCGTTTTCCAGGCAGCCTCACTGGTGATGTGATGTGAGTAGCAGTCCATTCATCCTTGTTCCACATCTAGCATCTTCCTATGAGTGAGTACATACCATATTTGTCTTTCTGAGTCTGGGTTGCCTCACTCAAGATGATATTTTCTAGATCCATCCATTTGCCTGCAAACCTCATGATGTCATAGTTTTTCTCTGCTGAGTAGTATTCCATTGTGTATATGTGCCACAATTTATTTATCCATTCTTCAGTTGAAGGGCATCTAGGTTGTTTCCAGGTTTTGGCTATTACAAACAATGCTCATATGAACATAGCTGAGCAAGTGCTCTTGTGGTATGATTGAGCATTTCTTGGGTATATGCCCAGGAGTGGTATAGCTGGATCTTGGAGGAGATTGATTCCCAATTTTCTAAGAAAGCACCATATTGATTTCAAAAGTGGTTGTACAAGCTTGCATTCCCACCAGCAGTGTAGGAGAGCTCCCCGAGTTCCACATCGTCTCCAGCATAAAGTGTCTTCAGAGATTTGGATCTTAGCCATTCAGACAGGCATGAGGTGGTATCTCAGAGTTGTTTTGATTTGCATTTCCCTGATGATTAGGGATGTTGAGCAATTCCTTAAATGTCTTTCAGGGATTTGAGTTTCCTCTGTTGAGAATTCTCTTTTTAGTTCTAAAGCCCATTTGATGTCTAATTTCTTGAGTTCCTTATATAATCTGGATATCAGTCCTCTGTCACATGTGGGGTTGGTGAAGATCTTTTCCCATTCTGTAGGCTGTCGCTTTGCCTTGTTAACCGTATCCTTTGCTCTACAAAAGCTTCTCAGTTTCAAGAGGTCCCATTGATTGATTGTTTGTCTCAGTGTCTGTGCTACTGGTGTTATATTTAGGAAGTGATCTCCTATGCCAATGCATTCTAGACTACTTCCTACTTTCTCTTCTAGCAGGTTCAGAGTAGCTGGATTTATGTTGAGGTCCTTGATCCACTTGGACTTAAGTTTTGTTCACGGTGACAGATATGGATCTATTTGTAGCCTTCTACACATTGATATCCAGTTATGCCAGCACCATTTGTTGAAGATGCTTTCTTTTTCCATTGTACACTTTTGGCTTCTTTGTCAAAAATTATATGTTCATAGCAGTGTGGGTTAATATCAGGGTCTTCAATTCAATTCCATTGGTCCACATGTCGGTTTTTATGCCAATACCAAGCTGTTTTTATTACTGTAGCTCTATAGTAGAGCTTGAAGTTAGGGATTGTGATGCCTCTAGAGGTGGTTTTATTGTACAGGATTCTTTTGGCTATCCTGGGTTTTTTGTTTTTCCATATGAAGTTAAGTATTATTCTTTCCAGGTCTGTGAAGAATTGTGTTGGTATTTTGATGAGGATTGCATTGAATCTGTAGATTGTTTTTGGTAAGATTGCCATTTTTACTATGTTAACCCTGCCTATCCATGAGCATGGGAGATCTTTCCATTTTCTGACATCTTCTTCAATTTCTTTTTTCAAGGACTTAAAGTTCTTGTCATGTAGGTCCTTCTCTTGCTTGGTTAGTGTTACCCCAAGGTATTTTATGTCATTTGTGGCTATTGCAAAGGATGATGTATCTCTAATTGCCTTCCCAGCTTCTTTGTCCATTGTATATAGGAGGGCTACTGATTTTTTTGAGTAGATCTTGTATCCTGCTATGTTGTTTTAGGTGTTTATAAGCTTTATCAGTTCCTTGGTGGAATCTTTGGGGTCACTCAAGTATACTATCATGTCGTCTGCAAATAGGGAAAGCTTGACTTCTTCCTTTTCAATTTGAATCCCCCTTAACCTCCTTATGTTGTCTTATTGCTCTGGCTAGAACTTCAAGTACTATATTGAATAAGTATAGGGAGAGTGGACAGCATTGCCTCGTTCCTGATTTTAATGGAATTGCTTTGAGTTTCTCTCCATTTAATTTGATGTTGACTGTTGTCTTGCTGTAAATTGCCTTTATTATGTTTAGGTATGTTCCCTGTATTCCTGATCGCTCCAAGACTTTTATCATGAAGGGGTGTTGGATTTTGTCAAATGCCTTTTCTGCATCTAGTGAGATGAACATGTGGTTTTTTTCTTTGAGTTTGTTTATATGGTGTGTTACATTGATGGACTTTCGTATGTTGAACCACCCTTGCATCCCTGGGATGAAGCCTACTTGATCATGGTGGATAATTTTTCTGATGTGTTCTTGGAGCCTGTTTGGCAGTATTTTATTGAGGATTTTTGCATCAATGTTCATGAGGGAGATCGGTCTATAGTTCTCATTCTTTGTTGCATCCTTGTTTGGTTTAGGAATCAGGGTAATTATAGCCTCATAGAAGGAGTTTAGTAATGTTCCTTCTGTTTCTATTATGTGGAACAATTTAGAGAGTATTGGTTTTAACTCTTCTTTGAAGATCTGGTAGAATTCTGCACTGAAACCATCTGGTCCTGGGCTTTTTTTTGGTTGGGAGACTTTTAATGACTCTTTCTATTTCCTTAGGGGTTATTGGACTATTTAAATAGTTTATCTGGTCTTGATTTAACTTAGCTATGTGGTAACTATCCAGAAAAATGTCCATTTCTTTTAGGTTTTCCAGTTTTTGGAGTAGAGGTTTTTGAAATATGACCTTATAATTCTCTGGATTTCCCCAATGTCTGTTGTTATGTCCCCCTTTTCATTTCTGATTTTGTTGATTTGCATTCTCTCTCTCTGTCTTTTGGTTAGTTTGGATAAGGGCTAGTCTATCTTGTTTAATTTCTCAAAGAACCAACTCTTTGTTTCATTAATTTTTTGTATTATTCTCTTAGTTTCTAATTTATTAATTTCACTTCTCACTTTGATAATTTCCTGGCGTCTATTCTTCCTGGGAGACTTTGCTTCTTCTTGTTCTAGAGCTTTCAGGTGTGCTGTTAAGTCACTAGTGTGGGATTTGTCCAACTTCTTTATGTGGGCATTTAGTGCTATGAATTTCCCTCTTAGCACTGCTTTCATATTGTCCCATAAGTTTGGGTATGTGGTGTCTTCATTTTCATTGATCTCTAGGAAGTCTTTAATTTATTTCTTTATTTCTTCCTTAACCCATTGGTGATTCAGGTGAGCATTATTCAGTTTCCATGAGTTTGTAGGTTTTCTGTAGTTTTTGTTGTTGTTGAAATCTAACTTTAAACCATGGTGGTCTGATAGAACACAGGAGGTTATTCCAATTGTTTTGTATCTGTTGAGATTTGCTTTGTGGCCAAGTATGTGGTCGATTTTAGAGAAAATTCCATGGTGTGATGCGAAGAAGATATATTCTTTCTTGTTAGGATGGAATGTTCTATAGATATCTATTAGGTCCAATTGGGTCATGACATCAGTTCAGTCCTTTATTTCTCTGCTATGTTTCGATTTGGGAGATCTGTCCAGTGGTGAAAGTGGGGTGTTGAGATCTCCCACTATTAATGTGTGGTGTGTTATATGTGGTTTAAGCTTTAGTAATGTTTCTTTTACATATGTGGGTACCCTTGTGTTTGGGGCATAAATGTTCAGAATTGAAACTTCATCTTGGTGGATGATTCCTGTGAAGAAGATGTAATGCCCTTCTTGATCTCTTTTGATTGATTTTAGTTTGAAGTCTATTTTTTTGGATATCAGGATGGCTACACCCACTTGTTTCTTAAGACCATTTGATTGGAAAGTCTTTTTCCAGCCTTTTTTTCTTAGGTAGTGTCTGTCTTTGAACTTATGATGTGTTTCTTGTATGCAGCAGAAAGTTGGGTCCTGCTTTTGTATCCTTTCTATAAGTCTATGACTTTTTATAGGTGAATTAAGTCCGTTGATATTAACGGATATTAACGACCAGTGATTGTTCATCCCTGTTATTTTTGATGGTAGTGTGTGTATACTTCTCTTCTTTGGGGTTTACTGTTGTGGCTTTATCTATTGCCTGTGTTTTCGAGTGTGTATCTGACTTCCTTTGGTTGGAAATTTCCTTCTAGTGCTTTCTGTAGGGCTGGGTTTGTGGATAGGTATTGTTTAAATCTGGCTGTGTCTTGAATGTCTTGTTCCTTCCATCTATGATGATTGAAAGTTTTGCTGGGTATATTAGTCTGGGCTGACATCTATGGTCTCTTATTGTCTGCATTACATCTGTCCAGGTCCTTCTGGCTTTCAAAGTCTCCATTGAGAAATCGGGTGTTATTCTGATGGGTTTACCTTTATAGGTCACTTGGTCCTTTTCCTTTGCTGCTCTTAATATTCTTTCTTTATGCTGTACATTTAGTTGTTTAATTATTATGTGTAGAGGGGACTTTTTTGGTGGTCTAGTCTGTTTGGTGTTCTATAGGCTTCTTGTATCTTCATAGGCATTTCCTTCTTTAAGTTGGGAAAGTTTTGTTCTATAATTTAGTTGAATATATTTTCTGTGCCTTTGAGTTGGTATTCTTCACCTTCTTCTATCCCTATTATTCATAGGTTTGGTCTTTTCATGGTGTCCCAAATTTCTTGGACATTTTGGTTCATGACTTTGTTGGCTTTAGTGTTTCCTTCGACTGATGAAACTATTTCTTCTACTGTATCTTCAATGCCAGAGATCCTCTCTTCCATCTCTTGCATTCTGTTGGTTATACTTGCATCTGAATTTCCCGATCTTTTACTCAGGTTATCTATTTCCAGCATTCCCTCTGTTTGTGTCTTCTTTATTTTTTCAATTTCCCTTTTTAGGTCTTGGAATGTTTCCTTTATTTGTTTCATTGCTTTTTCATGATTTTCTTTCAGTACTTTATTGTTTTCTTCCTGTACTTTATTGTTTTCTTGCAGGACTTTTTTGTTTTCTTCTAATTTTTTTGCCCTTTCCTCTAGTTGTTTACAGCGTTCTTCCAATTTTCTTGTCTTTTGCTCTACACAAGCCTCTACCTTCTTCATGATGTTACTCATAAGGCTACTTTCTTCTGCTTCTTCCAATTTTTGATGTTCAGGTCTAGATGTTGGAGGCGGGCTAGGTTCTGGTGATGCTGTATTGCTCCTCATTTTGTTGTATTTCTTCTGCCTTGACGTCTGCCCATCTCCTTGTGGTTCCTTCTTGGTCTTATCAGTGTACGTGGTTCAGAAAGAGCTGACAGATTCAGGAAGTCTCACTCTCTTGTCCAGATGGGAGTTCTCTTGTCCAAATGGGAACTCTGGGGCAGGATGGAAACTCTTATCTGGACCGGAAGTCTCTGGTCCAGAAGGGAGGTTGGGAGCAGGATGGGAGCTGAGGGCTGGTCTCTAAGTCTCAGGAGGTGGCTGGGGTCTCGGGCAGATGGTGTGGGGGCAGGGCGTGGAGATTACAGGGGCTGCTGGGGGCTTGCAGAAGGGGATCCCTCCCGGTGATGCTAGAAGGGGACCTACCCGGTGGCCAGAATCTGGGGCCAAGTTGGACAGGTATTCCTAGAGTGGCTGTTGCCCAGGGATGGGGTCTGGTTTGGGCATAGATACTCACCTCTGGTCCAGAAGGGAAGTCGGGGGCAGAATGGGAGCTGGGGGCCGGTCTCTAAGTCTCAGGAATTGGCAGGTCTTCCCAGAGTGGCTGGTGCCCAGGGATGGGGTCCGGGTTGGACCCAGATACTCACCTGTGGTCCAGAAAGGAAGTCAGGGGCCTCAAATTCTTTACAGGATGCAAAAATGAATTACACATGGTCTAGAATTAAAGGAAATTATGAATCAACTTATGATATACTATTGTCTTATATTAATTATTACAGTAATTTTTATTACTGTGTATTTATCCTATTAATTATATGTTACCCAGATACAGCCATATGGGATATATAGCATCATACATATTTACTGTAGTATATGAAATTGCTTTCTGACAGGGCAATATCTATATTTCATGAAGATATCCTAAATGCAAAGTGCTTGAGACAACACTGATATGTAGGCTTTATGTTATCTTCAAAGCAGAATTGTTAATTGGTAAAAACTATCTGCATTAGCACTCTAAGGTACAAGATATGATATTTCATAATTGTTACATAAATAATCTCTAGCACAAGAAATAAAATTGATGTGCTGAACAAAAGGAATCACTCACTGAAAAATTTCTGGCACCATCTGGCCAAACTGGCAATTGAATCTCGTTCTTGCTCCTAAGCTCATAAGATTTTCTAACTTAACTGGGGTGGTCTTGGAAATAATGTGACTTAATATCTATCTATCTATCTATCTATCTATCTATCTATCTATCTATCTATCTATCATCCCTCAGCACACAATGGAGTTTTATGCAGCCATAAGTATATTCAAATCACATCATTTGGGGAACAATAGGTGGAACTGAGATCACAATATTAAATAAAATAATTCAAACTCAGAAAGGCAAATATTTCATGTCATCTCTTATATGCAGATTGTGCATGTGTGCGTGCGTGCGTGATGAAAACAGAAGAGGGACTATTTGGCGGCAGGGTAGGGAAGGAGAGGAGAGTAATAGGGATAAAAGATATTGAAACTCATAATTTTATATGATAAGCCAAAGAAGAAAAAAAGAAAAGAAAAGAAAAGAAAAAGAAAAAGAAAAATATGCAGGTAATAAGACCTTATATGAAAGTGCTAGAATTAGTCAAGGACAAATACCTGTTCTTACTCATATTATGAAGGTAGATTTTTTTCCTTTTTTATTTATTCTTCTCTCATATATTGTAACTCAACCAGGTTCGTGTTATTTGTATGCTTTTCACCCAACTTGAATGTTAAAATTTTAAAAACCTCTAAAAATATCAGTAAGTTTAACTAAATGTGTTTATTTTTCATTTCCCCTGAAATAGTCTATGTATTCATGCAAATATGCAAATAAAACAAATCCTTATTAAGATGATTGAGTTGTGTTAATAATATAAATTCAAGAAACATACTAATTTTGATTAGTAAATTATGTACACTTGGGTGCTAGACTATCTCTACTCAAATATTAGCTTGCCTAAGTTTTTTTATTTTTATTTTTATTTTATTTACATGTATGTATGTGTCCATGTATACAACATATTGTGGACATTAGATCATCTGGAGCTGGAATTACAGGTAGTTGTGAGCCTCACAGTCTGGATGCTCAGAACCAAGCACAGGACCCTTGCAAGAGCAGCAAGTGTTCTTGCCTACTGAAACCTCTCCCTAGCCCTGTCATTTGACTTTAGAATTTTGTGATCTTTGTAGAAAAGGTAGAAAGAGGAATAAGATAGCCTTACCATACAGAAATGGCTCATTTCAAGATGGAACACAGTTTCCTGAAGGAAAAAAAAAGGAGTGAGTACTAAGCTGCCCTGAATGTGCCTGCTCTCGTCTGAGTTTACCTAAGTTTTTAACTGTGTGGTTTGGGGTACGTTGTTCATATCTTAATATCCCTATTTGTAAAACAAGTACAATAATGGTTCTGTTCTTTCTTATAAGGTACTAGTGAGGATTCAATGATATAATTTATTTACATCACTTAATAGAGTGCCTAGCACACAGTATGAGTGAAATAAATGGTAACAATTTGTATCATCATTTCCTCTGGGAGACAGAAGCAAGTAATTATTCATGTTATGTGAATGTTCTTGACCCTCACTGCTTTTCTTGCCTGTGGCTGCTCATACAGATGCTCAACTTGGAAAGGGAGTCTCATTTTGACTATGAAATTCAACCTTCCCTGGTGTTAGTGCAATGGCAGAGATGGCATTTAATACTCATAGAATAGCAATTTGTGGTAGTTCCTGTATTCTTGATAAATTCCATTTACTATTTGAACATATGCTGCTATATATGTTAGAACAGCAAGAACTATTTTGACACAAAGATTAGGGATTATTATGAATTTTATTTGAAATATAATATTACCTTAGTTTTTTATTTTATCTGCTTTAAAGTGTGACCAGTTTCATATAATTATAACAGAAAATGAAATAATTGTATAAGTTATTTTAAATCAAACCAAATACTTAGTAAACATTCATTATATGAAACACCGTTGAGAATATACTTTGTATGTATATATGACATTGTATCTGCCCTTCAAGAGTGATTGATGTAGTGAAAAGAAAGAAGAGAGACATGGATGCCTAAGAAATTAGTGAACAAATTCCAGTATCACCATGTTCATTCATAAATATTTCTCTCTCTGAGAAAATAATCTGATCTCAATTAGAGGGGAGTAGGATTTTTATGACCAGAGATGCATGGCAGTGTACATTCTTTAAGTGGCATCCTAAATGATATTTAGAAACTAAGGCTAGACACTTTGTTTCAAGGGTAAAATTATGGGGAACTTTTCATGTCACAATAAGCAATATTAGTTCATACCTATGAACACTGAATGCTTTGCAGAAAAAGAATGGTATGATGAAAAGTGAGTATTTGTGGAAAACATTACTTGAGGCAAATCTGTAGGTCTGAGGGGAAGAGAAAAAAAGAAACAAAAACAAAAAAACAAACAGACAAAAAAAAATCTTACCAGTGTGGGGTTATTAACGAAATCTGAGGTTACTGAAAAAGAAGAGAGGGGTTCCAAGTGAAGAATCAAACTGTCCTGAGTAATTGGATACTGGTAGCAAAGAAAAAGAATGGCACACAAAAACTTGTGTGGGAGGTGCAAGAAAATGTTAAGACTTTTCAAACAACTAGAACATTTAGAAAGTTGGAACTCTTTTGTGGGGGGCGGGGTTCTTTTCATTCTGTATCATTGTTTAGAGATCAAAATTTGTGAAGTAGTAGTCACAATAGTATGCATCAATTATGCACACATAGAATTCCTGGTGTCGAATTTAGAATGATGAGTAGTGAAGCTAAAGTGAAGACTGAATGAAGAACAAACATTGGTCAGTAGCCACAACACAGGGACTCTGTCAGGCACTGTAGACTAAAGACACTCTCAGACAGCTGACATTGCCAGGAAATTCAAAATTAATTTGATGTTGAAATAGAATACTTGTCTTCCATTGCATAGTTGATGTATCATTTCTATGATTTCAGATATCATTTAATCATTATAATTCATTTTTCTTGCATTGTGGTAATACACTTCAAGTTGTTGCAAACTTTCATCAATAATAGGAAAAATGTAAATAACAAAGACAAATGGGAAAAAATTAGGTAACATAAGTGTATGTGAGAGAAATTCAATGAAAGTGAAAGTTTTTAATTAAATTTTTAAAATTCAATTTACATACCGATCACAGATCCCCCTCTCACTCTCCACAACCTTGCCCCCTCCAATCTCTTCCCACTCTCCAACAGTGTAAGTTCTCCCATGGTGGGACATTTAGCCTGGTACATTCAATTAAGGCTGAACCAAACCCCTCCACACTTTATCAGGAATGAGCAAGTTGTCTGACCACGGGTAATGGGATCTAGAAAGCCAGCTCATTCACCAGGGATAGATCCTGATTACACTGGAAGGGGCCCCTCAAACACACCAAGCTACACAACTGTATCCTGTATGCAGAAGGTCTAGTCTGGTTCCATGCAGGCTCCACAGCTGTTGGACAAAGGTTGTGGAGCTTGTCTATTGATTTCCCCATCATGATCTTGACTCCCCCTGCCACCTTGCTCATATAATCCCTCTTCCCTCTCTTTGACTGGACTCCCTGTGCTTGGCCTGGTGCTTGGCTGTGCATCTCTGTATCTACTTCCATCAGTTACTGGATGAAGGCCCTATGATGAGAGTTATGGTACTCACCAATCTGATTACTAGAGTAAGCCAGCTCAGACACCCTCACCACTGTTGCCAGCAGTCTAATCTGGGGCCATCCTTTTGGATTCCTGGGAATTTCCTTAGCACCAGGTTTCTCTTGCCCCATAATGTCTCCTTCTATCAAGATATTTCTTTCATTGCTCTCCCACTTGTCCCTCCCCCAGCTTGACCATCCCATTTCCTCATGTTCTCATCTTCCATTTACTACCCGCTATTGCTCCCTGCATGCCCAGTTTACTCATCAGAGTCTCCTCTGTTTCCCCTTCTAAAGGTGATCCATACATCTCTCTTAGGGTCCTCCTTTTCCCCAGCTTCTCTGGAGCTGTGGGTTGTATTCTGATTATCTTTTGCTTTACATCTAGTATCTATTTATGAGTGAGTATATACCATGTTTGTCATTGTGAGTCTGGGTTACCTCGCTCAGGATAATATTTTCTGATTTCATCCATTCATGATGTCATTGTTGTTGTTGTTGTTGTTTTTACAGAGTAATACTCCATTCTGTATATACCATATTTTCTTTATCCATTTTTTTGGTTGAGAGGTATCTAGGTTGCTTCCAGGTTCTAGCTATTATGAATAACACTGCTATGAACATAATTGAACAAGTGTCCTTGTGGTATGCTTGAGCATTTGTTAACTATATGCCCAACAGTGCTATCATTGGGTTTTTAGTTAGATTGATTCCCAATTTTCTAAGAAACCACCATACACCATACTGATTTCCAAAGTGGTTATACAGTCTGCGCTCCCACCAACAGTGGAGGAGTATTCCCTTGTCCACATCCTCTCCACCTTAAGCTGTCATTGGTGTTTTTTATTCTTAGCTTTTCTGACAGGTGTAAGATGATATCTCAGAGTCATTTTGATTTGCATTTCCCTGATAACTAAGGATGCTGAACAATTCCTTAAATGTCTTTCAGCCATTTGAGAGTCGTATGTTGAGAATTCTCTGTTTAGATCTGTAGCCCATTTTTAACTGGATTGTTTGTTATTTTGCTGTCTAGTTTCTTGAGTTCTTTATATATTTTGGAGATCAGCCCTCTGTCAGATGTGGGATTGATGAAGATCTTCACCCATTCTGTAGGCTGTCTTTTGTCTTATGTACTGTGTCCTTTGATTTACAGAAGCTTCTCATTTTCAGGAGGTCTAATTTATTAATTGTTGCTCTCAGTGTCTGTATTATTGGTTAGGGAGTGGTCTCCTGTGCCAATGCTTTCTAGTCTACTTCCTCCTTTCTCCTCTATCAGAGTCAGTGTATTAGGATTCATGTTGAGTCTTTGATACAATTGTATTTTAGTTTTGTGCATGGTGATAGATATGGAACGATTTGCAATCTTCTACATGTTGACATCAACTTATGCCAGCAGCACTTGTTGAAGATGCTTTCTTTTATTTTCCAGTATACAGTTTTGGCTTCTTTGTCAAAATCAAGTGTTCATAGGTGTTTGGATTAATGTCAGGATTTTCAATTCGACATTGCTCCATATGTCAGTTTTTAAGAAAATACCAAGCTCTATTTTTATTAATATAGCTCTATAGTAGAGCTTGGGGACAGGGATGGTGATGACTCCAGAAGGTGCTTTATTGTAAAGGATTGGTTTAGATAGCCAAAGTTTTCTGTTTTTCCATAAGAAGTTGAGTATTGTTCTTTACAGGTCTGTGAAGAATTCTGTGGGATTTTGATGGGGATTGCACTGAATCTGTAGATTGCTTTTGGTTAGATTGCCATTTTTATTATATTGGTTCTACCTATCCACACGCAAGGGAGATCTTTGTATTTCCTGATACCTTATTCAATATCTTTCTTCAAGGATTTAAGTTCTTGTCATACAGGTCTTTCACACATTTGGTTAGAGTTATCGCAAGGAATTTTATATATTTATGGCTATTGTAAAGGGTGATGTTTCTCTGATTTCTTTCTTGGCCCATTTATCATTTGTGTATGGGAGGGCTACTGGCTTTTTTTGAGGTAATCTTGTATCCTGTCACATTACTGAAGGTTGTAGGAGTTCCCTGGTAGAATTTTTGGGGTCACTTATGTATACTGTCGTATCATCTGCAAAAAGTAAAAGTTTGACTTCTTCATTTCCACTTTGCATCCCCTTGATCTCGTTTTGTTGTCTCATTGTTCTAGTTAGAACTTTGAGTACTATATTGAATGGATATGGGAAGAGTGCACAGCCTTGTCTTGTTCCTAATTTTAGTTGAATCATTTTGATTTTCTCTACATTTAACTTCATATTAGCTGACAGCTTGCTGTAAATTGCATTTATTATATTTAGGTATGTTCCTTGTATTCTTGATCTCTCCAGGACCTTTATCATGAAGGGGTATTGGATTTTATCAAAGGCTTTTTTAGCACCTAATGAGATGATCATGTTTTTTTTCTTTCAGTTTGTTTATGTCATATATTACATTGACAGATTTTCATATGTTGAACCATCCCTGCATCTCTGGGATAAAGCCTATTTGATCATGATGGATAAGTTTTTTATGTGTTCTTGGTTTCGGTTTGCCAGTATTTTATTGAGTATTTTTGTATCAATGTTCATGAAGGAGATTAGTCTGTAATTCTTTTTCTTTGTTGCATCTTTGTGTGATTCAGAAATCACGGTAACTGCAGCCCCATAGAAGAGTTTAGCACTGTTCCTTCTGTTTCTCTTATGTGGAACAATTTGAGTATTGGTATTAGCTCTTTTAAAATTCTGTATAATACTGCACTGAAACCATCTTGCCCTGGGCTTCTTTTGGTTGGGAGACTTTTAATGACTGTTTCTATTTCTATTGGAGTCATAGGTCAATTTTTTTTTTAATTTTTCTTGATTTAATTTGGGTTTATTGTACCTATCCAGAAAATTGTCCATTTCTTTTAGATTTTCTGGTTTTCTGGAGTACAGGTTTTTGAAGTATGACCTGATGATTCTCTTTTGTTAATTTGGATAGTCTCTCTGGCTTTTAGTTAGTTTGGATAAGGGTTTGTCTATCTTGTTGATTTTCTCAAAGAACCAATTCTTTGTTTCATTGATTCTTTGTATTGTTCCCTTTGTTTCTATTTTATTTATTCCAGTCCTCAATTTGATCATTTCCTGGTGTCTACTCCTCCTGGGTGAGTTTGCTTCTTTTTCTTCTAGAGCTTTCGGGTGTGCTATTAAGTCACTAGTGTGAGATTTTTCCAAATTCTTTATGTAGGCATTTAGTGCTATGAACTTTATTCTTTATACTGCTTTCATAGTGTTCCAGTTTGGGTACGTGGTACATTCATTTTCATTGAATTCTAGGAAGTCTTTAATTTCTTTCTTTCTTTTCTTTCTTTCTTTCTTTCTTTCTTTCTTTCTTTCTTTCTTTTTTTTTTTTTTTTTTTTTGAAACAGGGTTTCTCTGTGTAGCTTTGCGCCTTTCCTGGAACTCGCTTTGGAGAACAGGCTGGCCTCGAACTCACAGAGATCCGCCTGCCTCTGCCTCCCGAGTGCTGGGATTAAAGGCATGCACCACCACTACCCGGCCTTTCTTTATTTCTTGCTTGACTCAGTGGTGATTCAATTGAGCATTGTTTGGTTTCCATGTGTTTGTAGACTTTCTGTAATTTGTGTTGTTGTTGCATTCTAACTTTAAGTCATGGTGGTCTGATAAAATACAGGAGGATATTCCAAATTTTTTTGTATCTGTTAAGATTTGCTTTGTGACTGCATATGTGGTCAATTTTAGAGAAGGTTCCATGGGATGCTGAGAAGAAGGTATATTCTCTTTTGTTTGGGTGGAATCTGTAGATGTCTATTAAGTCCATTTGAGTCATAACATCTGTTATTTCCCTTATTTCTCTGTTAATTTTCTGTCTGGCAGACCTGTCCAGTGGTGATAGTAGGGTGTTGAAGTCTCCAACAATTAATATGTGGGGGTTGATGTGTGATTTAAGCTTTAATAATTTTTTGTTTACATATGTGGATGTCCTTGTGTTTGGGAGATAAATGTTCAGAATTGAGACTACATCTTGATGGACTTTACCTGTGATAAATATGTAGTATTCTTTTTGATCTCTTTGATTACGGAGTCATCTCTCTGGCCTTTGGTCCACTTTGTTCTGCTTTGATATTTATAGATATTTATAGATATTTTTTGCATCATAATGTTCAGACTCTGTTTTGTAAGCTTAGCAGCAGCCTTTGAACAAAACAATTCATTAAAAAGCTCATCAGCTAACAGGACCATTAATTTCTTTTTGCCTCCATTTTAAGAGTCAAGAAAGGTAACAATTTATTAAAGTTATAATAATGACATCAATAAATAGGTAAAATGAATGTATGTAAATTTAATAGAAAATCTCTTAATAATAAAGGAAAAAAATAAATATCAGATTAATCCTTGAAAAATTTCTATGTCTTTTTTTGTGAAAGAATGATGGAGAAAACCAGTGTTTTCTTCTTTTCTATCTTAGGAACATCATGAAACTGTGTTAGTCAGATAAAACATATGTTCTTCATTATTGTGAAAAGATGAATAAATTAATCTTAGATTTTGTTTCTGAATAGTCAGGAAATTTACAGTACCTGAAAGAATAATATCTTGTATTTTTCCATTCTCAGTATATCAAAGGTTTTGTAATTATAGTTCTAATAAATAAGAACAACAATATTTAAAAACCATATATGTAGTACTCAGAAAATAAATTATATCTCTTAGAAATTTTTCAGTATTGTTTTGTGTGTTTGTTTTAAATTCACCCAAACTTCCCTCCTTGCTGGAGAGCTTTCATAGTGCTGCAAGATTTTATGGGGTCTACTGATTAAAAAAAAAGACATGAATGGACTTACCCAGCAAAGGATACTGCATGCCAAATTTCTGACCTGCCACCAAGAAGTGTCCTCTGTTGAGACAGTGGCATGACTACTGTAGGTTAACTAACTGTTTTCTGATTAGATTTGAGGCTTGTTCCACAGGAGGTAATTTCATGCTTGGTATTCTACTCCTGGTCAAAAACCCATGACTGGGCAGGCCTTAAGCCATAGTGTAGAACTTGGTATTACTGGGTGAGGGAGAATCATTTTTCTTCAGAAATGTGGTCAATGGTAGGTTCCCCATGCCTGAATGAATGACCTTCCACATTTTTGCGTGTGTGGACAGTAGTAATTGGAATTAGTGGGTTAAAACAAACAAACAAGTAAATAAATCATTCTAAATGAAGGGCCTGCTGACTCAAACACATACATGCACCCTCACACATGTGAATACAAATACACACATGGACATGACACATATACATACATAGGAAAAAGTGTCTCTGTAATTAAGAACTTAACAAAGATGCCAGAGATCTTTTTTCAATTTCTGGGAATTCTATGTCCAGTTATAAATATATATATATATAAATACCTTTCTGTAGGGTGAACACTTCTAAGTAGGAATTTTAGAATCTTATCAATCTGAGGTCTGTATGTATAATGGAGTCAAAACATACTGCACACAACCTTGGAGCCACCAGATTACAATAGAGTGAATCTTCTAGGGGTTAGAGGAAAAGGCTATTCTGTTTAGCAATACAATAACATCTGAAAAATACCTGTGAGGTAAGAGCATATCAAACTAAATATAACACTAATAATATAAAATTAAAAATATGACTTTTTTATTTTTTACTACATGTAAATAAGCAAAATAAAACATAAAATGATCAAGTAAAATCTGTAGTTGAGTTTCCTGGGAGCAATGTTTGGCATACAGATTCAGGTGGTAAAACCTATTTGGGATGGATGGAACTAGGCAGGAACCAGTAAAGTTCTGAGTAATCCTGTGCTCTAAAGTAATATTTAACTTTCATTTGAGACATAGTATTTGTAGTTGTGATGCTGAGAGATAGTATAGGTTCTGAAGCATAAAGCTCACATCACTGCTATCTTGCCTTGTGACAAGAGGGTTGCAAATATATTGTAACTCCTTCACTTGAACAATTGCTGATTTTCCATCAGGGAATTGATATATTGCTAGAGTTTAATATGGTTTAAGTGTATCCTGCCAAATGTCTCCCCATTCTGTGGATGGCCCCTAGGGTAGGATATCATGGAAAGAGGTGGGGCCTCATGGAAAGTTTTTAGGTGATAGCAGGCACTGCTGTCAGAAAATAATATTACAGGCTAGTGAGGTGGTTCAGTAAAGACATTTACTATTGGACCTAATGACCTGAGTTCAATTCCCATGATTCATATTGCAGAAGGAGAGAACTAACACTCTCAAGTTGTCCCCTGATGGCCAAATGTACATTACAGCATACATATGCACACATTCACAGGGTGTTTGGCCATCTGATCACTAGAGTAGGTCAGTTCGGGCTTTCTCTTGACCACTGCCAGTAGTCTATTGTGGAGGTATCTTTGTGGATTTCTGGGGACCCCCCTAGCACTTTGCTTCTTCCCATGGGGTCTTCATTTATCATGGTCTCTCTTTCCTTGTTCATAACATCTGTTAGGTCCCTTATTTTTCTGTTAAGTTTCTATCTGGTAGATCTGTCCAGTGGTGAGAGTTGGGTGTTGAAGTCTACCACTATTAATGTGTGGGGTTTATGTGTGATTTAAGCTTTAGCAATGTTTCTTTTACACATATGAATGCCCTCATATTTGGGGCATAAATGTTCAGAATCAAAACTTCATCTTGGTGGATGAAGTTGTGATGAATATGGAATGTCCTTCTTGATCTCTTTTGATTGATTTTAGTTTGAAGTCTATTTGTTACATATTAGGATATCTACACCAGCTTGTTTCTTACGTCCATTTGATTGGAAACTCTTTTCCCATCCTTTTACTCTGAAGTAGTATCTGTCTTTGTGATGTGTTTCTTTTTTTTAATATACATTATTTTATTACAAATTTAAAAAAAAAAACAAAATGCAACATCCTAAAAAAATTTACTGGTAATACAAATTCCTATTAAGTTTGCTATGCTACTATAAGAAATTAAAGAAACCATTAAATATTTAGGAACATTCAACATCAAAAGCTTTAAATCTAACTCTACGTTGTAGCCCCTAAAAAAGCTACAAACTCTTTTTTTAAAAAAAGTATTTCTCTACAAAGAATCTCATCAGCTATACAAAAATCTGTACAGTTTTTATACTGAAGCTAATGTTGAGCTGCACTTGAATTTCACATTCTTAGCAAAATAATTGCCTGAGCACATACACACCACACATTTTAGGACAGCCATTTATTCTTCATCCTCATCATCATCATCATCTTCGTCTTCCTCCTCCTCCTCTACTTCCTCATCTTCTGGTTCATTCTTCTTCTTTGAGCCTGTTGGCCTACCAGGACCCTTCTTTCCTGCTTCACTTTTACCCTTGGCACGGTATGCAGCAATATTCTTTTCATACTTCTCCTTTAGTTTAGCTGCTTTCTGCTCATAGGGTTGTTTATCTTTGGCAGACTGTTCAGACCACATCTCACCCAATTTTTTGCAGTATCTCCAATAGACAGGCCTGGGTGTTCACTTTTGATCTTTGGGCGATGTTCAGAGCAAAACAGGAAGAAGGCAGACGGCGGTCTTTTTGGAGCATTAGGATCCTTTTTCTTTCCTGTCTTATCACCTTTGGGAGGAACATAAGTCTTCATCTCCCTGTCATAACGAGTTTTGTCGCTCTTGGCCAAATCTTCGAACTTCGACTTTTCCTTTGCAGACATGGTCTTCCATCTCTCGGAGCACTTCTTGGAGAACTCGGCAAAGTTGACCGACGAGTCCGGGTGCTTCTTCTTGTGCTCCTCCCGGCAGGTCTGCACGAAGAAGGCATACGAGGACATCTTGCCCCGCGGCTTGTTGGGGTCTCCCTTGCCCATGCTGACAGCGTACCTGGCGCGAGCGCTTCCCTCTGAGCCCCGACGAGAGAGAGAGACAGGGAGAGAGACTTCCTTCCCCAAGTTCCGGCAAGAACTGGTTTGAGATGTGTTTCTTATATGCAGCAGAAAGATGGGTCCTACTTTCATATCCATTCTGTTAGTCTGTGTCATTTTATAGGTGAATTAAGTCCATTGATATTAAGAGTATTAATGACCAGTGATTGTTAATTCCTGTTATCTTTTGGTGGTAGTGTGTATGTGTGTATTTCTCTTCTTTGGGATTTACTACTGTGGTGTTATCTATAGCCTGTGTTTTCATGGGTGTATCTTACTTCCTTAGGTTGGAATTTTCCTTCTAGTGCTTTCTGTAGGGCTGGATTTATGGACAGGTATTATTTACATCTAGTTTTGTCTGGGAATGTCTTCTTCACTCTGTCTATGGTGATTGAAAGTTTTGTTGGGTATATTAGTCTAGCCTGGCAGCCATGGATTCTTAGTGTCTGCATTACATCTGTCCAGGACTTTCTGGCTTTCAAAGTCTCTATTGAGAATTCAGATGATATTCTGATGGGTCTGTCTTTATAAGTCACTTATATTTTTTCCTTTGTTGCTCTTAATATTCTTTCTTTATTCTGTATGTTTAGTGTTTTAATTATTATGTGGTGAGGGGACTTTTTGGTTTCTAGTATATTTGGTGTTCTATAAGCTTTTCGTATCTTCATAGGTATTTCCTTCTTTAAATTAGGAAAGTTTTATTCAATGATTTTGTTGAATATATTTTCTGTGCTTTTGAGTTGGTATTCTTCTCCTTCTTCTATCCCAAGTATTCTTAGTTTGGGCCTTTTCATGGTATCCCAGATTTCCTGGATGTTTTGTGTTATGATTTTTTTGGCTTTAGTGTTTTCTTTGACTGACGAATCTTTCTATTGTGTCCTCTACACTAGAGATTCTGTCTTCTATCTCCTGTATTCTATTATGTTTGCATCTGTGTTTCCTGTTCATTTACTCAGTTTTTCTATTTCAAGCATTCCCTCTGTTTGTGTCTTATTCATTATTTCTATTTTAATTTTCAGATCTTGAACTGTTTCCTTCACATGTTTAATTGCTTTTTCATGGTTTGCTTGACTTTCTTTAAGGGATTTATTGATTTCTTACATTTTTTGTTTCTCTTTTCCTCAATTTCTTTAAGGATTTTTCATTCTTTTTTAAAGACCTCTAGCATCCTCATGAAGCTATTTTTAAGTTTGCTTCTTCTGCTTCTTCTACATTGTAATGTTCAGGTCTTGCTGTTGTAGGCTGGCTAGGTTCTGTTGATGCCATATTGCTCTTTATGTTGTTGTATGCAGTTTTGTACTGACATCTACACACCTTTTCCTCTAATAAGTGCAAGTGATGCCTGAGTCTGAGTAAGCTTCTACTGGTCCACTTTGTGCTTCTTGTGTCTGTGTCTCAGGGGCCCCTCTGGGTCCAACCTTAGCTCTTGGTCTAATTGGAATTGGCAGATTCTGTATCTCAGGGGGCTGCTCTTGGTCCAATCCAAGCTAGCTAAATCTGTGACTCAGGCAGCCACTCTTGGTCTTATCAGGGTTCTTGGTACAGTTAGAGCTGGTAGATTCTCTGTCTCAGGAAGCCTCTCTTGGTCCAATGAGAGCTGGCAGATTCTGTGCCTCAGGAAGCCACTGGTGTCACAGGGCAATGGATATTGGGGTAGGGAGTGGGTTTTGTAGATTGCAGGGTCCAATGGGGGGTTTAGTGGGAGACCCTGGCCTCAGGAGTTTTCCCTGCTGGCCAGCAACTGGGGCAGAGTTGGATGGGCATTCCCAGGAACTGGAAGTGTCCTAGGGCCAGGGTCCTAGAGGCAGGACTCTTTGGGTTGGAGAAGAGTCATTCACCTCTTCATCCAATGAGAGCTGGTGGATTCCTTGTCTCAGGAAGTTACTGGGGTCGCAGGCAGATGTGTATTGGGGTAGGGCATGGGTCTTGTGGATTGCAGGGTCTGATGGGGGGTTTGGGTCAGGAAGTCTGGCTACAGGAGTTTTCCCTGCTGGCCAGAAACACTAATCTCTGGTTCTTTATTATACAAGCAGTACTGGGTGTGGGTTCTCACTTGTGGTGTCAGCCTTATGTCAAATCAGCCATTGGTTGGCTACTTCCACAAGTTCTGTGCCACCATTGACCAAGAATATTTTGCAGGCAGGATAGATTTTATGTCAAAGTTTTTGTGATTTTGTTGGTATCCAAATTTCTCTTTCAGTAGCCTGCAGAGTATCTTCCTGCACCAAAGAAACTAGAACATAGGAGGGAGGGCTCCATGTGGGCAACAGCTTGAGTTCTCCAGGTTCAATGAGTTCTGTGGGTGTTGTCCTCAGCAATGGGTCCCACTGTCTGTTTGCACAGAGCAACCTTTTGTCTTAGCAACAGCCTGGGTTGTTTGAGGATTTACATCAGACCTCTTTGGCCAACAACTCAATTGAATGCAATCTAATCCTGCCACTGGAAGCTTCATCTGACTATGAGATTGCCAGCTGAGACTCTGTATCCCTCATTCCTAGAAGTCCTCAATAGGATCCCTTCCTTTTACACATGCAAACAAGTGGTGATGTCAGGTTTTCTAATAGCAATTTTTACATAGTTACTTTATTATGGATGGTCTGAAGAAACCACAGACTACAGACTAAACTTTTATTGTTCAGTGATGTATGCTTATATATTAAAAACAACTAAAGTGTATGAGGAGATAGCTCAATCAGTAAGATGCTGGCCTTGCAGCCACAAGGACCTGAATTCAATCCCCAGGATCTACATTTGAAAGGCCAGTTGTGGGAGTCCATGCTTGTAATCTAGTACTAGCAAGTCACAAAAGGAGAAATCCAGGAACTCACTAGGCAGCTATCCTAACTTGCTTAGTAAGCCTCAGGTCAGTTGACAAATACTATCTCCATAGACAATGTGAACAGTTTTCTTGAGAAAAAAATTCCAAAGGTTTACTAAAAGGTAGAGGCAAGAAGACCAGAAGTCCAAGGTTATCCTTAGCCTTCTTCCATATAGTGAATTCAAGGCAAGTCCTTGATAAATCTATACTTCCATACTTTCATTGTAGATTTTTTTTGTCCAGCAACACATTGATGCATAAATTCAGTCAAATGTCTGTGCATATAACAATTTGGATTATAATTTCATATTTTCTATTTATAAAATAAAAAGTATTTAAATTTGATCAGTTTGACTCTAAGTCACAATTTCTTCTTCTTTAAAATAAGAGATTATGGGCTCAATGTTCTTATTGCTTATTGCTCTTATACAGGACTTTGGCCCAGTTCCCATTACACACATCCAGGTGGCTAAGAATCTCTGATAATTCCAGATCCAGGGGATCCAATGTCCCTTCTGGCCTCTGTGGGCTCCTGAATGCACAAGGAATATATAAACTATTGTAGACACACACATACACACACACACACACAAATACATACATGTATGTACACACTCACATAAAAATAATAAATATATAAATATTAAAATAAAGTAATTATTAAACTGATTAAAAACATCAACTAAAGGATTATAGGGTACTAGGGAGGTGGCTCCATAGGTGAAGTGTTTGCCATAGAAGCAAGAACATAATTCATATCGTTAGTAGTCATTCTACAAAGACTGATATGGCAGTGTACACCTGTAACCCCAGTGGTTATGAAGAGAGACAGGTAGATCCCTGAAACGTATTTACCATCCAGCCTGACAAAACATGATATGCTTCAGGATCAATGAGAAACACTCTCTCAAAAAATATAGAGAGAAATTGAGGAAAGGCATCTAGCCTTCTGCTTCCATACACATCTACACAGACATGCACATCAACCCACACATACATATTCACACATCAATACCAACAAGTACATATAACATACAACCACATATAACACAACACACATAGATACAAAAGTAATAAAAGAGTTTTATTATAGAGGAAATGCACATAAAATATTTAAGAAAATACTTGATATACAGGTAGTAATAAAATGTGTTTATTACTATCATTCTTTGAATACGAAGAGAGATTGAAGTTTAAAAGTATACAAAATTCTTCAAAATTCTGATACTTCTATGAAACAAACTCACAAGTTACAGTATATTAGAAAAGACAAGAAATAAAATTATGAAAATTAGCTCAAATTATGTTTTTATGGATCTTTTTTATTTATTTATTTATTTATTTATTTATTTATTTATTTTTTCAATTCCTTTTTTTATTATTATTTTACAACACCATTCAGTTCAACATAATAGCCACAGATTCCCCTGTTCTCCCCCTCTCGCCTACCCCTTCCCCCAGCCCACCCCCCATTCCCACCTCCTCCAGATCAAGGTCTCCCACGAGGACCGGGGTCGACCTGGTACACTCAGTCCAGGCAGGTCTATTCCCCCCCTCCAGACTGAGCCAAGTGTCCCTGCATAAGTCCCAGGATTCAAACAGCCAACTCATGCAACGAGCCTAGGACCTGGCACCAATGCACAGCTGCCTCCCAAACAGATCAAGCCAAATGACTGTCTCACCCATTCAGGGGGCCTGATCCAGTTGGGGGCCCCTCAGCCTTTGGTTCATAGATCCTGTGCTTCCATTCATTTGGTTATTTGTCCCGGTGCTTTATCCAACCTTGGCTTCAACAATTCTCGCTCATATAAACCCTCTTCTTTCTCACTAATTAGACTCCCAGTGCTCCACCAGGGGCCCAGCATTGGATGTCTGCATTCAGATTCCTCAGTCCTTGGATGGGGTTTATGGCACCACTATCTGGGTGTCTGGCCATCCCATCACCAGAGTAGGTCAGTTCCTGCCGTCTCGCGACCATTGCCAGCAGTCTTTTGCTGGGGTATCTTTGTGGATCTCCATGGGCCTCCCTTGCTCTCCGCTTCCTCCCCTTCTCACCTTCTCATGTGGTCTTCATTTACCATGGTCTCCTATTCCTTGTTCTCCCTCTCTTTTCTTGATCCAGCTAGGATCTCCCACTCTCTTTCCCTCGACCGTCACCCTTCATTGTTCCCACTCATGACCAGGCTGTTCATGTAGATCTCATCCATTTCTCCGTGTCTTTTTTTGGGGTCCCGTTTTCCAGGTAGCCTCACTGGTGATGTGAGTAGCAGTCCAGTCATCCTTGTTCCACATCTAGCATCTTCCTATGAGTGAGTACATACCATATTTGTCTTTCTGAGTCTGGGTTACCTCACTCAGGATGATTTTTTCTAGATCCATCCATTTGCCTGCAAACCATATGATGTCATTGTTTTTCTCTGCTGAGTAGTATTCCATTGTGTATATGTGCCACAATTTATTTATCCATTCTTCAGTTGAAAGGCATCTAGGTTGTTTCCAGGTTTTGGCTATTACAAACAATGCTCATATGAACATAGCTGAGCAAGTGCTCTTGTGGTATGATTGAGCATTTCTTAATTGAATATAATGATAGAAGAACTACAGATTCCTGACTAGCATACCAATACTGTTAGCAATTCTTTTAAGTCAAAGTGTACTGGGAAGAGATATGATATGTGAAGATATTCAGTTAAACAAGTTCTGTGAGCTTTATGGCAGTTGCACTACTTATTAAGCAGAGTTTAGAGTGGAGAAACAGTACAATACAACTTTGTGGCATTCATATCTATCATCAATATCTTCTTTAATTATGTGGTAAATCTATCCCTGTTCTCTAAGCAAAATAATTTGAAAAAGTTTATATATGATGTATGAAGTATCAGAGGATAAAATGAGCTAGGTCAAAGCCAAAGGAAGTAGGGAAAATGGTTCTGATCTAAGTGATACACATTCAAAGTAGACATTTTAATAAGTGAGAAATCTTTATAGTTTATTTACATATTGATAGATGCAGAACTGATCTCTTGGCTTATCTTGACTGCCCATAAACTTTTTCCACTTCCAGGAATAATGATATATGGATTTCAGATTCATTATTCCATAGTATCTCATTACTCATTGGAAATTCTGTATTTTAATCAATCAATTTAATATTTTAATAATATCAAATAATCTACCATTGTGACTTACTATTAATTTAGTTTTTAATCATATAATTTCAACAAATTCATCTAAAAATCTCTTATTCTCTTATTCTTATTATTCTTTTCAGAAAACAACACTTCTAAACTCTGACTTTGTAATCATGGTGCTTCCATGTGTGATCAGTGTTTTTGTGTAGTTCCCTAAAAATCTGGGCCCTAGCAATATTCATATGCATTTCTCTGAATAGCCTTAGTTCCAAAAATTAAAGAAAACATGATATTTACCTTTTTGATTCTGGCTTATTCACTAAACTCTGATAATCCCCCCCCCTTTTTTTTTTAGTAAACTACATATGTTTGTAAAGATGTGAATTGCTAAAAACTGATCATTTGCATTGTGACATTCAGTACACTGTTGGAACACTGTTCTTTGCCTTTGCAAACCTTCCTAGACATTAATCAAGATCCCTTTCTGTGCTTTTTTTGGCCATATTTTTCTAACTTTCATACATGAAAATAGGAAGTGACAACCTGGGTATCTAATACAAATACAGGTTTCAGATACAACTTGGTTGTGACAGTGGCTACTGCTGCCCATGAACATAGTCTACTGTGCCAGTATAACAGCACTTCTTGCTAAACAGGCTGATTCTTATCTACAGAAGCCCAAAGGATATAAGTTCTCTTTATATGAATATTTTTATTGAAGATGGATCACTATGTAGAACATGTTTTTTCCTCCAAGATTCTAAAATCTTAAATGTATAACCAACTTTGTATAATCTATAGTGCCTGTAGTCCAAGAATTAGAAAGTAACATTTTATATGCATGTATATACATATTTGAGAAATGAATACAATACAAAGGAAACAATATAAATAATATCACAATCAATTTGCTCTGAAAGATGATATAAATTGCATTTGGCTATGCTTTTCTGAAGCCCTGATTGTACTGTCACATCTGAGATTTCTCAGCAGATATTTCTTGTGCTTCAAAATGAAAAGACAGCTTCAATTGGTGGTCTAATACACTTTTGTATTTCATTTTATCACTAATTAAAATGAGAGGTATTACATGAGAATAGAACTGAATAATGGAGAAGCTCTGATGGGAAAATGTCTTTCTGTATGCTGCAAATATTTGTTGCTCTGATTCATTTATAAATAAAGCCGTTTGGCCTATGGCAAAGCAGCTAAGAGGCAGGTGGGAAATTCAAAGAGAATTCTAGGAAGAGGAACGCTAAGTCAGGAGACAACAGCCTGCTATCCAGGGAGCAACATGTACAGTCATACAGGTAAAACCATAAAACTCGTGGTGACATATATATGAACAGAAATGGGCTGAGTTTAAGTGTAAGAGCTAGTCAGTAGGAAGCCTGAGCTAATGGCTGAGCAGTTTTAACTAATATAAGTATCTGTGTGTTTACTTGGGTCTGAGCAGATGTGGATAAGGTGGGGCACAGGAAAACATTTAGCTACTAAACTCATGATTTTATGGCTACACAGTTTTCTGAATTCCTCTTATAATATCTTAAAGGCCATACTGACTTTTAAGCATTTATAGTGGGAGTGCAAACACCACTTCTTCATTACGTAGAGTCATGTATAAATTTGAGATTATGTAGTTTTAGTTAGTAGTAATACCTTAAGATATTATATAAAAATAGTATGTATTCTAGATGTCTCAGAAAATTTATATATATATATATATATATATATATATACAGAGAGAGTGTGTATATATTAAAATTTATATATATATACATATATATATAGAGAGAGAGTATATATATATATATATAGTTGCTTTCTGGTAATAACTTTAAGAGGTCCCCAGTTCTGGGCTTTGCCACATCTCTTGTAAGTCAACCATCACTCAGGAAACTGTTACTAAGACTGTTTCTTTTTCTTTGATTTTCAGTGTCTATGACAATGCATTATGGGAACAAAAGGTCATAGTTCTAATCCTTACATATTTTAAGGAATTAGTCACCATATGCTAGATTTTACAAAGAAGAAATGGGTAAGACATAGGCTATTACCTCCTCTTTCATGTAAGCCAATAGGAAAAATCAATGTGACATGTGAAATCACAATACAAACACTATAATATAAGGAAAAGTGTGTTTAAAAATATTGCCTATTACAATGTAGAAAGTAAATAAATATGGTCATTATTGTTATTATTGTCATTGCTGTTAGTGGCATACCTTTTTGACAGTAGGTTTATCCCAAACTAAATAAATATTTTTGTCAGTAAGAAAATTCTTGAAATTGCAGAAGCTTCTGACCTAGTGATGGGACTAAAGCTTACTTGGGTAAGGTGTAAACCCTTCTTACATATGAATGGCCAATATAATTGAAAATTATGGCATAATACCCCAATCACAATAGCCTCTAATAGGGAAAATCTGAGAATAAACTTAACCAAGGAAATGAAGGACCTGTACAATGAAACCATTAAATCACAGAAAAAGAAGCTGAAGAAGTGTAGTAGAGAGGGTTCTCTGCTCCCACCTGGCCTGTGGTCCCACAGCCACTTATAAAATAATTATACAGAGGCTTATATTAATTATCAATTGCATAGTCTATGGCAGGTTTCTTGATAGCTAGCTCTTATAACTTAAATTAACCCATTTCTATTACTATATGTTTTGCCACATGTTCTGTGGCTTACTTGTCTGTTAGCATGTTGTTCCTTGGGGAGCAGGCTGATATTTCTCTTCCTCTCCTTTTTCTTCCTGTCTATCTGCTCTGATTTCTGCCTGCCTCTGAGCTGCCTTGCCATACACCAATGCAGCTTTATTTATCAACCAATCAGTATGGTGGTATTGTGTTCCCCAAAATATTGTGTACCTTAATAAACTTATCTGGGGTCAGAGAACAGAAATGCCACTAGTTAGGCAGTGATAGCACATACCTTTAATCCTAGCATTCCAGAGATAGAAATCCCTCTGGATCTCTGTGAGTTCAGGACCACATTAGAAAAAGCCAAGCATAGTGACACACGCCTTTAATCCCAGAAAGCCAGCCTTTAATCCCAGAGAGTGGTGGTAGAAAGCAGAAAGATATAGAAGGTGTGAGGACCAGAAACTAGAAGCATTTGGCTGGTTAAGCATTCAGGCTTTTAAGCAGCAGTTCAGCTGAGAGCCATTGGGATGAGGACACAGAAGCTTCCAGTCTGAGGAGACAAGACCAGATGAGGATCTGGCGAGGTGAGATAGCTGTGGCTTGTTCTGTCTCTCTGATCTACCAGCATTGACCCCAATAACTGGCCTTGGGTTTGATTTTATTAATAAGAACTTTTAAGATTCCTGCTACAAATCAGAGGAACACATATTCACAGAATACAGAAAGACATCCCACAGCAAGGAAGTTATTAGAAAGACCTTCTATGCTCAAGAATTATTAGAATTAATATTGTGAAAATGATCATTTACCAAAAGCAATCTACATACTCAATGCAATCCCAAACAAATGCCAACACCATTGTTCACAGACAAAGAAAATATCTGAACACTTATATGGAGGCACAAGCAACCAAATTATACTACAAATTGTACTACAGAGCTACAGTAACAAAAATAGCCTGGTTCTGGCACAAAACAGACACATAGATCAATGGAACAGAATTGAGGACCTAGGCATAAATCCACAGAAGAATAATTATCTGACTTTTGTCAAATATGCCAAAAATGTGCACTGTAAACAAAATAGACAGATTTTACAACAAATGCTTCTGGGAAAGCTAGATTTTAACATACAGAAAAATTAAACTAGATTCATACCTCTTACCATGCACAAAATTGAACTCCAAAAGTTTCAAAAACCTAAACATAAAACCTGATATTGTTAAACTGCTAGAAGAAAAAGTAGAGAGTGCACATAAATTGTAAGCACAGGTAAGGACTTTCTGAATAGGACTCCGATAGATCAGGGACTGACAATTGATAGACAAATGGGTTCTAATGAAACTTTAAAAGTCCATATAAAGCAACATAAATTGACAATCAAGTGAACAAGCAGCCCACAGAAAGAGAATATCTTTGCTAGCTATACATTAAACAGAGTACCAATGTCTAAAACATACAAAGAAATAAAAAAAGACACTTAAAAAATAGCATCAGCTAGGCATTGATGCCGCATGCCTTTAATCCCAGAACTTGGGAGGCAGAGGCAGATGTATCTCTGAGTTCAAAGCCAGCCTGGTCTCCACAGTCAGTACCAGGACAGCTAGAGCTACACAGAGAAACCCTGTCTTGAAAAATAACAACAACAACAAAAATCAACAGTCCAATTTAAAAAAAAAAATGGGCTAAAACCTAAACAAAGAATTCAAACAAAAAACAACTATAAAAGGCTATGAAACAATTTGAAAAAGGAGTCAACATTCTTAACAAATATTATTGAAATGTAGGTTAAAACCACTTTAAGATTCTACATCATTCTAGTCAGCATAGTCATCATTAAGTATACAAATAATAACAAATGCTGACATGGATATAGGGAGAAAGTAACTCTTACAAACTGTTCATTGGAGTGTAAGCAGTACATCTTTGGAAATCAATCTGGAGATTCTCAAATTATTGGAAATAGAACTGCCACATGATGTAGCTATATCACTTCTGGGCATATACTCAAAAGTTTCTATAGTATTCTGCAGAAATTCTTGAACATATATATGCATCGGTGGTCTATTTGCAATAGCCAGAAAATTGAAACAACACTGATACCTATCAACAGATGTATGGATGAAAAAATTGTGGTACATATATACAACAGAATTTTATTCAGCCATAAAAAATTAAGTAATGATATTTATAGAAAAATGAATGGAACTGGAAAATAATATACTACTAAGTACCTCAAATTAAAAAAAAAGAAATGTTTCATATCCTCTCCCACACATATACTCAGGCTTTGAATTTTTACATTTGTGTGCTTAATTTGGAGTATCTGTAAATATCAAAAAGCTAAAAGGGCCCACAATATAGGAGAGGAAAAGAGGCCTTAAGGGGAAAGGGAATATTATAGAACATATGTGATAAGAAATTGGGTAAGACTACTGAGGCTTAAAGGATTAAGAAGGGTAGGAGTAAGAGGGATAGGGGAGGTAAAAGGTGATAGGTGGGTTAAGTAAAACTAAGCATGTACAAAACAAGCTTTATGGAAGCCAACTACTTTTCAACTAATTTAAAAAATATAATTTAAAAATGTGTGTGAATGGAGGTAACCTATATACATGCACAAATACTTCCTCCTCCAGATGACATGGGCTTTTAAATGAAAATCTCAGTGTCATATCTGGAA
Source organism: Peromyscus leucopus (assembly GCF_004664715.2). NCBI lineage: Eukaryota > Metazoa > Chordata > Mammalia > Rodentia > Cricetidae > Peromyscus > Peromyscus leucopus. The sequence continues at coordinate 127,999,604 of NC_051083.1, forward strand.
TATGTTTTAGATAGGGTTTTTATTGCTGTGAAGAGACACCATGAACATGGCAGCTATTAAAATTGAAACATTTAATTGGGGTGGCTCACTTACAGTTTCAAAGATTCAGTCCATTAACCTCATGGTAGAGTGCATAGAGGCATACAGGCAAACATAGTGCTGGAGTAGAAGCTGAGAGTCCAACATGATGCAGGCAACAGGAAATCATGTTACAGTCAGTCACACTGAAGGAAACTTGAGCAAAACAGACCTCAAAGCCTGCCCTGACATTGACATACTTACCCCATCAAAGCCATACATACTCCAACAATGTCACACCTCCCAATAGTGCAACTCCCTTTTGTAGATGTAACCAACCGTCTTATTAAATAAGAAATACAGAACCAATGTAAAAGAGAAAGCCAAGAGGTCAGAGCTCAGAGCAAAAATCTCACCCTTCCTCCTGCGGTGGTCCTAGCTGCCCAAAAGAGAGGTATTTCCCTGTGTATAAGTCGTTTCATAGTCATTCTGCCTTCTCATTGGTTGTAAACGGAAACACGTGACTGCCTCGTCACTGTCTGCATGTACAGCCCCCCAGGTCTTAAAGTCATATGTATCCAATGCTGGCTGTATCCCTGAACACACAGAGATCTATGGGGTTAAAGGCACGCGCCACCACTGCCACACTCTGTCTATGGCTCTAATAGCTCTGACCCCCGGGCAACTTTATTTATTAACATACAATTAAAATCACATTTCAGTACAATTAGAATACTACCACATTTCCCCTTTTCTATTTTAATAAAAAGAAAAAAAAGCAAAAGGTTATAACTAACAAAAGAAAAACTATATATAAAAGTACAATAACTATATACAATATATACAAATAATAAATACCTAAACTGGTATTTGACAAATCAGAGAAAATAAGTCTATTGTCTATCCTATTTTGGTAAATCCAAGATGTATCTAATGCACTTTCTGTCCTAATTAATTTTCAACTATAACTAACTAATCTTCAACCATAACTAACTAAACTTCAACTCCCTCAGAGACCCAAGAAGGGAATAATATTAGCTAACAAAAATAAAAACAGGAAGTGCATGCAAGCAACTTCCAAAAAATTTGTGAGTTGACAGAAACAGCCAGCTGCCTGGACAGTCACCTGAGGTTTCCGCAGTGTTGGGCATCATCTTCAGCCTATAGGCTTAGCGTATCTGACATACTCATTTGTGATGTAGGATGTACACAAGGTTAACAGTTCAACCTCACATTGGGTGAGAGCAGTCCATGTACCAGAAACACCTGAATTCCACTAGTGTCCTGTCATGATTCAGGATTTTAAATTCTGGAAATTGTTGACAGTTTTTTAATTCAGCTGTCTATTCTTCTTGGCTGTGTATATATGGCTTCATCTCAGCATCCTCTTCTTCTCCATATCCCTCCATTAAATGCCAGTCTACTATTGAGAGGTATGAGCTTTCAGCTACTGTTCCTTTGCACAACAGAAGCCATTGGCCCTCTGCCTGTTAAGCAGCCTTTGAAGAAAAGGGCACTGTACCTTTTGCGGATTGCAAAGGCCACTTCAGGGATGGGGCCATATTGTCCTGGCCTCAGAAGATGCCTTTTGATAAAACCATAACCGCACTTGTTTTGACAAGAATCAGTAGTTCTTTGTTTCGTGTTCTGTCTGTCCATTTTGTCTTGTTGATTCCAGGATATTTTGTTGTCCAGTGGCTAACTTTTGCCACAATGAAAGTTGACTCCATATGCAGTTTCTTCAATGTCCATATTTTCACTGAAGTAGATTGGTACTGCCAGGAGCCAACATGTCTCAAAAAAGAAAAATTTTCTAAGTTATTAAAACATTTTAAATGCCATATTCTGTAGATATCTGAAGGATTTGAAGATGATCTGTCTAAAACATCTCTGCTCAATTTTCAAAACATATCTAATATGACTACAAGTTCTATTGTAATGTCTAACTACTAACTTTATATCCTAATAGTTGGTAATAACATTCAACGATCAGAAAATTGCATTACACTGTTAAATGAATGGTATAAATACAATTAGAAATATACATATAGCATTTTCTAACAATATCAGTTTCAAATATGTATACAATATAAAAAAATCCAATCCAATGTAAAGTATCTAAAACTAGTAATTGTCTTTTTCTTTCTTCCTTTCTTTCTTTTTTTGAAATAAGAACCTTAAATCTAATCTCCTTTGCTTAGCCTTTTTCCTAACCCTTGACAACAACTTGTAACCAACCCCCCTAAACATTGAAAATTATCCCAGACCCAAAACCCATTAAAAAGACCAAAAAACCACCTGCCCCACACCACCTCTTTGAGAATGTGGGCATCATATTCTTAAAATTGCTTCCTGCTGGGTATGGGTGAAGTTTTCTTTATCCTGAAAGAAAACTTTTAGGTTAATTGTCAAATTCTAGGAAAGGTAACTATATCCTTCATTATCCAGTCTCTGTATAATGCCAAAGTTCAGGGTTTATCTCAAGTCCTTATTCAAGTAGTCTTTGAGACTAGATCATCTCAGCTAGTCATCTCAAAATTGCTCTGAGCACCTTGTAGTTCAAAGCTGATCTGTGGATGATGTTTGTAAGCTTAATGATATTATTGTCCATGTGGAATTGTTCTTGTTGTGGGGCCCCATCTTCTTCCTGGAGACTTCAATTGATGTTAGGCCTGGCCGTGATTTCCTGCAGAAAACTGATAAGAGACTCGAACACAAAGACATATATATGCAGCTAATTGAAGCTTTTGTTTTTTTTAATTATTTAGTACTCTATATAACCATTCATATCTTAACAAAGTTTAAAATGTATAAATATATATATATATATTAATCTTGTAAATTTTGATATAAAATTCATTTTTAAGAAAAGTTTAAAGAATAAGAATAGAATCAAAGAGTTGATATTAGTAATAGAATAGTCCCTTAATTAATTTGGCTTTTGTCCTGTCCCATAGCAGAAGATGGCTCTTTTATTCTGGCATGATACATGGAGTTTGCATTTTCCTTTTAACAACATGCTTGAGTTTAAAGAAGGAGAGAGCCATTCTCCAACTCCAAAGTCAGCTTTAAATTTTAATTGAACTGGGACTATTAGAATACCAATAGTGTTAAATCTTTAGAGAAAAGCAGAAACAAACATTTAGAAAGACATAAAATTTTTTAGATAATATATATCCATACGCCATTTTACTCTGTTTCCTGGGACAGATGATTTGTCCCTTTTCTTCAGTTGTCTCATTTGTCCAGTGTTCTTCAGATTCCTTAACCTTCATTCTCCTAAAAGACAAAAACAAAAACCTTTCCCCAAGACTAATTTTGGGGATGTTCCTTATTGGCAAATTATTATCTGATTAAATGAAAAGGCATGTGTTATTGATACAAGTTAGTTTAAATTGGATGCTCATGCTGGTTGATGAACTATCACCTCCTCTAAATAAGAGGTTTCTCTTGTTCAAATTGAACCTTTATCAATTTTGATGGTACCCACAGCTTATCTTCTCCTGTAGAAACAAAAGCAAAATCTCATCCCCAATGTAATACATACCCTGGTTTCCATTCTGAGGTCAGCATATCCTTAAAGCATATAGGTTGATTTAATTCTGTAGTTTTTTCTATTACCCAGTGTCTGTCTGCAGCTGTTGTTCCTTTCTCATTGGAATTGAGAAAATTTAAAGTTATAAGAGCATTATGCAGTCTATTTCTGGGTTTTTTTTTTTTTTACCAATTTCTGTTTGCTTAGCATATCCTTTAGAGTTCTGTTTGATCTTTCTATAACAGCTTGACCTGTAGGATTATGTGGTATGCCTGTAATATGTTTTATATTGTAATAAGCAAAAAACTGTTTCATTTTAACAGAGACATATGATGGAGCACTGTCAGTTTTGATTTGTGCAGGTATACCCATGATGGCCATAACTTCTAGCAAATGAGTGATTTCAGAATCAGCTTTTTCAGAACTCAGAGCAGTTGCCCATTGAAATCCTGAATAAGTATCGATGGTGTGGTGTACATATTTCAATTTTCCAAACTGTGAAAAGTGAAACATGTCCATCTGCCAGATTTCATTCTTCTGAGTACCCTTTGTGTTACATCCTGCTGGTAATGGCGTTTGATTGTAGAAGGAACAAGTAGGACATTTCTTTACTATTTCATTGGCTTGTTGCCAGGTTATGGAAAAATCCTTTTTTAAACCTTTACTATTGACATGATATTTTTTATGAAATTCTGAGGCCTCCAACACATTTCCTATCAATAATTAAGCAATCTCATCATTGCCTTGTGCTAGAGGGCCTGGCAGACCAGTATGGGATCGAATGTGAGTTATATATAAATGATGATTCACTTTCCTGATAGTATCTTGTAATTGAATAAATAGTGAAGTTAATTCTGAAGCATCATGGATAAATTCTGCATACTGAGAGTCAGTTACTATGTTGAGAGGTTCTGAAAAATCCATTAATACCAACAGAATAACATACAATTCTGATTTTTGAACTGAATTATAAGGACTTTGAACCACTTTACTTAAATTTTCTGATTTGTAACCTGCCTTTCCTTCTTTGTTGGCATCTGTATAAAATGTACGAACTCCAGATATGGGTTTTTGCCGTACAATTCGAGGCAAGATCCAATCAGCTTTCTTTATAAGATCAATTCTAGTACTTTTGTGATATTTGCTGTTAATTTCTCCCAAAAAATTACTACAAGCTCTTTGCCAAGGTTCACTTTCTGTCCATAATTTTTCAATGTCCTCCTTAGTTAATGGTATGACAATTTCTGCTGGGTCTATTCCTGCTAATTGACGAAGTTTCAATTTTCCTTTGCAAATCAAGTCAGAGATTTTTTCCACATAAGTTTTTTTAATTTTTTATTTGGTTTATTTGGTAAAAATATCCACTCCAATATAATATCTTCTCTCTGCATTTATATTCCAGTAGGAGAATACCTAGAAGGTAAAATCCAGTTTTGGATCAATACAATCCACGTGCCCTTCATGTAATTTCTTTTCTACCAAGGCCAATTCTTTCTCAGCTTCAGGTGATAATTCTCTTGGACTATTTAAGTCCTTGTCACCTTCTAAGGTTTTGAACAAATTAGTCAGTTCTTCATTTTTTACCCCAACAATAATTCGTAGATGAGAAATATCTCCAAATAATCTTTGAAAGTCATTAAGAGTCTGTAGTCTATCTCTCCTAATTTGAACCTTTTGGGGTCTAATTTTTTGTAGCTCTATTTTATATCCTAAATAATTAATAGAATCTCCTCTTTGTATCTTTTCAGGAGCAATTTGTAATCCTCAGCAAGGTAAAATTTTCTTTACTTGTTCAAACATTCTTTCTAAAGTATCTGCATTTGAGTCAGCTAGTAAAATAGCATCCATATAATGATAAATTATAGATTTAGGAAATTTTTACTTATCACTTCCAATAGCTGTTGTACAAAATATTGGCACAGAGTTGGGCTATTCAACATTCCCTGTGGGAGGACCCTCCATTGAAATCTTTTAACTGGTTGAGAATTATTATAAGTAGGCACTGTAAAAGCAAATGTTTCTCTGTCTTTTTCTCGTAAGGGTATTGAAAAGAAACATTCTTTTAAATGAGTAACTATGAGAGGCCATCCTTTTGGTAACAGAGTAAGCAAAGGCATCCCAGATTGTAGAGAGCCCATTGGCTGAATTACTTCGTTAATTCCTCTAAGGTCTGTTACCATTCTCCATTTACCAGATTTCTTTTTAATAACAAATACAGGAGAATTCCAAGGGCTGGTTGATTCATCAATATGCTGAGCATTTAACTGTCTGTCTACCAGCTCTTCTAAAGCTTGGAGTTTCTCTGTTGTTGTAGGCAATTGCTGCACCCATACAGGCTTGTCTGTTAACCACTTTAAAGGTAGAGCTGTTGGTGTCTTTGGAAGATCATCAGTTGTTGTGCCCTGTTCTTATATAATATGGATGGCTGGTGACCACTCATTAGAATAATATCTTGTAATATTTCTCTCAGAAACATGTGTTAGTTTATGATTTGTTTCTGAGATTGGAGGGATGTTAATCTGAATATTCCGTTGTTGCAACAAGTCTCGACCCCACAGGTTCATAGTTATGTTTGCCACATATGGTTGTAATTTTCCTCTCTGTCCTTCTGAACCTATACATTCGAGCCATCTTGCACTCTGTTTCACCTGAGATAATGTCCCAATTCCTTACAGTTGAACATTTACATCCTGAAGAGGCCAAGTTGGATGCCAAAATTCTGGTGCAATTATGGTAACGTCCGCAACTGTGTCTACCAGACCAGACAACAAAATACCATTTATTTTTATCGTTAATTTTGGTCTTTGTTCATTAATAGAAGTTTGCCAAAAAATTTCCTTTATGCTTTCTCCTGAATTTTCTATTATCTCTGTTTCATCATCCTGACCAGCATGATATATTCCAATAGGCATTTGTTTATTTAATCGCTCAGAGCAGGGATTTCCTCTACAACTGCAGGAAAGTTTTGAACTGGATTTGCAATGGGGGCCTGCGTGAGGCCCCTCTGGGAGTTTCCCAAAGACTGAGGCAAAGGATTGCCCTGTTTGTTCTTTGTTGATCTACATTCATTGGTCCAGTGTTTTCCCTTACTACACCATCTGCATACTCCAGAAGGAAGGGGCATTCTGTTGCCATTGTTCCTTGAAGAAACATTGTTTCTAGGAATGACCTGTTTATAGTCCCTTTTCAAATGTCCTTGCTTTCCACATCCAAAACATCTAACATTCCTCAAACCTTTTGAAATTACTTCTCCTACCCACATATCATCATGCTCATCAGTCTGAACATTAACTTTGTCTCTAATCCAATCTTCCAAAGGTGCAGATCTTGCCCTTAACGGCCTGATTATTCTTTTGCATGCTGCATTTGCATTCTCAAAGGCCAAAGATTCAATTATTGCCTTACTAGCTTCTGAATCAGAGACCATTCTCTTTACTGCTGAAGCCAGTCTTTGTAAAAATATCTGTAAAAGATTCTTTTGGGCCTTGTATAACCTTTGTAAACGACTCAGATTTTTTTCCTGGTTCCTCAACTCTGTCCCATGCATTCAAGACTGCCATTCGACATAAAATTAGGGTTTAGACATCATATAAACATTGTATTTGTACTGAAGCATATTGGCCTTCTCCAATAAGCTGATCCTGGCAAACTTGTATTCCTTTATCCCTCCATTGTTTTTCTATGTTTTTAGCTTCATCCTTAAACCATGTTACAAATTAAAGTCTCTGGCTGTGTTCCGAACAGCTTGTGCCAGCTCCTACCAGTCCTGTAGTACAATCCTTTTATATGCTGACCAAGAGTTTAACATTTACTTTACATATGGAGAATGCATGCCATAAGATACTATTGCCTCCTTAAACTTTTGTAAACCCAGCATTTCAATTGGAGCCCAAATATTTTGTGTAGCCATTTGATCAGGCATCTGCTGTATGGTTACAGGATAAATTAAGGGTGACTGTGTGAAAACAGGCTTGCTTTCTGTAACCTTATGATCCAGACTTGAAACAACTTCACTGTTAGTTTCTTCTGTCTGAATTTTTGCAGGTTTAACAAGTTCTTCTAATGCTGTTATCCTGGCACTTAAATTGACTATCTTTTTAAATATTAAAATGAGGATTAGCATAGTGATAAGGTGCATAATTCCGACAATACTAATCTTGTCATATAGTTGTTCCATTGTCAGACTGCCTAAAATTTCAAACAAAACCCAATTTTCTTCCAATGTACACATAAAACCCATTTTTTTAATGTGGAAAAAAATTCTCTTTTAAATAGTTTCCTTTAAAATATCTAATATGTTGTGACTTACCAAATCTGTGTAGAACAGTAGAAATCTGAGGGGATTTTCAAAACAGCCACCTAGTGTCCGAGGTGTAAATCCAGAGAGAGAGAGAGAGAGAGAGAGAGAGAGAGAGAGAGAGAGAGAACACACAAGAAATCATGGCCAGCTAAAGATTAAATCCAGCCATGTGTTGCCTCTTGAGCCGAGTCATGGCTTGGCTCTGGCTTCCTTAAGCTCTGACCACGTACGTTGGCTTTACAGGCAGGGCCATGTTGGGCAAGGCAGGTCTGAGTTGTTTTTGGCACTGGCTGTAAGCAAGCAGGCTTTAAGCAGGCAGCTCACAGTTAGTCTGGCCTGAGGCCAAGCAGACCTAGGCCCGGGCTAGGAAGCCAACTGCCCGGCCTGCCGCCCTTGAGGGAATGCGAACCTGCTGCCAAGCCAAGTGGTTTTTAATGGATTCTTGTCACGTTGGGTGCCAGATGTAGGTGTAACCAACCATCTTATTAAATAAGAAACACAGAACCAATGTAAAAGAGAAAGCCAAGAGGTCAGAGCTCAGAGCTAAAATCTCACCCTTCCTCCTGCGGTGGTCCTAGCTTCCCGAAAGAGAGCTATTTCCCTGTGTGTAAGTTGTTTCATAGTCATTCTGCCTTTTCATTGGTTGTAAACGGAAACATGTGACTGCCTCATCACTGTATGTACAGCCCTCCCCAGGTCTTAAAGGCATATGTCTCCAATTCTGGCTGTATCCCTGAACACACAGAGATGTATGGGGTTAAAGCATGTGCCACCACTGCCACACTCTGTCTATGGCTGTAATAGCTCTGACCCCTGGGCAACTTTATTTATTAACATACAATCAAAATCACATTTCAGTACAATTAGAATACCACCATACCCTTTGGTGGCCATTTCCTTTCAAATCACACAATCTCCCTTTGAGATATTGGTCAGAGAAGTCCAAGAGGCTCCCCAAAATATTAAGGCTATCATTAGTGCTGTTGGTTGTCAACTGTAACTAAATGGTAAAATCCTAGTGCTGAAGATGCAACACATTTTTATTGTAGGAAAGAGAAAATACAAGCAGGAACTGATGTGGAATAATTTTTTTGTATATTGTGAAGATGTGTCACTCTGATTGGTTTAATATAAAACTGAATGATCAATAGCTAACCAAGACTTCCAGGCACAGAGGATACTGGGAAGAACAAGGGCAGAGATGCCAGAGGATGTGGAGGAAACACCATGGGCAGTACAGACTAAAAGTAGCTGAGATATGTAAAAGAATATAGATTAAAAGTTATGGGTTAATTTATAAAGAGCTAGTGGGACAAGCCTAAGCTATTGGCCATGCTTTCATAATAATAAATCTCCATGTCATTATTGGGAAGCTGATGGTTCTGATGAAAAAGTCCAACTACAAACTGACCTAGAAATAATTTTCTTGTTGGAGAGCTTTCATAATGCTGAAAAGAGCTACGAAGTCTCTTGAAGAAGAAAAGTCATTAATGGTCTTATCTGGTAATGAAAGCTTCATGCTGTAATATTGACTTGCCAGACAAGATGTGTGTAAGAGTGTAAGAGTGTTATGACTGTTCTATGTGTAACCAAATGTTTTCTGATTTGAGGATTGCTCCATAGGACAGAATTGATCACTGTTACTATCAACCTGGTCAACAGTATTATGGATAAGGCAGACATAGAACATACTATTGTTATTTGCTAAATGGTCACACTTCCAAATGGTTTTCTAAATATTTATGTTTAATCCATAGACCTGGGTTTTTCTGAACCTTTGTAAGAGAATCTTCTTTTCACAGTTGGCAGCAACTAATGTAGACTCATAACTGGTCAAAGTACTCAGAGTAAATGAATGTGAGTGTTCAACCCTAAATGAGACATCTGTATCAATTATCTCACCAGTACCATCACAGGTGAGGGAATAAATGGAATGAAGACAGAAAGATTGTAGGAGCCAGTGGATGGGGAGGAAAGCGCTGAAATTCTGTTTATTGAGCATGATGTTGCTGATGTCCATATCAACTTACAGTAGTTATGATTGCATGCAAACACACACACACACAAGATCAAACTAGATAAATTTTAGCATGGATGGGGTGATGCCCCACTCCTAGTTGAGTATCTATTAGCAATTAATGGCTCCTGGTGGAGGGAATGTCATTTCTCTTTGTAGCTGTCAATGCCCCAGTGGACAACCCCACAGCAAAGCATATATAGGCAATACTAATTGGACTCAGTGAGATATAAAGTAAAAAAAAAAAGCAAAAACATGAAATTGGAAGGAAGTTTCCTTCTAGGTTGGACTGTAGGAGTAGAAGGAGGAAAAGTTATGATCAAAACAAATGTATATGTGTATGAAATTCTAAGAGTTAATAAAATATTATTTTAAAATTCCTAAGTTATCCATTTTTATTACAAAGGAATGCTTTTCTAAAAAATGAATAAATAAGTAAAAAGGAAAACACATGAATTTTGAATGGTGGTATATTTCCTAAAGTGGCTAGAACAAGGGGTATATGGAAGGTTTTGGAGGAGGAAGTGGAAGGAGGATATCATCTAATTATATTATAATAACAAAAAAAAGAAATAATAAAAAGTCCCAAGATATTGCCTTACATATAAGAATAGTAAAACAGGTTTTGTTAACGTGTGCCTCCATTAGTCATGGAGATGTTAGAGAATCTGATGAGTTCAAAGACAAAAAAATCATAGGGCTGCAATGTTAATTCTGATTTTTCCTTATAGAAAATTCTAGATACTGTTATCATACAAGTGAATTAAGCATTATTGGCTTTTTAATCTATAAAGTGCAGTAAATATTAAATTTAATGGAATGAATTTATGAAAGACAATTAGAATTATATTTAGTCTATCACATGTGCTTTGTAATTTCAGCTGTTATTATTAATCTTGAAAAGAGAGGTCTTCATAGTTTAACCCAATATTTCCATTATATATATTTCATATAAAAAAACTATAAGAAAGTTTTTGATAAATATGCAAAGATATATAATTATATACAAGAAAAGATACTGATTTATGTACAAAATGAACAAAATAAATACAAATGTATAAATAAAACTAATTACATCTTTGTTTGCATAGAAAGTGAAAAGTAGCAGATTACAAACTATTATACTATATAATACTTTAATACACCAGTATTGAGAATTCAGGGTAAGTGCATGAGTAAGAAAATGCCATACTTTAATATCAGTCAATTTTGACTTCTCCTACTTGTACTTTGTCTTTGAAGTTTAATTCTATTGGAAAATATTACTCTAGGATCACAACCACTTTATGTACACAGAAAACTTTTTGGTTTCTATTGTGAAAATCATAACTTTCCTCTAGCTAATTTGATGAATAAAAAAATAAACTCTCTCTTCAAGAAAGACACTGACTGCAACATGCATTCCATACCCTTTGCCCAGTAAACCTCATTTTCTAATGATTGACCATACAGGAACTCTAACAATCTTCCCAGTGAAATTATTGATTTCAATAACCAGGTATTTCAATCATACTGGATTCAACAAAAATGGGGGGAGGGGTTCCAGCCAATACCAAGAGGCTTCTGACATTTGGTAACATCATCAAAAAATGTAGTTGGTAATGGCAGAGAGAAAGATTGGACAGACTACAGGACAATTTCATCACTCCCACAGAGGTTTCAAAGTGGTAGGCACTATTGTAGGCCCACAGTGGGTGTGTGTGGGGGGAGATAGGTGTTCAAAACAAGGAATGTTATTTATGTCAAAACTAAAAAGCCAGGAGAAAGGAATGAAAAATCTGAAAGCATTGAGATCAAGGAGGAATCATTGTTCTTAGCAATAAACATAATTCAAAGGCATGAAGCTCTTTCCTGCTGAATACCAGTTAGAAATCTTTGAAATAGCTTTGATAGTCCCGAGTAGATGATGTGCTAATATAATGTCCACTTTTACAAATTGCACTGGTATCAAGGTTCTGGTATAAACTGTGACAGTATTTACCTCATTGGTGAGTTTTTAATATTTTCTGAAGTGAACAAGAATACAATTGTTTAAGGCACAAAGTAGCATGGGAAGAATCAGAAACACAGAAATGAGAAAATATCTTCTGAAATGAACAAGAATACAGTGGTTTAAGGTACAAAGTAGCATGGGAAAAATCAGAACACAGAAATGAGAAAAAATTTTTTTTCTTTTTTTTGTAATTCAATAGGCATTTATTGAATATCTATTGTATTCACGGTACTAAATTAGGGGACTGTGACCCAGCAATGAAGGAAATAAGACTCCAGTCCATTTAGGTTAGATTCTAGATGATCAGCTGTAGGGACGAAGATCAATGTAGGGATTTACCTTTTTAAATCTCAGCTGAAAGATTCTTTTCAGGTAAAATTCCAGCTGTTTTTCTCAGGTTGCTTGCAGTCTATTGGTACTCTTGATTAATAGAAAATTCAACCTGCTAAGCCTATTGATATTGTGCATAAATTAATGGTGGAGATAAAGGAACACAGACAAAGATAGTAAAAATTAATGTGTGATTGACAGAATTCAGTATATTTTATTGTTACATCATAAATTTCTTGATAATAAGGAACTCTTCTGCTTCATATTTATGTTTACACATTCAGGGGTTATTTTAGAGGATTTTGCTGCATTGAATAAATATTCAATATTTTTAATGAATGAATTAACCCAAACAAACAAGGTAATTGTGGGATTTGTTTGTACTGAGTTTCTGTGGTAGTGAGAATATAGTCAAATAGGCAATTGATGGTTTAAGGATGTGAGTGAAAGCCACCACTGTAGTGTCGAAAACTGTTTCTGGGGTAGAGGGGATAAACTGAGACCAAACTGGATACTGTCAGGGAGAAAGACTCTGAAGAAACAGAGCAGACAGATTCCTCCCCAGAAAATGCATGATCTGACAAAGCTGCTAGAGTTTGAGGCAGATTGGGGGGAGAAAAAGAAGCCCCTACCTCCGAAGGCAGCTAGCAGAGGTACAGAGCTGCAGACAGATACCTGAAGCTCTGCATCTGGGGGGGGGGAACAAACAAGCAAAATGAGAATAAGATCAGTGGGAGAAAATCACTCTGAAGGAGCTATGGAAAAGCTGTTATAAATGATCTTGTTTTTCACTGACTGGCTAAGGCCAATACAAGCCCTGAGGAAAGATGCTATCAGAAATGCCAGCCTCAATGCCAGCTAACGAGGCAGGTGTGGTTCTGATCCAGGACCAGTGTCAAATGAAGGAGAGACACCTGTTGAAGCCAGATTAGGAGAGACCAGAAACCTCCCAATGTCCCATAATTGAAAATGTAAAATGCTTGTTCAAATCTCCTGTTGAAAAGACAAAAGACTTTGTTCAAACCTCCCGGGCAAGTCTAGTAAAAGAGAACCAGTTCACTCTGAGACCCAAAAGGAACTATGGGAAATGAATGATAAGGAAAATGATATATGGGACTGATATTATTATGGACTGATATAAGGGAAATGAATTCTGGGAAAAGTAGTTTTTCTGCTAAAGATGGTGACACTGCCCTGAAACACTTTTGTCAGCTCCAAAATAGTTTCATGGTAAACTTAAAATACAGCTTTTAAAAAGAATAAGGAGGAAAATCATCTAAGAGTTTAAGTGTCAGTTCCAATAAAAAATTGAAAGGATAGGGAACTAGGTGTTTCGCGGTTTGGGGCTCCATTGGTAAAATGTCTTATTTACCCTAATAGCTGTGCAAAGTTTTTTCAGTAGTAGGAAGACAAAAAGCTACCTTTAAGAGCAAACAAGCCACTTTAAAGTCCTTAAAGCAAGAGAAAGCAGTTTATACACTGAATGTTGTCTTAGATATGAAGAAACTTATGTTGAAACTAAAAAAGTTCTTTGCCTTGAACGAACAGCCTGCAATGAGTAATTCCTTTGCAAATCTAATAAGGAGACAAGGAAACAGGCATTCAAAAAAGAAATGACTGCTTTATAGATAGGAAACAAACTTCAGAAAATTTAGCTGTCTTACAAAAGAGTTGCTTCACCTGAAAGTTCCTTATAAGAAATCAATGCTAAATATTACAGCTGCTAATAATGAAAACATCAGGAGTTAAAGCTAATGAAATGAAAATACTAAATCCTGAAAATGCTTTTTCTCAAAGTAAGCTAATGAAGGATAGTTTCATGAAAGAACATCTATGTTCTTGACTCCTTTGAATAATAACAGTTTTGGTGAAAATATTGGAACTAACAGCAATCAAGTCAAATTGTTTCAACAAATTCAAGATGCTATTTACAAAAGGAAGCTGCCATGCTTTGTGGGCCATATTAGAGCTCACTGTAATCTTCCTGGTCCTTTAGCTGAGGGTAATGCAATGGCTGATACATTAAAAAAATAGTAGCATTATTCCAAGTGGAAATGGCTCAACAGTCACATGTTCTTCATCAAAATAGCAAAAGTTTAAGAAGGAAAGATCCCTGCTCGGGATTATGGATGGGTTCCGATCCTGTGTTAATATGGGGTAGAGGACATGTTTGTGTTTTTTCACAAGAGGAGAATGAAGCTCGGTGGTTACCAGAGCAGCTGTTAAGGAGCATGGAACTAAGGAAGGGTCAGCTCCAATGACATTTCCTATAAAGGAACCAAAATGAAAGTAGCTCGATTAGTATTTCTGAGGTTTTGTCACTGGTTAATGCAAACAGTGAGGAAATAGAGTTCGGAGCTGTGCCGCTTTTGGTTTTATTGGCTCCTTTAGAAAAATACTTTATATCAACTAATAGCTGTGCAGTATTTGGTGAAGAGCTTTACAGCAGCTAAATACGGTAATTTCACCCTCATCGTGAAGTGAAGTTTTTCGGTAAAACAAACCAAAAGTACTGCTGTAATAGAAACATCTGAATTGAAGCACTTAAGGGAACTATTATGAATTTGGGTGAAAGGAAAGCCTCTAGTTAAAAACTGTCTACTGCTGACAGTGCATCTCTGCCGTTCCAGAAAGGCTGAGAGAACTCGGCAACTTTGGGGGTGGGGGGCTTCGTTCCAAGAATGTTACAATCCCCTAGCAACAAGTATCACAACTCTATAATGACAACACTCACTAAATCCCAGTGCTTTATAACAAGGCTGACTATGAACTCTAAACTTTAGAAATGATATACGTACTTCCTGTCTAGTTAAGAGAATCTTTCTAATAGAGATGGAATAAGAAGTAGAAAGACAAAAATAAGATGTGAGTTTGTAGAAATTATTCTGTCTTGTTAGATCTGTGTTAAGAAATCTTTAGGTGTTTGCTAAGTAAGATATATGCTAATGGTAGCCCTATATAAGTTTTTAAAATAGATCTATACAGTTCCTTTAAGAATATAAGCTTGCAAGAAGTATCTAAGGTAGTCAGTCTTAAGACATTGTAAGATGCTAATTGTAGATGTAAGTTTAAATAAGAAATAAGAAGATGAAATGACTATAAGCATATAAGAACTAATAAGAAATATATTTGCTAAAGTAGTTCTATAGTTTCTTTAAAGTATAAATAAGTAGATGTTAATATGTTATATGTGAGTTTGTAAAAATGTGTAAATGTTGAGTGAGTTTATGCTTAAGCACATGTTATGTGAGTTTGCAAAAAAGTGAAAATGTTAAGTGTGAGTCTATGCTTAATGTATATGGTGAAAGAAGCCAAGACACAGAAGGTTAGTGTACCAGTAGACTGCAAAGTAGGCAGTTTGAATGGTTACAAAGGCTCCAGAAGCCATTAAGAATTTAAGAATGAGCCGGGCGGTGGTGGCGCACGCCTTTAATCCCAGCACTCGGGAGGCAGAGCCAGGCGGATCTCTGTGAGTTCGAGGCCAGCCTGGGCTACCAAGTGAGCTCCAGGAAAGGCGCAAAGCTACACAGAGAAACCCTGTCTCAAAAAACCAAAAAAAAAAAAAAAAAAAAAAAAAAAAAAAAAAAAGAATTTAAGAATGGCGGATGCCAGAACCAGCACAACAAGGCATTCGCACCTGAGATCCATGGAAAATCGATGCAACACAGAAAAACCTGAGCTAACATCAAAACCGGTGGGGTTTAGAATACTACTGTACCTAAAAAGGTTTCTGGTTTGAGAATAAAAGTTCAGAGACGCTGGTTTGAACAAAAATTGTTAACTGCAAAAAGTTTTGGTTGAAAAATGTCTCTTCATATTTGGAAGCGAAAGCCTGATACCAGAATTTATTTCTTGTTTGAACTTTTTGAACTTAAAATGAAATAAAACTACAAAGATTTTGGTTATGAATTTCTTCATATTTGGAAGGCTAGTACCAGAATTTATCATTTGAATTTTAAGACTTAAGAAATGAAATAAACAATAGAGATATCATTGCAATGGGACAATTTTGAGTAATGACCTAGGAACAGTTTTCTGGAGTTGGGTTAAATGAAGAAATTTATTTCTACCTAGAATCAAGATGCAGTTTTGTGTATGCATATATGCTTTATTAACTGGTGATTTATGAATTGTTTTATGGAACTGTTTATGTAAAAGTGGAATTACTTAAGGAACTGATTTTGTGTTACAAATGGAACTGTTTAAATGGAAAAGTTTGGGTTTTCTTACTAGGCTTGAGACTTTGCTTAAATTATAAAGAAAAGGGAGAGTTAATATTGCTTAGTCTATGTAATTTAAAAAACATTTTCTTATTTGAGTGGATTAATGTTATGTTAGTAAGAAATGCAAATGGGTATACTAAATTTAAAGTGTAAAACTCTTTTGTATGTTTTGCTAAAAGTTTTCAAAGTGATAATGGTTAGATTGAAAATATTGCTTTTCAATTTTGGTTTGTAGGAATTGTATAAGTTTGGGTTCCTCTAACTAGGTTTGAGATTTTGTTTAAAAAAATTATAAAGAAAAGGAGGAGTTATGAGATTGAATTATGTTTGCAGAAACCTATTGATATTAATGCACCCTGATTTTGTGGAGTTAAGGAAATATTTAAATTTGATGTGAATACACCAAAGTTTTTCCTATGTTCTGTTAACAAGAAAATTAAAATGATTGAGTTAAAGTTGTAAGATGGAGAAAATTGTTAACTATATATAGCACCATATATGTTAATTCAAATGGTTCTGTTAAAAGTTTGCTTTGAGTTGTAAGATTGAGAGAATTGTGACTATGTATAGCAATATTTATGTTAACCTGTTAATGGTAATGATGAAGCTAAGAGATTCTTTAAGTTTGTAGTTGCCTTAAGAGTTTTTGGTTTAGAAAGGGCTTGAGGCAGCTAAGACTGCTGTAGTCACCTTGGACCTAATTCAAAAGAGAAATGCCATCTATATCATCCTCTGCTCCCATACTGGGAGGTGTAACAGCTATGGAGATTGCTGTAAGCCATTAATAGTTATTTTTTTATATATTAAGAAAGGGAAAATTTTGGGAGCCCATTCTCGGGTTCCTCCTGGCTTTACCCAGCAGGTCCGCATAGAGGATGATCAGAACCACTGGCCTGAGTGCAGGTGTCTGAGATGGTCTGCACTTGGCTGTGCTTGGAGAGGAGGTCTTTTGCTCCACCCCTTGGAGTCTCTATAAAAACCCTGGGGAAGAGAGAGTTGGGGCCTGTTGGAATAGGTTCCAGGCCCTCTCGAGGCTATCCTTTATTTTCTATCTGTTTATCTCTGCAAGATTCTCTGCTATAAATCCTTCTATCTAATATTTCCTGCTGCTCGCACTCAAGAAAACTCTGGGGAGCTATGGGGTTGGTGGGTAAATGCCCCACATAGAAAGATTGATAAATTAGCCCCATTAAAATATAAACATTTTACTCTTGAGATATTATGTTAAGATTATGAAAGGAAACAGTTATCAAATAGAGAAGAGCTTTTTGGAGCACAACTCTTTCAAAAAATAAAACAGAATATGTAAAACATTCTCAAAAATAAACAGTAGTAAAGCAAGTAATGTAGGGGGTAGCCATTCTAGCATTGATCTGGAAGTTCCAACCTCCATTGAGGCTTTGGTAACTGTCACACCTACAAGGCAGGGCCAAGCGAGGATCCTGAAGACCCGAGATCTGGATGTGTCACCTGTCTTGGTTCCTGGACCCTGGACAGTAGAGGTAGACCGAACAGAGTTCTCCAGAGAATACCACCGGACTGTGACACACCTTCCCCAGACCCTGCAGCCTACCTATCCCTTCATTTGTAAGTTATACCACTAAATAAACCTCCCTTTTAACTACATGGAGTGGCCTTAATAATTTCACCAATAAAGTAATTCAATTGAAAATTGCCCAAAATATGTAATTATTTTACTAAATAAGATATGTAAGCATACAAAACATGTGCAAGCTATATGGACCATTTAAGAAAATATAAATTAAAACTGAAATTGGATACTTTCACACACCCATTAGAAGGAATAAAATGAAACAAAACAAAAACAAAGTGAAAATGCAATAGAAGTGATGATTTTGAATTTATAGTGATATAGATATTCCAGAAAAAGTGCTGTGATTTATGTTTTAAAAAGTATATATATACTTTCATCATCCCTTATTTCAATTAATGTTAGACAAATATGACTATATATATATATATATATATATATATATATATATTCAGCTTGCCTAAAAGCTAGAAGCTGAATATTTAATGCATAGATGTGACAACCTATGCTCATGCAAAACCTATATATGAGTGTTTATGATACTTCCTGTAGCTGAAGTTTTCTCGGGTCCTGGCCAGCCCATGGACCCTGCAGCCACTTATAAAATAATCACTCAGAGGCTTATATTAATTACAAACTCTATGGCCTATTGGCTCACACTTCTCGCTAGCTAGCTCTTACATCTTAAATTAACTCATTTCTATAAATCTGTACTTTGCCATGTGTCTCATCACTTACCATTATCTTTACATCTTGCTTCTCATGGCAGCTGCTGGCAGCAGCCTCCCTGTTCTGTCTTTCAACTTCTTCCTTTTTAGTGAGAATGTCCCATCTAACCCTATTTTGCCTCACCATTGGTCAAATAGCTTTATTTATCAACCAATCAGAACAGCATTCAAAAAGACATTCCCCCATCAACTTCCCTTTTTAAGAACAAAGAACTGGGAACAAGCCAGATATTCTTTAACATTTGAATGAAAATTCAAAAGTGGTACAGTGACATGATATACTTAGCAAGAGGAAGGAGTGGAATATTGATGTAGACATCAATCTGGATTGATTATCCACCCTCATAACACTGAGTTTAAAAAGTCTGTTACTGAAAACTACATAATGTATGACTAGAATTATATAGTGATCTTAAAAATGAAAAATAAATGTAGAAATGGAGAACAGATTATAGGTTTCTAGTGACAAATGATGGTTTTGAGGCAAGAGAGAAGTGATTGCAGCTACAAAAAAGACAAAATGAGAGAAATATACCAACCAAATCTACACAAGTCACAAAATTACACAAAACAAAATATGCACATGCACTCACACATACACACACACACACACACACACACACACACACACACAGAGAGAGAGAGAGAGAGAGAGAGAGAGAGAGAGAGAGAGAGAGAGATTAGGCAAAATTGATGAAGTCTCAATAAAGTACATGGGTTTTACTATTAGCTATTTTCTAGTTAGGACATCATGATAGAGTAAGATGATATATAAAATGCTGTCACTATGGCAAATTAGTTGAAGAATAAATGAGATCTTTATGTCTTATTTTGTATGGCACCAAAATGAGAAATAAAAGCTTAAGCAAATAAATTACACATATACCACTGAATGATTGGATGTATTGTGTAAATTTACTTGCTGATTTTGAGCTTCCAAAACGTGTGTGTTTAAATTAATACAAATACATCTCTTCTACTTCATTGAAGAAAACAAAGTGAAGACATGGGAAATTTTTCACTTTTCTACTAGATTTGCTGAACTATCTGACCTTATCCTTGTTCATTTCATCTCCCTAAGACACAATGGATTAGTTGTTATTACTCCCGTTGCCTCCAACCTGTATAAGGTTTTCTGATACTCAATTCTCTCTTGTCGCTCAATCATCCATCATCATACCCTTCCATTGGTATCCAGATAAGTTCAAGTATCTTCTTAAGTTGAAACAATAGGTAAAATTCCCTTCACCCAACTTTGCATGACTTTCTGCTATTATTCCATTTCTATATCATTCCACAGTATAACTGGTCTAAAATGGTAACTGTATTCTTTGCTACTGTTTGATCATTATCTTTTTTTTTCAACCTTTCCAACCCAGCCTCTAAATCCTGATGCTTTTCTAACACTATGCTTGTGATAGACATTTAAGCCTTAATGTTACTCTTGCAGCCCACAAGAATATATTACAGAGATTCAGCTTTGTATTAAAGCTGTACTTTGGCTGGCCAAGGGTCTGTCAAAAGGTAAGCCATTTATTATGAATATTTGGTGCTATCTTCTACTATGAAATTCTTGCAGACCCAAATATTTCCAGACCCTCTGAACTTTTAGGTTACTAACTTCCCCACTGAGACTAAGAGATGAGCTGGCTAGAGACCCATAGCTTTGCTTCTTGTACAAATGAAGCTCAGACCATCCCCCTGCTCAAGGCCCTAGGGGCTCTCCAGAGCAATTGACTGAGAACAAAAGAGGTTTTTACATATCAAGGTGTAAGGTAGAACAACAATCCTGAGGAGGCAGAGAAGCAGGCATTTTCTGTAGAGCAGACAAAACAGCTTGACAAGAGAGAAGACAGGAAGACAGAGGTTGTGCACAGGGTAAGCAGATCTTGGGCAGAGTTTTCTGAGAGCCAGGAGTAGAAAGTGATAGAGATGGAGAATGAGGAAACAGAGGATGAAGATGAGGCTGGAAGCATAAGAGCTTTGGAGTTAGCAGGACTGAGAGGGAACTGGACAGGACTGAAGCTATGTAGACAGGATTTCATCCCAGAGAAATAAAGTAGATGGACAAAGATCTCGGTGTATCTAGATTTATTCTTGTCCTGAATGTCTGACCGAGCTATAACTATATATATAGAATTTTGTCTTAGAGGAATAAAGTTAACAGCCATAAAAGCATAGTGTATGTAGATGATTTTCCCTCAGATATGTTGGTTATTTGCAGCGCTTTTACCCTGAGAGGAAATGTCACAAAACACAACAGAATCGACTAACAATAGTTTTATTAAGATAAGGTAAAGAGACAGATGTGCACAGGCCTATGGAAAGGATATTTGAGTAAAGGTGGAGCCGGGAATCATGGTGCCAGCTTATAAAGGCTGGGCTGTGCCTGTGTACACAGGCCCATGTGGCTACTCCACACATGTGCGTAGATCACATGGTTGTGCTGCATGCTTTACACAACTGCACAAAGCCATGGGGTCCTGGTCACGAGAGACATTTTGACGCGGAAATGACTAGGTGGAAGTGACTAGGTCCCACCAGGCATATGCAACCATGCCCAACCATGGGGGCGTCTTGTCAATCCATATTATCCTGGACTCTTGTTTTTTTTTTTTTAAAAAAAAAAGAAAAAAAAAAAGGGCAGATGACTGTGTATGGGGCATTGTTTCTCTCAAAGACTGCTTCCGGCTGAATGGTGGATGTTGGTTGGCTCTTGGGAAAAGGGGGAAGGTAGCTTCTGAAGTCCTGTGATGATGGTGGGAGTCCTGGGATGAAGTTCTGTTGTCCCTTGTTCTGCAGCTCAGCTGTCCATCCTTCGTGGTGTGGCTGGGAACCTTTTGTCTGACAAGATACTGGTGACAGAAAAAGCTTAGAGAGAAAAGAATCATTATTTATTTATTTATTTTTTGGAGTTGGCATTTATCTGAGGTAGATCTGGCCTGTCTAGATGTAGACATGTTAAAAAGTGGCTGTGAGAGAATTAATGATTATTATGGTGTTTTAGTACTCTGCTTAATTTTTTACCTGAGACAAGCTTTATTAGAGGTAGTTTATTTAAGGCACCTGTTCCCTTCATTAGTTTAGCATTTATTTAGAAGTGCAGGTGATCGGTTGCTGAGTATTGAATAATGATAGACTGTTACAATTACATTTTTTCCTTACCACCTGGATATTTTTGATGGACTTTTGCTTCCGGCTCTATGTGGCCCTAGTTGGGAAAGAAAGGGGTGATACCTCATTCCTCTGGAATTGGTGACAAGATAGTGTATCCTGATGCCCTCTGGAGCTTGAGAGAACAAGGCCCTGTTTGTGTCACTGTATATGAAGAGAGATTTTTCTGGGATGAAGGTGAGTTAAAAGGTTTTAGATGAGACAGGTTGACCCAGTGAGGAAAGCACTCAAGTTTAGCAGCTGTAGGAGTCACAAAAATTACCTTGAAGGGACCCTGCCACTTAGGGGAAAGGAGTGAAGGGAGCTGGCCTGGAGGAAAAAGAAGAACCTGATATTTGATGTGGATTGGAGGTGGGCAAGAATTGTCACATGGCTGACGTAAGGAATGGTCTGTGAAGCTCCATAGGATAGACCTTGGGTGACATAAAAGAGGAGTTAACAGGCTCTCTGGAATGGTGAAGGGTTGGATAGAAGACCTGGTGTTAGAACCGTCCTTCCATACATTAGTTCAAATGGAGAAATTGAAAGAGGCTTTTTAGGAAGAGCCCTGAGCCTGAGAAGAGCCAGAGACAATAATCTTACTCAGTCGAGGTGAAGTTCCTATGACATCTTAGTAAAAATAATTTTTAAAGACCGGTTGGTATGTTCCACCTTTACTGAGGATTGAGGACAGTATGGGATATGAAAATGCCAAGGAATGTTAAGACCCTTAGCTAGGGTCTGGGAAATCTGAGAGTTGAAATCTGGGCCATTGTCAGACTGAAGAGAAGCAGGAACCCCAAACCAAGGAATAATTTCTTAGAGGAGATCTGCAACTGTCTGAGCCTGCTTATTAGAAACCAGGTATGCCTCCACTCAATTTGAAAATGAGTCCACCATCATGAGGAGATATTTAACTTTCCTGACAGTGGGCATATTGGTAAAATCGAGCTGCCAGAAGGTCCCTGGAAGGGAACCTCTAGCCTGGTGGGTGGGAAAAGGCTGACTCCTATATTTGGAATTAGGATCTTTTTTGGCAGATCTTCACAAGAGGCAGTGATAGTTCTTAAGAACTGTAAGTCCTCAGAGGTAGGCTGCAGGTGAGCTTTTACAAATTGAGATAGAGCAAGATTATTAGGATGAAAGAGCTGGTGTAGATAAGAAAGAATTTGCCTAGTGTCAGGAGTTCCCTGTGAGAGTGTAAGCTGTACTATATGGATTCCCTGTGGTGGGTGAGGTGACACTTGGCCCTGGAGGGCCACTGTCCTGGCTACCTGGTCAGCCCAGTTGTTTCCATTAGAGATGATAGAGCTATTGGTCTGATGAGACCAGCAGTGGATAATTCCCATAGCCTTGGGGAGGTGGTAAGCCTCTAGCATGGCCATTATTTGGACTGAGTTAGATATGGATCCTGCTTTTGCTGTGAGAAGGCCATGTTCCTTCCAAATAGCAGCATGGGACAGGAGGCTATGAAAACCATATTTGGAGTCTGTGTAAACATTTAGAGATTGTCCCCGTGCCAATTGAAAGGCATGGGTGAGAGATATCAGGTCAGGCTGTTGGTTAGTGGTGTGTGTGGGTAATGCCTGTGCTTCTATTATCTCAGTATCTGACACTATGGCATAACCTGCTTTACAGGTCCCTTCATATAAAAAGGAGCTGCCATCTGTGTACCAGGTAAAAGTAGCCTGAGGCACCGTGCCCTCCTGTATGTGTGAAGGGAGAGGTAACAGTTCCGCTAAGGTTTCAGTGCAGGAATGAGAAGGAGAATAGTCAGCATTAGGTTGAGGGAGGAGGCTTGAAATATTAAGAGGTGGACAGGTCCAGAAAGTGTGGCATCCTCTACTAATGCAACCTGGAGAGAAAGAACCAGGGAAGTAGGTAAAGTTTTTAAGCCTTTATAAGCTAAGAGTTGGGCAGATTATGGTGAGAGAAGACTGTAATAGGTGACCCAAATCTTAGCTTCTTTAATTCCCGAATAAGGAGCTCTGCAGCTGCTAAGGCACAGATGCAAGGTGCCCATCCGTGACTGGTAAGGTCTAGCTTCTTTGACAGATAGGCTACAGGTGCAAAGGAGGGTCCCAGCTGATGCTCTAGTGTTCCCAAGGGCAAATCCTTCCTTCTCTGCTACATAGAGGGAGAAGGGATGGGTTAAGTCTGGGAAATGAAGTGCTGGGGCCTGGAGAAGAGCCTGTTGGAACTTCTGGAAAGGTTTAGTGACAGAATGGAGGAGGGGCTCATGTGGGGAGCCCTGAGCTGCCTCAAATAAGGGGCAAGCAAGGAGAGAAAAAGATGAAACCCAAGACCATAGGAAGGCAGTTATTCCTAGGAGAGACAGAATCTCCTGTTTAGTAGAAGGGACTGTAAGAGACTGGATTAGACACTTTCTGTCTACAGTAATAGCCTTGTGAGTTGGAGTATGGTGGTATTGTGTTCCCCAAAATATTGTGTACCCTAATAAACTTATCTGGGGTCAGAGAACAGAACAGTCACTTGATATAGATGCCAGAAAATGGTGGCACACATGCCTTTAATCCTATCACTAGGGAGGCAGAGATCCATCTGGATCTCTGTGAGTTTAAAGCCACACTAGAAACAGCTAGGAATTGTGACTCACACCGTTAATCCCAGGAAGTGATGGCAGCAAGCAGAAAGGTATATAAGGCATGAAGACCAGGCACTAGCTGGTTAAGCTTTTAGGCTTTTGAGCATCAGTTCAGCTGAGATTCATTCTGGATGAGGACTCAGAGGCTTCCAGTCTGAGGGAACAGGATCAGCAGATGAATTGGCAAGGTGAGGTGGCTGTGGTTTGTTCTGCTTCTCTAATCTTCCGGAATTAACCCCAATACCTGGTCCCATATTTTTTATTAGTAAGACCTGTTAAGATTCATGATTCATTGGAATAATGGTTAGACCCAAATAGGTGACCTGGGGAGTTGACAGGTGAACTTCAGAAAGAGATACTCTAAAACCTCAGCTGGATAAGAAATTTAGGAGAGCAGCTGTGTTAGTTTGTCTAACCTGTAAGGAAGGGCTACAGAGTAAAATATCGTCTACATACTGTATTAGTTTAGAGCCAGGGAGAGACAGAGAAAGGAGTACAGAGGCCAGAACCTGAACAAATAGGTGTGGACTATCTCTGAATCCCTGTGGCAGAACAGTCTAGGTCAGCTGTGTGGACAGGTGAGTGTCAGGGTCAGTCCAAGTGAAAACAGAGATATTTTTTGACTGAGGACTGAGAGGAACAGAAAAGAAGGCATCTTTGAGATCTAGAACTGAGAAGTGAGAGGTTCCTGAGGGTATATTGGACAGGAGAATATAAGGGTTAGGCACTGCAGGATGGAGGGGGACCATTGCAGAGTTAATGAGCCGGAGGTCTTGAACCAGGTGGTAGGTTCCATTAGATTTTTTTTAATTCATTCTTTTTTTAATTTATTTTTATTTTACAACACCATTCAGTTCCACATAATAGCCACAGATTCCCATGCTCCCCCCCCCCCCCCCGCACTCCTCCCCCTCCCCCCAGCACACCCTCCATCCCCACCTCCTCCAGATCAAGGTCCCCCCAAGGACCGGGATTGACCTGATAGACTCAGTCCAGACAGGTCCAGTCCCCCGCTCTCAGACCGAGCCAAGCTTTCCTGCATAAGTCCCAGGATTCAAACAGCCAACTCATGCAATGGGCCCAAGACCCAGCACCACCGCCCAGCTGCTTCCCAAACAGATCAAGCCAAATGACTGTCTCACCCATTCAGAGGGCCTGACCCAGTTGTGGGCCCCTCAGCCTTTGGTTCGTAGTTCATGTGCTTCCATTCATTTGGTTATTTGTCCCTGTGCTTTATCCAACCTTGGCTTCAACAATTCTCGCTCATATAAATGCTCCTCTTTCTCACTAATTAGACTCCCAGTGCTCCAGCAGGGGCCCAGCCATGGATGTCTGCATCCAGATTCCTCAGTCCTTGGATGGGGTTTATGGCACAACTATCAGGGTGTTTGGCCATAACATCACCAGAGTAGGTCAGTCCCAGCCGTCTCTCGACCATTGCCAGGAGTCTTTTGAAGGGGTATCTTTGTGGATCTCCATGGGCCTCCCTAGCTCTCTGCTTTCTCCCATTCTCATGTAGTCTTCATTTACCATGGTCTCCTATTCCTTGTTCTCCCTCTCTTTTCTTGATCCAGCTAGGATCTCCCACTCTCTTTCCCTCGACTGTCACCCTTCATTGCTCCCACTCATGTCCAGGCTGTTCATGTAGATATCATCCATTTCTCCGTGTCTTCTTGGGGTCCCGTTTTCCAGGTAGCCTCAAAGGTGATGTGATAGGAGTAGCAGTCCAGTCATCCTTGTTCCATATCTAGCATCTTGCTATGAGTGAGTACATGCCAAATTTGTCTTTCTGAGTCTGGGTTACCTCACTCAGGATGATTTTTTTCTAGATCCATCCATTTGCCTGCAAACCTCATGATGTCATTGTGTTTCTCTGCTGAGTAGTATTCCATTGTGTATATGTGCCACAATTTATTTATCCATTCTTCAGTAGAAGGGCATCTAGGTTGTTTCCAGGTTTTGGCTATTACAAACAATGCTGATATGAACATAGCTGAGCAAGTGCTCTTGTGGTATGATTGAGCATTTCTTGGGTATATGCCCAGGAGTGGTATAGCTGGATCTTGGGGGAGATTGATTCCCAATTTTCTAAGAAAGCGCCATATTGATTTCCAAAGTGGTTATACAAGCTTGCATTCCCACCAGCAGTGGAGGAGAGTTCCCCTAGTTCCATATCCTCCCCAGCATAAAGTGTCTTCAGTGTTTTTGATCTTAGCCATTCTGACAGGTGTAAGGTGGTATCTCAGAGTTGTTTTGATTTGCATTTCCCTGATGATTAGGGATGTTGAGCAATTCCTTAAATATCTTTCAGCCATTTGAGTTTCCTCTGTTGAGAATTCTCTGTTTAGTTCTATAGCTCATTTCTTAATTGGACTGTTGGTCTTTTTGATGTCTAATGTCTTGAGTTCCTTATATATTCTGGATGTCAGTCCTCTGTCACATGTGGGGTTGTTGAAGGTCTTTACCCATTCTGTAGGGTGTCGCTTTGCCTTGTTGACCGTATCCTTTGCTCTACAAAAGCTTCTCAGTTTCAAGAGGTCCCATTGATTGATTGTTTGTCTCAGTGTCTGTGCTACTGGTGTTATATTTAGGAAGTGATCTCCTATGCCAATGCGTTCAAGACTACTTCCTACTGTCTCTTCAAGCAAGTTCAGAGTAGCTGGATTTATGTTGAGGTCTTTGATCCACTTGGACTTAAGTTTTGTGCACGGTGACAGATATGGATCTATGTGCAGCCTTCTACACGTTGATATCAGTTATGCCAGCACCATTTGTTGAAGATGCTTTCTTTTTTCCATTGTACCCTTTTGGCTTCTTTGTCAAAAATTATATGTTCATAGGTGTGTGGGTTAATGTCAGGGTCTTCAATTCGATTCCATTGGTGCACATGTCGGTTTTTATGCCAATACCAAGCTATTTTTATTACTGTAGCTCTATAGTAGACCTTGAAGTCAGGGATTGTGATGCCTCCAGAGGTTGTTTTATTGTACAGGATTCTTTTGGCTATCCTGGGTTTTTTGTTTTTCCATATGAAGTTGAGTATTATTCTTTCCAGGTCTGTGAAGAATTGTGTTGGTATTTTGATGGGGATTGCATTGAATCTGTAGATTGCTTTTGGTAAGATTGCCATTTTTACTCTGTTAACCCTGCCTATCCATGAGCATGGGAGATCTTTCCATTTTCTGACATATTCTTCAATTTCTTTTTTCAGGGACTTAATCACTTGCTTGGTTAGTGTTACCCCAAGGTATTTTATGTCATTTGTGGCTATTGTAAAGGGTGATGTATCTCTAATTGCCTTCTCAGCTTCTTTGTCCATTTTATATAGGAGGGCTACTGATTTTTTGAGTTGATCTTGTATCCTGCTATATTGTTGAAGGTGTTTATAAGCTTTATCAATTCCTGGGTGGAATCTTTGGGGTCACTCAAGTATACTATCATGTCATCTGCAAATAGGGAAAGCTTGACTTCTTCTTTTCCAATTTGTATCCCCTTAATCTCCCTATGTTGTCTTATTGCTCTGGCTAGAACTTCAAGTACTATATTGAATAAGTATGGGGAGAGTGTACAGCCTTGCCTCATTCCTGATTTTGGTGGAATTGCTTTGAGTTTCTCTCCATTTAATTTGATGTTGGCTGTTGGCTTGCTGTAAATTGCCTTTATTATGTTTAGGTATGTTCCCTGTATTCCTGATTGCTCCAAGACTTTTATCATGAAGGGGTGTTGGATTTTGTCAAATGCCTTTTCTACATCTAGTGAGATGATCATGTGTTTTTTTCTTTGAGTTTGTTTATATGGTGTATTACATTGATGGACTTTCGTATGTTGAACCACCCTTGCATCCCTGGGATGAAGCCTACTTGATCATGGTGGATAATTGTTCTGATGTGTTCTTGGAGTCCGTTTGACAGTATTTTATTGAGTAAGTTTGCATCAATATTCATGAGGGAGATCGGTCTGTAGTTCTCTTTCTTTTTGCATCCTTGTTTGGTCTAGGAATCAGGGTAATTGTAGCCTCATAGAAGGAGTTTGGTAATGTTCCTTCTGTTTCTATTATGTGGAACAATTTAGAGAGTATTGGTATTAACTCTTCTTTGAAGATCTGGTAGAATTCTATGCTGAAACCCCCTGGTCCTGGGCTTTTTTTGGTTGGAAGACTTTTAATGACTGTTTCTATTTCCTTAGGGATTATTGGACTATTTAAATAGTTCATCTGGTCTAGATTTAACTTAGGTATGTGGTACCTATCCAGAAAAATGTCCATTTCTTTTAGTTTTTCCAGTTTTTGGAGTAGAGTTTTTTGAAATATGACCTTATAATTCTCTGTATTTCCTCAATGTCTGTTGTTATGTCCCCCTTTTCATTTCTGATTTTTTTTATTTGAATTCTCTCTCTCTGTCCTTTGGTTAGTTTGGATAAGGGCTTGTCTATCTTGTTCATTTTCTAAAAGAACCAACTCTTTGTTTCATTAATTTTTTGTATTATTCTCTTAGTTTCTAATTTATTAATTTCACCTCTCACTTTGATAATTTCCTGGCATCTATTCTTCCTGGGAGACTTTGCTTCTTCTTGTTCTAGAGCTTTCAGGTGTGCTGTTAAGTCACTAGTTTGGGATTTCTCCAACTTCTTTATGTGGGCATTTAATGCTATGAATTTCCCTCTTGCCACTGCTTTCATAGTGTCCCATAATTTTTGGTATGTGGTGTCTTCATTTTCATTGATATCTAGGAAGTCTTTAATTTCTTTCTTTATTTCTTCCTTAACCCTTTGGTGATTCAGTTGAGCATTATTCAGTTTCCATGAGATTGTAGGTTTTCTGTAGTTTTTGTTGTTGTTGAAATCTAACTTTAAACAATGGTGGTCTGATAGAACACAGGAGGTTATTCCAATTGTTTTGTATCTGTTGAGATTTGCTTTGTGGCCAAGTATGTGGTCAATTTTAGAGACAGTTCCATGGGGTGCTGAGAAGAAGGTATATTCTTTCTTGTTAGGATGGAATGTTCTGTAGATATCTATTAGGTCCAATTGGGTCATGACATCAGTTAAGTCCTTTGTTTCTCTGTTAAGTTTCAATTTGGGAGATCTGTCCAGTGGTGAAAGTGGGGTGTTGAGATCTCCCACTATTAATGTGTGGGGCTTTATATGTGGTTTAAGCTTTAGTAATGTTTCTTTTACATATGTAGGTTCTCTTGTGTTTGGGGCATAAATGTTCAGAATTGAAACTTCATCTTGGTGGATCTTTTCTGTGATGAGGATGTAATGTCCTTCTTGATCTCTTTTGATTGATTTTAGTTTGAAGTCTATTTTGTTGGATATCAGGATGGCTATACCCGCTTGTTTCTTAAGACCATTTGATTGGAAAGTCTTTTCCCAGCCTTTTTTCTTAGGTAGTGTCTGTCTTTGAATTTGAGATGTGTTTCTTGTATGCAGCAGAAAGATGGGTCCTGCTTTCGTATCCATTCTGTAAGTCTATGTCTTTTTATAGGTGAACTAAGTCCATTAATATTAAGGGATATTAATGACCAGTGATTGTTCATCCCTGTTATTTTTCGTGGTAGTGTGTGTGTATTTCTCTTCTTTGGGGTTTACTGTTGTGGCTTTATCTATTGCCTGTGTTTTTGAGTGTGTCTCTTACTTCCTTCGGTTGGAATTTTCCTTCTAGTGCTTTCTGTAGGGCTGGGTTTGTGGATAGGTATTATTTAAATCTGGCTTTGTCTTCGAATGTCTTGTTCCTTCCATCTATGATGATTGAAAGTTTTGCTGGGTATATTAGTCTGGGCTGACATCTATGGTCTCTTATTGTCTGCATTACATCTGTCCAGGTCCTTCTGGCTTTCAAAGTCTCCATTGAGAAATTGGGTGTTATTCTGATGGGTTTACCTTTATAGGTCACTTGGACTTTTTCCTTTGCTGCTCTTAATATTCTTTCTTGATTCTGTACATTTAATTGTTTAATTATTATGTGTTGAGGGGACTTATTTCGGGGGTCTAGTCTGTTTGGTGTTCTATAGGCTTCTTGTATCTTCATAAGCATTTCCTTCTTTAAGTTGGGAAAGTTTTCTTCTATAATTTTGTTGAATATATTTTGTGTGCTTTTGAGTTGGTATTCTTCACCTTCTTCTATCCCTATAATTCATAGGTTTGGTCTTTTCATGGTGTCCCAAATTTCTTGGACATTTTGGTTAATGGCTTTGTTGGCTTTAGTGTTTCCTTCGACTGATGAAACTATTTCTTCTACTGTATCTTCAATGCCAGAGATCCTCTCTTCCATCTCTTGCATTCTGTTGGTTCTACTTGCATCTGAATTTCCCGATCTTTTACTCAGGTTTTCTATTTCCAGCATTCCCTATGTTTGTGTCTTCTTTATTTTTTCAATTTCCCTTTTCAGGTCTTGGACTGTTTCTTTGTTTGTTTCATTGCTTTTTCATGATTTTCTTTCAGTACTTTATTGTTTTCTTCCAGTACTTTATTGTTTTCTTTCAGTAGTTTATTGTTTTTTTCTAGGACTTTATTGTTTTCTTCCAGGACTTTATTGCTTTCTTGCAGGACTTTATTGTTTTCTTCTAATTTGTTTGCCCTTTTCTCTAGTTGTTTACGCGTTCTTCCAATTTTCTTGTCTTTTCCTCTACACAAGCATCTACCTTCTTCATGATGCTACTCCTAAGGCTACTTTCTTCTGCTTCTTCCAATTTTTGATGTTCAGGTCTACATGTTGCAGGCAGGCTAGGTTCTGGTGATGCTGTATTGCTCTTCATTTTGTTGTATGTACTTCTGCCTTGACATCTGCCCATCTCCTTGTGGTTCCTTCTTGGTCTTATCAGTGTACTTGGTTCAGAAAGAGCTGACAGATTCAGGACGTCTCTATCTCTTTTCCAGATGGGAGTTCTCTTGTCCAAATGGGAACTTTGGGGCAGGATGGAAGCTCTTATCTGGATCGGAAGTCTCTTGTCCAGAAGGGATGTTGGGAGCAGGATGGGAGCTGGTGGCCAGTCTCTAAGTCTCAGGAGGTGGCTGGGGTCTCGGGCAGATGGTTGTGGGGGCAGGGAGTGGAGATTACAGGGGCTGCTGGGGTGCTTGGAGAAGGGGATCCTTCCCGGTGGGGCTAGAAAAGGACCTCCTCGGTGGCCAGAACCTGGGGCCAAGTTGGGCAGGTCTTTCTGGAGTGGCTGGTGCCCAGGGATGGGGTCCGGGTTGGGGCCAGATACTTACCTCCGGTCCAGAAGGGAAGTCGGGGGCCTCATTAGACTTTTTAACTGCAAGTATCGGAGTGTTGAAAGGTGAAGAGTTTGGGCGGAGCACCTTTTTCCTGAGAAGGTCAGAAATGATAGGCTTAAGTCCTCTTAGCTCTGGAGTAAGAGAGGGTACTGGTAGGGTCCTGTAGCTGGATACTAATCGGCTGATGATGCCTAGTGATAGAAGGTTTCTGGGTATCCCAGATTTTTGGGTCTACCTGAGAGGCTGGCAAGGGAAAAGAACTGATAGAGTCAGTATAGTGAGTGGCTAGGAGAAGAAGGAGAGGAGCTGCTGGCCCGTCTGTGGTGAGGCGAATGTGGGGAGCAAAAGAAATGGACATTCCTACCTTAGCTAGAAGATACCTTCCCATTAAAGGCACCAGGCAGCTAGGCACCAGTAAGAATGTGTGTGTGAGAAGGATGCCTCTGAAAATGTAGGGAAATCCCTGGGACCCTGGGAATTCCATGTTACCAGACTTTTCCATTGATTTCTATATAGCTTATTACCCTCTCTTTAAAATATCTTGCCTTCCATGATGACTCTTTCTCTGGGTTTTCATTGCATTGGTTTTTCTGTGCTTATATTCTCTGGCTTCCTAGCTATTCATTTTTGGTTCTTTGCTGTCTCCTCCTCCTAATTTTCTGTCTTAATGTGAAAATGTATTCTACAACTTACTTGAAAGAGCTCTAGTCATTAACCATATCCAGTGACACTGAAATTCTTTCTAAACTGTTGTGTACCATTTTTTTCCCTTTAGAATGTTTTTCTCATCCTCTAGAACAGTCTTCTAGTTATGATGCAGTGTGCTCCCTACAACATCCAATATTTTCTTACACATCTCTCAGATCTCAGATTATTTCACAGTTTAGAGTACAGTTCACTTACCCTCACTGAATGTATTACTGACTCCCCATCAAAGTTACCATTCTTCCTGTCACATAACCTCCAAGTTCTGTTCATTCTAGTACATCTTATTAAAGTCAACTTAAATATTAATTTGTTTTCTGGTTGTCTGCTCCCAATTCTTCTGGAATGATAACTGATTAAAGAAAGTTAAATTGTGTTACTATACTCAGAATCTAGAACATAACTGTTTCTGATCGTTCTGATCCTTAAAATGGAGTCAGTATTTATATAAAGAATAAATTAAATAATATATTAGCAGTGCAGTTTGAAAGAAAATTTCTTTAAAGATTAACCATCTTCACACATATCATTTATGGCAATGGGTAGATAACCAAAACAGAATTATGATAGTATAGTAATCTTAAGTTGTATATCTGCTGTTACTTATTTAATGTGTTTCTTTTGTAACACTTCAACATGTTAAGTCAGGGGCTTAAAAGAGTGGAATCACCCTTTGAAATTTTAGTAGAAAATCATTTTTCAACCAAAGGCCTTGTATTTGAAATTAAATTGTATTTTAAGTGAGCAACTAGGGCCTTTTTTATATTTCCCATCAAAGGGCAAGCTTCATACAAATATTTTTTCCTGTACAACTGAGAATATCAATTATTGAGCAAAGGAACTAAAGGAAAGGAAAGAACTACAAAGCTAGCATTCATGACTTTCAAGTAAATAAGAGATGAATGATGTATACTTATCAAATTAATCAAAATATGGTAACATGAAAGCTATATTGAATCCACCAACAGGAGATCTACAATGTTAGAAAGAGAAATAATGTACTTTATGAAAGTAGAAAAGGATAAGTAAGTACTATAGGCTTTTATTAATCAAGCCTTTCCTGAAAAATAAATTCATAAGGAATTGAACAACTGAAAAATTAAAACAACTTTTGAAGTATTTTGTACTTTTATTTCATGAAAAAATATTGTTTTGTCCTGTGTTAAACACAACCATCTCCAATCTTCAGATTTAGTTTTTTTAACATTTATTTATTTATTTATTTATTTATTTATTTATTTATTTATTTTGTGCATGAGTTTTTATGTGTATGTGTGTGGGTGAAAGATAGTGCCATGGTGCATATGTAGAGATCAGAGGATAACTTGAAGGAGTAAATTTCTTTCCTTCAACTGTATACATTCCAGGAATCAGACCCAGGTGCAAAGATGCTTTTACACACTGAGCCATTTTACTGTTCTTCAATTGTCTAATCTGTAAGTGAGGTGGATAATGTTTCTTACATTTCTAAAATAATATTTACCTCTAAAATCTGCCAGTAGAGAAGCTTCAATTAACAATGACATGGTATTAACTTTACAGGTAAATTAATCAAACTAGAAAATATCATACTGGGTGTGGTAACTCAGACATAAAAAGACAAACATCACATGTTCTCTCTTATTAGGTCCAAATCTTCTGATGTAAGTACATAGCCTCGAGAAATTACAGAAACTAAAACTGGAACATTGCCAGAATGGGGGATTAGGGATCAATAGAGGGGAGAGTAGCCAGGTACAAGAAATCTTATCAAGGAAATTGGAAGGCATTCCTTGGAGAGGGGAGAAGGGTAAATACAGAAAAAAAGTGGGAAGAAGGTAAAGGGAAATGGCAGGTTATAAGTGATCTGAAAGGGGAAATGAGAAGTAAGTGTTCTTTAGAGATGAAGGAGGAAGGTGAATAAGGGAGAAAGAAGGAGCTATGTAAAATAACACTATGGCTGTCTAAAAAAGCTACAATTAATTATACTATTTACCTAAAAAAATACTATAAGGTACATGATTTAGTGTAGAAATATACATTTATATATGTTGTAGAACATTATTTTAAGATCTGTTACATTTGTTTATACTGTGGAACATTTGTTTAATGATGCTAAGATGTGTTGTATTTGTTTATGTTGCATTTATTTAACTATGTGAAGCTGTGTTACTGTGCCTGACTAAATACATGGTTGGTCTAATAAAGAGTTGAATAGCCAATAGTGAGGCAGGAGAAAGGATAGGTGGGGCTGGCAGGCAGAGGTAATAAATAAAAGGAACAATCTGGGAGGAAAATAAGAAAGATCAAGAGAACAAGAAGAGGAGGATATTAGGGGCCAGCCACTCAGCTACCTAGCCAGGCACAGAGTACAAGTGAAAGTAAGATATGTAGAAGTAAGAAAAGGAAAATCCCAGAGGCAAAAGGTAGATGGGACAATTTAAAGATATGAAAAGCTGGCAATAAACAAGGCAAGCTAAAGCTCAGCATTTATAATTAAGAAAAAGCCTCCGTGTGTGATTTATTTTGGAGTTGGTTGGTGGGCCCCCCAAAGAGCCAAAAGAACAAAGAGCAAAAACAATCAACAATGTATATACTTTTGATAAACTTTTCCCATCTGGGCTGATACTGTTCCATCCATGAGCCAAAGATCACCTGACAAAAAACTCCAATACAAGACAAGATAAGAAGCCCTCTTTTGTGTTGTTGGACAGGGATGTCTAAAAGACTCCAAAAACACAAAGCCTATTGCTGTTGCCCTTGGTTAACCCCAGAGGTTGAAAGTAAGTCTCTATTGTCAAGGACACCATTCACTTCAGAAACAGGGACCAGTGACCCCTGAGCTGAGTACTTTCTTCCTTAAAGCTAGCTTTCATAGTACCAGAGGTGCCATGTAATTCTCCAAAGGAGGAAAGCCATCAACAATCCTACCCAGCTATGATGCCAATAAACCATATCAATGATTTGTATGGCATGATAACCCTATGGGTGCATTAGTGGCAGGTATAATTTGGCAATAACAACAGATCTCTAATTGGACTTAAGACCAGTTGAATAAAAATGATACCATGCCTGGTACTGGAAACCTAGCTAACTAATTAGTGCCACTGAAATCATGGTTATTTGAAGATAATCTAGTGAAATAACAGTTATTGGAGATTCTACAACCACTAATTTACTAAACCAGCATAATACCCAATAAGAATCTACAAACAGTTGTACTTCTACCTATAGATAATTGTGGTTTTTACCCCCCATCATGGAAACTTACCTTTGAAACAAGAGAGACCAATACTGACAACCACAACCAATAAACATACAGAGTTGTGGAGCCCAGCTCCATTGGATACATCTATAAGACACTCCCACAGCTAAGGCTCAGGGGACATCAGAAAAGGGGAGACAGAAAGAATATAAGAGCCAGAAGAATAGCAGGGGTTGCTGTGAGATTGTGTCTTCTAGTAACATCAAAGGCTATACCCATAAAGTCACATCAACATGACTTCCCAGTCATAAGCTGAACAAGCAGGACACAAATGAACACACTAAACTGCATGGGAACAATCCCACAAGAACTCAACTCTATACACAGAACTACAGGCAAATGAGTAAAGCTGGGAAAGGGAGAAGTGTTCCTCCCCAAGAAAGATCAGACCAATTGGTTATCTAGTGCCAAAGGTTAGCCCTGAAAACGTGAATACAAGTAATATTATATGAAATCCACAGGTTATATTAGGAATAAATGTATAAATATATATTTCATATAATAACAATTGATGAAGGGAGCTTTGTTACAGAGATCATATATTATTTTCTTCTCTAAGAGTGAAAATTTAAAACTTAAATTTTGACTAAGATGAAGATACGATATAAGGAGGTATAGTGATAGGTTGATAAAATAGGCTTCAATCTATCTACATGTTATCTTCATTTATTTTGCAAACTTATGTGAAGTGGACTAACTCCAATTACTGAGTGTGTCACTAATATACTTCCGGATTATTACATAACATATAAGTCCTCTTGCTGTACTTTCTATGGCTTTTTCTAAAAATTAATAAACATAGGTGTGCATTCCAGTGTCAGTATCACCTCTCTAACTATTATAATGAATTTCTAGATGTAACGGCTTGAAAGTCAAATGTTCACAATATCCTCATGATCTTGAACACTTGTTCCCTCCCCAGTTGCTGGCAATGTTTGGGAAGGTTATAGGCACCTTTAGGAGTTGGAGCCTTGCTAGAGGAAGTGCACTACTGGGATCTGTTTAAAAGTTAATAGCCTCACACCTTTTCCTCTTCTTTATTTCTGCTTCCTAGGTATGAATGTACTGTGATTAGCCAAATTCCTGTTCTTGCCACCATGTTTGCCTCTATTTGTGCCATACCTTCTCTTGGCCCCCAACCAAAATAAAGCCTTCCTTACATTGCTTTTGTTAGGGTGTTTTATTACAACAACAACAGAGAAGTGATGCCAGGCAGTGGTGGTACATGTCTTTAGTTCCAGCAGTCAGGAGGCAGAAGCAGGCAAATCTTTTGAGTTTGAGACCAGTGTGGTCTACAGAGTGAGCTGCAAGACAGACAGAGCTACATAGAAATACCTATCTTTAAAAACCCCCCAAAAAGTGACTAATATACAAGTCAGCCTTATAAATGGTTCTTCCATTTGCTCTTTCTGTCTTGATTCTCTGTTAGACAAGGTTAAAATACAACATATTGGCTTGAAAAATTCAAGTTGAGCTGCCAAAACAACTCAGCAGAAAGCAAAATGAAAAGAGTGTTGCAATATTCCTCCTTCTATCCTCATTTTCCCATTTTTTTTTTGTGTGTGTATGTATATTTTAAGGTGTTTGTGAACCTGGGTGCTATGGTCTCTATGAGGAAAAAATAAATGATATTTTTTAAAGTAGTGTCTTTGATATTTCTAATTATAAAAGTAAAGTTCAATATAAAATATTACAAAATATAGAAAACAAAGAAAATAAAACACAACTTATTCCTATAGTACACATCCTTTATTTGACAATGAAATAATTCAATACATTATGTGTATTACCCTACTTCTCTATATGCATAATATATGTATATTTGTGTCTAGACAAATCATTTCTGCTCAGTCACAGAAATATCACCTCTTAAAGAATACTCAGAATTTTTATTTTATCACTTAATAACACATGCATACAGATGATATTATATTTGCACAAATGTTTTTATTTTCCAAATAATATTTTATAATTTAGATACATAAAAGTAATTTTTTTCTGCTTCTCTATGTCTGTCCTCAGCCCTAATCCCCGCCTCCCCCCCCCCCCCCCCTGCTTTTTCCACTCTTCCTTTCAGGGTAATTCACAGTGGCTATTATACAGTAAAAAAGAAATGTCCATTAAAAGACATAGGAGTAAAAATTCCATATGTATAGTGGAATATTACTCCAACTTTTAAAAGATGCAAATCCACCATTTGAAGCAATATGGGCAAACTTATAAAATATTGTTCTAAGTGAAATAAGCCAGTTTGAAAATAAACTGTACACAATTTTACCTATTTAAGGTATACAACAGTCAATCTTGTAAAAGCCAAATGGGAAATATCCTTGTAAGGTATTTGTGTATGATGGTTGGCCTGGAGTATCAATTTGGTTACATTAATACATATCTAAGACAAATGAAAGTGTGTGTGGGGGGAGTGGCATGTCTATAGAGGACAAATATGTGGCACAATGGCTTGGGTAGGAACTTGTCCAGAATGTGTGTAGCTCTTCTGGGAAGTCCAGATGGCAAGAAGCTGAAGGAAGGTACTGCGTATAAATTCTTCCTTTCTGTGTATATTTATCATTGTCTCCAGTATCCATGGAAATCAAACTCCAGGCTTTTTAGACTTTCAGTGTGGATTCAGAATAACTTACTCTCCAGAAAGCTTCCAGGCCTTTAACACTACAGTTGAAATTCTTAGTTATCCAGCTTCTTGGACTGAGAAGCTACAGGGTTCTTTGCCTCTCCAGCCTACAGACAGCTTTTTGACTACCAGTACCATATCATGTAAGCAATCCAGTAATTCCATATACAAAATGTTGTTGAATTCAGTTCTCCAGTCATGACAGATTGGTTGCCTTCTTGGACTCACAACAGCTATGGTTTACCTGCAAGAGACCTGCACAAGATTAGGCCCACTAATATTCAGTCATGGAACAGCTGGGTGCTCATAATGCTCCACTCCTCCCTGGAGATTTCTACATGGTTAACAGACACTAGGGGAGAGACTTTCATTGGTGGTTAATCTGCCTAAAAACTGCCAATTACTTTTAAAGTAACTCTTCACCTATCTTTACTAACATAACTGATTCATCAAGCTAGATCTAGGTGGAATAATTTATTGGTTTCTGATGTTGGGAGAGTAGACAGTTTGTTTGCATCTCCATAAGAAAAGGTCATACAACACACACACACACACACACACACACACACAGACACAAACACACATACACACATTCTTCTGTTCCTATAGAAAATTTTGATTATACATGGAGAGTAGAAAGAAAATTGCATAAAAGAAATGTACAAATCAGTTCAGTGAGAATAAATTTTCAGTCATGCAAGATGATTAAGGCCTACAGACTGGTTAAACAACATAGCACTGGTATTTAATACTACTATTAAACAGCTTAAATTTATAAGAGAGTAATTCTTGAGCCAGGCGGTGGTGGCGCACGCCTTTAATCCCAGCACTCGAGAGGCAGAGCCAGGCGGATCTCTGTGGGTTCGAGGCCAGCCTGGGCTACCAAGTGAGTTCCAGGAAAGGCGCAAAGCTACACAGAGAAACCCTGTCTCGAAAAACCAAAAAAAAAAAAAAAAAAAAAAAAGAGAGAGAGAGAGAGAGTAAATTTCATGATAATTTTCTCCTCACACCAAACAGGGACACAAGACAATTTATGGATGTGATAGTCATGTCTACTAAGGTGACTATGGTTATGCTGTCATATACAATGTCATTAAATTCTATATATTAAATAATTATACAGACATAGAAACACTTCAAAGTTCTCAGAACCTGTTTTTATACTATGTTAAATTAAAATATTAAATGTTGATTTTTTTAAACTTTCTTTTTATTCTTTGTGTCTTTCATATCATGTGTCTCAATCCCATTCATTTCCCCATCCTTCTGTATCCACCCTCTGCCCTTGAAACCTCCACCCACAAAATAAAATAAAATTTAAGAGGGAAAAAAAGAAAAAAGAAGGAATAATCAGTCTTGTCATGGAAGCTGAAGTGTGACACAGTGAGTCATACAGTAAACCATATATTTTTACTTGCAACTGTTCTTTGTGAAGATCATTTGTCTGGTTCGTGACCTCTGGTTTCTGCTACACTATTGATGATGGACCCTCTTTGGGACTCCTATTGGCTATCCTGTTGTCCTGTGTCATGGAGATTCTGCAGCTTTTGGTCTGCAGGACTGGTCCATTTATGTGCTTCAGCAGATCATAGATTGGGTGGATATTGGCATGGGCCAACTCATAGCACCAGTTCTGGGCCCCAGGTAGTTGCAAGTTGGTCAGCCTGCCTTCTCTCACCTGTCCTCATCACCAGGATGAGTTCTCCAGCTTTGCCCTGGCTAGTTCACTCCTTGCAGTGGTGAGTAAGTGGCAGGGACAGTACTCCTGCTTTCATGTCCTCAAGGTCAGATTTCCCATATCTGCAACATCAGGGCCAGCTCTACTGTGTTGCCCAGGCTAGGTGCAGGGGCCACTCTTCAAGTGCTTTAGATGGTGATGGGCAGGGACAGCACTCTTGCTCTTATGACCTCAAGGTCAGCTTTTCCACCTGCCACAGGTGGTAAAGGGAGGAGGAGGTTATCTCTCTTGTGCCCTCATCACCATATGGCTGATAAGTGGCAGGGACAGGTCTTCCACCCTCAAGTTCTTGGATCTGTTCACCCCTGTCAATAGGGTTAGCTTCTCCTGTGCTGCTCAGGCAAGGTGTAGGGCCCACTTTGTGGAGTGATGCAACTGATAAGGGTCAGCTCCCTGGTCCACCACAAGTTGTAGGGGCAAGGGGGGAGGGCATCTTTCTCTTGCCCTCACTACCACATGGCAGACAAGAGGGCTATGGCCAGCTATCCCACTCTTACACATTCAGGGCCAGCTC
This sequence comes from Peromyscus leucopus, assembly GCF_004664715.2. Taxonomy (NCBI): domain Eukaryota; kingdom Metazoa; phylum Chordata; class Mammalia; order Rodentia; family Cricetidae; genus Peromyscus; species Peromyscus leucopus. The sequence goes on from NC_051083.1 coordinate 128,040,106, forward strand.
TCTCCTGCTCCTGTCAAAAGAGTTAGCTCTGCTCTGCTGCCCAGATGAGGTAAGGCGCCCACTTTCCCAAGTGTTGCAGCTGGTAAAGGGGGAATTAGCTCCCTTGCCAGATGGAGGAGAGAGAGAGAGGTGGAAGGGCATTTTTCCCTCATCCCCACCACCACACCACAGACAATATCAGTTATGCCCCTCTCAGGCCATCAGCGCTAGCTAACCTGAACCCTTGTCCATAGGGCCAACTCTACTGTGGTCTCCAGTTGAGATTTAGTACCATTCTCATTCTTCAGAGTGCTGCAGCTAGTGAGGGGTCGGGTCAGGTACCCCACCTGTCACAGGTGGCTGGAGGCAAGGAGAGGCATCTTTCCTTCACCACATGGCAGGCAAGGCCTGCTTTTCCATTCTCACACCCTCAGAGCCCTCCTGCATGCCCCTGAGAACAGGGTCAGCTCTATTGTGCTGCCCAGGTGAGGTGTAGGACCCTCTCTCCTGGGTGCTTTAGCCTGTGAGGGGCAGGGTCATTTCACCCCAGTGTAGCAGCCAGTGAGGGGGGGGTGCAGGGCCAACTCTATACAGCCATATCCTCTCCTCCTTCAGTGGTATCTGAGCACAGACATCAACCCAGACCATGAGTGCATCAGGGCCATGAACTTAGACATGGGCCTGGGCAGCTACCCAGGCCTAGACATCCCCATGGCCTTGGTGGCAATTAAGCCACCCACATAAGTCTACTCCTCACCACTTTGGCCACTTCAGATAAGCCTCTGTCCAAAGGACAAGAACCATTTTTGCTCTTGTTCTGGCTCTTGCTCTCACTCTGCTTCCATACCAATACGACACATTTGCTCACCATACTAGTACCTATCTGCTTGGCAGCATAAGGCACCAAATAGATGAGCCTGTGTTTTTCCCCAGAGATTGGGGTGGACCACTCTGAGCCTGCATGTGGCTCTCCTTATTCTGCTCAGTCTGTCATGGTACTGGGCAGGACCATGCTTCTACATATTGAATTTTTCATCTTCTTGTAACAGTCTTACTTCTTTTTACCAAAGCTTTGTTCATTTTATAAATCTTCTGAAAGAACTAACTTTTAAACATCTTTATATACCCAACTGTTTTCTTTGTGTAGCTACACCATTTCCCACTTTTGTTGAAGTTGGATTCTTAAAATTTCTTTCTTCTCATTTTAAGGTATTTTTTTGTACCTCCATCTCTCTTCAAATTTCAGATATCCTTTCATCTTCTTTACTATAGTCAATGAAATTTCTTCACAATTCACTGGGAAGTTGGGATAACTATGAAAGAACTTATACAAACATCCCAGAATACATCTGTCTGCCTAACTAAGTTTGAGCCCATATAGACTACTCACATAAATGAATTGTACGTGCCCCCAAATATGGCCACAACTTACTATCTTATTTTGTATCATGAACAATTTTTTTTTATCTATTGTAGCATCCCCATCAATACACAAATGTATTTGTGGAGAAGACATGTTGTCTTGGCTTTTCCTGTTGTTTCTGATTCTGTACTGGGATTTATGCATATTGAATAGTTTTTTGGTTGAGTCCCTTCTTTATTTCTTTATTTTACCTCACTGTTGGATGTTTATTCAAGTTGCCTTCCTTGTTTCAATGGAGGTGTATACAATATTCAGGAGAGGACTAAGTCTTAGTAGAGATGAGACGGCCATGTTTCTCTGTGGGATGAATAAGGAAATTCTGTGGCATCAAAGGTGGATCTTGTGGAGGAGTTTACTGGGTCAAGAGGAAGTCAGGGTCCTGTGCTTGCTTCAGGAAGTCATGTGGCATAGGTTTGTAGTACAAGAAATACCCCAGGGGTATGAGAAGGCCTAATCAGGTAAAACAGGGTGCAGACCATGTGTGGCTCCTGATATAGGAGGTTCTTTCAGTGCTCTTGCCCGGTTTCATGATGTCAACTACCAAATAAAAAGGAGTGCCTTCCAATTTTTCTTCCCAAGTCTTATATAACCACCTACCCACTTGACATTTTTATTTACATAAGTCATGATGGCTTAGGTTATATTGCAGCAATAAACAGAATAAGAATGCCCTTACATTAAAATAACAGTTTTTACTTCTTGTTTATGATGCATGCTGTCTGAGTCACTGGAAGTTGAGGCCATTTTGGTCACTGTGGTGGTATTGTGTTCCCCAAAATATTGTGCACCCTAATAAATTTACCTGGGGTCAGAGACAGAACAGCCACTAGATACAAAGGCTAGACAATAGTGGCACTCACACCTTTAATCCTAGCATTCCAAAGGCAGAAATCCATCTGTTCAAGGATACAGCCAAGCAGGATGACTCACGCCTTTAATCCTAGAAAGCCAGCCTTTAATCCCAGGGAGTGATGGTAGAAAGCAGAAAGGTATATAAGGCGTGAGGACCAGAAACTAGAAGCATTTGGCTAGTTAAGCATTTGGCTGGTTAGGCATTTGTCTGGTTAAGCATTCAGGCTTTTGAGCAGCACAGTTCAGCTGAGAGCTATTCAGATATGAGGACACAGAGCCTTCCAGTCTGAGGAAACAATATCAGCTGAGAAGTTGGCCAGGTAAGGTTAGCTGTGGCTTATTCTGTCTCTCTAATCTTCCAGAGTTCACCACAATAACTGGCCTCAGGTTTGATTTTATTAATAAGAACTTTTAAGATTCATGCTACAGGACACTGATGAGCTGTTGCTCTGGAAGACCTTATTTTGACACTTTGTTCCATGATCACAAAGGCAGTAAGACAAGAACATATCAAATGTTGAACACTGACTCCTGAAGCTTCTGCTGAACTGTAACATATTTCACATGGGCTCATGTATACTTGACATTCTAAAACAGCTTCTTTTACTCTGCCTTACTGTTGTTATGCTTACATACATTATTCATTAAATTGTTTACATGATAATTTTCTATCTCTCATATGTTCCATGAATACACAGATGACATTGTATTTACTGTTATATCTTTAGTATCTACCACAGTATTTGGCACACAATAGGTATACAATAAATATTCATTGAATGAATAAATAAGTGAGTGAATATTCTCTTCTTGTAAGATGAATTGCTAAATAGTCTTATTAATAAATAGCCCAGAGTCAGATATTAGAGTTAAAACTAATAGATCAGAGGTATTGGACAAGCCATAGCCAACCTCACCTCACCAACTTTTCAGCTTCCAAAGAAAGCTACTTCCTGTATACCCATGCCTATATGCTTTTCTGTTCTGCCATCTCACTTCCTCTCTCTGCCCAGTGACATCTCTTCTTCTTTCTGCCCAGCTCTGTCATTTCCTGTCTTTCTGTACATACCTCCAGACCTCGATGGTTAACTAGTGCTGGGATTAAAGATCTGTGCCACAACATCTGGTTCTGTTTCCCCAGTGTGGCCTTTAATGCACAGTGATCCAGATGGATCTCTGCCTCCTGAATGCTAGGATTAAAGGCATGTGCTACCATTGCCTGACTTCTATATTTAATATAGTGGGTGGCTTTTTCCTCTGATCCTCAGATAAGCTTTATTAGGGTGCACAATATATTGGGGACACAATATATCAATCTGTTTTTCTTTGTATTTATTTCATTACACTCTATTTAGTGGAATTCTTATTTTTTGGTATTTGGTAATAATCATACTGGGCTATGATTCCTCTAAATTCTTCTTTAAGATGTTATCTTACTTTCAGAACATCCTAAATGTTTGTAATTGCAGTGGAGCTTCATTTTGACCTAAGTATAATTTGAAAGAACGATTTAAATTTTTCAAATGGTTAGAGTTTTCCATGAATTTTGACTTTTTTTTGCTTTTTTTTTTCTTTTTATTAAAATAGAAAAGGGGAAACGTGGTGGTATTCTAATTGTACTGAAATGTGATTTTGATTGTATGTTAATAAATAAAGTTGCCCGGGGGTCAGAGCTATTAGAGCCATAGGCAGAGTGTGGCAGTGGTAGCACACACCTTTAACCCCATAGATCTCTGTGTGTTCAGGGATACAGCCAGCATTGGAGACATATGCCTTTATGACCTAGGGGGCTGTACATACAGACAGTGATGAGGCAGTCACATGTTTGGGTTTACATCCAATGAGAAGGCAGAATGACTATGAAACGACTTACACACTGGGAAATAGCTCTCTTTCGGGAAGCTGAGACCACAGCAGGAGGAAGGGTGAGATTTTAGCTCTGAGCTCTGACCTCTTGGCTTTCTCTTTTGGTTCTGTGTTTCTTATTTAATAAGATGGTTGGTTACATCTACAGCTCCTCAATTGGTTTATAATGGTACTTAATAATCAACCTTAGGACAACTCTGGCTACATGAAATCTCCTAGTGGTTAGAAAAGAAAACTGCTGTTCTTTATGTAACCTTAATTAACATATATGATGATTAATATATTATACATAGTATGTGTTCTTTAAAATATTGTGCTCTTGATATTTTGTATAGCTTTTTTACACTCGAAGGTTCATATGTTGGAAACTTGGCCTCTATGGTGGTTATAGAATGTTTAAATGATGGGGACTACCAGAATATTAGGTTATTTTGGATTAATTAAGGTACCTCAAAAGAGATAATGGGACTCAGATGTCTCTGTTCTTGGTTTGAGATATGACATATAATGCATGATCAACAGCCTAACATTTATATTGAGATTCTCATCAGAACTAATCTGATAGAGGCATCATAACTGTGATGATTTGAAAAAAAAATGGTTCACAAATGGAATGGCACTCTTAGGAGGTGTGGTTGAAGTAGGTGTGGTCTTGTTGGAGGAAGTGCATCCCTGTGGGGTGGGCTTTTAATTCTCTTATGCTCAAATTACTCCCAGTGTCATACTTCACTTCCTGTTGCCTTTTGATCAAGATGTAGCCAAGAACCATATCTGACTGCATGCCTCCATGCTCCCTGTCATGATAATAATGGACTGAACCTCTGACCTGTAAGCAAACCACCCCAATTAAATGTTTTCCTTTGTAAGAATTGCCCTGGTCATATTGTCTCCTCACAGAAATATAAACCCAAACATAGACAATAACCTTTAACTTACAACCTATTTTCTTCATTAGGTAGTCTGTGTTAGTCCTATGGCTTGGGTATATAAAATGTTCTTTGATGATTCAAATGATAAGGCCTTTGTTTCAGAGTGGTGGTATAGGAAAGAGCTTTGGACCTGGAAGAGGTGAGCTGTCCTTAGGTCATTAGGTATATACCCATGAAATGAAATGTCGACATTTATCCTCCTCCCTTTTCTATTTCTCTGCCTTATTCATGGTGTGACATATTTGAGGCAACAAGTACTCTTCTTTTTCATCTATCTATCTATCTATCTATCTATCTATCTATCTATCTATCATCTATCTACCTATATATCTATCTATCTACTCTATATCTATAAATTACATTTCATGAAATTTTGAGCTGATTTATCAATAAGTAACTAAAAAAGAAGAAAAATAAATGCTGCTTTGATAATAATTACCATTCAGTGGTCACCCATTGAACTTTTAACTCTCAAGTGCTATCTTTACACTCTAATTTAGTACTCAGTTGCCATACAGTATTGGCAATTTTTTTTCATTTTTTAAGTAAACAGTTTAGAGATTGTAATTAGCTTGATCAGGGACAGACCTATTATGATTCTATTAAGTTTTTCAACCTGGTTCTGTTATTACAAAACATATAATCTTTCACTATCCTGATTTCATTTATTAATTGCAATATGTTTCATATCTGTATGACCTATAACTTATTTTCTGCATGAACTTGGATGATTATTGAGGAAATAGTGGTTCAAGAACATGTTTATTATGTAAAAATTATATCAGTGGCAGGTAGAACTAGGTTTTATACTCTAAACCAGTCTTGCAGTTACTTAGTACTGTCTTCTAATAAAAAAATTGCAAATAGAATCTTGGTTAGGGATGGGAACATGTGTCCACTTCAGAGCTGAGCCCACATTTGGCTTGAAACTCTGCAGGTAATGTGGATGCTAACAAAGGCTGTGAGAGTGCCTCACTCCTACTGTGTCTGGAAGACTTGGCTTCCTAGGAGTTACCCACTATGTCTGGCTTTTATGTTTCTGCCTCCTCTATTGCACAGATGTCTGCATCTTGAAAGGATGGGCTTACTCTGGAAATCAGTATGGCAGTTTGTTAGAAAATTGGGAATATGTCTTCGTCAAGACCCAGCTATACCACTCTTGGGCAAAAACCCAATGAATGCTCAATCTTACCACAAGGACACATGCTCAATTATGTCCATGTCAGCATTATTCGTAATAGTAAGAATGTGGAAACAACCTAGATGCCCCTCAACTGAAGAATGGATAAAGAAAATGTGGCACATACATACAATGGAGTACTACTCAGGAGTAAAAACACAATGATATCATGAAATTTGCAGGCAAATGGATGGAACTATTATCCATATGAAATATTATCTTGAGTGAGGTAACCCAGACTCAGAAGGACAAACATAATATGTATGCACTCATAAGTGGATACTAGATGTGAGGGAAGGGATGGCCAGACTGCAACCCACAACTCCAGAGAGGCTACCTAACAGGGAAAGACCCTAGGAGGGACACATGGATGACTCTGTGAAGGAGAAGTAGATGAGATCTACATGAGTGGATTGGGTTTGTGGGGGTGGCAGAGGGCAAAGAGTGGGGGATGAAAACATAGGGAAATGGGAGGATCAAGCTGGAACAGGGACAGAGTGGGAGTGCAGGGAGGAAGATACTATGATAGATGAGAATATCATGGGAATAGGAAGAGGCAGGGTGCTGGGGAGGCTCTTGGGAATCCACAGGGATGACATCACCTTAGTCTGTTGGCAGTGGTCCAGAGGGTGCCTGAATTGATTTACTATGGTGAATGGTCTAGTGAATAACCTATCTGTCATCAAAGAGTCTTTGTCCAGTGACCGATGGAGGCAGATGCAGAGATCCATGGCCAGGCACCAGGCTGAGCTCCGGGATTCCAATTGATGAGAGAGACGAGGGATTCTGTAGGCGAGGGACATCAAGATCATGATGGGAGGACATGAAGAGGCCACACTAGTGGAAGCACATGAACTGTGGATTGGTGGCTGTAGAGACCCCATGGGACTGGACTAGGCCCTCTGGATATGGAAGACAGTTGTTTGGTTCGAACTGTTTGGGGGGCACCCAGGCAGGGGGATTGGGATCTGTCCCTGGTGCATGTACAGGCTTCTGGGAATCCGGTGCTTATGGTGTGATGCCTTGCACAGCCTTGGTGCAGTGGGAAGGAGCTTGGACCTGCCTAGGCTCAGTGTGCTGGGCTCTGCTGACTCCCCAAGGAAGACCTCGATTTGGGGGATGTCGGGATGCAGGGTGGCTTGGGAGAGAGGCCTGGAGGTTGGGAGGAGGAAGGAGATTGGATCTGTGGGTGGTATATGGAGTGAGTAGAAAATTTCTTAATAAAGAAAAATGAAATATATATATATAGGCTATATATATAAAGATTACAGCCTTAAAAAAGAGAAAAAAAAAGAAAGGGTAGGCTTGATGAAGACATCCCATTTAAGACTGAGTACTTCAAAGTCTCTCACTCTTTGTACATTGTTCAGGTGTGGGTCTCCTGTTATTTCCCATATACCACAAGGAGAAGCTTCTCTGGTGAGGATTGAGTGAGGCACTTTGAAATTGATAGCTGCTGACAAAGGGAAGTCAGTTTTTATCAATGGAGTATCACTGAGTATATCTACCACATTCCAGGGCAGGCTCAATGCTCAAGAATAGTTTGCTGACACAAAATAAACTCCATGTTTTGTTCTGTTTGTTTTTCCCCAATTTTTGTTTGGTTTTGTTGTTTAGTTTTGTTTTGTCATTTTTTTTGTCTTACTGGTATTTTTGCTTGCTTTGATTTTCATTTTTTGTTTTTGTTTATGTTTTTGTCTTTGGAATTTTTCTTTCTTTTTGAGAGAGAGAAATAACTTAAAGTAGGGTGGGATTTTGGGTTCTTCAGGGACCCAGGAGAGGGGAAGACATTATCTAAATATACTGGATTAAAAAAAAATTAAATACAAATATATATTTTAAAAATGAAACAAGATTGTTATCATAATGTTGGACCAAGGAAAACAGGTAGAGAGCATTTAATTAAGCAAGTTGCAAAATGTTTCACATTTGCTTTCAAGTCAGGGAGACATTCATTTTAGAAGATGACTAAGGTAATACAAGACATAAGATGGGTATTGGGCAGATATTAGTTTATAAAAGATTATCAATATAGTTTTACTTTCATGATGGAAGAGATTTGTATCATTGTTTTCACTAGTATCTTTTTTATTAATAAAGAGGAGTGCCTTGTACAAAATAAACGTAATTTGAAGTTTTGGTACTACAAGAAAACTTGGACTTAAGCTAGTCTATTTGCTTTGTCCATGAGGCAAATTGAATACCCCAAAAAAAACCCCTAAATATTCACAGTTTCTGGTAAAGTCAGCTCAAGAACAATCTTCAAATAAATAATTCTGTACACACAGCAACAATGTATTCAAAATGGAGTCTGTAAATGTCAGACATTATAGAAAATATTCACTTGATAAATACCAATATGCATACTCTAATATCAAATGTTTCTTCCTCAGATGGTTCAAAACTTCCCTAAATAAACTACCAAATTTGCATTCATTTTTGTAGGTAATAGACTCTGCTTTTGCTAGTTAAGCTATTATGAATCTGAAGAACAGCATTTTTACCAGTGTGTAATAAGCATGTAAGTGAGAGAATTATTTGAAATATGTATGTAGGTGGTTGAGGGTCATTATAGTAGAGCTTTTAGCATTTGATGAAATATTTTCAGAGTTGTAAGACATCAATAATTATAAGTCCTCTTAATTTTCATCACCTAAGTTTGAAAACATCTATGGTGCTTTTGTTCCAAATTTAATTATCCAGAGGTAAATAGATCTTCCCAGATACTATGTAAAACAAAATATGTAATAGATGAAATTTTATTTTCATGCACCTAAACTATCTACAATCTACTTAAAGAATCTTTGAGAAACCAAAGAAGGATCAAATCAAAGGTACACTATTAATCTTTCTTTTTAAGATATATGACTTCAGTTTTTAAGCAAAAAAGAGATAAGGTCTTACTAATGTAGATCTTCAGATTATTACAACATTTTTATCCCAGATATATAATTTGATTAATATGCTTTAATGTAATCCACTTTCAGTAGACTGTCACTTCATGACTACTGACCATACAACACACAGACACACACACACACACACACACACACACACACACACACACACACACACTTTTGAAAGTACTAGCTAGAATAGTGCATTATCCATTGAAAAGAGTAATCTGATGTAATCTGATACCCTCCCAGTATTGGAGGAAAATATGCAATGTTTATTCAAAAACTGTATATGTTGTAATTTAAATATTCATATTCGTTATGGTAGAAAACACAGTTAATTTTATCATTTTGCTGCTTAATCTCACAATGCTTCAGATGATGCTGGCTTAAAATTTAGTATCTAGGATGAACATACAATTAAAATTACTCATCAGGTTACCTATGTAGTAACATTCTCAAGACTTTTTCTGCTTGCAGGTATTGTGTCTTTCATCTTTGGGTGCATTTTCCTTTCCTTTCCTTCCCTCCTTTTTCCTTTCTTTTCTTTCCTTTTTCTTTTAGTGTCTTTTTATCTTTTCTTTCAATTTTCTTCTCTATCTCTCCTTTCCACCCTTACTCTCTCTTTTTCTTTTTCCTTCATTGTCCCCTCTTATGACATTCTTGATACATCCCAAGGCATGCACAAGCATGAGGATTGAAGTTCCAATCCCAGCAGCTGTGTAAAGGCCTGGTATAGTCCCACACATACCCACCTATAACCACACCACTGAGAGAGAAAAAGATGGGGTTATTAGGGCTCACTGGCTACCAGGCTAGCCAACAGTAATCTTACCAAAAGCAATCTACATATTCAATGCAATCCCCATAAAAATCCCAACACAATTCTTCACAGACATGGAAAGAACAATACTCAACTTCATACAGAAAAAAAAATGAGAATAGCTAAAAGAATCTTGTATAATAAAGCAACCTCTGGAGGCATCACAATCCCTGACTTCAAGCTCTACTATAGAGCTACAGTAATAAAAACAGTTTGGTACTGGCATAAAAACTGACATGTGGACCAATGGAGTCGAATTGAAGACCATGACATTAATCCACACCATGTATGAACACCTAAGTTTTGACAAAGAAGCCAAAATTGTACAATGGAAAAAAGAAACCATCTTCAACAAATGGTGTTGGCATAACTGGATGTCAACATGTATGTGGGAGCCCATTCTAGGGTTCCTCATGGCTTTACCCAGCAGGTCCACATAGAGGATATTTGGGACCACCGGCTTGAGTTCAGGTGTCTGAGGTGGTCTGCACTTGGCTGTGCTGGGGGAGGAGATCTTTTGCTCCATCCCTTGGCATCTCTATAAAAACCCTGGGGCAGAGACAGTCGGGGCCTGTTGGAAAAAGTTCCAGGCCCTCTCTAGGCTGTCCTTTATTTTCTATCTGTTTATCTCCTCAAGATTCTCTGCAATAAATCCTTCTATCTAATATTTCCTGCTGCTCACACTCAAGAAAACTCTGTGAAGCTGTGGAGTTGGGGGGTAAACGCCCCACAGAATGAACAGGGACTAAAGAAAAAAGAAGTAAAAGGGACTAAAGAAAAAAGGGGGACTAAAAAATGTGGGGAACTAAAGACAAATGAACCGGGACTAAAGACAAAGTAATAGGGACTAAAGATAAAGGAAAAGAATAGTTTTATTACAGAGTTTTTGGCGAAAGTGTGGGTCAGCCCTGCTAGTGGAAAGGCATGCCGGTGTTATGGAATATATATATATTTGAGAGGCAGAGATTTTATCCTCGAGAGAAAAGGAAAGCAGACTGGAAGGATGTCCGAAATTCTCTTCTGTCAAAGTTTTTTATCTTCTATCCCTTTCTCAATTTCTATCTGTGTAAAATAAGTATAAGGTATAGGGTAGTAATATAGTGTAGGAAAATCTTAGAAGTATAAGATTGTGTAGAAAAAAGTAAGGCAACTAGACAGAAAATCTCTTCATTTTCTAACTTTGGGGGCTATGAATGCAAACTGGGGGAAAAATCTTTCTTTGGGCTTTAGGGGTAGTAAAAAAGCTCTTCTTTGAGCTTATGGGGAAGAAAAAGTTTCCTATGGAAGCTTTTGACCTGGGGACAGCTGAAATGCTAAGTCCAAGCAGCAGGAGAAAGTGTTTTCTCCCTGAGGCAAAAATGGGGGTGTAAAAAGCCAAAAAGTTTAAAGTTCGGAAGTTTTGGGAAAAGTTGTTCTTTCTCCTGGAGAAAAAAAAATCTTTCTCTTAAGCTCTAAAGCTTTTCTTGGAAAACTTGGGGGGAAAATCTCTCTAAAAATCTTTAATCTTTCTCAAAAGCCCTCTTAAAAAACTTAAAAACTAATGCCTCTTTCTCTCTCAGGACAAAAATTAGAATCACCTGAAGAGATTAGTATGGGGACCACCTGTGATTAGCTCTAAGGGAAAACAACAAACCCCTTAAGATGGCAAAACCTCTCCAAGTTCTCTTTCAAGCTTTAAAATCATCCCTGCAGTGCTTGCTTCGGCAGCACATATACTAAAAATCATCCCTGCAATGCAGGAGGAGGCAAGGACAAGTTGCTAAAAACCTTCCAAGCTCTGTCTCTTCAAGCTAGTAAAAGACAGAGGGTCAGAGTACCCTAAGGGAAAAGCTTGGGAGAGTGCGGGTAAAGAGCTACAGAGAGCCCAAAAGGGCCAGAAACTTTACCCTGAGAAAAGCAAAAAAGGCAAGCTTTTCAGTTGCAGCCAAGCTGAGGCATCAAGGGTTTTGTCTGAATGAGTGTTTCAGAATGAAAAGGTGCTCCTAATCATCCCAATGCAAAGATCCCCTGAAGCAATGCAAACTGTTAGCATAGCATCCTCAATTCTGACCAAAAACTCAAAGGAGACTGGCCAGTGTCTCTGAGTTGGAGTGCATTTCAGGGATACTAGGGTTCCTGGAGCACAGAGCTGAGGCAGGAAGGTGCAGACCCAGCGGAAGATTGCTAATGAACAAACAAAGCTAAAACTGGTGGGAAGGGCACAGTTGTCTGCTTTCCTACAAGTCAGGGGTTGATAGGTCCACAACTGCAAAAAGAAATCTGAGAAAAAGCTTTCCTATTAAAGAAAGAACCTTTCTGGGAAAACAGTAAAGCTGAAATGTGTCTGAAGCAGTCATGCTGCTGAGTCAGAATACTGTCTGGGGAAAGAGCCCAGCCAGGGCAGAACAGAACTATCCAGGAGTAAAGCTTTCTTTTCTGTCAGAGAAAGCATGTCTTTGAGAAAAGCTTTGTTTCAACTGACTCCCTGAGATGAGGGAGTATAGCCCTGAGGGGTGATTGCCTCTGGCATAAGCTATGTCCTTGAGCACCCAGACAAGCAAACACAACCCACTGGGGGACTCTGCCAGGTGAAGGCCTGATGAGGCAAAACACCTGTCCTAATGGGAGTTTAGAGATGGCAAAAACCTCCCTTGTTAGATTTTCAGTCTATATGCAAACACCACATACCCTGAAAACAGAAACTGACAAAAAGCCCCTATCTTCATAGCTGGGAAAGCTACTGAAGTGTTGGAAACTGTTTCTGGGGTAGAGGGGATAAACTGAGACCAAACTGGATATTGTCAGGGAGAAAGACTCTGAAGAAAGAGAAGGGACATATTCCTCCCCAGAAAATACATGACCTGAAAAAGTTGCTAGAATTTGAGGTAGATTCGGGGTGGGGGGAGAAAAAAGCCCCTACCTCCAAAGGCAGCTAGCTAGCAGAGGTACAGAGCTGCAGACAATAGAATTCTTAAGTAATATCTCAGTATAGAATGCCTCATCCATAGCCAGGGATTCTTAGTTGCAACTATTTAGGAGAAAATGAATATGTAGAACAAGGGGGAAGGAAGACCTGCTATAACTTTGGTTTTGATTCACAATAAATTCAGCTTTATTTACAAAAACCCAATGTATGAAAGTATTCTCCCAATATAAAAACAAACTTATATCAGTGATCTTCTACTATTCCTGAAAGATTGGATGTTCCATAAATACTACCTTGAAAATGTACCTATGAAATCTATGATGATGACATACATTTAAATGCAAGTGGAAAAATAATTAAATGCAAAAGCAGTAATTTGCAGAAAGGTATGACAAGACAATATGATTTAGATCAGCTGTTTTAATTGGGGGGAGGAGACACCTATGCCATATCAATCTTGTCTAAGTCAAAGGACAAATAGTTGGAACTGATACTCTCCTTCAAGCATGTGGCTTCTGGGAATTTGACTGAGATCTGTAAGCTTGGGAGTAAGTGACTTTACCTGTTGATCAATCTCATCAGCATGAGATCAAGTTCTTGCTTTCAAAAAATCATGGGTTAACAAATAATGCAAACATGTTATGATGTCATTTATGTTGCCATGACAAAATATCCTGACTAAATGGAGCATAGTGAAGAAAGGGTTCATTTGCCTTACAATTCCATGTTACAGCCAGTCAATTATCACAAGGAAGTGAAGGCAAAAACTTAAGACATCACCTCCAGAGTTGAGAGCAAACAGCAAAGAGAAACAGATGCATCATTGCATGATTTATCCTCTCTTGTACTGTTTAGGAGTTTCTGGCTAGGGAATGGCAGTTTGGTCAGTCTTTCTATATCAATTAAAATATAGACAATCCCCACAGGCATGCCCATAGGCCAACTTGATATAGATAATTCTTCATTAAGATCCTCTTTCCAGGTAATTCTAGCTCATGTCAAGTTCACATCTAAAAGTTACCAGCACAAGCCATATGGGCAAGTAGAAATGTTGTCAGTATATCTTTGAACTTGAGAATTACAATACTTGGATCAATTTTGCCACTTGGGCAATGAAATGTCAGACTGAGGAAATAGCTTTCTAATCATGATGTAGATGCTTATAGATGTTGATTGGAAATTTCATGGGACCACAGAAAGCAGTTTGGGTGAAAGTGAGCCTATAGATGTAACCATCTTGTTAAATAAAAAACACAGAACCAAATACAGAGTTAAAAGCCAAGTGGTCAGAGGAATAGCTAAGAGCTGAGTTTAAAAACCTTACCCTTCACTGTCACTGCTGTCCTATTAGAAACTGAGTATGAGAACTCCTGTAGGTGGCATATTAGAAAAAAAGTAAGGGCTATTTCTTGTTGTATACATTGTGTATATCAGGAAGCTGGGGCAGTAGGATTACAAATTTGAGGTCAGCCTGAGCCACAAAGTGAGGTCAAAGGCCAACTATGGAAAAGTCATATTCAGGATGCCACATGAACCTTGTCTTGCAAGGGGTGAATTATAAATGGGCTTAAGAAATAGGGGATTTCAAGCAAAAACATTACTATAAATAAAGTAGAGATGTGAAAATGCAGATACGTTTTGAGAATGATAAAGAACTGAAGATTCACTTACAGTATAGAGATATTGGAAACAAAGTAGCAGTAGATGATACCAGAAAAACTGGGGACTAAAATGATGGTATCTAAGTCTATGAATTCTAAACATATATCTCTACTACTTTTCCAGCTTTCAGACTCATCTTGCCAGTTGCCTCATAATCATTTTTACTTAATTGTTTTTAAAGATGTTTAATTTAATTTATCCAAGAATTAAAATCTTGTTCTTTTTCAGTCTTCCCAATCTTAGTAAAAGGCACCTCATGTCAATGAAACCAATGACCCAAATGAAAAAGCTGAAGGACATGCTCTGGTCTTATCTCTCACCACAAATTACCATTAGTCTGTGCAAGCTTTGCCTTTAAATTGTGTCTTTAATCAATTAATTTCTCACTGAATCCTGGTACAAATGAGTCTAATTTCTCATAGGGACTATAGCAACATCTTGACATATTTCTGTATCTATAGTGCCATGTCTTTGTATACATTAGAAACATTTTTAATTCCATGAGAGATATTAGTATACACAATATGAACAGTAACTTGAAATATGTCTCTGTATTAGGTTTTGTTTACTTGTGCTTTTATTTTATAAGAGGACAGTGTCTTAAATAGCTATGCATCCAAAAAGAAAAAGACACATGGAGTAGAATTTGGCATCATCATAGTCAATTTTCAAATGCTTAAGGAAGAAGTAATTCTGAAGTTTGTATGTATTTTAGTTTTAGAATAGTTTGTTCCTTGATATTATTGTGCAGTGATAGAGTGATATATACCCAAGACACAATTAGTCATACAAGCACATTTTACAGTGTTAGATGGCACTATACTGCTTTCAATTCAGTAAGAATTGTAGCTGGAAGTTTTCCTGTGTCCTGCCTGGTCCTGCAGCTGCTCAGATCCAAGTAAACACACAAAGACTTATATTAATTAAAATTTCCGGGCAGTGGTGGCGCATGCCTTTAATCCCAGCACTCGGGAGGCAGAGGCAGGTGGATCTCTGTGAGTTCGAGGCCAGCCTGGTCTCCAAAGCGAGTTCCAGGAAAGGCGCAAAGCTACACAGAGAAACCCTGTCTCGAAAAAAAAAAAAAAAAAAAAAAAAAAAAAAAAAAAAAAAAAAAAACCAAACCAAACCAAAACAAAACAAAAAAAAAAAAACTGCTCAGCCATTAGCTCAGACCTACCACTGACTAGCTCCTCCACTCAAACTCAGCCCATTTCTGTTACTCTATATGTTGACACATGTTCTGTGGCTTTACTTGTGTGCCATTACATGCTGCTCCCTGGACAGCAGGCATCTCCCAACTCAGCCTTCCACTTCCCAGAAATCTCCTTCTCTCTTTATCCTACCTATCCTGGCTACTGGCCAATCAGAATTTTATTTATCAACCAATCAGAGCAACACATTCACAGCATATAGAACATCCCAAAGAATTAAAAATATGCTGAGGATAAAATTCTTTCCTACATGACTGATTCTCATCTCTTCTTCATTTACATCAGTCACATGAGTTACACAAAGTAAGCTTCCAGCCAAACACATACCTTATGTTGCATTTTTTCCAGAGATATATGTATGATTTACTCTTTTACTTTATTCAGATGTTGCCTCTTAAAGCACATTTTACTTGACTCACAATGAAATTATTTCTTAAATAACACTTGAAAGATCCATTTATGTCATTATGTATCTACTTACCTTGCTTTAATTTTCTCACTTAGCACTTAACAGTGTCTCAAAAGATATGACATATTTGTACATTAATTCACTTAAGGCCTCTTCCAATCAAAATAAAGTAGCTTGAGAAGTTGATTTGTCTTGTTCACTAATATGCGTACAGTCTCTCCAGTCTTCTGAACTTCTATTAAATATGTGGGAATAAAGATCTGCCCTCACACTCTGGAAAACATCTCAGGAGCCCAGGGCTCTCTCTAATCACTCAGACATTATATACCATAGGAAAACTTCAGCACCCACCACCACCACCACCACCACCACCACCACCACCACCACCATCACATAAGTTCCAGAAATAAACGTTAACAACAATAATGATAAAAATCCTTACAAAGAAAATCTTGCAGGTATGGAGGTACACATCTGTAATCTCAGGTACATAAAAAATCCCAAGCCAGCCTGGGGCACATTCACACTAATAATAAAACAAAAAGAAAAAGAGAGAGCCAGGCAGTGATACAATGAAAGGTTAACATGGAGCTTTGTTTTTAGTACAGTGGTTCTGGGCTTGAATACATGGCATGCATTTGCAGTTCCTCAATAAGACAAAATCAACAATATAAAAAATAAAAATAATGGAATAGGAGCCATCAAGATGTTTGCCACATGCCTGAGGACCCAAGGTGGATTCCTGGAATCCACATGCTAGAAGAGAACCAACTTCTACAGAGTGTCATCTGACCTCCACACTCACAGTGTGGCACTCAGAAGTGCACACAGAAATATAAATAAACCAAATATTCTCAGTGAGAAGAATGGATTAAGAAAATGTGGTACATAAACATAATGGAGTACTCCTCAGCAGAGCAAAACAATGACATCATGAAATTTGCATGGAAAAGGGATAGAACTAGAAAAATATCATCCTGAGTGAGGTAACCCAGACTCAGAAGGACAAACATGGTTTGTACTCATTCATAAGTGGATACTAGATATAAAGTAAAGGACAATCAGACTGAAGCCCACAGATCCATGGAGGCTACCTAGCAGGGGGACCCTAGGATGACTGTGGCTTATAATAAGTTTTGGTTTTGCCCAATCACTGAGCAAGCTTTAGTGAAACTTTTCACTATTATTATAAGAATTTGTACCATATCAAGCTGATGAAAGAATATGCTGGCTGTACTTTCAGGAAGGGAGGCTAAAATCTTTTTAGGTTATGGATTAGCCTATAGAAAAATGTTTGCCATGAATCAAACAGTGAAAGGGAAGATGAATAGGAATCTCACTTACACAAATTAAGTAAAACATAGTTCTCTGAACAGATGAAGATAGGTTTCTTCTGTATCCCAGAATCTAATCGATATTTATATATATAATTAAGCTATTATTTGGCTTAAAAAAGGCTTATTGGAAAATGTTATCATTTTTACTATTTTCTACAGAGAAAATATTTTCCAGTTTCAAAAAACCCTGTACTTTTAAATCATAACCTGTTTTTATGTTCAAGCTATCTGTGTATTATTTCTTTTGCAGTTGTACATAAAATGTTTTTACATTAAAAAAGAACAAATACTATAGAATTTTATTACATGAAATATATAGAATATACAAATTCATAGAGACAGAAAGATTAGGTGTTATCTCAAGATGGAGAAGAAAGGAATATAGAGCAATGATTTCCTAAGTACAGAATTTCTGTTTTGTGTGATGGAAAAGTCCCACTAATGGACAGTAGTATCAGGACATAATATCATGAATATAATAAATAAATACAATTAATGTAATTAATGAATATCATAAATATAGTTATTGAATGAATACTGCAAATGTAATCAATGAATACCACAAATGTAATTAATATCATGAGTGTAATTAATGACTATCATGAGTGTAATTAATATCTTGAATGTAATTCATGCCACTGAATTGTGAATTTAAAAATGGTTACAATTGCAAATATTATGTTCATTTTTAAAAAATTTAAATAAAAGTAGGTTTTAAAGGGTATATTGTTGGAAAAAGGCATATTTAGTCAACAGTTTAGGGACTGCTGAAATAGTTTGTGTGAAGGGCTCTGGATAAAGGCAAAGAGATTATAAAAGAGAAATTCTCACATGGAGTCCATGTAATCTAGTGGTTTATTGAATAACACACATGGGGAAGTGAAATTTGACTGTAAGGGGTTGAGTAAAGGAATCTGCAAAGATAATTATGACATCCACACATAAATTCACTTCACTAAGCATATCAAAGGACCAACTCTACATCACACACTGTCTTAAGGTATGAAGACCACAAAGATAAAAGAGAAAGGGCCAAATATAAAATTTGTTAATGTAATGATATTAAAGTACAGAATTTAAAATAAATGTTGTAATGCTATAATAGCTATTTGCATAGTGATGGGGCAACATACTTCTACATATGAAAAGAAATAGAAAATAGAAAAATAGAAGAAAGTTTGGAGCAAAGAATGAGAATATCTCTGATTGTGATGGATTTGAAGCTAAAAGTGATGATTTTCAGCAGCAGTTCACATTATCTGAAAACTAAGGACAATATTTTGGCTAACTGTATGGAGCCATCAGAGTTATCAACAAAGAGGTATGTGGACTGGAAGAGATCATGTCAAAATAGCATACAAAGAATCATGATGTCCAGAAAGTGTCACTGAGTAGATAAAAGCTATGGAAGATAATCTTTTTAAAAAGATACCTGATAGGAGAAGTAGAAAGGGAACTTTGACCAGAGCCAATGTAAAAAGTGACAGACTGTTAAAATGAGAAGGTATCTTATAAGAGATCACTCAACTTGTTGAACTAACAACATTGGGTATTATAACAGCAACATTGGGTATTTAGCTGATCCTTTCATTCATTTGCTCACTAAGTATTTACTGAGAACCTACAACTCTGTATCAATTCAATCTTTAACTTTGCTGCCTATACAGTCTTTCCCTCCTGTTGTCTTTGATACAGTTGGAAAGATATATATTAAACAATCAACCAAGAAATATAGTAAGGCCCTGTTGATCAGAGGTTGCTGGCAGCTTTCCCCAAACCAGGCACTTTGGAGGAGGGGGAACTATAGTTGGTATGTAAATGAAAGAATAAATAAATAAAAAATAGATACTTGCTAGTAAATTATAAAGTGTATTGGTACACATAAGTGTAAAATCAAATCCAGAATATTCTAGTATTGTATGAGTAAGACAAAAATGACTTCTTTATGTTCAATGAACTATGTGGAAGTTGTCCTCAGGACCCCACTGTCAGTTTTCAGAGAGCCACCTTCTGTCCTAGCATTAGCCTAGGTTGTAAAGGGATCTCTATGGGACCTCTTTGACCGACAACTCAACTAAATGAAACCCAGTCCCACCACTGGAAACCTTACCTGGCTACAAAAATGGCCAGTTCAGACTCCATATCCTCCACTACTAGGAGTCCTCACTCAGGTCACCGTCACAGATTCCAGGAAGTTTCTACTGCTCTAGGTTTTTATACCACTCCCCAAGTGCCCACCAATTCTTGCTTTCTCTCCCTGTACTCTTTCTTTTGCCATGCCCTACCTGATCCATCTTACTCCTGTCCCCAGGTCACCCATATAATCTACTTTACCCATATGTTCTAGTTTCTTTTGCATGAAAAGGCACTCTGCAGGCTAGGGAAAGAGAAACCTGGACACCAAACTAGCCACGAAACCATCCACCTACAATTTGTTCTGACTGTAAGATGTGCTGAGGCAATGGTGGCTCAGAACTTGTGGGAATTATCAGCCAATATTTGGTTTAAGTCCATGCCCTATACTGACCAGATGGCCAAGAACTAGGGAGTGGATAGACCAGAGACTCAGGATCAGTGCCTTGTCTAGTCTTCATCAAAATGGGTTCCCTGGCAGCTGATAGGAGTGGATGCAGAAACCCAGAGCCAGACATACAGAGTCTAAATTGGAGGTCTCCATTGGGCCTGCTCCCTCTGTGATGTGGAGCAGGGGAGAAAAGTGCTGTGGAACAATCCTTTCTACACTATGAATATGTAGTATTCTCATTGGTTAATAAAAAGTTGACAGACCAGTAGCTAGGCAGGAAGTTAGGTGAAAAAGCCTAAGTGAGAATGATGGGAAGAAGAAAGGCAGAGTCAGGGGAGTCAAGAGAGATGCCAGTGCTGTGGGATGTTGTGTATGTCTTGTGGGAGCCCGTTTTCGGGTTCCCCATGGCTTTACCCAGCAGGTCCGCATAGAGGATGATTAGGACCACAAGCCTGAGTGCAGGTGTCTGAGATGGTCTGCACTTGGCTGTGCTGGGGGATGGTCTGTTTGTCAAATTGCTCTGATTGGTCAATAAATAAAACCTGTTTGGCCGTGGCTAGGAGAGAAGTATAGGCGGGACTAACAGAGAGGAGAAAAGGAGAACAGGAAGGCAGAAGGAGAGACACTGCCAGCCGCAGCCATGACCAGCAGCATGTGAAGATGCCGGTAAGCCACCAGCCATGTGGCAAGGCATAGATTTATGGAAATGGATTAATTTAAGCTATAAGAACAGTTAGCAAGAAGCCTGCCACGGCCATACAGTTTGTAAGCAATATAAGTCTCTATGTTTACTTGGTTGGGTCTGAGCGGCTGTGGGACTGGCAGGTGACAAAGATTTGTCCTGACTGTGGGCAAGGCAGGAAAACTACAGCTACATGCCAGCCAGCCATCAAATATGCAAGACATGTGAAAACAAGCCATGAGCCACATGGCAAAACATAGGTAGATTATGGGTTAATTTCAGTGTTAGAGTTAGCTAGTAACAAGCCATAGCTATTGGTTGAGTATTTACAATTAATATAAGCCTCTGTGTGGTGATTTGAAAGTGGCTCCCAGGACGGGAAAACTCTGCCTACAGAAAAGATTGTAGGGGTTGTAGGAGATGGAGGACACCAAGAGAGCATGGCCCACTGAATAAACTAAGCATAGCTCCTATGGGTTAATAGAGGCTGAAACAGCGTGCATTCATGGGTCTACACATGGTCCTCTGTGCATATGTTATAGCTTGGTATTTTTGTGGGTGCTGTGGAACAATCTTTTTGTATACTGGAAGGTGTGTTGCTCTCATTGGTTTAATAAAGAGCTAAATTAGAAGAAAAAAATAAAGTCCTGGAAAAAATAAATTACTGGAAGAAAACAATAAAGTAATGAAAGAAAATCATGAAAAAGGAATGAAACAAATAAAGGAAACAGTCCAAGACCTGAAAATGGGAACATAACAACAGACATTGAGGAAATCCAGAGAATTATCAGGTCATATTTCAAAAACCTCTACTCCACAAAACTGGAAAACCTAAAAGAAATAGACAGTTTACTGGATAGGTACCATATACCTAAGTTAAATCAAGACAAGATGAACTATTTAAATAGTCCAATAACCCCCAAGTAAATAGAAACAGTAATTAAAAGTCTCCCAACAAAAAAAAACTCAGGACCAGATGGTTTCAGCACAGAATTCTACCAGATCTTCAAAGAAGAGTTAAGACCAATACTCTCAAAATTGTTCCACATAATAGAAACAGAAGGAACATTACCAAACTCCTTCTATGAGGCTACAATTACCTGATTCCTAAACCAAACAAGGATGCAACAAAGAAAGAGAACTACAGACCAATCTCCCTCATGAACATTGATGCAAAAATACTCAATAAAATACTGGCAAACAGACCTCAAGAATACATCAGAACAATTATCCACCATGATCAAGTAGGCTTCATCCGAGGGATGCAAGGGTGGTTCAACATACGAAAGTCCATCAATGTAATGCACCATATAAACAAACTCAAAGAAAAAAAAACACATGATCATCTCACTAGATGCAGAAAAGGCATTTGACAAAATCCAACACCCCTTCATGATAAAAGTCTTAGAGCGATCAGGAATACAGGGAACATACCTAAACATAATAAAGGCAAATTACAACAAGCCAACAGCCAACATCAAATTAAATAGAGAGAAACTCAAAGCAATTCCACCAAAATCAGGAACAAGGCAAGGCTGTCCACTCTCCCCATACTTATTCAATATAGTACTTGAAGTTCTAGCTAGAGAAATAAGACAACATAAGGAGATTAAGGGGATACAAATTGGAAAGGAAGAAGTCAAGCTTTCCCTATTTGCAGATGACATGATAGTATACTTGAGTGACCCCAAAGATTCCACCCAGGAACTGATAAAGCTTATAAACACCTTCAGCAACATAGCAGGATACAAGATCAATTCAAAAAAATCAGTAGCCCTCCTATATAAAATGGACAAAGAAGCTGAGAAGGCAATTAGAGATACATCACCCTTTACAATAGCCACAAATGACATAAAATACCTTGGGGTAACACTAACCAAGCAAATGATTAAGTCCCTGAAAAAAGAAATTGAAGAATATGTCAGAAAATGGAAAGATCTCCCATGCTCATGGATAGGCAGGTTAACAGAGTAAAAATGGCAATCTTACCAAAAGCAATCTACAGATTCAATGCAATCCCCATCAAAATACCAACACAATTCTTCACAGACCTGGAAAGAATAATACTCAACTTCATATGGAAAAACAAAAAACCCAGGATAGCCAAAAGAATCCTGTACAATAAAACAACCTCTGGAGGCATCACAATCCCTGACTTCAAGCTCTACTATAGAGCTACAGTAATAAAAATAGCTTGGTATTGGCATAAAAAACGACATGTGCACCAATGGAATCAAATTGAAGACCCTGACATTAACCCACACACCTATGAACATATAATTTTTGACAAAGAAGCCAAAAGGGTACAATGGAAAAAAGAAAGCATCTTCAACAAATGGTGCTGGCACAACTGGATATCAACATGTAGAAGGCTTCAAATAGATCCATATCTGTCACCGTGCACAAAACTTAAGTCCAAGTGGATCAAAGACCTCAACATAAATCCAGCTACTCTGAACCTGCTGGAAGAGAAAGTAGGAAGGAGTCTTGAATGCATTGGCATAGGAGATCACTTCCTAAATATAACACCAGTAGCACAGGCACTGAGAGAAACAATCGATCAATGGGACCTCTTGAAACTGAGAAGCTTTTGTAGAGCAAAGGATACAGTCAACAAGGCAAAGCGGCAGCCTACAGAATGGGAAAAGATCTTCACCAACCCCACATCTGAGAGAGAACTGATATCCAGAATATATATGGAGCTCAAGAAATTAGACATCAAAACAACCAACAGTCCAATTAAGAAATGGGCTATAGAACTAAACAGAGAATTCTCAACAGAGGAAACAAATGGCTGAAAGACATTTAAGGAATTGCTCAACATCCCTAATCATCAGGGAAATGCAAATCAAAACAACTCTGAGATATCACTTTTTGCCTGTCAGAATGGCTAAGATCAAAAATACTGAGGACACTTTATGCTGGAGAGGATGTGGAACTAGGGGAACTCTCCTTCACTGCTGGTGGGAATGCAAGCTTGTACAACCACTTTGGAAATCAATATGGCGCTTTCTTCGAAAATTGGGAATCTATCTCCCCCAAGATCCAGCTATACCACTCTTGGGCATATACCCAAGAAATGCTCACTTGCTCAGCTATGTTTATATCAGCATTGTTTGTAATAGCCAAAAACCTGGAAACAACCTTGATGCCCTTCAACTCAGGAATTGATAAATAAATTGTGGCACATTTCTCATCAGAGAAAAACAATGACATCATGAAGTTTGAAGTCAAATGGATGGATCTAGAAAAAATCATCCTGAGTGAGGTAACCCAGACTCAGAAAGACAAATATGGTATGTACTCACTCATAGGAGGATGCTAGAGGTGGAACAAGGATGACTGGACTGCTACTCACATCACCAGTGAGGCTACCTGGAAAACAGGACCCCAAGAAAGACACGGGGATCACCCAATGATGAAGAAATGGATGAGATCTACATGAACAGCCTGGACATGAGTGGGAGCAATGAACGGCGAGCGTCGAGGGAAAGAGAGCGGGAAATGCCACCTGGATCAAGAACAGAGAGGGAGAACAAGGAATAGGAGACCATGGTAAATGAAAACCACATGAGAAAAGCAAGAAACAAAGAGCTAAAGAGGCCCACAGAAATCCACAAAGATACCCCCACAAAAGACTGCTGTCAATGGCCGAAAGATAGCTGGGACTGACCTACTCTGGTAATGGGATGGCCAAACACCCAAATAGTTGTGCCAGAGATCCCATCCAAGTACTGAGGAATCTGGATGCAGACATCCATGGCTAGGCCCCAGCTGGAGCGCTGGGAGTCTAATTAGCAAGAATGAGGAGGGTTTATATGAGCGAGAATTGTTGAAACCAAGGTTGGATAAAGCACAGGGACAAATAACCAAATGAATGGAAACGCATGAACTATGAACCAAAGGCTGAGGGGCCCCCAACTAGATCAGATCCTCTGAGTAGGTGAGACAGTTGATTGGCTTGATGTGTTTGGGAGGCATCTAGGTAGTGGTACCAGGTCCTGGGCTCACTGCATGACA
This sequence comes from Peromyscus leucopus, assembly GCF_004664715.2. Lineage (NCBI taxonomy): Eukaryota > Metazoa > Chordata > Mammalia > Rodentia > Cricetidae > Peromyscus > Peromyscus leucopus. The sequence goes on from NC_051083.1 coordinate 128,064,805, forward strand.
TAGCTGTTTGAAACCTGGGACTTATACAGGGACGCTTGCCTTAATCGGGGAGGAGGGGACTGGACCTGCCTTGACTGAGTCTATCAGGTCGATCTCAGTCCTCGGGGGTGGCCTTGATCTGGAGGTGGTGGGAATGGGGGGTGTGCTGGGGGGAAGGGGAGGGTGGCAGGAAGGGGAGAACAAGGGAATCTGTGGCTGTTATGTAGAACTGAATAGTATTGTAAAATAAAATAAAGAAAAGAAAAAAATTATTTTATCACAAAAGAAGACGAGAGGCAGAATAAAGGCTCTAAAATAAATAAACAACTAAAGAAACAAAACCAAAACCATCAAAGACAAAATGGTATTATCCAATTTTTACATGTAAACAATTACCATAAATGTAAATATATTAACTTTTCCAATGAAAAAACACAATGTGGCTAGAGAGTTAAAAACAAACAAAAAACACCAGCTAGATGAAGTCTACAAGACATTCACTTCAACTTTGGAACACAGTATGTTTTCATTTCTCCATTGATGACATTAACGTTAAGTATGGACAGGCATTTGTATGCATTTCTTTGAGAATTCTTTGAGCTGGTCTTTTGCATATGTGTAAGAGTTATTGTTTCTTGTTATCAAAACAGTACCTATGTCTTTATTCTGTTAAGTGTTCCCTTTGATGTGCAAAACTTGAAAGGCTGTCACAATTTCACATGTTGATTTTTGCTATTTTCTATTCTTTGGGACCATTTTCAAGATGACATTATTCTGTAGACCAAGGTCATAGACTATTCCTCTTGTTCTTTTTAGCTAGCAATAATGATGCTTCATATAGACTTCACTAATAATGATACTGCTTCTGTCCAAAATTTCCTTTTCTGTTTCTAGTAGTTTTACAGTTTCTGATTTTACATTCAAGGCTCTGATATATTCTGAGTTGATTCTTGTACATGAAATGAATAAGATACAGGTCAGCTATCATTTATCTGCATGTGGACATCCAGATTTACCCAACATCCTTTAATAGATTGTTCCTTAGCTATTTAGCATATTGGTATCTTTTTCAAAAATACACTAATCATAAATTCTTGAATTTATTTGTGAAGTTCTTATTTCAGTGCTCTATGTGTGTGTTTCTATGTCAGTGCCATTCAGTTTTGATTATTATAACATTATAATATAATTTTGAACACCACAGTGTGAAGCCTTCAACTTTGATTGACATTGTGGTGTTTATTAGGTCCTTTACAGTTCCATGTAAATTTTGACTTTGTCTGCCTATCGAGTTCCTGTGAAAAATAACATGGGGATTTTGACAAGTATTGTATTTTAAGTTTATTACTAAGTATGTATCCTTTTTAGATTATTGTGAATAGAATTATCTTTTAATTTCTGATTTTTATTTTTATTGTTAACAAAAAATGCTGCAGATTCTTGTATAATGATTTTGTAGCATGAAAATTTATTGAAATTATTATTTCTGTTTTAGGTGGAGTCTCAGGTTTTTCAAATATAAGATTACACAGTTTGGAACCAAAGACTCAGTTCTTATTTGAATATCATTTAGGCCAAAAATATAATTTTATAATTTTTAAATGGTCACTATTATGAATCCACTAGGAAATGCAAATTAAAACCACAATGTTATATCTAACACCCATTAAAATAGCTAGTACTAAAATATGAAAGGCAAGTGTTGATGAAGACAAAGAGATTTAGGAACCTCCATGTATAGATAGTAAGACTACAAATGAATATAGAAAGTGTGAAAACGTGTGGAAGCTTCCCATAAAAACAAAAGAAAAGAATTACCATATGGCCACCACTTTCACTTCTGGATATGCATCTAAATGGACTGAAATAAGAGTATTAAAAAATACTGCACTTCATTTATCATGGTATCTCTTTCCTTGTTCTTCCACTCTGTCCCTGTTCCAACTTGAACCTCCCATTCCTGTATGTTCTCATCCCCCATCCCTTGCCCTCCATTACCCCCCTCACCCCCAGCTTGCTCATGTAGATCTCATCTATTTCTCCTTCACTTACACACAGCTTTGAGCCAGGGAGGAGGGACTTGGACCTGCCTTAACTGAATATACCAGGCTCTGCTGACTCCCTATGGGTGACCTTGCATTGGAGGTGGTGAGAATGGGTGGTGGGGTTGGAGGAAAGGCTGGGGGGCAAGAGAAGGGAGGAGAGGGGAATCTATGGTTGGTATATAAAATGGATAGAAAATCTCTCAATAATAATAAAAATACTGTGCTAATATTGATTATAATACTATTTACAACAGAGCAGGTAAAGAGTCTTAAGTGTTCATCAATGAATGAGTGGAAAATCAAACAGTATATATATATATATATATATATATATATATATATATATATATATATGTGTGTGTGTGTGTGTGTGTGTGTGTGTGTGCATGAGAGAGAGAGAGAGAGAGAGAGAGAGAGAGAGAGAGAGAGAGAGAGAGAACACAGGATATTACTCAATCTCAACAAATAAGGGGGACTTGAAATGCTGTCATTTGAAATTTTTTCCCTTTTATTGAACGTAGATTCTGTTCTCATCCAATATATCCTAATTATAGTCTCCCAGCCTTATACTCCTCCCAGTTCTTCCCCTACCTCCCTTCCCCCCAGATCTCTCATTAGGAGAGAACAGTATCTAAGAGATAATAACCAAAAATGATAAAATAAAATATACGATAAAAAAAAATCATATCAAAGTTAGACAAGGCAAACCAACAGTAGGAAATGAGCCCCAGAGAAGGCACAAGAGTCAGAAACCCACTTATTCAGACATCGGATGTCCCATAAAAATACTAAACTGAAATCTATTAATATATATGCAGAAGACCTGGTACAGACCCATGAAATGCTGTCATTTTTTATTTCCGTCATTGGAGGATAATATGTTAAATGAAGAAAGCAAAGTGTAGAAGGACAAGTGTTGGAACACAGTCCATGAATGAAGCTGTGAGGAGATTTCTGAGAGCTTATGAGAAAACTCAAAGTAAACCAAGACTTAAAACCTTTGTTCCTCCATAATATGGATTTGTTCTTAGAAAGTGCTTTTGTGCCCCTCACATGAGTAGTAAATAGGGGTGAGTTTTGCTTCAGATTACCCATCATCTTATCCATTTTTTTCAAAATGATGTTTCCAAGCATGAGTTTTCCTTATGACTGTAATATAGCCTAAACTCCTGTGACCTTGTCCTTGTGACTGTATACAACTTGAAGTCAAGTGAACTTTGCTCACATGACCTTGCTTAACCCTTAGAATGCCCTCAGAATATAAATTGTTTGATGCCCTGAATAAAGTTGACTATTGCATGAGACTTTTGTCCACCACATTTTTAGGCCTGCTCTCTCAGGTTCATGCTGCCACCTAGAGCACTAACTAGACAAATCCTGTATGGCATAGCTTCCTAAGTGTATTGCACAAGATAAACTTATATAAAGAAAAGGTAGAATATGGCATAGCCTAGGGTTAGATAAGGAAATAGAGGTCAAATTATAAAGAATTTTAGTTAGAAAGGGAGGGATTAATTGTAGAGATATATTATTCTTTGTGATGACTACAGATATTGGCAGCATATTATATTAATGAATATTTGTATTAGTGTTAATTTTATATGTTCTTAACCACAAAAATTTCTAAGCACGTGAAGTAATGGCATATTATTTAACTTGATTTACTGTTTTATATTGAAGTATACACATACACACACACACACACACACACACACACACACATATATATATATATATATATATAATTTTATTTATCAATTGAAAACAATTCCTTCATATATAATTGGGTATTGTGATGATCACTCATATAAGTAGAGGTGCTTTCTACAGATATCTTCAGTGAGGTCTACTTTAAAATGGTGCTTTAGAGAATGACTCTTGTTACAGCAGACTGGTTTATGATGCCCCATTCATAAGATCCAGTGTGATGATATTAGGAGTTGGGGTCTTTAGAAAAGTTGAACTATCATTAGGCAGATATTTGCTATGAATATGCTGTCCTTAATTTGACAACAATTCTGCCATAACCCAGGAACTGTGCCTATTGTTTATTTGTAGTGCTTTCTTATTGCATTCTTAATGGACTAAGATATCTCTGTAAGAAAGAAGCATTTAAAGTTTATTACTGAAGAATGAGTGAGGATGATCTGATAGTCAAGACAGAATATTGAATAGCATGTGTAAATGCTTTCTGTCAGGGTATTTTCCTCACAGCACTAATAAGGAAATTAGAACAGTGATTTGAAATGTCATCCTATCAGGTTGGAAATCTGATGACTCCACAGTTAAGAGCTTATACAGCCCTTGCAACATACTTGAGCTTGGTTCTCAGCACTTATATAAGGTGGATTGCAACTTCCTATACTTCAAGCTCCAGAGTATCCAATGTCTGTGGCCTCCTTAGGAACCTGTTTCATGTATTCATGCCTATACACATATAAACAATATTATAAAGTAATCAAGTATATTAAAAGTGGCATCCTAGCTATAGTGAATGGCATAGCTAGCTGCCATTACAGAAAAAAAGAAGTATAAAGAAATAGCTATATCTTTGACTTGATTAGCTGTTGTTGTTTACAAGTATAAGAAAGCAAAGGATAAAATACTTAAATATGTTAATGATATCAGTGGACTCTGTTTCTCTAAAGTCCAACTATAATAATTAGAAAAAGGCAGGTTGAAGGACAGATGACAAAGGTGCTTTCTAAGCTTTTAGCATGAGTTTATTGGGTTTTGATGATAAATCAATTGGGAAGTGGCATGAGATATGTGGGCTGTGGAAAATGGCAGAAGGGACAAATGAAGTACATCTTTACATATATAAATGAACTCCTTCTGAAAAATTGTCTTGTGTTTTATATCCAGTGAACTGGGGTCTTTTTTCTTTAAACCATTTTTACAACATTGGTTTTTTGAGTGGACTTTAACCCAGGTACCACAATTGACTAGCTACATTATTATTATTGTATGAACTCAGCCAAGTATATGAAGAATTTAAGTAGAACTATTATTTTAAGAATTACAAAGAATTAATATAGGTAGAATAATCTTTTGTCAGGATTATGATAAGCTCTACATAAATGAATTTCAGAATAGTCAGATAAATTCAGCAAATATACTGTTTACTTTTTTATTTCCCACAGTTCTTTGAGTTAGTTTTCTTTCTTTCTTAACCTGAGTTTTAACAGATAGATACACAGGAATCTAATGTTTCATCAAAAACAATAGATGATATGAAGGTGAGTGGGTTGTACCATCTGTCATCCCAATAATCACCAGAATCTATTTGAATGATCTCACTAGTAGACTTGTATTCCCTTTCTCTGTCATTGTTCCACATATGTATATCTCTCTAAAAGCGGAACAACTGGTGGAAGAAGACAACCTTAACTGATGGGGGAGGGACATAGTTTGGTCAAGGGTAGCTGAGTAGCTGTGCTCAGCTCTCAAGAACTCAAAACAATACAGAGGGTCAAGACATGAGTACTTTGCTATCTTCTTCAGCAGAAGCAATAACACTTGAAAAGTTAGAGGCTAGGTTGAAATTTGTCTCCTGAATTCTTATTGTAAAAGCAGCATTTCTTCTGTTATAGAAGTCTCTCCTTTCCTCACCACTGACAAAAAATATACAATGTAATGGAGAGTTTAATAACTCTAGATTTTTTTATTAACTTTAAACTTGGCATTATGTCATTTGGTTCCATTAGTTGACATGCATAACATTATTTTATTTATTGCCTTTGCCTGTGTTGCTTATAAGATAAGAACTCTTTATTATATCTGAAGAGTCTGAATAAACAAAAAAGACAAATAGAAAATAGGCAAGGAAGCATGGCAGAAAGAAAATGAGTGTAGTAAAAATGCTATGTGTATAGGGAAAAAAGTAAATATGAATCACTAGCACTATGGAAATCATACCCTGATCCTTAAACTAGGGCCAGATTACACATTCTAAGAGAAGGACTTCTTATCACCTGTTTAGATAAGCATATGCAATGCATTTGTGAGACCAGTAAATGGGTATTTTGTCTTGCTTTGGAAAATAACCAATGATGCAGAAAGCAGCAAAACACATCAATTTGACATTAATCATGAACTCCATTACTACATTAGTTAGATTTCTATATCTCTGTGAAAAATTCCTTGACTTACACAACTTAAAAAGATAAATATATTGTGAATGAAGGAATAGAAGGCACAATGGAGCTGATCAAATCACATCATGATAGCTAAGGACAGTGGGGTGAAAAAAATAATATGTCTGCACCAAATAGTATGATTTCTTTTTTCCCCATTCTATACAGGTTTATAACTTATAGATGATGCTATCTTCAATCAGGATGGATCATCATTCCTTCTCTAGTTTTACTTCTGTTGTTCAGATAAAACACAATGACAAACACAACATAGAGGAGAAGGAGATTATTTTACCTCACAATTTCAGGTCCATTACTGTGGAGAAGTTAAGGTGACAAGAATGTCTGCTAGACATATCACATCCACAGTCAAAGGAGAGAAAAATGAACACATCCATAGTTGCTTGCTTGTGCTCAGCTCATTTTTTTGCTCTTGAACCATTTAAGACCTGTTGCCTAAAAAATAGGGCCACTTAGAGTGGTCTGGGTCTTCCTAGTCAATAAAGTTAGTTAAGACAACCTCAAACAGACATGCCCAGAAGCCAAAGCTATCATAGACAATCCCTCAGTGAGACTCTTACAAGACAATTATAGGTTGTGCCAAATTGATGATTAAAGTTTATCATCAATCTGTCTTTGGTAAATTATCTCAGAAACTCCTTCATAGAAACACTGAGACATATGCCTACAAATCTTGGAACTTTTCAATTCACCAGAGTTGAAAAGCAAGATTATCTACAACCATTACCTTTTTTTTTCTTGCCATATCCGAGATTGAAAAGGTCAGTTAAAAGAATCCTAACAAAGGAAATAATCTTGATTGTCTTTCTCTTCTGCTATAACAATAATACTCTATTCTTTCCTTCCTCCAATATATGTTATCAGGACATTGGTTGAAAATTAGTTGGGATTATTTCTTTCACATACATGATGGCTATGACAAGTTCTCATATTACTTTGCTGAAACAAAGTGGTAAACATGGGCATCTTTTTCTTGCCCTGATCTTAGAGAGAATGCTTTCAATATTTTCACATTTACTACTATGCTAACTGTTGTTGGCTTATTAAACATACTTTTTAAATGTTAAGGCCCATTCCTCGCATACTTAGCTTGTTGAGAATTTTCATTATGAAGACATGTTAAAATTAATTACGTCTTGGCCGGGCGGTGGTGGCGCACGCCTTTAATCCCAGCACTCGGGAGGCAGAGCCAGGTGAATCTCTGTGAGTTCGAGGACAGCCTGGGCTACCAAGTGAGCTCCAGGAAAGGCGCAAAGCTACACAGAGAAACCCTGTCTCGAAAAAACAAAACAAAAAAAATATTAATTACGTCTTTGTGGGTTCCAGAAATGGGCCCCCCCACATCAAGCCATCTTACCTTGCCCAGCCTTGCTGCAGGGGGAAGAGATTGGTCTTGCCTCAACTTGGTATGCGATGCTTTGTTCAAGCTCATGGGAGGCCTGTTCCTTTCTGAATGGAGATGGAGGAGGAGTGTACCAGGAGAGGGGTAGATGGGAAGTGGGGGGAGGGAAAACAAGAGGAGAGGAGGGAGGGGAAACTGTGGTCAGTATGTAAAATAGATGAAAAGATGTTATTTAAATACATTTTTTAAAGTTAAAAAACTGAAAGAATGATGTGACTTTTGTTCTTTATTAACATATGACATGTTTATAGAGACATCACTATTGAATTATCTTCACATCCTAATGATGAATTCTAACTGATGATGTTGATTTTTCCAATTAAATGTGCAATCACATTTGTTTTCTTAACATTTTATCAAGAAGTTTTGCTACTATGTTAATCAGACATATTGACCTAGAGTTTTCTTTATTTTGTGATGCTCTTATCTGTCATTGATATGGTGGTAATTCTAGCTTCATAAAATGAATTTGGATGTGCTCCCACTATTTCAATTTTCGGAGAAGATTAGAAGAAAAGTGTGATGCATTTTGAATAAAAGACTGAGAACAAGACACTCCGGTGAAAGACTTCCTATCTAAAAAATACAAGATAAGTCAAGAGTTTGTTAAAATTAGCTTTAAACTAATGTTTAATGCCTTAGTGTATCACTTTTACTAGTAGAAAGAAACTGTTCTACACAAATTTGCAACTCTTTCTCCCCTAGTGCCTTGTTTCTTTATCTTTCATATAGTAGATTTATATGATATAATTTTGCAAGTGAGTTAATTTGAATAAAAGTGCAAAGCTTGAAAGTGTGATATTGATTTCATATCCTCCATCCTTTCTTTCTAGACTTGTCATTTTGATATTTGTCCACTGTAGGTCAAAAATGAAATTAATTTTTGAGAAACTGAGTTTGATTTTGAACTGTTGGCTTAGTAATAACTTTACATGCCTTACGTACCTTTAAAATAAGATAATTCATGTTGAATCATGCCCAGAACACAGTGAGCACTTAATAAAATGATGACTGTCATTATTAACCTTAAGTTCCACTGTGAGATCTCTTTTGACCTCCCATTAGAAATATTCTCCAGGTTACTGTGAATGTTTCTAATACTAATGCTAATGCTACTATTGTTTATGTTAACCTTTTTAATATTATTCATCCATATGTTGTTTTTAACCTCACTAATGATTGTTCTGTTTGTTTTAAAAGTAAGGAAACTGGGACCAATCATTTAAGTATCCATCACACAGTTTTAAATAATAATACTGGAATTCAAACCCAACCCATAAAACCACAAAGTCTAAGCTTTTCGATGGTAGCAATGACTAAATTTTCTTTGGTTTGAAGAAAATTAACTATCATTAACTCATTAGTTACATAAAATCGAATATAAAAATTTAAGATGGAAAAATTGGCTAGTTCCTATTGAACTGGAGTGAGCTCACACTAATTTGCAACAGTAGATTTTATGTCTTCCCAACTCCATATGACATCACTTCCACAACTTGAAATCAGCTATAACAGATGGGATGCTTGTACCACAAAAGGTATCAAATAGTACAAAAATCACATACCAAGGTTCATTTTCTCTTTTTGCCATAAATTACCAGATGTATTAGCAGAGTATGAGAAAAGCAAATATAAGAAGCTAAGGCTGAGCAAATGTAAAAGATCCAATGTAATGATTAAACTGTTAGTCCCTCTTCCCTTTATTTAGATAGAAATAAGCTGGACAGAGGTACACAGTGTGGGGAAAATGTAATAAATAGAGATGGGGGTGAAGAAGGAGAGGGAGAAGGAGATAAAGGAAGGTAAGCAGGAGAAACAGAAAGAAGAGGCACTAGAGGAAAGAAGTACATAATAAAGTATGAGAAAATACAAATAACCACAGATTCTGTATTAGAAGGAATGTTGAAGTCATCCAGCAATTTCTGACAGTAGGTACAGATAAGAATTGCCTAGAATAACTACTTAAATTGGCATTTTCATGGAATCCATACTAAATGAGATATTCCAATGAAAATCTGTGCATTTAATAACTATCTCCAGGTATTGTGATATAGCCAAGACTGCCATTTGGGATATACTTTGTGCCATTCATCTTTTTTCACATGTATGAAACAATTTATGCCTTTATCTAGTACAAGTTTATGTTTAACCACAAATTTTAAGCAATTTATCTCAAGACAATTTTTATGACATATGCTTTGCATATCATGAGTACCAGATATGTTTTCAGAAACTAAAGGCATAGTTTTCTTTAATCCCTTACATTGGCATAATGACTTATAGTTTAAAGAAGGAAAAAAAAATGGTGTAATAAGAGAACTTTTGTTCTCTCAGGCTTTATATGCACTGCCTTCTCTGGAATTCAGGAAAGGATTACCAGAATGTGTGTGTGTGTGTGTGTGTGTGTGTGTGTGTGTGTGTGTGTGTGTGCGTGCGTGCGTGCAGAATGAGAGAGAGGATTGCCTTAAGAATGGCCTCATTTCAGGGCCCTGTGAAGGGCTTAGAGTGCTCAGGGGATGCCTTGCCTTGGCACTCAGTGCAAAGACATAGGATGGCTTACTGAAAGAAACTAGCTGCAATCACTGGCAGGGAGAGCAATAAAAACAGAGACTTTGTTCTCAAAAGCTTGCTGAAAGCATAACATTGGGCTATTGAGACAGCTCAGTCTCTCTCACACACTCCCACTCATCTTTGCCAAGGTGCAGGACGGCCCAGCTCAGCCCAGCACACAGAGAATTTCTCCCCGTGAAAGGGACCAAGTAACTCACATACAGCAATAAAGTTCTTGAAAGAATATACCAAAAGAAAGTTTTTGGTCTTTAATTTGTTTACAACTTAAGTCTGGTTTTTATCAGCACGGAAGTCTTGGAGGCATTCAAGATTTGGTGTGGGATTTTTTTTTCTCTCTCTCAAATGTCAAAAAAAGCTCAAAGGGTGACAGGAGATTCAAGAACATGTTTTTTTCTGTAATTCTTGATTGATTTGAAAAGATATGAATGAAATGTGTATTATATGGGTAATATTGCATACTATAATCCTGAAAGAATGTTCCCCAAATACTCATTACTGCTGTGATAAAGAGTACAAAATTAATTCTGGGTTCCTAGTTATGTTTATATGTTTGAATGGATGTAATGAATGAATAAATGAATGGATGATCTAATGAATGAATGTAAATCAGGCATGTATCTGGTAGTAATAATGCTTAAAGAAGTAACACATGCAAAATCCTCATTTGGGGAAGAAAAAAATTGTTTCCCTAGTTCATCTTCATAACAGTTTACCAAGCTACTATCATGAGGCAGATTCTATGATAACAGCTAGGAGTACCCATCTCAGTGACTCACACCATCAGAATTACTTGGAGGTCTCACTAAAACAAATAATTCTGGCTTCAACTCAGTCTCTGATTCATTAAGGCTGGAGTAGAGCCCAAGAGTATGCATTTGTAACAAGTACCCAGGAGATGGTGATGATTAAAGAAGTGGACTTTTAAAGTAACACTCATTGCTTATAAAATGAAAAGTAAGACACTAATTAGATGCACAGCAGTAACCAGCAAGTGACATGAGGATGCTGTGGGGACAGAGAAGAGGAGCACTTCACTCAGGTCTACAATGTAGATCAAAAATGGCTTTCTAAAAGTGGTAAGTATGTCAACTGACTCTTACATGCTGATTATATTTTCAGCCAGGTGAAACATCACAAACATATTCCTAAATAGGAAAAAAAGTAGGTATTCAGACAGACATGAGAAATACATACCACAGTAGTCTTAGGGACTAGCAAGTTATCTATGGCAGTAGTTGGAGCAGATAGCAAATGTTCCCTGCAATATGTGGCATAAACTTGGCACAGAAAAAGGCACTTGATTAGCATATAAATAAATGAAATTGCATAGAAATACCATACACCTTATGAGAACTCCAGAAGAATATGTCATGTGTTCTTTGGTTCAGTTCTCAGAGTTGTCAAAATCATTTGATAGAAAAGGCAAGATGATTTTAGAATGAAGAAGCAATTCACCAGAGACAATGTGGTAGAGAACAACTAAGAAGGCTGACTGGATTCACAGTAATTTCTTCTGTGCTCTAGAAATGGCACCTAGTAGAGGATCCACAGTTCCCCCCAGGATTAAGGTTAATGTGTTTGCCTTAAGTCATCAGATATTTCTAGGGAAAGGTACATAAAGCAAGCAGGCCAATAGGTGTAATCCCCTAGAATCAGCTGAAATAAAGCGAAAGAGATGGTTTAAATTATCCTCTAAAGCTTGTAGGATATCGAGAACTGGGAGTGTTGACCACCAGGGTTCCCAGAAGAGTCTGAGAGAAAGAAGACACCAGACCAAGAAAAACAGAGATCAGTGAGAAGCAGAATTTTACTCTGCTACTAAATGTCCCTAATGCCCTGTCCTTGATAGTACTCATTTTCTTGATACAATAAATTTCTTAATAGCATTCCTATAATATCTCTTTACTTCTCCCTCCCCACCCCCTTTCTCTCTCTCTCTCTCTCTCTCTCTCCCAAGTTCAATTTCTATCACTTGCAATCTAATCAGTTGTGGCTTCTCTAGTCAGCAATCACTAGGGATCTGAAGCATGAAATGGATACTGAATGGACTTATGTTCCATAGGATGAACCTCTAGTAAAGGCATCTCAGGGCCAGTGAGCTTTGTCTGCCTCAGCATAGTAAACAGGGTTTAGTCAAAATGAAGAGACAGGAGGTCTTCCAAAATGGAGAGAATAGCAAAAGAAAAATCTAGTGTTTATGTCTTTAAGAACGTAGTTTTAAACACAGTTAGGAGGTCTGCCTGGCGGGGTAGAGGATTACTTACATAGAGTGAAACATCAATTCTGTAGAAGAAAAACATGCCAAGTTTCGAGATTTAGGCTTTCTCCTATAAGATCTGAAGGACCAGTGGTGAGGGAAACAAACAAGATGGAAGTGGGAGTTTTTAAGAGCAAGACTCAGGAGATTGGTTTTATTCCTTTTGCTGTTAACATCGTCTATTTCTCTCTCTCTCTCTCTCTCTCTCTCTCTCTCTCTCTCTCTCTCTCTCTCTCTCTCACTCACTCTAATTCTAATTCTCCCTAGCGCTCACCTTCCCCTCTTCTTTCTGACAATAGACTTTCTTGCTTATGTTCACTGGGTGGGGTAGTACACATGAGTAGACCTCATAAGACACACAGCAAAATTATATGGGACGATTTCTTGGGTCTGGGGATGGACCTCGGGGTTTAACATAGGATACAAAGGATTCCCTTGACCCAGAAGCTTCTATAATATCAGTGTGAAGTATAGTCCTTCAAATGCTGTCATGACAGGAGCACTGAGCTGAAAGTCAGATGATCTTTGAACACCACGTTCCTCTTCTTTAAAGTCAGGAAGGTAATTCCCATTGTCCATTTCTCACAGGGTAGCTATGCCCAGAACTGAGATCATAAACACAGACTCTCCTCTGCACTACAAAGAACTGTTGAGGAGGTTGTAAAGATGTTTTAACCCTCTATGTCAGCAACTATGCACCAAAATTTTTCTGATTCGCCACTAGCAGCAAGTTTTTATTGGTTGTGCACTTTTTCCCAAGCAGCCAAATCTCTTTAAAGAGACTGCCTTCCCTACACAGTCTGGGCAGGCCTTTCTTTTCTAAGGCTTTCTCTCCCCTACCCCTTTTATTTCTTTTTTACTTTAGATCAGACAAGCTGCAATTACAAATTACTTTCAAGACATTTTAAATAGACTGGGAAAGTATGCACATGCCCTGGTCCTTGGAGACCATGTTTTCTTATCAGATTGTCTCTTCTTTATTAATGCTGTCCTAGGATCCCTTTCTTTAAGCATCTTCTTGTCTTTTATGGGAGGGAGCCTTGTCTCACAACTGACAATATGCTTCCAGGAACCATTCATCTTCTCTTTCATGCACACCACATTTAGCATTTTCTCATGTTTCAGTCAGGAGAGTGCACCGACTGCAAATCCACTGGGCCCCAGCCTGATGCTGGGAGCAGGACACACCTGTCTGGTACTTCCAGTTCTACCCTGATTTATTCAGAGATGGAAGTAAATGCCCTGAACAGCTTCAGTTCTAGGAAGTCCTTGTCAATGCAGTGATCTATCTATGCCTTTAGGGAAGCAACCAAGAGATGCATTTAAATCTGCTGTCTTTCTTTACATAGATGAAGCAAGAGCAGGCTTCAAGCTGCAGGATGACTACAGTGTCTTTGCTGTAATGGGATGTGCAGAATTCTGTTGCTGCCACATTTTACTTTCTATGTTACACTGTGTCAATGGCAAGGTTTCCAAATTCCTTGCCCTTTTAAAGCATTACAGCATGCAACAGAAGAAAGAATGCAATTGTAAGGTAAAAAGGCCATCTGTTACTTTTATCTTCACTAATTCAAGCCAACACATGTCCAGAAACTTTTCTATTAACAGGCCTGCATTTTAAAAACATGATTGCAAAAAGTGCCCATTTTCCTAATTATTTCAGAATTATATGGACAGTAATTACCATCTTCCATTAGCATCCCTAGTGCTACTTAGAACAAATTTCAAATGCATTCAGCAAGTACTTTACACTAATATGTCTGCTTCATTAACTTCAATCAAAAGACTGCAGTGACTCCTCATAGCAATAAGTTCGCTTTGATATGTTCTCATCAAATATTGATCTGAATAGTCTGTAGGAGTGCTTAGTCAGGCTGTGTGAAATTTATTTACTGAATACATTATCTTTATCCCCAAGATGCCAGTTGCTATCTGAGAAAATCCATTTACTTAATATTCGAACTTTATTAACAGCCCATGCATCACTACTATTTGTGTGATTAATACACATGTTTGAAAATGTTTTCAATGCAAAAACTTGGATAGAAAAGGACAGAATTCAAAGTTATATCAGAAGATAAACCATATACTAGGTGTTCTGTTTTTTTTTTTTTCCTGAGTACAAAATGTATCCAAAGTTGAGTAGCAGCGAGTGCTCCTTATCCTTCAAGCAGGTTTACTTAAATGTGACTTGTGTAACATGAACATACATAGGCTTTGTTTAAATGAAGTTGAGTTTTAATTGTTGGGAAATTATTTTAATAGAGAAAATACTCCTAATATTTAAAATGACACAGATTCAGGAAGGAAGGGGCATCTCTCATTAATGTATGTATTGTGGAGCCTAGTTCACAATTTCACATGTACTCTTCAGTTGCAGCTGAGGTCTGTGAGGTGGTGGAGCATTGAACAGAATACAGAGCAGGAGAAAGAGCCAGGCTGAAGAGTTCTGAAGGAGATATGCAAGGTTGGTAAATACACTCTGACAGTCCTGTGGAACTGACAAGAGACAAAGCACCGGGCATGAAATGGGAATTAGAAGGCCATTTAGCAATCCAAAATGGCAGCTGTTCTGAAAGCTAACAAAGCTAACAGGAAATCAAAATCTAAAAGATGTTTCCCACCTTATTTCATTGTAGATTTGAAAGTGGGGTCTCATTAAATTATAAGAATCCTGTCTCTGATGGAGGAGAAAGAGGATGGGTGAGAAAATAAGTCACTTTTCAGGATGAGGCACAAAACGACATTAAATGTGTTCAGTGATTAGAGTCAATTGACTCCAAGTTATTTGATATAAAATAGTCACAGACTTGAGATCTGAACAATTCAAATGTTTATTATTAACCTGTTATGGGCTGGGATTTTGTTCTAGGTGGTGAGATGCTGATGAGCAGAACCTGATATCTACACTGTGCCTATTATCCTTGATAATCTATTTGACTCAGTTGTCTACAAGTGATCAAGAAGTCTGTAACAGGCTGAAATATTACATTCACATCTCCATGCCCAGTGCCTAAATGAAAACTTTACCCAACTCTGTGGTAATTTGTGCCTGGCTGGACACAGTCTGAAACTGTCGTAACAATTCAAGAATCAGAATAGTGAAATTAATTCATACAGGGTGAGGATTTCCAATAATAAAATTGATCCAGGTTCCTGATTCAAATCAAAAGACAATGTGAGAGAAAAGAATCATGTCTGTGTGTTCTCAACATGTATACAGAGGGTATCTGCTTATGTGACTGCCTCTGAAAATGCAAGTGATACCAATAAGATAAGACACTTTTATGATTAGTTCATGTTTAAAGAGCTTTGGACATACTAGCCCATTTGTATACTGATACATTCACTGTCCAGGGTTGGTAATATAACTTCTGTGACACAGACAGACATGACAGGTCCAAAGAATAAGTGACTTTTCTGAGTTCACATAGCTAGTAACTATCAGAATCAAAACTCATTTAACAGACATTTTGCCAGTCTGATATAAGAGGTACCCCACTTCAGCAGTGTAGAATATATTCAATGATAGGGAGTAAGCTAAAACAAAGAATGAGAGCTGTATCATGGGATAGCAATGAGAATTTTTTGAAACCTGAAAAATAGCTATAATAAAAGAATACTAGTGATTCAGTAGAGAATTGCCAATTGTTTTGTAGAGAAGGAAGTAGAAAACATTGTTTGTTTCTTTGCTGTTACTTAAGAATTACACTAAGACCCCTCTGAAGTTTATAATTATAAAACCAAAGGATCATTATAATGCATTTATTATGGTAGATAATTACTAACCCAATTTGGATCAAGGTGAATTCAGCTTCTTTTCATCAAAGTGTAATTATTCTTTGTTCAAGCAATTTCTGGATCTAGATTCTCTTTGATAGAAGGAGAAATGACAAATTCTTTCTAAAATTGTACATATGATTATTGAGTACCACAGATCCTTAACTGTAAACTGAATTTTTGCTTTCCTGGAGTCACTGAAGGATTGCACTCCATAATTGAACAATGGCTTAATGAATGTAATTTGGTGGCTCCACTTGCTAATGTGACTAGTTCCTACTGTTTATTTCATTTCAAAATTGGACACAATCAGATATGGAAACATAATTACACTATGTAGAAATAAGCCTCAAGATTTCCAGACACTACAGAAGAAAGCTTGTGGGCATGTAATTAAGAGAGATGGGGGTGACCTACTTTTGCTGAGTTTCACTGATCAACCTGTATATCTGCCTGTAGATCAATTCATCTCCTTGTCTATTCTCCTTTTAATAATCCTGACCTCATTTCATATTGTTTGCACTAATGAATTAATTTGCAGTTTGGTTCTGTTGACTTACAAACCCAAATAAATTAGAGATTGGAAAGTGTCAATTAAGCAATCTGTGGCCTTCCTATCACAATGAATGCTTTGTTAGACTTTTTTGCCTTCAGTATTTGAAGTTAATTTAGGGACAGAGGTAATGAGAGAGAAGGGAGCTTGTGACAAGTTCATTGTAAGGAATTTTTCAACTTGGAAATTATCAAATGAAACTAAGAATCTTCCATAAAGAACTGTCATCATTAAAATTAATCATCTGGGAACATTCAAAATTCTCTATGGCTCTCCATTTTACAAAGAATAAAGGTGAGTTTCTTCATCTTTACATTCCAGGTGATAACTTAACTTTCAGGAAAGAAGTTGGTGAAAATAATATGAGAACTATGAGGCTTGATGAAGATATTCAAGTGCTATTATAGGTCTGAGGCCCGAGAGAGACATCTAGACTGGATATCCATCAAGGATATATTAGCATAAAAAGAAATTTTCTAAAAGACCTTGATGATGAAAAAAATCCTACATTTACACTGTCAAGTATGGCAGCTACTGGCTGCATGTAGCTACTGACCACTTAAAATGTGACTAGTGCTACTGAAAAACTAAATCCTTTATTTTAGTTTAATTAATTTAAATTCATGATGGATGTTACACATGAAGAGGAAAACTAAACTTCAACATGGTTAGGAATCATGTCATTATGATCAGATAAGTTGGAACTCAAATAATTTATTAGACAATGGAAAGTTAAATTGAAAAATGAGGATATAAACAGTGCGCAATACTTCTGAGTTCAGCTAGAATGGAGATTTTAAAAGGGAAATGATTTACTCTTTCCATAGTTACAAAATAGATATTAAAAGCAGACCATCCAGAAGTATATCATCCTCACAGGGACATAAAATGTTTCGGCAATTACTATTCATTTTTTTTTTTAAGTCTAAGACTTTTGTCTCTAAAAAAGAAAATTCTATTCTGTTAGTCTGCATATGTTACATTTCAAACAGGTGTTTGGAAACAAGCAACTTAATTCAGGCAGTGCTCTGCTCAGTAAGGGATGCTAATGAGTAGTTCTCAAAGTAACCATTTGTTTGATCAAATTTAACCACTTAGAGTCTTTTCAAGACAATTTATGTGCTATGTGCAGCTAGCTATAAACTTGTCTGGAGGATAGATGTGGAAACTGTATTCAGCAAAAAGCCCAAAGTAATAACACGGATATTTTCTTGACCATCTATTGAAGTGACTAAGGCATGGGCTGCGCAGCTCCGAAAAGAAAGCCCTTTGAGATCAATGCCTACGTCTTTCATACATTGCCTGAACCTTCTTCAAGTTGTCCATCTGCCACTTCTTTCCTTGACTAGTTTGAACTCTTTACAATTCCATGTAAAATCCCCATGGTTCACTAACTTTTAAAGAGCAATATTTCTTCCCCACTTCATTTTGTGACAACATGCACAATGCCGTCAGACAACTGAAATATCTTGTCCTGAGCTTGAGAGATTTCAGTAGAGTAGAAAATACGCCATATAGAACTCTCCTCAAAAGCAATCACATTAGCTCATTGTGCCACAGTCATTCAGGGGAGAATACAAATGCAACCATTTTAATTCACTATCCAATCACTCTTAAATGATATGTCCAGAGAGATCTGTTTAGCAAGCATAGTTCAAAGATCTATTTTCTTATTTCCCAAGTCTATGCACCCCAATAGCTTCTCCCTGCCACTCATGGTAGTCCCTGGTGACTTATTCCAATTGCTGTCTGACCCTGACTAATTCAATCTACTTGCTTACAAATACCAGCCTCAAAAAAACACTGAGGTTTGATAGTTTGAGGCTCCTCTTTTAGAAGTATTACCACACATTCTACAGTGTACAAACTGGTACAAGATGTGTGACTCTTTCTGCAAAGGAGAATCTCTCACATTGAATTGTTTTCCCAAGTTTTTCAAAAGGAGAATACAGTGGCTGAGGAGATTTAAAAATAAAAAGATATATTAAAGGTGTTGGAAAGACAAGACATAATGTCAGCATGAAGCTGTTATTAATTTGGAACATGTATCTAAAGAGCCATGCAAACAGTCTTAATAAAGCCCTCCAAGTGACTATGTAATGAAAATACATCGGAAATGACATGATCACTCTCAATGTGATTTGTACAAATTTTCACCAATTTATTTCAGGGCTAGAAACTTTAATATTTTAATCCAATCTAATGCCTATCTGCTATGATGAATAGTAAATTCAATCTCAATCATGTTTGGAAAGTCTTTTCATTCACTGTACCTATTCAGTACAGTACATGAAATTTTGGGCCTCTAGTATTCAGTCAATAATAGTACTTACTTATATCCAGTCTACCTCACTAAACTTTGAGTGGATCTCTTCCCTCCATGTCAAACGTAAATGTAGAAATGTCACTGTACTACTAATCTGGAGTAACTAATGTCCAACTATATGAGGTCCATCACTTCTTTAGAGACTTGTGTGCAAACAAGGAAAACTATCTTCTACTCAAGGACTTTGCTACCAAATCCAAATTATTTTCAATCCCTAGGGTAATCATCATGCCTGAACACATACTGTTATGCTACTGAATAGTCTAGAAAGCATTCTTTCTCCTTGTCCAATGTAATTTTTACCTGAAAGAGGGTTGGGAGCATAGCTCAGACATTGGTTCTCACTCATATGAAACTAGGAACTTCCTTTTGAAAATATTTTGTTAGAATATATTAATTACACTGACTGATTTGCTTATTTTCGTGTGTGTGTGTGTGAGTGTGTGTGTGTGTGTGTGTGTGTGTGTGTGTTGTTTTTCTTCTAGCTACCCTTCCCTGTCCCCTCCCAGTCCCACTGCTTTTCATCCTCTTTCCAACAATCCCACTTCTATTTTCATGCCTTACTTGTAACCCAGTGAGCAAGTAGAAGGGTTTGTTATAGGAGTATGTCACCTTACCAGTGCCTACACCACTGAGGAAAATGTCTCTCCCTCTCTCATCAACCATTAATTACCTATATATCCTCAGGGAGGAGAGTAGCCCCTTGAACCTACCCCTGTCTGACTGGATGTCCATAGGGTCAACTTTGTATAGGTTTTGTGCACAGAATTTCAACTGCTGTAATTAAAAAATGCAACAGACATATCATAACCCGATGTCAGAGTTCCACACTACTCTCTTTGCTTCCGATGGATCCTAAATTTTTGTGGCTTCTCCTTCTGCAAAACTGTTCCATAGGCCTCGAAGAGGGTATATAGAAGTCCCACTTGTGGCTAAGTATTCAATAGTCCCTTATTCTCAGCACTTTGACCAGTTATAAATCTCTGCAGTTAATGCTAACCTAACTGTGGTGGTATTGTGTTCCCCAAAATATTGTGCACCCTAATAAACTTATCTGGGTCCAGAGAATAGAACAGCCACTAGATACCGAGGCTAGAAATTGGTGGCTCTCACGTCTTTAATCATTGCATTCCAGAGTCAGAAATCCCTCTGGATCTCTGTCAGTTCAAGGCCACACTGGAAACAGCCAAGCATGGTGACACACGCCTTTGATCCCAGCAAGTGGTGGCAGAAAGAAGAAAGGTATTTAAGGTGTGAGGACCAGGAACTAGAGCTGGTTAAACTTTTAGGTTTTTGAGCAGCACAGTTCAGCTGAGAGGCATCCAGTCTGAGGAAACAGGATCAGCTGAGGAGTTGGCAAGGTGAGGTGGCTGTGACTTGTTCTGTTTCTCTGATCTTTGAGCATTCACCCCAATACCCAGCTCCAGGTTTGATTTTATTAATAAGAACTTTTAAGATTCCTGCTATACTTAACCACTGCAAAAAGAATCTCTTTGACTAAAGCTGACAGAAACATTAATCTACAGGCTTAAATACAGAGAAAGCAATTAGACAGGTACATTATACCCATTTAGCTTACAGTACTAAATATGAATTCTTTACTGTAACAGATGACTAAAATCCAATAAAAAAAATTCTTATGCCCAATAGTCTTCCCACTATTCCATTGGTGAGCACATCTTTCCTGGAGAGTAAGTAGTATTATATACAGAGTCCATATATGAGTAAGATGGTTGGTGGAGTTTATCCTGAATGGCCTGTGTAACACCTTCTAATACCATGTCAACTAGCCTGCAGAGGATCTTTGCAGTACAATTTCAGGTTGATTTCTCTGTATCCTGAAATAACAGCAGGTGGTGTCTTCAGCAATGGGATCTTATCATTTAGTTCTAGAACCAACCAACAGTGTAATTTACTGCAGTGTAAATTGTTTTGGAAGCCTCCCTGACAAACACCTTATATGAAATTTTATTCAATACCTTTTCAGTGGACATAAAATAAATATTATTAAAATAATAAAATTTATTTATTTATTTTAATATTTTGCAAATTCGGGTATCTCAAACAGCCTTAGCAAAAAATATTATTACATGTTGAACAGCCCTTAATAAATTTCCAAACACAACTAAGTACAAGATTCCCTGATTTTATATGTAAGATGTTATGGTTATTATCATAAAATAATAGCTTGGATTGCTATATAAAATCAATCTATATATTATGTATACATATCTTTATATTTATGATAATATCTGGATGAGACATTCACATACACACACGTATATATATGTATATATGCTGAAATGAGAATAGCATATATACATTTTATATATATATATACATATACATATACACACATTTTCTATGTAAGTATATATAGAAAAGAGTCCATCAGTTGAGAGGGAGACAGGGGAGAACATGCAAGAAATTGGAGAAAGCAGACATGAGGAGGGGTTGGAGAAAGGGAAGGGGAAATATTATGTAACTGAATTTTGTAATTATTCATTACACATTTAAAGGAGTTTCCTCTCCCTTCTCTCCTCCCAGTCACTCTCCCCACACATACCCTCCCTCTGTTCCCACCCCTTAATCCACTCACTTTCCTTTTTGTTCAGGAAAGGACAAATCTCCCATGAGTATCAACAAAACATGGATTATCAAGTTGTGGTAAGACTAAGCACCTCCCCATGTTTTAAGGCTGGGTAAGGTGACACAGTATGAGGTGTAGGGTCCCAAAAGCCAGTAAAGGAGTCAGAGGCAACACTTGTTATCACTGTTAGGAGTTCCACCATAGGACCAAGCAACACAACTGTAAACACATATGCAGAATGCCTAGGTCAGTCCCATGCAGGCTCCCTGGTTCTTGGTTCAGTCTCTGTGAGACCCTATTAAATTTAGAAATACTATAGAAAATGACATTAGTCTTCTTTGGTCCAAAGTTTACACTCTAGAATATCTAGGCTACTTAATCATTACTCTATGAATGTCTATAGGTCTGCCAAATCTCTATGTCTTGTCTGATATTATTGCTAATTTATCTACGACAAAGAAATTTTCTGTGACCAATACTGACAGAAACATGAATCTATAACTTATCTATCTATCTGCTTGTCTGTCTGTCTATCTAGAGAGAGAGACAGAGACAGAGAGACAGAGACAGAGAGAGACAGAGAGACAGAGAGAGCAAGCAAGCCCATGGGGACCACTATTAAAGATCGACTCTGCTAAGAGCATCCCTGTCATTCCAACATAACATCTGGTTCTAGTAGCAGTCTCTTGTTCACCTAGTGCTCACATCTAGTGTTCTAATTCAGGTAGAGAACTCTCTACAGACAATCTTACTAGAAGAACAGCTGAAGAGTCCTAAACAAGCCCAGAACATGGATTTCTGCTGTCCTCCTTTTAACATTGCACAGACAAACATAGAGGTCAGTGGTACAAACTCTCACAGTACACTGATGAAAGGTCTGGGTGAAGTATGTGAGACAGTCTCCAAATTGATTTCCCCCTACGACTTCTTCCCGAGGAAGCATCCATATTTTCTAAACTAGATTTGCCTTTGGGCACTCAGTTATCCCTTGTGTTGCTACCTCAAAATCAGATGAGTTCCTCTCCAAAAAGGGGTTTCTAAGGAGAACACAAAGCAGTCCACAGGAAAACTAGTGGTCAGCCAGAACTCAGGCAAATCCTGGAGAAACTCTGAGGGACCCCAATCTTTAGGTTCTAAAGCACAAAAGATGGCAAATACACAGCACTTACCCTGGGACCTTGATACAAGAGAGGGTAAGTGGCCTTCTTTACATGAAAATGTTGAGAAGCTAAAGGAAGAAACAATTTTTGGAACTGAGAGATTTCCAAAAACTGAAATAACAACATGGAACAAAGCCATGTCCTTGATA
Organism: Peromyscus leucopus; assembly: GCF_004664715.2. Lineage (NCBI taxonomy): Eukaryota > Metazoa > Chordata > Mammalia > Rodentia > Cricetidae > Peromyscus > Peromyscus leucopus. The sequence goes on from NC_051083.1 coordinate 128,087,774, forward strand.
AGGAATATCAGCATTTTGCTTTGATGGAGAGCTAGATACATTATGGATTCAACCAGAGTCTGGCAATAGTCTGTGTCCTTCAACAACCCCCTCCTTTTCCCAAGGGCACTGAGGCAAATCTTGCTTTCTTTGATTTCTCCTAGGCTACCAACTCTGGAATGTAGATGTTATTGAGCTTTGAGTTTATATTTTTCTTCTATATTAAAAACAGTGATTTCCAATAACTCCTAAAAAAACCCCAAAATCAAAAGATAAACCAACATATTTCTAAGCACTTCTTGAAAGGAGGGGTTTACTATTCAGGTTAGAATCAATATCTTAGGTGTCAGAATGCAAAGCCTTGGCATAGAGAGCAATAGTACTTATTGATGTTATTTTGAATGTCTGGCAAGAATAAGAAAAAAATCATTTCTCAATAGCCTATAGAAGATATCTTTTCACAAATAATAGAAAAACGAAAATCACACTTGAATATTTAGACTTGATGTCTAGTATTTCGAGAATGAATTCAGCTTTGTTCTTCATTTCTATTTACCTACCTATTCTTGGACTTACACCACAGATTCCATCATTATTTAATGCTATGCTCCCACTGAAAGAATTGATGCAAAATTTTCAATCTTGAGCATTACCTGTAACTCTTACAATTAACTTAAAGCATCCCTTTCTATGAGCACTAAATTAGCCCCTTATTCTTGTGACATTCAGTCCACTGACCTCTTTTGCTACCTATTGATCATCTGGCAATTTGTTCACTACTCTTATTCACCTTAGATTCTACATTTTTACAATGTCAATAGCTGTACTGTCATTATCCTAATCTCTCTTACCCAACATGGCTAAATTGAACAAATGCTAAACTGAAGTGCACACATTTTCCCTCTCTACACATGAAGAATTCTGGAACTACAGAGGAAAATTCTAAAATAGGGTAAATTTATATTACTATGAATTTGTGGTCACAAACTTAAATCAGTCCTTAACACAGTCAAGGCTTCCTACTATATTCTTCTTTTCAGTTGACTCTTTCTGTTCTTTCAAAGGCTGTTTCAATTAAGAACCTCTTCTTCCAGAGATTTGACCACACCTCCCATTTTTTTCATGTAAAACAATCTTGTCTTATTTCAAAAAGAAAACAGAGGGTTTTAATGGACAATTGTAGATGTAACAGTCTTATTAAATAAGAAACACAGAGACAAATGCAGAATTAAAAGCCCAAGAGGTCAGAGTAGTAGCTAAGAGCTGAGACTAAAACCCTTTCTTACCCTCACTGCTGCCATCCTTCCCCTCTGAAGGAGACCTACTTCCTGTGTATCAGTCTTTTTATTGACTTTCTGTTCTGCCTTCTCATTGGTTGTAAACCCAACCACATGACCTCCTTGTCACTGCCTGTCTATATAGACCTCCAGGTCTTCTATGGTTGGTATTGAGATTAAAGGCATGTGTCTCCATGCTGGTGGTGTTCTTGAACAGAGATCTGCCTGTCATGTGATCGGGATTAAGGGCGTGTGCTACCACTGCCAGACTTCTGCTATGGCTTGCTATAACTCTTACCCCCAGGAAACTTTATTTATTAACATACAAATAAAATCACATTTCAGCACAAATAAAATATCACCATAGACAATCTTTCCATAGTTTCTAGCTCTCAAATGTTACAACCCTCCTTATACCTATACCAGTGCAGAGTCTCAAGTTTTGTTTGTGTTTGTATTTCTGTTTTTGATACAGGATCTTGCTATGGGTCAAGATTAGCCTTGAACTCACAATCCTCCTGCCTCAACCTACCAAGTGCTGGATTTATAGGTGGGCTTTCTCAGATTCTATGAGATTTCCATCTTTTATAATCTATAAAAATGTAATCTAAATTTGCTTCCAGGGTTGGGGATTTAGCTCAGTGGTAGAGCGCTTGCCTAGCAAGCACAAGGCCCTGAGTTTGGTCCTCAGCTCTGAAAAAAAAAAAAGACAAAATAACAAAAATTTACTTCCTCTCATTTTCCTGCATTTTCATTGGCATTCACTCCTTAATCACTCCAATCCATCCCATATTCTTACTATTCCATTTAAGTCACTCTCATCCACATCACTTGAACTTAAACACTATCTTCGTTTTATGTTGCTTACTTTGGATGAGTTAGTTTATCTCTAAGCTTTACATCTTCCAATACTGTTGGTTGCTTGTTTTTCTTTGGGGGGGCCTGCCACCCAGCTCCCAAATAAATCACACACAGTGGCTTATCCTTAATTATAAATGTTCAGCCTTAGCTTGACTTTTTTCTAACCAGCGTTTCTTAACTAATTATTCCATCTATCTTTGGCTTCGGGGCTTTTATCTTTCTCTATTCCTGTATACCTTTCTTTGTTTCTTACTCTGTGGCTTGGTGTTTAGCTGGATGGTTGGCCCGTGATGTCCTCCTTCTTTTTTCAATCCTTCTATTTTTTTCTCCCAGATTTCTCCTTCTGTTAATATTCTTTCTGCCTGCCAGCCCCACATATACTTTCTCCTGCCTTGCTGTTGGCCATTAAATTCTTTATTAGACCATCAGGTGTTTTAGACGGGCATAGTAACACAGCTTCACAGAGTTAAACAAATGCAGCATAAACAAAAGTAACACACCTTAAAATAATATTCTCCAGTATTCCAACAACAAAATTAAGATATTAATGTATATCTTACAGTGTCATTTTAGAGCTTTACAGGCTTACCAATGAAATTATTTAACACTAAACTTCATGAATGCTGTCTATTGTTAGCAGCAACAGTAGTAGCACCAGTAATGTTAAATAAATTTGATATGAAATTCTTAGTCCTCAGCACTTCTGAGGCTGTTAACCACACAAAATTTTACATACTAGATTCACTCATTTTTCAGACTGAAGAATGGCTTTTTGCTATTGGATAATTTCCTTCTTAGCCTTAGAGGTGCCTGTTTGCTCTTCCAGGTGTGTTTTATTTGTGTGTGAGTTTGGGAGGGGGTGATTAGAGTACTATAAGCAGTCTAGCTATTGCTTTAATCCATTTTGGAGATTATATTACTGAATTTGTATGAAACCTGGATGTTGAGCTGTGCCAGAATACCAGGTTACTTTGCTTACTACTGTATACTATGCATTTACAATTCACTCTGGTAAACTCAGACTTTGGAGTTTTAAACATTTTGCACAAAAGACTTGTGAGCTTTACATGACACATCACAATTTCCTTGCTGGTAGAAACCATGAAACATGTACTGGCTAGTTTTATGTCATCTTGCTACAGTCTAGGGTCATTTGTATATGAATAAACCTCAATTGAGAAAATTCTCCTAACAGATTTGAATGTGGGGAAGTCTGTGGCACATTTTCCTGATTGGAGATTAATGAGGGAGGGCTGAGCTCATTGTGAACAGAGCCACCACTGGGTCAGTGATCCTGGGCACTATAGTAAAGCAGGCTGAGCAAGCCAGGAGGAGCAAGCTAGAAATTAGTACTCTGCTATTGACTGTCTAAATTCCTGACTTCAAGTTCCTGCTTTGAGGACTTACCCTGATTTCTTTCATCATCATACTGTGATGTATGATGACTAAAGCTTTCCATCCCAAGTTGTTATTGTTGTAATGGTGTTTTTCACAGCAATAAAAGCTACGAAATATAAGGATTGATACTACAAGTGGGGTCATTGCTGTGATATACATGAATATGTTATTTTGGGGGGATTACAACAACATTTGGATTTGGAGCTAGAAAAGGTGGTTCAGCATTCAATGGACTGTTCTGTGGGAACTTAGAAGATAATTATGAGAGTAATGCAAATGATGGAGGCCTGGCTTTTGAAGTTTCAGAAGGAAGTTAGAAAATTCCTTAAAGAATCACTATTGAGGCCATTCAATATTTGAAATTAAGTACCAGTGAAACAAAATGTTTGCTTTACTGGGATAATTGATATTGGTTAGCTGGATCTTACAAATTAGCACTGATTAAAAAGTGACCAGCATTATTGAAGTGAAACTTCTGGGAAGTGTTTTCTTGGATTGCACATAGATACTGTAGTCCAGAGATGCCCAAGGTTTTAGTTCATGCTGGCAGGCAAACTTGGTAATGTTTATAAGTCTCTCAGGTGTTATTCATTTTTATGGCATGAAGAGTCATGGAGAGCAGCTGAGGCTTGGAACTGTGAGAGGCCATGAGAGGTCATTGGTGAAGATGAAGCCTCGGTAGCAGTGAGAACCTCACAACTGAAGGGGTCATAGAGAGAGCTTAGATTTGGCATCATGTATCATGGTTCCGGTCCTTAAAGAGAACCAGGAGAGGCTATTGGTGAAGGTCCATACCAGTTGCAATGTAGCTCCTGGAATTTTGGAGAAGCCATTTCCATGGAATGACCACTGAGGGTGTCCAAAGTTGTGGAGTAGAGCCAGCCTGAGCCTGAGATACATTGTATGCTCTATAGAGGGCAGAAATAGTGAAGTTACCTGGGCCTTTTGGAGGAGCCTAGAAGATCATGAGTCTCAAAAGTCTGATACCGAGCTTTAAACCATTGTATTATTCATTTTGCTTTGTTATGATCTGATTGTGACTGTGTCCTAGTTCTTCCCTCTTGGAGTATAAAAGTATTAAATTTATTTTTATTTTGTAGGAGCCTACATTTGAGAGACTTTGGAATTTTAGAGGGACTGTGGATAATTTAAAGAGACTGAACTTTTAAAGGGTTCAGAATTTTAAAAGTTGTGGGTCTTTTAAAGTTTGAACATTTTTATATTGTGATGTTAATATTAATATGAGATTTTGAAGACAACCAAAAAGGAAAGATTATTGCTTAACAGTGGTGTGTTTGTATGTTAATTTGACAAGGGTTTGACAGTGCTAGCTAGTTTGTCAAGTTGACACAAGATAGAGTCACTTGGTAAGAAGAAATCTTAATTGAGAAAATGCTCCTACCAGATCAATCTGTGGAAATACCTGCATTGCATTTTCTTGGTTGACATGGAAGGGTTCATAGGCTGTGCTATCAAGGGGTCAGTGAAGCTAGGCTCTATAAGAAAGCAGGCTTTGGAAGCTATGGAGAGCAAGCCATGGGGGGCAGGCAGGGAAGCAGCATTCCTCCCTGATTTATACTTCAATCCCTGCCTTTAGGTTCCTGCCTTGCCTTTCTTTAATGATGGACTGTGATGTGGAAGTGTAAGTAAAATAAAATTCTTTCATCCCCAAGTTGTTTATTTTTTGTCATTTTTTTTTTAATCACAGCAATAGAAAGCTAAGACAACACATTCATTTTTATGTCCCATGCCATGGTACCGAATGCTCAACCAATACCAGGCCTCAGTAAATGTGCATTAGATAGAACTAAAATAGGAGAGAATAGGCTCAACACTTGACTTGATAATCATTAAAGTCCAACAGCTTGTGTACAATTTAAACCAACCATTAGAAACTCTTCTCTTGTTGACTAGGCATCTGAATTGATAAAATACTGCCTTCTTTTTCTTGATAGGTAAGACTGAATGTATTTCTCATCCATGCTATTTATAGACAATCTATTCCCTGAAATAATTAGTATGCTCAACAGTATTGTTTAAATGTTGCCATCCTTCCCTGAAAATTTGCATTTAAGTACATCAGCAAAAGTCTTTAAATGTTATGACCAATTAAATGGACATAAGTTTAGAAAGCCCAAGATAGATCAAGTGCAGGAAGTAGAGTAAAGGAACATATTTTTTTCTTCTGAGTCAGAATGAGGTACTACTGAAATAAGCATATTCTGTGATCTTCGTATACAACCTATAATTTGTCTCTGACAATATATATGCTGAATTTTTAAACTAAAACTAATACATTTTGTATCTTCATTTTAGGCTTACTCTTAATTTTTCAGATATTTCAATGTACATTTGTGTATGTACTTGTCCTTCTCTGTGTATTAATATGGATGTCTCTCAAAATAGATTTATTTTCAAAAGAAACATTGTATGAAAATCTTATAAGATATGCTTAGTTTTTGTTTTAAAAGCAGATCTTTTACTAAAAAAGCAATTGTGAATTGTGTACATGGAGTTCTATGAGCTCACTATTCCTCTTGATCTTCCTTATAGTGATCTTTATATCAAGTTCAAAGAAATCTAAGACTATGTAGACATAGTTTGAAAGCCACGGACAAAGGAATGGGTTGTGAAAACTCAGAATTAGAATCCTTCTCACTGAATCTTGCAGTGAACACACCAAGAAAGTCAAACTACAATGATGTGAGATGTTTCATCTCTATGGTAGCCTCTTATATCCTGTGCTGTGCCCAAACTACAAAGACAAGGAAAGCTCAGGTGTTATTCCTTTACACTATGTGTATATATATATGGTGATATTTTAATTGTACTGAAATGTGATTTTATTTGTATGTTAATAAATAAAGTTGCCTGGGGGTCAGAACTAATAGCAAGCCATAGTAGAAACTGGGTGATGTTGGTGTATGCTTTTAATCCCAGCTCTTGTGAGGCAGAGCTAGGCAGATCTCTGTGTGTTCAAGGATACAGCCAGCATGGACACACAGGTCTTTAATCTCAATACCAACCATAGAAGACCTGGAGGTCTGTACAGACAGGCAGTGACTAGGAGGTCATGTGGTTGGGTTTACAACCAAAGAGAAGGCAGAATAGAAAGTCAATAAAAAGCACGCACAGGAAGTAGGTCTCTTGCAGAGAGGTAAGACAGCAGTGGCAGTGAAGGGTAAGGTTTTTAATCTCAGCTCTTAGCTATTGCTCTGACCTCTTGGCTTTCATCTGAATCGGCTCTGTGTTTCTTATTTAAAAAGACGGTTACATTGACAGTTGGCACCCACATGGCAAGAATTCATTAAAAAAACTTGGCTTGGCTTGGCAGATCCGGTTTCCCACCTGGGCGGCCCAGCTCTCTAGCCGGGGCCCCCCAGCTCGGCTTAGGTCTCAGGCCTGACTGACTAACCATGGCTGCACGCAGTTACCCACAACTGGAGCTACTTGCTTAAAGCTGGTGCTACAAACATCTCAGGCCTACTGGAACTACCAGTCGAATGCACTCAACTGCAACTGTTTTTGGCTGAAAAGCCAACACACATGGTCGGAGTTTAAGGAAGCCTGAGCCTAGGCTTGACTCGACTCAAACAGAAACACATGGCTGGATTTAAGCTTTTAGCCAGAACTTGTGTCTATTCTCTCTCTCTCTCTCTCTCTCTCTCTCTCTCTCTCTCTCTCTCTCTCTCTCTCTCTCTCTCCTCTCTCTGGATTCACACCCCAGACAATAGGACGCTGTTTTGAAATTCCCTTGGATTTCTACTGTTCTATGCAGACTTGGTAAGTAAATTAAGATATCAGATATTATAAAGGAAACTATTTTTTTTTTGCTTTTTTTAATTTTATTTTACAATACTACTCAGTTCTACATAACAACCACAGATTCCCTTGTTCTCCCCCTTCCTTCCCCCCTTCCTTCCCCCCAGCACACACCCCATTCCAAGCACCTCCAGATCAAGGCCACCCCAGGGGACTGAGATCGACCTGATAGACTCAGTCCAGGCAGGTCCAGTCCCCTCCTCCCAGACTGAGCCAAGCTTCCCTGTATAAGTCCCAGGTTTCAAACAGCTATCTCATGCAGCAAGCCCAGGACCGGGTACCACTGCCTAGATGCCTCCCAAGCAGATCAAGCCAATCAAATGTCTCCCATTCAGAGGGCCTGATCCAGTTGGGGGCCCCTCAGCCTTTGGTTCATAGTTCGTGTGTTTTCATTCATTTGGCTATTTGTCCCTGTGCTTTATCCAACCTTGGTTTCAACAATTCTCGCTCATATAAACCCTCCTCTTTCTCGCTAATTAGACTCCCAGGGCACTCCCCGGGGCCTAGCTGTGGATGTCTGCATCCAGATTCCTCAGTCCTTGGATGGGGTTCATGGCACAACTATTAGGGTGTTTGGTCATCCCATCACCAGAGTAGGTCAGTCCCGGCTGTCTCTCGGCCATTGCCAGCAGTCTTTTGTGGGGGTATATTTGTGGATTTCTGTGGGCCTCTTTAGCACTTTGTTTCTTCCTTTTCTCGTGTGGTCTTCATTTACCATGGTCTCCTATTCCTTGTTCTCCCTCTCTGGTCTTGATCCAGCTGGGATCTCCCACTCTCTTTCCCTCGACCCTCGCCTTTCATTGCTCCCACTCATGTCCAGGCTGTTCATGTAGATCTCATCCATTTCTCCGTGTCTTTCTAGGGGTCCTGTTTTACAGGCAGTCTCACTGGTGATGTGAGTAGCAGTCCAATCATCCTTGTTCCACATCTAGTATCATCCTATAAGTGAGTACATACCATATTTGTCTTTCTGAGTCTGGGTTACCTAACTCAGGATGATTTTTTCTAGATCCATCCATTTGACTTCAAACCTTATGATGTCATTGTTTTTCTCTGCTGAGTAGTATTCCATTGTGTATATGTGCCACAATTTATTTATCAGTTCCTGAGTTGAAGGGCATCAAGGTTGTTTCCAGGTTTTGGCTATTACAAACAATGCTGATATAAACATAGCTGAGCAAGTGCTCTTGTGGTATGATTGAGCATTTCTTGGGTATATGCCCAAGAGTGGTATAGCTGGATCTTGGGGGAGATTGATTCCCAATTTTTTAAGAAAGCGCCATATTCATAAAAACTGACATGTGGACCAATGGAATCGAATTGAAGACCCTGACATTAATCCACACACCTATGGACATATAATTTTTGACAAAGAAGCCAAAAGTGTACAATGGAAAAAAGAAAGCATCTTCAACAAATGGTGCTGGCATAACTGGATATCAACGTGTAGAAGGCTGCACATAGATCCATATCTGTCACCATGAACAAAACTTAAGTCCAAGTGGATCAAAGACCTCAACATAAATCCAGCTACTCTGAACCTGCTAGAAGAGAAAATAGGAAGTAGTCTTGAACGCATTGGCATAGGAGATCACTTCCTAAATATAACACAAGAAGCTCAGACACTGAGAGAAACAATCAATCAATGGGACCTCTTGAAACTGAGAAACTTTTGTAGAGCAAAGGATACGGTCAACAAGGCAAAGCGACAGCCTACAGAATGGGAAAAGATCTTCACCAACCCCACATCTGACAGAGGACTGATATCCAGAATATATAAGGAACTCAAGAAATTAGACATCAAAACGACCAACAGTCCAATTGAGAAATGGGCTTTAGAACTAAACAGAGAATTCTCAACAGAGGAAACCCAAATGGCAGAAAGACATTTAAGGAATTGCTCAACATCCCTAATCATCAGGGAAATGCAAATCAAAACAACTCTGAGATACCACCTTATGCCTGTCAGAATGGCTAAGATCAAAAACACTGAAGACACTTTATGCTGGAGAGGATGTGGAACTAGGGGAACTCTCCTCCACTGCTGGTGGGAATGCAAGCTTGTACAACCACTTTGGACCGGAAGTCAGTGGTAGGATGCACACTCTTATCCTGAAGAAAATTCCAGGGCAGGATGTGTGCTCTTGTCCAGAAGGGAAGTCCAGGGCAGGATGGGAGCCCTCTCTCTTGTCCAGAAGGGAAGTTGGGGACAGCATGGGAGCTGGGGGCTGGTCTCTAAGTCTCAGGAAGTGGCTGGGGTCTCGGGCAGATGGGCGTGGGGGCAGAGCTTGGAGATTGCAGGGGCTGCCGGGGGATTGGACAAGGGGATCCTTCCGGTGGGCTAGAAGGGGACCTGCCTGGTCACCAGAACCTGGGGCCAATTTGGGCAGGTGTTCCCAGTAGTGGCTGGAACCCAGGGATGGGGTCCGGGATGGGCCTGGGTACTCATCTCTAGTCCTGAAGGGAAGTTGCTATAAAGGAAACTATTTTAAAAAGAAATTTTTTTCCACATAAAATAAATGGGTTTTATGTGTACATTGGAACAAAATTGGGCTTTGTTTGAAATTTTAGGCAGTCTGACAATGAAACAATGATATGAGAAGATTAATATTGATGGAATTATGAACATTATTTCATTTCTTATCCTCATTTTACTATTTAAAAAGATAGTCAATTTAAGTGCCAAGATAAAAGTTTTAGAAAGACCTGTTAAACATCTTAAAATGAATTATATAGAAATTCAAATTCAGACAGAAGAAATTAACAATGAAGTTGTTTCAAGATTGGATCATAATGTTACAGAAAGAAAGACTGTTTTCATACAATCACCCTTAATTTATCCAGTAACTGTACAGCAGTTACCTGATCACTTGAATACACAAAATATTTGGGCTCCAATTGAAATGTTAGATTTATGAAGGTTTAGGGAGGCAATCGTATCTGATGGCATGAATTCCCCATATGTTAAGCAAATGTTAAACACCTGGTCAACTTATGATAGGATTATACCACAGGACTGGTCAGATCTGGCACATGCTGTTCTGGATCCCGGTCAGCAGCTCCAGTGGCAAATGTGGTTCAAGGAGGAGGCTAAAAACAGAAAAAAATGGAGGGATAATGGAATACAAGTCTTCCAGGGTCAGCTTGTTGGAGAAGGCCAATATGCTGCAGTGCAAACAAAATGCTTATATGATATCCAAACCTTAATTCTATGTCAAATGGCAGGCTTGAATGCATGGGACACAGTTGAGGAACCAGGAAAGAAAACTGAGTCATTTACAAAGGTTACATAGGGCCCAAAAGAAGCTTTCACAGATTTCTTACAAAGACTGCCTTCAGCAGTAAAGAGAATGATCTTGAATTCAGAAGGTAGTCAGATAATAATTAAATCTTTGCCCATTGAGAATGCGAATGCAGCATGCAAGAGAATAATCAAGCCATTAAAGGCAAGATCTGCACCCTTGGAAGATTGGATTAGAGACACGGTTAATGTTGAGGCTCATGATCAAGATGATATGTGGGTAGGAGAAGCAATTTCAAAAGGTTTGAGGAATGTTAAATGTTTTGGATGTTGAAAGCAAGGACATTTGAAAAGGGAATGTAAACAGGGCATTCTTAGAAACAATATTTCTTCAAGGAACAATGGCGACATAATGTCCCTTCCTTCTGGAGTATGCAGAAGGTGTGGTAAGGTAAAACACTGGACCAACGAGGGTAGTTCACCAAGGGACAGGCAAGGTAATCTTTGCCTCGGTCTTCAGGAAATTCAAAAAAGGGGCCTCAGGCAGGCACCCACAGCGAATCAAGTTCAAAGCTTTCCTGCAGTCATAGAGTAAACCCCTACTCAGAGCAATTAAATAACCAAATGCCTATTGGAATAATTCATGCTGGTTGGTATGATGAAACAGAGAGAATAGAAAATTCAGGAGAAAACATGAAGAAAAAATTTTGGCAAAATTCTATAAATGAACAAAGATCAAAATTAACAATAAGAATAAATAGTGTTTTGTTGTCTGGTCTGGTAGACACAGGTGCTGAAGTTACCATAATTGCACCAGAATTTTGGCATCCAACTTGGCCTCTTCAGGAGGTAAACATTCAACTGTTAGGAATTGGGACATTATCTCAAGTGAAACAGAGTGCAAGATGGCTTGAATGTATAGGTCCAGAAGGACAGAAAACAAAATTAAAATCATATCTGGCTAACATAGCTATGAACCTATGGGGTCAAGACCTGTTGCAACATTGGAATACTAAGATTTAAATCCCTTCAATCTCAGAAACAAATCATAAACTAGCACATGTTTTTGAGAGAAAAATTAGAAGATATTATTCTAATCAGTGGTCACAAGCCATCCATATCATACAAGAACAAGGCACAACTGATGTTCTCCCAAAGACACCAACAGCTCAACATTTAAAATGGTTAACAGACAAGCATGTATGGGTCCAGTAATGGCCTTTAACAACAGAGAAACTCCAGGCTTCAGAAGAGCTGGTAGAAGAACAGTTAAATGCACAGCATATTGAAGAATCAACCAACCCTTGGAATTCTCCTGTATTTGTTACTAAAAAGAAATCTGGTAAATGGAGAACAGTAACAGACCTTAGAGCAAGTAACAAAGTAATTAAGCCAATGGGCTCTTTACACTCTGGAATTTCTTTGCCTATCTTTTACCTAAAGGATGGCCTCTTACAGTTATTGATTTAAAAGACTGTTTCTTTTCAATACCCTATAAGAAAAAGACAGAGAAAGATTTGCCTTCACGGTGCCTACTGACAATAATTCTCAACAAGTTAAAACATTTCAATGGAGAGTCCTTCCACAGGGAATGTTGAATAGCCCAACTCTGTGCCAATATTTTGTACAACATCCAGTGGAAGTGATATATAAAAAATTTCCTAAATTTATAATTTATCATTATATGTATGATATTTTTCTAACTGTCTCAAATGCAGATACTTTATTAAGAATGTTTGAAGAATTAAAGAAAATTTTGCCTTGCTGGGGATTACAAATTGCTCCTGAAAAGATACAAAGAGAAGGTTCTATTAATTATTTAGGATATAAAATAGAAATACAAAAACTTAGACACCAAAAGGTGAAAATTAGACAGATCGACTACACATTCTTATTGACTTTCAAAGATTATATGGAGACATTTCTCATCTACAAACTATTGTTGGGGTAAAAAATGATGAACTGAATAATTTGTTCAAAAACTTAGAAGGTGTCAAGGACTTAAATAGTCCAAGAGAATTATCACCTGAAGCTGGGACAGAATTGGCTTTGGTAGAAAATAAAGTACATGAAAGGCACGTGAATTGTACTGATCCAATGCTGGATTGCATTTTGGTTATTTTACCCTCTAGGCATTTTCCTACAGGAATATTAATGCAGAAGGAAGATATTATATTGGAATGGACATTTTTACCAAATAAACTGAATAAAAAATTAAAAACTTATGTGAAAAAAAATATCTGACTTGATTTGGAAAGGAAAATCAAGACTTTGTTAATTAGCAGGAATAGACCCAGCAGAATTTGTCATACCTTTAACTAAAGAGGACATTTAAAAATTATTGACAGAAAGTGAACCTTGGCAAAGAGCTTGCAGAAATTTTTTGGGAGACAGTAACAGCAAATATCCCAAAAGCGATGGAAATGATCTTATAAGGAGAGCTGATTGGATGTTGCCTCAAATTGTACAGGTGCTGTGGATATCACTCTATATAAATAAAACATTGATGGCCAGTGACCAGGCAGGAAGTATAGGTGGGAGAAAGAGAGAGGAGAATTGAGGAAACAGGAAGAAGGAAGGAGAGAGACTGCAGCTACCGCCAGGAGAAGCAGCATGTGAAGACGCCGGTAAGCCACCAGTCACATGGCAAGGTATAGATTTATAGAAATGGGTTAATTTAAGATAAAAGAGCAGTTAGCAAGAAGCCTACCACGGCCATACAGTTTATAAGTGATATAAGTGTCTGAATGATTATTTTATAAGTGGATTGTGGGACTGCGGGCCTTGGGGAACCTGGAGAGAAGCCCTCCAACAACAAATGGCGCCCAATGGCTCGAGTTTCCACCTTAAACCTGAGAATATTTAATAACCAATTCTAAACAGAGCCAAAACCAAGTTCCTGCTTCATGTCTCATACGGGCAGCTAGATGCTGCAAAACGCAGGTTTGAACACTGGCAGGTTCCTGGGGTGTGCGTTTGACCGGCAATATGGCAGGAATGAGGCGTCTGCCAGCGGCACATTACTCTGTGTGGTAGATTTAGTCTTTACTATTATTATTTAAAAAAAAAAGAGGTTTCTGGGCTACACCCTGCTTTAATAAGAATCATAGACCCACTATTTCTGAGAATTGATGGCTCCCAGAGCTGGCGGAAAAGGTACCACTGCCATGTTGGGAAGCTGAAGTGGGCGAAGCCAGCAGCCACAGCGCAGTTTCAGGTTTAAAAGGCTACAGTTTAAATCAATAAGTTCGCAATAAGACTGATTCAGATGAAATAGTTTATAATGCATGTAAAAATGTACATAGGCTTAAAAAATATATACCGTTATATAAACAAATAGTATCTAAAAATAAATTGTTTAAAAAAAAACAGTAAAGGTAATAAGCCACATAAAGATGGCTATCACACATAAAATCTGGATTATGTTGTCTTTGATATTCATAACTAAAGAAAAACATTTAATTTTAAAAGCTGTCCACTTATGCCAAAATGTAAATTTTAAAGGTACCTTGACTTCAAAATTTGGATATAAGGATATGTTACTTTGGAAAAGAGGTTCTGCTTTTGTTTCCACAGAAAGCCAGAGGCTGTGGATTTGTTCCAGATTAAGATACATCAGGTTTCACCAGCCAAGACACCCTGAAAGTTCTCCGATGACACCATGGCCCAGATGATCCAACATCCAGAGCGGTTTCAAGGCAACTGGTTCACACAATACAGCCTCATGGACTACCCCATAGGCCTAAAATTTTCTTTGCGTCCCCATAAGATACAGCACCCCCCTCCAGCAGGAAGTAGTAAGAGATGCTACACCCAAATTCCCAAATATACCAAGCTGGCTTTACAGGTGGAATTGGCTCACTCCCCCTCTAAACCCAGACATATTGATTTAAAAAAAATGTTTAAGAGATTCTTGTGTCCCAAATCAGAAGAGCCCTCTGGTGTGGGACAGAGAAAAACCAATATTTTTATTTAAAACAGGTTGATTATAAATGTGATCTCTTTCTAAAAAAGAAAAGGGGATATGATATATAGGAGGATATGGAGATGATAAGATAAAAGGGTAGATTAATGAACCTACTTTTAAAGAACAACTTGTTTAAAATATTTTACATTGATATAGATTTTAGTTTATGTTTAAAATGTTTTACATTGGTATAAATTTTAGTTTATTGATACAAACTTGAAGTTAATTTTGTTATTATATATATATTTCTATTCTTGTTTGAGGTATTGTGTTTAACTCATTTAAAATTGTAATGGATAATTAAAAAATAGATTAATAATTAGTCATCTATGATAATCATATCTGTAGCCATGTTAGTTAAGTCTTCTAGGTATACATAGATATATTTCAGATAGATAGGTAATCTTCAAACACTTCATAGACCTAGAGAATATGGCATTTAAATAACTTAGAATTCTGTTGACATGAGACACAATTGCTCCTGGCTGAACCAATTGATCCCGAGAGAATGTTGGGCTTCTAAGACATTTCCATTTGGAAGTTTGTCTTTTTGGCACAAAATGGCCTACTGGGCAAAGAACTGCCCTTGCCTTGAGGGCTGACAGTACAAATGCAATGCTGTCCTTTCTGGACAAGAAGGACACAAGGAAAGCGACCACTGTACTCTGCCAAGACAGGGTAAGATGGTCTTTCAGAAATCCTGCTTCTGAAAATGGTCTGTCAGATACTCTAGGCCTGTAGCCAATTTGAATGCACCAACAATGCTGAGAAACATTAGGTGACTGTCCAGGCTGCCAGCTGTCTTGGTCTACTTTTGCAAGATTCCCGAAAGTTGCTTGCATCTATCTCCCATTTCTCAGGTACCATTATGTTCCTTCTCAGGTCTTTGATGTGGTTGAAAACTAGATAGTTGTAATTTCCTCAGTTATAATAAAAGATAAGTTAGATATAAAACCTTAAACTCACAAATATAAGATAGATAGGACATCTTCTTTAATATTGTAACTATAATTCTTGCTCGGTAATTGTTTTGTTATATGTAATTTTACCATGTTAAAGTTAAAACTTTCCTTTTAAAAAAAAAAAAAAAAAAGGGAAGTGCTGTGGATATCACTCTATATAAATAAAACACTGATGGCCAGTGACCAGGCAGGAAGTATAGGCAGGACAAAGAGAGAGGAGAATTGGGGAAACATGAAGAAGGAAGGAGAGAGACTGCAGCTACCGCCAGGAGAAGCAGCATGTGAAGACGCCGGTAAGCCACCAGCCACATGGCAAGGTATAGATTTATAGAAATGGGTTAATTTAAGATAAAAGAGCAGTTAGCAAGAAGCCTACCACGGCCATACAGTTTATAAGTGATATAAGCATCTGAGTGATTATTTTATAAGTGGATTGTGGGACTGCGGGGCTTGGGGAATGCTGTGGATATCTCTCTATATAAATAAAACACTGATGGCCAGTGACCAAGCAGGAAGTATAGGCGGGACCAGGCAGGAAGTATAGGCGGGACAAAGAGAGAGGAGAATTGGGGAAACAGGAAGAAGGGGGAGAGACACTGCAGCCACCGCCAGGAGAAGAACATGTAAAGACGCCGGTAAGCCACCAGCCATGTGGCAAGGTATAGATTTATAAAAATGGGTTAATTTAAGATAAGAGAACAGTTAACACGAAGCCTGCCACGGCCATACAGTTTATAAGTGATACAAGCGTCTGAGTGATTATTTTATAAGTGGATTGTGGGACTGGGGGCTTGGGGAACCTGGAGAGAAGCCCTCCAGCAACAGGGGAACCTGGAGAGAAGCCCTCCAACAACATACAGGAACAACCCAAATCTGTAGTTTGTACATTTTATACAGATGCCAACAAACAAGGAAAGGCAGGTTACAAATCAGAAAAATTAAGTTGTTCAAAGTCCTTATAATTCAGTTCAAAAATCAGAATTGTATGCTATTCTGTTGGTATTAATGGATTTTTAAGAACCTCTCAACATACTGACTCTCAATATGCTGAAAGAGTATTATTTCATATTGAGAGTGCAAAATTTATCACTGATGCTTCAGAGTTAACTTCACTATTTATTCAATTACAAGATACAATCAGGAAAAGAAGTCATCCTTTATATATAACTCACATCCAATCCCATACTTGTCTGCCAAACCCTCTAGCACAAGGCAATGATGAGATTGATAAATTATTGATAGGAAATGTGCTGGAGGCCTCAGAATTTCATAAAAAAAATCATGTCAATAGTAAAGATTTAAAAAAGGATTTTTCCATAACCTGGCAACAAGCCAAAGAAATAGTAAAGAAATGTCCTACTTGTTCCTTCTACAATCAAACGCCATTACCAGCAGGATGTAACCCAAAGGGTACTCAGAGGAATGAAATCTGGCAGATGGACGTGTTTTACTTTGCAGAATTTGGAAAATTGAAATATGTACACCACACCATCAATACTTATTCAGGATTTCAATGGGCAACTGCTTTGAGTTCTGAAAAAGCTGATTCTGTAATCACTCATTTGCTAGAAGTTATGGCCATCATGCGTATACCTGCACAAATTAAAACTGACAGTGCCCCAGCATATGTCTCTGTTAAAATGAAAGTTTTTTTCCTTATTACAATATAAAGCATATTACAGGTATACCACATAATCCTACAGGTCAAGCTGTTATAGAAAGATCAAACAGAACTCTAAAGGATATGTTAAATAAATTGAAAGGGGTAGCAAAAACCCCCAGAAATAGACTACATAATGCTCTATTAACTTTAAATTTTCTCAATGCCAATGTGAAAGGAACAACATTTCCAGAGAGACATTGGATAATAGAAAAAAACTACAGAATTAAATCAGCCTATATACTTTAAGGATGTGCTGACCTCAGAATGGAAACCAGGATATGTGTAACATTGGGGATGAGGTTATGCTTTTGTTTTTACAGGAGAAGATAAGCTGTGGGTACCATCAAAATTGATAAAGGTTCATTTTGAACAAGAGAGACCTCTTAATCAGAGGAAGTGATATTACATCAAACAGCATGAGCATCCAATTTAAACTAACTTATGCCAGTAACACATGCCTTTTCATTTAATCAGATAATAATTTGCCAAAAAGGAACATCCCCAAAAAACCTTGGGGAAAGGTTTTTGTTTTTGTCTTTTAGGAGAATGGAGGTTAAGGAGTCTGAAGAACACTGGACAAATGAGACAACTGAAGAAAAGGGACAAATCATCTATCCCAGGAAATAGAGTAAAATGGGGTATGGGTATATTATCTAAAAAATTTTATGTCTTCCTAAATGTTTGTTTCTGCTTTTCTCTAAAGATTTAACACTATTGATCTTCTAATAGTCCCAGTTCAATTAAAATTTAAAGCTGACTTTGGAGTTGGAGAATGGCTCTCTCCTTCTTTAAACTCAAACATGTCGTTAAAAGTAAAATGCAAACTCCCTGTATCATGCCAGAAGAAAAGAGCCATTTTCTGCTTGGGACAGGAGAAAAGTCATATTAATTAAGGGACTATTCTATTACTAATCTCAACTCTTTGATTCTATTCTGATTCTTTAAACTTTTCTTAAAGTATGAATTTTATATCAAAATTTACAAGATGTATATATATATACATCTTGTAAATTTTGATATATATATACATTTTAAACTTTTTTTTGGTTTTTCAAGACAGGGTTTCTTTGTGTAGCTTTGCGCCTTTCCTAGAACTCACTTGGTAGCCCAGGCCGGCCTCGAACTCACAGAGATCTGCCTGGCTCTGCCTCCCGAGTGCTGGGATTAAAGGCGTATGCCACCACCGCCCGGCAACATTTTAAACTTTTTTAAGATATGAATGGTCATATAGAGTACTAACTAATTCTAGAAAGAAAAAAAGGCTTCAATTAACTGCATATATATGTCTTTGTGTTCAAGTCTCTTATCAGTTTTCTGCAGGAAATCAGAGCCAGACCTAACATCAACTGAAGTCTCCCGGAAGAAGATGGGCCTCCACAACAACAACAAATCCATGTGGACAATAATAACAACACCAAGCTGACAAACATTATCTACAGATCACCTTTGAACTACAAAGTTCTCAGAGCAATTTTGAGAGGGAAACCTGACATAATCCAGTCTCAAAGACTACTTGAATAAGGACTTGAGATAAACCCTGAACTTTGGCATTATATACAGACTGGATAACGAAGGATATAGTTACCTGTCCTAGAATTTGACAACTAACCTAAAATTTTTCTTTTCAGGATAAAGATACCTTCTCCCATACCCAGCAGGAAGCAATTTTAAAAATATGACGCCTACATTCCCAAAGAGGTGGTGTGGGATGGATGGGTTTTTTTTTTTTTTTTTTTTTTTGGTCTTTTGATGGGTTTTGGGTCTGGGGTAATATTTACTGATTAGGGGGGTTGGTTACAATTTGTTGTCAAGGGTTAGGAAAAGGGCTAAGCAAAGGAGATTAGATTTAAGGTTCTTGTTTAAAAAAAAGAAAGGAAAAAAGAAAAAGACAATTACTAGTTTTAAATACTTTACATTGGCTTGTATTGTTTTATATTGTATACAAATTATATATATTGAAATTGATATGGTTAGAAAATGCTATATGCATATTTCTAATTGTACTTATACTGTTCATTTAACAATGTAATGCAATTTTCTGATCCTTGAATGTTATTATTACCAACTATTAGAATATAAAGAAATGAAAGTTAGTAGTTAGACATTATAATAGAACTTGTAGTCATATTAAGTATATTTTCAAGACTGGACAGATATATTTTAGATAGACAGGTCATCTTCAAACCCTTCAGAGATCTACAGATTATGGCATTTAAAATGTTTTAATAACTTAGAAAATTTTATTATGACTATGAGACATGTCAGCTCCTGGCAGTACCAAATCTACTTCACAGAAAATATGGGCATTGAAGAAACTGCATATGGAGTTAACTTTCATTGTGGCAAAAGTTAGCCACTGGACAACAAAGTATCCTCGAATCAACAGGACAAAATGGGCAGACAGGACATGAAAGAAAGGACTGCCGATTCTTGCCAAAACAAGTGTGATTATGGCTTTATCAAAAGGCATCTTCTGAGGCCAGGACAATATGGCACCATCCCTGAAGTGGCCTTTGCAATCTGGAAAACGTATAGTGCCCTTTTCTTTGAAGGCAGCTGAACAGGCAGTGTGCCGATGGCTTCTGATGTACAATGGAACAGCAGCTGAAACAGTTATTCTTGAAGAGTAACTAAGCTCATGCCTCTCAGTATTAGAATGGCATTTAATGGAGGGATGTGGAGAAGAACGGGATGCTGAGATGAAGCCACATACACACATAGCCAAGAATAATGGACAGCTGAATTCCAAAAACATCAACAATTTCCAGAATTTATAATCCTGGATCATGACATGACACTAGTGGAATTCAGGTGTTTCTGGTACATGGACTGCTCTCACCCAATGTGAGATTGAACTGTTGACCTTGTGTACATCCTACTTCACAAATGAGTCTGTCAGATACGCTAAGCCTATAGGCTGAAGATGATACCCCAAAACTGTGGAGAAACCTCAGGTGACTGTCTAGGCAGCTGGCTGTTTCTGTCAACTCACAATTTTTTGGAAGTTGCTTGCATGTACTTCCTGTTTTTATTTTTGTTAGCTAATATTATTTCCTTTTTGGGTCTCTGAGGGAGTTGAAAATTAGTTAGTTATAGTTGAAGATTAATTAGGATAGAAAGTGAATTAGATATATTTTAGACTTACCAAAATAGGTAAGATAATAGAATTATTTTCTCTGAGTTTGTCAAATACAAATGGACTAGACATTGTTTAGGTATTTATTACTTGTATATATTGTATATAGTTATTGTACTTTTGTGTATAGTTTTTTATGTTAGTTATAAGCTTTTCCTTTTTTCTTTTTATTAAAATAGAATGGGGGAAAAGTGGTGATATTTTATTTGTTCTAAATGTTATTTGTAAGTTAATAAATAAAGTTACCCAGGGGTCGGAGCTATTAGCAAGCCATAGGAAAGCTGGACAGTGGTGGTGCACACCTTTAATCCCAGCACTTGGTAGGCAGAGCTAGGTAGATCTCTGTGTGTTCAGGGATACAGCCAGCATTGGAGACACATGCCTTTAATCTCAATACCAACCACAGAAGACCCGGAGGTCTGTACAGACAGGCAGTGACAAGGTGGTCATGTGGTTGGGTTTACAACCAATGAGAAGGCAGAACCAAAAGTCTTTATAAAGACTTTAACACAGGAAGTAGCTCTTTTTTGGAGAGGTAGGACCACCACAGGAGGAAGGGTAAGGATTTAGCTCTCATAATTTGTTTTTCTAATCAGATTGTCTTTATTATAAACATTGAAGATAATTTCCTTATGGGTCCTTCCCTTCCCTTCCCTTCCAACCTATGTTCCATATGTGTTTTCATCTGAAGCTTAAATGGATATTTGAGTTCATTTTGCTGTACTAGCCAAAGATTAAAGCAGAAGCCAATATAAAAGATAGATAACAAAAAACCATGAAGTATGGTATTTCGGTGGCATAAAATAAATAGAATTATTCCCCTCAGCAATTCTGTTCCAATTAGATACACAACAGATGCCCTTACTTGATTGTTCAGTTTAGTCAAGTGTAGTTTAGAGCTTCTTAAATATTAATGAAATATTGGATTTAAATTTCATACTTTCAACTGTATCATAGTGTCATTAAACCCTGGAGTATGGAAAGATCTTATAAGTCAGTGATCTCAAATTGTTCCTGGAAGTGCTAAGACTTGCCTGAGTTCACAGATTTCATTGATGATAGAAATGAGCTTGGATCCCAGGTTTTTTGGGGTCCCAGTCAAGCATTCTTTGGCCAAGTAATTTTCAGACTACAGTTTCCTTCAGCAAACAATATTGTTTATTTTTCAGGCAAGAGTACTGTAGTTTGATATTTTATTTCTTTAAAGGCAGAGTGGACAGAATCTCTTTGCAGAGTCATCCATTTAAGTTTCCCCTTATTCCAACTATAACTCCAAAATTCTACCCTTCTAAAATAAAATAGAAGCGCACATAGTGGGGTCATTAATTAGTAATATAATCACAAAATTAAATAACTGATGTGGCTTATTTGTATTAATTGTACTACAGGTTGTAACAGGTTAGCTGCAGGGGAAATTGACATTTGTAAAGAAATTGCTATTATTGCAATTTTTCTGTGCCTGCATTTATTGCTAATTAAAAGTTTAAATTTGAATAAGTAGGAATTTGAAACACACCAATAGTTTTTCTACTTAACCTACAACATTTCACTTCTGACATTCTCATAAGTTTATAGGGGATGAAATTCTTCAGGCAAGAATATTTGAGACATATGTTCCTACCAGATAAGTTCATGTCCATCTTCACAATTATACTCCACCACTTCTAAGTTGATGTGTCAGCTTCCAGTATTTGTGAGAGGCTCTTATAGAGCAATTTAAAAAAATAACTCAATTGAGTAAATAGCTCAGAGAATTTAATGCTTCATATTCCTTTAAAGTTGCCCAGGGGAAATGTTTCAAACTCATTTTTCATGTAATTGATTTATCAATAACTAAGAAAGCTCTGGTAAGGAGCAAACGATGCAACCTCAACTTATAATTCTCTCTGCAATTACAGTCTCAGAACTGGTTGCAGCTAAAACTGAAACTTTCTGATTATGTACCAGGAGTGAACCTTGTTAGAATAGACATTTTTCATTTTCATGAGTTATTACAGTTTTATGTATTTAGTACTCCTTCTATAGAGATTTATGTTCACCAAAGCTTTCAAATTCTGAATAATCTACTAGAGACAGACTATGTCTTTAACCAATTCCATTCACTGCACAAAACCTACAATAATCCTGTAGACACTGTTGGTACTGGACAAAAGTGTAGATCTCTACAACAGGATAAAAATCTGCTTTAAAAATGATGGCAAATTTTTAGTTTAACTGTGTCTATGGTTTCTGTGATTTCTACTCCAGGTAAAATAGTTTGGTTATGTTTTATTATATTTACATCTCATCTGAAAATTTGAGAGTGCAAGTTTTCCCAGTGACCTCAGGTATCAGATTAATTCTAGAAAAATCCTTGGTTTTTCAGTTCATTTGGGATTATCTGTTATAAGATGAATGATTTCGAGGTCAGAAACTGAAGTTATACTCTTTAGGGGCCTGCAGAGGTTTCCTAGTGAGATCTAACCTCGCTTTACACTGGAGAAGAAGATAATCAATGACTTTATGCAACTAAATGAATGGCCTAAGAATTCATATAGGCTACATAGAAACACAAACAGAAATCATTCAATACTCAGACATCAATAACAAAAAAGCAGCATCCCCATACACTGGAGATTAAGCATAATTCTTAAATCAAAGAAGTCAGGGCAAACAAACAAACAAACAAAAATACTGGGCAGTGGTGCCTCACTCCTTTAATCCCAGCAGTCAGGAATCAGAGACAGGTGGATCTCTGTGAGTTTGAGTCCAGTTTGGGCTACAGAGTGAGTTCCAGGACAGGCACCAAAACTACACAAAGAAACCCTGTCTTGAAAAACCAAAAAAAAAAAAAAAGGAACTGTTCCCTGATACAGAGCTTGCTAGAACCCAACTGGACTAAGAGGTGAGTCTTTACCCGAACACCCCAGCCCCTAGGCTTTGGGTCCAGGGGCACAACCCTGCGCACCTTCACCACTACCCATTGCAGTCCCAGTTCAGGCCAGTTGGCAGGCAGACCTCCTGCACACAGGTCAGACTACTACTATCCCCCATCAGACCCTGTAACCCAAGCCCCACCTCCCCCAAATCCCACCCACCCTCAGAGACTACAACTGTTTCCTCTGACAGAGCCTGCAAGCATCCAATTGGACTGAGTCCCAGTGTCAGGCCAGTTGGCAGGCAGACCACGTGCAGACAGGTCAGACACCACCATCTACCATGCACTAAGACTGCAGCTACTCCCTGAGACAGAGCCAACTAGCACCAATTGGACTAAGAGCTGCTCCCTATGACAAAGAGTCCATCAGCATCGACTAGACCAAGAGCTCCCACTGGATCAAGAGTATGAATCAGACCAAGAGAGGCTCCCAAAGACACAGACACCACTTGTACCAAGTGGAGAAAGAGATGGGTAGACACCAGTGCAAAAATACAGTCAACAACATAAAAAACAATATGGGTCCAACAGAACCTACATCAGCAAGACCTGAACATCCCAACACCGAAGAAACAGAAGATAGATATTGGCCATAAAAATGACTTTAAGAAGATATTAGAGATCTTAAAAAGGAAATGAAAAATTCCCTTAAAGAAACCAAGAAAAAGTCAAACAAAAAATGAGAAGAAATGGGTAAATTCCTTGAAAGCCAAGAGAAAGAAACTAAACAATTGAGGGAAACAGTTCAAGAATTTCAAAGCTGAAATGGAGTCAATAAAGAAGACACAAACTGAGGTAATATTGGAAGTGGAAAATCTGAGTAAATGAACAAAAACTACAGGTGCAAGTATATCCAACAGAATGCAAGAGATGGAAGAGGGCATCTCTGGCATTGAAGATACTGTAGAAGAAATAGATTTATCAGTCAAAGAAAACACTAAAGCCAACAATGTCATGACCCAAAATGTCCAGGAAATTTAGGACACTATGAAAAGACCAAACCTAAGAATAATAGGGATAGAAGAAGGAAAAGAATACCAACTCAAAGGCACAGAATATATATTCAACAAAATCATAGAAGAAAACTTTCCTAACCTAAAGAAGAAAATGCCTATAAAGATACAAGAGGGTTAAAGAACACCATTTAGACTGGATCAAAAAAAAATCTCCTTGCCACATAATAATCAAGCCACTAAACATGCAGAATAAAAAAAAAATTAAGAGCTGCAAAGAAAAATGGCCAAGTAATATATAAAGGCAGACCAATAAGAATTACATCTGACTTCTCAATGGAGACTCTAAAAGCCAGAGGGTCCTGAACAGACATTATGCAGACATGAAGACACCATGGATGCCAACCCAGACTATTATATCCAGCAAAACTCTCAATCATCATAGATGGAGTAAAGAAAATATTCCATGATAAAACCAGATTTAAACAATATCTCTCCACAAATCCAGCCCAACAGAAAGCACTTGAAGGAAAAATCCAACCTAAGGAAGTTAGATACACCCATGAAAACACAGACAATAGATAGTACCATACCAACAAATATCAAAAAAGGGAAGCATACAACACTACCACAAAAAAAAAATAACAGGAATTAACAATCACTGGTCATTAATATCCATCAATATCAATGGTCTCAATTCACCTGTAAAAAGACACAGGCTAACAGAATGTATTCAAAAACAAGATCCATCCATTTGCTGCATACAGGAAACACAACTCAACTTCAAAGATAGACACTACCACAGAATAAAAGGCTGGGAAAAGGCTTTCCAATCAAATAGATTTAAGAAGCAAGCTAGTATAGCTATCCTAATATCTAGTAAAATATACTTCAAACTAAAATCAATCCAAAGAGATAGAGGAGGACTTTCCATATTTATTACAGGGAAAATCTGACAAGATGAATTCTCAATCCTGAATATTTATGCCCCAAATACAAGGGCACCTATATTCGTAAAAGAGACATTACTAAAGCTTAAATTGTACATCAAACCCCATACACTAGTAGTGGGAGACTTCAACACCCCACTCTCACCAGTGGACAGGTCTGCCAGACAGAAATTTATCAGAGAAATAGGGGAATTAACAGACATTATGACTCAAATAGACTGAATAGATACCTACAGAATATTCCACCCTAACACAAAAGAATATAACTTCTTTTCAGCACCCCATGGAACCTTCTCCAAAATCAACCTCATGCTTGGTCACAAAGCAAATCTCAACAGATACAAAAAATTGAAATAACCTCCTGTGTCTTATCAGACCACCATGGCTTAAAGTTAGATTTCAATGACAACAAAAATTACAGAAAGCCTACAATCTCATGGAAACCAAATAATGCCCAAGAGAATCACCAATAGCTCAAGGAAGAAATAAAGAAAAAAAAATAAAGATTTCCTATAATTCAATTTAAATGAATGTACAAATACCCAAATTTATGGGACACCATGGATGTAGTGCTAAGAGGAAAATTCATACCTCTAAATGCCCACATAAACAAGTTGGAGAAATCTTACTGTAGTGTGTAGCATGAATCTTAAAGAGTCTTATTAATAAAATCAAACCTGAGCCCATTTATTGGGGTGAACTCTGGAAGATCAGAGAGACAGAACAGGCCACAGCCACCTCAACTCACCAGTTACTTAGCTGGTCCTGTTTCCTCGGACTGGAAGCTTCTCAGTCTTCATCCAGAATGACTCTCAGTTGAACTGCTGCTCAAAGCCTAAAAGCTTAACCAGCCAAATGCTTAACCAGCCAAATGCTTCTAGTTCCTGGTCTTTATGCCTTATATACCTTTCTGCTATCTGCTATCACTCCCTGGGATTAAAGGCTCACTTCTTGGGATTAAAGGCGTGAGTCACCATGCCTGGCTGTATCCTTGAACAGATGGATTTCTGCCTCTGGAATTCTAGGATTAAAGGCATGCTACCACTGCCTATCCTAAGTATCTAGTGGCTTTTCTGTTCTCTGACCCCAGATAAGTTCATCAGGGTACACAATATTTGGGGTAACACAATACCAACTTAAAGCTCTAGAACAAGAAGAAGCAAACACACAAGAGAAACAGATGCCAGGAAAATATCAAATTGAGGTCTGAAATCAATAAAATAGAAACAAAGAGAATAAAACAAAGAATCAATGAAACAAAGATCTGGTTCTTTGAGAAAATCAACAAGATAGCAAGCCCTTAACCTAATTAACCAAAAAGCAGAGAGAGAGAGAGAGAGAGAGAGAGAGAGAGAGAGAATCCAAATTAACAAAATCAGAAATGAAATGAGAGACATGACAACAGACAATGAGGAAATCCAGAGAATTATCAAGTCGTCCTTCCAAAACCTGTTCTCCACAAAACTGGAAAATGTGAAAGAAATGGACGATTTTCTGGATAGGTACCCCATACCAAAGTTATACCAAGAACAGATAAACTACTTAAATAGACCAATAGCCCCTAAGGAAATAGTAATGGTCATTAAAAGTCTCCCCCACCAAAAAAAAAATCCCCAGGACCAGATGGTTTCAATGCAGGATTCTACCAGATTTTCAAAGAAGAACTAATACCAATACTCTTCAAATTATTCCACACAATAGAAACAGAAGGAACATTACCAAATTCTTTTTATGAGGCTACAGTTACCCTGATACCCAAACCACACAAAGATGAAATGAAGAAAGAGAATTATAGACCAATCTCCCTCATGAACATTGACACAAAAATACTCAATAAAACACTGGCTAACAGAATCCAGGAACACATCAAAAAATTATTCACCATGACCAAGTAGGCTTCATCCCAGGGATGCAAGGATGGTTCTGCATATGAAAATCTGTCAATGTAATACACCATATAAAAAAAAAAACTGAAAGAAAAAAAAACACATGATCATCTCATTGGATGCTGAAAAAGCCTTTGACAAAATCCAACACCCCTTCATGATAAAGGTTCTAGAGAGATCAGAAATACAAGGAACATACCTAAACATAATAAAGGCAATTTCCAGCAAGCCAACAGCCAACATGAACTTAAATGGAGAGAAACTCAAAGCAATTCCACTACAATCAGCAACAAGACAAGGCTGTCTACTTTTCCCATATTTATTCAAGACAGTACTTGAAATTCTACCTAGAGCAATAAGACAACAAAAGGAGATCAAGGGGATACAAATTGGAAAGAAAGAAGTCAAACTTTCATTATTTGCAGATGATAGGATAGTATACATAAGTGACCCCAAAAATTCTACCAGAGAAATCCACAGCTGATAAACTCCTTCAGTAAAGTGGCAGAACACAAGTTTAACTCAAAAAAATCAGAAGCTCTACTCTATACAAATGATAAATGGGCTGAGAAAGAATTCAGAGAAACATCACCCTTTACAATGGCCACAAATAATGTAACATACCTTGGGGTAACTCTAACTAAGCAAGTGAAAGACCTGTATGTTAAGAACTTTAAGTGTCTAAAGAAAGAAATCAAAGAAGATATCAGAAAATGGAAAGATCTCCCATGTTCATGGATAGGCGGAATCAGCATAGTAAAAATGTGAATCTTAGCAAAGGCAATCTACAGGTTCAATGCAATCCCCATCAAAATTTCAACACAATTCTTCACAAACTTGGAAAGGACAATCCTTAACATTATACAGAAAAACAAACATCCCAGGATAGCTAAAAGAATCCTGTATAATAAAGCAACATCTGGAGGCATCATGATCCCTGACTTCAAGCTCTACTATAGAGCTATAGTAATAAAAAACAGCTTGGTACTGGCATAAAAACTGACATGTGTACCAATGGAATCGATTGAAACCTTAACATTAATCCACACACTTATGAACATATGATTTTCAACAAAAAAGCCAAAACTGTACTATGGAAAAAAGAAAGCACCTTCAACAAATGGTGCTGGCATAACTTGATGTCAACATGTAGAAGATTGCAAATAGATCCATATCTGTTGCCATGCACAAAACTCAACTCCAAGTGGATCAAAGACCTCAACATAAATCCAGTTACACTGAACATGATAGAAGACAAAGTAGGAAGTAGTCTGGAACACATTTGCACAGGAGACCACTTCCTAAATATAACACCAGTAGTATAGACACTGAGAGCGACAAGTAATAATGGGACCATTTTCAACTGAGAAGCTTTTGTAGAGCAAAGGACTTGGTCAATAAGACAAAATGACAGCCTACAGAATGGGAAAAGATCTTTACCAATCCTATATCTGACAGAGGGCTGATCTCCAAAATACATAAAGAACTCAAAAAGCTACACTTCAAAATACTGAACAATCCAATTAAAAAAAAATGGGCTCCAGAGCTTAACAGAATTCTCAGTAGAAGACTCTCAAATGGCTGAAAGGCATTTTAGGAATTGCTCAACATCCTTAGTCATCAGGGAAATGCAAATCAAAACAATTCTGAGATACCATCTTACACCTGTCAGAATGGCTATGATCAAAAACACTGAAGGCAACTTATGTTGGAGAGGATGTCGAGCAAGGAAAACACTCCTCCACTGTTTTGGGGATTGCAAACTGGTACAGCCACTCTGGAAATCAGTATGTCAGTTTCTCAGAAAATTGGGAATCAGTCTTCCTCAAGAACCAGCTATACCACTCTTGGGCATATACCCAAGGAATACTCAATCTTACTACATGGATACATGCTCAACTATGTTCATATCAGCATTATTCGTAATAGCAAGAACCTGGAAACAACCTAGGTGCCCCTCAACTGAAGAATGGATTAAGAAAATGTGGCACATATATACAATGCAGTACTACTCAGCAGTAAAAAACAATGATATCATGAAATTTGCAGGCAAATGGATGGAACTAGAAAATACCATCTTGAGTAAGGTGTTGCTGGAGGGCTTCTCTCCAGCTTCCACCAAGACCTGCAGTCCCACAATCTACATATAAAATAATCACTCAGACACTTATAAATCTTATAAACTGTATGGCCATGGCAGGCTTCTTGCTAACTGTTCTTTTATCTTAAATTAACCCATTTTTATAAATCTATACCTTGCCACGTGGCTGGTAGCTTACTGGCATCTTTACTTGCTGCTTGTCCTGGCGGTGGCTATAGTGTCTCTCCTCCTTGTTCCTGTTTCCCCAATTCTCCTCTCTCTTTGTCCCACCTATACTTCCTGCCTGGTCACTGGCCATCAGTGTTTTATTTATATAGAGTGATATCCACAGCATAAGGTAACCCAGACTCAGAAGGACAAACATAGTATGTACTCACTCATAATGTGAGGGAAGGGATGGCCAGACTGCAACTCACAACTCCAGAGAGGCTAGCTAACAGGGAAAGACCCTAAAAGGGACACATGGATAACCCTGTGAAGGAGAAGTAGATGAGATCTACTTGAGTGGACTGAGTGTGGGGGGGTGACGGAGGTTAAGGCGTGGGGGATGACAACATAGGGAAATGGGAGGGTCAAGCTGGAACAGGGACAGAGTGGGAGTGCAGGGAGGAAGATACCATGATAGATGAGGACATCATGGGAAAAGGAAGAGGCAGGGTGCTGGGGAGGCTCTCAGCAATCCACAAGGATGACACCACCTTGGTCTCCTGGTAGTGGTCCAGAGAGTGCCTTGACTGGTCTACTCTGGTGACTGGTCTAGTGAATAACCTAGCTGTCATTATAGAGCCTTTGTCCAGTGACTGATGGAGGCAGATGCAGAGATCCATGGCCAGGCACCAGGCTGAGCTCCAGGAATCCAATTGATGAGAGAGAGGAGAGATTCTGTAGGCAAGGGATGTCAAGATCATGATGGGAGGACATGCAGAGATGACTGTCCACACTAGTGGAAGCCCATGAACTGTGGACTGGTGGCTATGGAGATCCCATGGGTTTGGACTAGGCCCTCTGAATACGGAAGACGGTTGTTTGGCTCGAACTGATTGAGGGGCATCCAGGCAGGGGGATCAGGTTCTGTCCCTGTTGCACTGGCAGGCTTTTGGGAATCTGGTGCCTGTGGTGTGATGCCGTGTGCAGCCTTGGTGCAGTGGGAAGGGGCTCGGACATGCCTAGGCTCACTGTGCAGGGCTCTTCTGACTCCCCATAGAAGACCTTGATTTGGGGGATGTGGGGATGCTGGTTGGCTTGGGAGAGAGGTCGGGGAGGAGTAGGAGGAGGGAGGAGGGGTGATCTGTGGGTGGTATGTGGAGTGAGTAGAAAATTTCTTAATAAAGAAAAAAATGAAAAAAAAAAAGAATTTAGACATGTAGATTGTCAGTAAAGTTAAATTAGGATGTTTTGTTAATGATTTTGATGTAGAAAATCTTGGGGAACAACTTAAAATTTAAAAAGGCACACTTATAATAGTTGAGTGAGGAATTCACTGAATTCCAGGACAAGAAAAATGGCAGCCTGGCTATTGTTGGATGACATACCTTTCTTGTTAGGATAGATTGGTGATCAAAACTGGTGATTAATTCCTTGTATCCATTTCTGCCCTCAGTTTCCTGATATGATTTAATAAAAAACAAACAAAAATCAAAACCTTGTGATGAGTGGGTATGCAACCTGAGGATTTAATGTGGAAATGACTGATTGTTTTCCATATATAAAAGTTTAGGTTTGTGATTCTTTGATGATTTTTTACAAGATTACTTTTTGAGATAAATAATAAAATAATTGATCCTTTCTATGTGATTGCAAAATGTAACCTACCAGTAAAAGAACTGAGAAAAAATACCTTGCTTGCTTACACTCTGTTAATCTATAACAAGTTGCTTAAACATAAATGTATGTAGGTCCTTGGGAATAATTTGTTTTTTACCTGTAATACGTAAAATATTTTATCATATAAAGGAAATGTGAAACAAAAAAAGAAGTCATGGTGAAAAAAGATCTATTTCAAGATTTATGGAATTCACTAAGCCCTGTGCTTTAAGGGAAATGTATTACATTAGAAAAGGAAAAAAAAGTAAGAATTAGTAACCTAAAGTTCTATTGTAAGAAGCTAATTAATCAATAACCTAAACTTTGATCTGACAAAAGAAAATGAGGTTCAAAATTAAAGGAAAATTGAAGAAAACATGAAATATAGTTTCATACATTTATAGGATATACATTTATCATATCCACCCATTACTACCTTCCCCAACTCCTCCTATCACCTCTGACCCTGTCTGCCTCTAAAGTTCATGTCTTTTTTAAAACTTTGTTATAAATAATTCTGTGAGTCCAGTTATTGTAGACAATATTAACATAGGTATTTGGCCATACACACAGAAGTATTCAGAAGCTTTTCCTAAAAAATTAGATCAGAGTTAAAAAATATATACTCACTTATACAGCTACATTTCCCAACATGAAGGCCACTTAAAGATACTGCAATAAAGAAGGAACATAGACCAATACTTCTTATGTACATAGATGCAAACATTTTCTACAAAGTATTGTTTAATTGAACCATATGACACAGAATAATGATATATCATGAAAACTTAAGGATTTTTATTACAGGTATGCTAGACTAATCCAGCATGCAAAAATTAGTTTATATAATCAATTGACTAAAAGAAATAGTATCATTATCCAGTTGTAGTGTAAACATACTTGACTGGAATTGAACACACATATAGACACAGAGCAGCTCTATCTAAAATTACCAAGATGTGGACTACCAAATATGCATCAACAGGAAAATAGAAAATCAGTATTATATTATTGAAATTCAGTATCAGTTAGAAATAAAGAGCTATCAAGCCACAGAAAGACATGTGTCATTCTCAGTTTTATATTGTTTTAAAGAATCTGTCTGGAAAAGTAACATGGTGTACATGGTTTTAATTGGTTGATATTCTGTAAAAGGGAAAAATACAGAATGATTTGTCAGGTATCACAGCTAGGAAAGGAAAAATTAAACAGGTCAATCACAAGGAAATCCTACAGAAGAAAAAGCTTCCTGGATCATGGAAGCTGTATAATAATAATAGAATATAATAATAAGTGAATGGTGTTTCAAGTTGCTGTGTTTATGACAATTAGTTATGCAGTGTAGATTATTAATACAGAAATGAGAGAAATGGCTATGCAGTTACTAGTGAAGGAGAAAAGGAGAGCAATAGGACAGAGGAGTAACATGACCTTACTTGGGTTTTAACAGGGTCATTTTGACTGCTGTTTTGAGAATTCACTGTCAGAGCATAGAAATCAGCCATAATGCTGTTGCAATAATTCATTGGAGAGATGATATTGTTTTGGGTCAAGGTGTTGACTATGAAGTTAATGAAAAGAGGTCAGATATCGGACTTATTGTGAAGGCAAAGACAAAATGATTTCTTAGTAGAATAAACTAAAGTATGAGACACAGGGAGTGGTTAAAAGTGACTCCAAAGATATTACAATGAGTAGACCAAATGTAACTGACATTTAATGAGATGGACAATCAGGTAAACAATGAGCTATAGTTGTCCCTTTCCCACCCATCTCATTTTCTTCTTATGAGTCATGACCTACTTTCTAAGAGATTTAAAACTCAAAGTGCCTTAGGAAAAAATAATCAGAGTAATAAAATTAGTATTTGATAATAGTTATCGTGCACCTTCTACATACCAGGAAATATTCTAAGCACTTTATGTATCGACCAATTCTTATAACAACATTACTAATCAATCTTATTACTTTTATATTTTACAAATGAAGATATTAAGATGAGAGAGGTTATTCTTGCCTGATGATCCACAGTAGATAAATTGTGAAGCATAATGTTCATATATAATCTCTAGAATATGATCAATTGCTTACAACTCACTTCTGCTGTGAACTTACTACAGCCACTTAATATCTGTAAGCCATTTCCTTGTAATAGTTAACATACTAGGTGCTTTGGTATGTGTTGCTTCATCTAATACTCAAAATGATCCAGTAGAGCAGTTTCTATCACCAAATGCAGACATAGATGGTAAGATCATGAAGCACTCTGTCAAACAGTCACCCATCTCTGGGTATTTGTGCCATAGCTCCCAGGGAAAACAAAAGAGTGGGTGGTGATAATTCCCTTTCCATACTCTGCTAATGATTAGAAACTTGCATTTCCACAGAAAACTTTACACCCCATAACAGCAATGAAATAGTGTAGACGTTTTATTAATTAAACCATATGTTCTTCCTGAGGTATGTAAAACAAGTTGCCATTTAAAATTCTGGAATAACAATGAGAGATATCAACTTCTGAATGCTTTCTATATGCAAAACACTCTGATATCATTTTAATTTATATGTACTTAACAAATACAATTTTCCCAGCACTCTTGAGTAAACGTTTACATTTTTCTATTTTATAGATGACAAAACTGAGACATGTAATATTGACTAGATAATTAAATAACTGGCACATGATATAATCAGTCTGATCCCCAAACTGATTTTCTAAACCACTCTAATGAGGTGGGGGGCAATAACTCCTACTGCACACTTAGTAGTATGGAAAATATCTTCCTGTTACATACACAAACATAATATGATCCCTTTGTATTTGCAAAAAAATAAAAATACACATGCTTTTTACCTTTCATACAACCAATATAGCCCAACTTATTATTTTAACCACTTACAGCCTATGTATTTTTCATATCCTCTCAAATTACATCATTTGCCTACTTATCATACTTGAAACATGAAGCTATAAGAGATATCAAGCTACTGTTCTTCTTTAGACTTTCCTGGCATACAATACAACCATATAAGGTTATGACCCTATAGAATAAGAATAGGAAACTCCTGGAAGAAAAGACAAATAGGAGAGTTGGCTTATATGTCCAAGTGCATCCATTCACTCATTTGAGCTAATAGCATTGTAAAAATGTCAAAATATTATACTACAGTGACAATGACATGAACCCTACGGTCTTACAGAACTTTGTTTTAAATTCAGTGGGAATAGTAACTGTACATTTCATCTCCAATATTTACCAAAGTGCTTGGCAGGTAGTAGATTTCAGTAAAAGTTAAGATGCAAAAGGAAAAGAGATGGGAAAAGGCAAATTTACCCTATGAATCACCCACAAGCTTAAATATAACTCTTGGACAGTTACTTTATCTCATGGGGCTTCAGTTTCATTATCTAAAAAATGCAGACAATGGCTAATTCTTAGAGATGGCAAGGATCTCTGAGAAGTTATAAGTACCTGACATACAGTTAGGAATGGTGAAGTTCAGAAAGATTTGGAAAAGTTTTATAACATTACAGCTCTCATTAACTTTTGGGGGGTTGTGCTCAAACCCTGGCCTGCCTGCCTATGGAAGCAATTAAACAGCCTCCCTCACAGAATACTTCCACAACTTCAATTAACATAGATAATTGTGATCATGCCCTTTATTGTCAGAGACACAGTGATGGTACAATTAAAAATACCTAAAATGTCATTTTTCTTCCAAGCAATGGTGGTAGGAAAGTCCCATAGTGCAATACTATGGCATTCCAGAGAACATCTTTTGTAGAAAATGCCTTCACTTGCCTATTACTTATCTATGGACCGTAAGTGGTGTTTGATCACTTTAAATCCTCTTCTCTGCTTGGCTTTCATTTCAAAAAGTGGTCAGGTTAATTGGAACAATTAAGGTGTTCATGGGGGATAATTACCCCTTTTACTTTCTGTGTGTGAAGAGGAAGGAGGATGGCTGGTCCTGAAAATGGGATCCCTGTGGCACACTGGAGAAGAGAATTAAAAACACAGTGAGATATGGAGCTCAGAATGCACTTTCCCCATGTACTTAATATAATTACCCAATAAAAGAATATTCAGTCTCCTGTAGCCTACCAACACACACACACACACACACACACACACACACACACACACACACACACACACACCTTGGATTATGTAGAAATAACTGATCCTCCATCTGCACTGAGGGAATGCCATGTCTATGTCTAAGCTAAGAAATTTAGGGTGGGAGAAGCTTCTGCACTTCCCAATTAACTTTCCCCTCCTTTCCTGACTGAC
Source organism: Peromyscus leucopus (assembly GCF_004664715.2). Taxonomy (NCBI): domain Eukaryota; kingdom Metazoa; phylum Chordata; class Mammalia; order Rodentia; family Cricetidae; genus Peromyscus; species Peromyscus leucopus. The sequence continues at coordinate 128,122,985 of NC_051083.1, forward strand.
CAACATCACATCAAGATTATAGTCAGGTCTTCCACTGACTTTTGAAAAACAAGAACCATTCATGAATTCCCTTGTTCTATTTTAAATATAGCCCTGGATATTAAAGAAATTTACTTTTAAGGTACTGCCCAACTATAAAGCTCCCCATACCTCCAAAATCAGCTCTTAGGCCTTAAAAGTGCTACCCTGCCTCAACCCTCACAAGTGGAAAATTAAGGTGAAATCTCCAGGGAGACTTCAAGTCCATTTGAAAAAGAGGCAGAGCAAGTAGCATTGTAATTTTAAACATCTTCTAAAATGTTCTGTCCAGCACATTGCATTAGGAGTCTGAGAAGTAGAAAACTCTGCACCCTCCCAATTGTATAACAAGTGTATTATGTCTGTATGTGCTTAGGTTGAATGACTTGAGCACAACATAATTTGAAAATTATTTAGGTATCATAGTGAATGGAGTTGTTTATACAATTGATAAATTTCTCACAGCCAGTCTATAATTAATGGTGCAAGAATCATGATGGGACTGGTATCCTCTACAATGACATCCTGCTGGGTTATCAAGAGGGAGAGAAACAGAAAATTTCTCCAACAGAATCATAAATAAATGGTTTACTGACTTCTACTGTGATAAGCTGCAATTGCCTGCCCACTAACTTCTCTAATTATGATAAAATACTTGAATGTGGTCTGTCAAATCATAGGAAGTATTTTGAAATAATTTCATCTTCAAGGATACTTAAGTATACAATTTAGGAAATAAGAAGTGAAGAAGGTGACAATGTAAAAGTGGTTTTGAAAGTACAGTAAACATCACCACTAATATCTGACCTTCAGAAAGTTAACTCATTTTGTGAAGTTCAATTATCTCCTCTGTGAATGCAAGTGATACAAATTCCTTTGTAGGGCTATTGTGAAAACTAAATAAGATCATTCATATAAAGGAATTAGTAGAGGATCTATCAGAGAGAAGAGGGGATGCACACTAAATGCTACTTCTCATGCCTTTCTCTGGAATACAGGTCATCATTGAAAATGAGTTAGAATATTTATATGTCTGAACGAAAGAGATCTGTAAATTCCATCTAGTACTCAAAGCTCCAAAGTTTTAAAAATCACTTCACCTGTCTGAATCTCTCAAAAGTAGAAAAATACTTTTCTAATTTTGTCTAAAAATGTAGAAAAATTGATTTAAATATACACGGCACTACATTATATTCAGACGCAAATCAAGTATCCCTTCTGGAAGAAGATGCCTATTCACGAATTACGGAACAACCCATTGCTTTGTTTACTAATGAGAGTTGATTTTACATCTATCATGAGTCATTTCTGTACTGCATGTAAATGAAAGCAACAAAAACAATAATAATGTGTGCAACTAAGGTTAATTGAACTCTTGTAATCACCAAGCATGCAGTAAATACAATTATACTCATTGATTCATTAGTTACAAAGTAATTATTTGAGATACCTATTGATAAAATTACTCAATTTTAAATGTATTTAGAGTAAAGAACAGCATATGCACTGTAAGATTCCTACCTATTTAGAAATGATAACATATTCTCACATAAAATTATATATATGAATGTTCATAACTTACAGCTAAAGGTGAGGACTACAATTTCTAACAATATTTATATAAAGGCATAGTATTCAGTCATTAAAAGAAGAAAATGATGATAAACATAACAGCAGGGAAATACATTGGAAACATTGTGTCATATGAAAATTTATAAGAAAAATATACATGAATTATGTAATTCTATCTATCTAAAACCATAGAAATATAAAGTAATGTATAGCAATGAAGGCATGTCAGATTTTGCTTGGGATAGAACAATGATAAGGAATGATTGAGAGAAAATTACAGTGATACCTATAAATATTAAATTTCTTCCAATTCTATTCAATGTAGTCACATTCCTGTAATACTAGAATTTGATAAGACAAGTTAGGAAGATTGCAAGTTTGAGGCCAGCTTGGGTCAAACAGTAAAACCCTGTCTCAAAGTCACCATCCATAAGAAGAGTAGCTTTAATTATAAACCTAAAATGTTATAATTACTTATATTGCACAAATATTCCACAATTATTTCATTGATTGATTTGCTTTTTTCCTTGGCTTTTATTAATTAGCATAAAATAATATATATTCTATTGACACTTTTTCCCATGACTCCCTTAATATTAATACCAAATAAAACAGGCAATATGTATGCAATAATAATCAGTGAAAAAAGAGGCCATGAATTTGAAGGAGAATATGGGGGTATATATGCAAAGGTATGGAGGAAGTAAAGGGAAGGAAGAAATGTTAAATTGTATTATAATCTTTTAAAAATGGCAAAATTAAGCACAAGAAAATAACAAAGCAAACAGTCAATAAATGAGTCTATGGTGGAAACAGAAAAGATGAAAAACGGATGGATGTGGTGATATTTTGTTGTAATTTAATATACCTTTCCTGAAGATCAGAGATCAGAGGCAGCCACAGAGTTAGCCACAGAGGTCAGGCAGTGGTGGCACACACCTTTAATCCTAGCACTCAGGAGGCAAAAATCTGTCTGGATCTCTGTGAGTCCAAAACCACCCTGGACTACACGAGATTAATCCAGTTTAAAAGAGAAACAGAGCCAGGCAGTGGTGGAACACACTTTTAATCCCAGCACGAGGAAGGGTGAGATAGGAAGTAAAATGGCTGTTGCAGAGAAAGGCATATAAGCTGTGAGGAGCAGGAACTCAAGGCCCTTTGGCTGAGGACTCAGGGGTATTCGTTCAGGGGATTTATGGAGTTGGCAAGGTGAAAGTGGCTGTGGCTTGTTCCCTCTTCTCTCTGATCTTCCAGCATTTACCCCAACACATTGCTCCAGGTTTTTATTATAAGACCATTTAGGCTTAGTGCAACAGATGGCTCACAAATGTTTGAAAATGTGTTCAAGTCCTTTAGTCACTGGAGAAATGCTAACTAAAACTATTTTGAGATTTAAACTCATTCCAGCCAGAATGGCTAAGAACAAGAAAACAAATAAATTCTGGTGGTATGGAGGAATAGGAATGCTTTCTGCTGTAATGTAATGTTGTTTGAATCTTAAATGGTATTATACTAAAAAAAGTACCAGATATTGGGGTGAAAGCTGAAAGATCAGAGAAACAAAACAGCCAGCCACCAGTTCTTACCCCTAGGAAATCCTCAGCCTCAAGAGAATAAGTTCCTATTTCCTCACGCCTATGTACATTTCTCTGCCCTGCCAAATTACCACCTGAGATTAAAGGCATGTGTGCTTCCCAAGTAAAGGCATGAAGTCTCAAGTGCTGGAATTAAAGGTATGTGCCACCATTGCCTGGCTCTGTTTCTCTCCTGTACTGGATCAATCTCATGTAGGCCAGTGTGGCCTTGAACTCACAGAGAACGAGAAAGATCTCTGCCTTCCGAGTGCTTGGATTAAAGGTATGTGCCAACATTGCCTGACCTCTATGTCTAATTTAGTGGCTGGCTGACAATGTCCTCTGATCCTCAAGCAAGTTTATTATGTCGTACAATATATCACCACATTTCCCCTTTTTTATCTAAAATAATAAAAGAAAGTTATAACTAATATAAGAAAAACTATGTACAATAACTATACACAATATATACAGTCAAAACTTACATTAACAATATCCAGTCCATTAACATTTGACAAATCAGACAAAAATCTCCATTATTTATCATATTTTGGTAAGTCCAAAATGTAACTAATTCACTTTCTATCCAAACTTGTATTATCAACTGAAAATTATCTTTTGATGTCTTTCACACTTATATACTTTACACCTCTGCAGTGAATTTCTTTACTGAATTTGTTAACAAGGAAAACTATAACTATCTAATCTTCAACTCCTTCATAGACCTGAGAAGGGAATAATATTAACTGAGTAAACAGGAAGTGAAAACAAGCAACTTCCAAAAAAATATGAGAAATGACAGAAGTAGCAGACTGCCTGGACGGCCACTCACAATTTTTCTGCATCGTTGGAGAATCCATCTTCCGCCTACAGTTCTAGCATATCTGAAAGACTCATCTGTGAAGGAAGATTTTCTAAAGGGCCTTTCTACCTTGTCTTGGCAAAGTTTGGTAGCCCTTTCTTTTGTGTCCTGCTTGTCCATTTCAAACAGCATACAATCAGCAGTCAAGGCAAGTGCATTTTCTTTCCCAGTAGCTAACTTGCCACTAAGAAAGTGAAATCCATATGGAGTTTCTTTGATGCCCATCATCTTCTCTGAAGTAGATTGGTGCTGCCAGGAGAAGGAATGTCTCAATGTCATAAGAAAAGAATCTATGTTATTAAAACATCTTAAATGCCATATCCCATAGATCCATAGATTTCTGAAGTGATTGAAGATGACCTATCTATCCAAATTATATGTTTAATCTTGAAAACATATCTAACCTGAAAAGTTCCATTGTAACAGGTGACTGTCAACTAACCTTCATTTCTTAATATCCTAATTAGTTGGTAATAACTTTCAAGGACTAGAAATTTGCCTTACATTGTTAAATTAACAGTATAGGTCTAATACCTTGAACAAGGTTAGAAATATAGGTACAGTATTTTCTAACAAAATCAATCTCAAAGTTGTATCAATATACAAAATTTGTATACAATATACAAAAATCCAACACAAGTAAAATATTTAAAACTGTAGTTGCTTTTTGAAAGTAGATTTAATAATCTACCTTTTTATCTTATTATATCTATATCCTCCCCTTTTTCTTTTCAAAGTAGATTCAATAATCTACCCCTTTGTCCTATTATTTCTATCTCTCTTTTTTTCAGAGTAGATTCAGTAATCTAACTTTTATCTATATTCTCTTTTCTCTTTTTCTTTTTCTTTCAAACAAGATCCCTGAATCTAATCTCCTTGTTTAGCTTTTTTTCCTGACCATCATCAATTAACAACTTGTAACTAATCATCCTAAACAATGACAATTATCTATAACCCACTGAATAACCAAAAGCCATCCACCCCACCTCCTGGGAATAGAGGCGTCATGTTCTTAAAATTATTTCCTGCTGTTTGTGTGCAAAGGCATCTTTAGGGAATCCTGAAAAGAAAGTGTTTGTGTTAATAATCAAGTCCTGGGAGAGTTAGCTGTATCATTTGTCCAATCTCTGAATAATGGGAAAGTGCACGGCTTGTCTCAAGTCCTTGCTAGAGTAGTCTGTGAGGTTGGATCATCTCAGGTAGCCATCTTGAAATTGACCTGAACAGCTTGTAGTCCTAAGCCAATCTTTGGGTGGCATTTGTCATCTTAATGGTATTATCATCGTCCTTATGGAATCATCATTGTGGGGCCCCATCATCTTTTTGGAGACTTCAAAGTCACTGATAGGCATGGTCATGATTCACTGCAGAAAATGGATAGAGACTCAAACCTGAAATCATGTATAGGAAGCTAGATAAAGCCTTTTCTAGGATTATTTAAGTACTCTATATGACCATTAATATCATGACAAAAGTTAAATATATATTAATCGTATAAATTTTGATAGAAAATTCTTACCTTAAGAAAAGTTTTAAAGAGTCAAAATAAAACCAAAGTATTATAGAATAGTGGTAATAGAATAGTCCCTTAATTTTGGTATTTCTTCTGTCCCATATCAGGTGGCTCTTCTGACATGAAACAGATTTTGGATTTTCCTTTGAACAAGCATGCTTGGATTTAGAGAAGGAGAGAGCCATGCTCAAACTCCAAAGTCAGCTTTAATTTTAATTGAACTGAGACAACATAAAGACCATTTGTGTTATGTGTCTGGAGAGAACAGCAGAAACAAACATTTAGGAAAACTTATGAAATTGTATCCTGTTAGATATATGACATACCAATATGTCAATGTACTCTTTTTCTTGGGACATTTTTTTTTTCTGGATGGTTTGTCCTTTTTCTTCAGATGTCTCATTTGTCCAGTTTTCTTCAGATTCATTAGTCTTCATTCTCCTAAAAGACAAAAAAGAAAAACCTTCCCAAACCATGACTTTGGGGAAGTTCCCTTTTGGCAAGTTATATCTGATTAAAGAAAAGGCATTGTTTACTGGTATAAGTTAATTTAAATTGGATGGTCATGCTGGTTGATGAACTATCACCTCTTCTAATTAAGAGGTCTCTCTTGTTCAAATTGAACCTTTATAAATTTTGATGATATCCATAGCTTTTCTTCTGTAGAAACAAAAGCAAAATCTCATTCCCATTGTAATACATATCCTGATTTCCATTCTGAGGTCAGCACATTCTTAAAGTATATAGGCTGATTTAATTCTGAGGTTTTTTTTTTCTACTATCCAATGTCTCTCTGCAGCTGTTGTTCTTTCCTCATTAGCATTGAGAAAAATCAAAGTTAGTAGAGCATGATGTACTCTATTTCCGGTTTTTTAATTACCATTCCTGTTTATTTAGCATATCCTTTAGAGTTCAATTTGAACTTTCTGTTACTGCTTGGCCTGTAAGACTGTGTGGTATACCTGTAATATGCTTTATATTGTAATAAGCAAAAAACTGTTTCATTTTACCAGAGACATATGCTGGAACATTGTCAGTTTTAATTTGTACAGGTATACCCATGATGGCCATAAGTTCTAGTAAATGTGTTTACATAATCAGCCTTTTCAGAATTCAGTAGTTGTCCATTGAAATCCTAAATATGTATCAATGGTGTGGTGTTCATATGTCAATTTTCCAAATTCTACAAAATGAAACACATCCATCTGCTAGATTTCATTCCTCTGAGTACCCTTTGGGTTATACCCTGCTGTTAGTAGAATCTGTTGTAAAAAGAACAAGTGGGACATTTCCTTATAATTTCCATGGCTTGTTGCCAGGTTATGGAAAAATCTTTTTTAAACTCTTACTATTGACATAATTTTTTAAATGAAATTCTGTAGCCGCTAGTAGTTTTCCAATCAATAGTTGATTGTTCTCATCATTACCTTGTGCTAGAGGGCCTAGCAGACCCATATGGAATTGGATATGAGTTATATACAAGGGATGATTTCTATAACTGATTATTTCTTGTAACTGAATAAATAGTGAAGTTAATTATGACTCATCAGGGATAAAGTCCGCAGTTTCAATATGTAAGACCACTCTTTCAGGATAATGAGATATCCATTAATATCATCAGAATGACATATAATTCTGATATTTGGACAGAATTATAAGGACATTGAACCACTTTACTTATATTTTCTGATGTGTAACCTGCCTTTCCTTTTTGGTTTGCATCTGTATAAAATGTAGGGGGCTCCAGATATTGGTGTTTCCCATGCAATGCAAGGCAGGATCCAGTTAGCTCCCTTTATAAGTTTAATTCTATAGCTTTTGAGATATTTGTTGTTAATCTTTCTCAAAAAAATACTGCAAGCTGATTGCCAAGGTTCACTTAATGCCCGTAATTTGTCAATTTCATCATTAGTTAAATTTACTACAATTTAGGCTGAGTCTTGTCCTGCTAATTGACAAAGTCTCAATTTTCCTCTATACACATATTCATATAGATAGGTAGATGATAGATACTTGATAGATAGATGATAGATAGATAGATAGATAGATAGATAGATAGACAGACAGACAAAGAACAAAATGTGGAGTATATTATGTCTGACCTTGTTATAGGGCTAAATTTAAGATATAAATTATAAAAATAAATGATGACCTATCTATTGTTTAAAATATAATTAAAATAAATGAATATAACCATTTAACATACTGTGACAGAAAGATGTCATATGTGACTCAAGGTAGTGACCAATTTTGTGTTGTGGTAGTCAGCCACTCTGTGTACTTAGTGATGTGCCAAATAACAGGAACTGCTGAGAATGCACATCTTGGGAATTGTGTAAACTGAATTGAGCAACTTGGGAATTGTGTAAACTGAACTCTTTACCAAAAAATGATATGGACAAAGCCTGTGATACAGTGATGAGGCACTGTGTTGTATGATATTTTGTTTATGTTCTGACAAAGTTTGCCTGGAGATCAGAAGGTGGATATAGCCACTAGTTAACCATATAGGTCAGGCAGTGGTGGCATACACTTTTAATCCCAGCACTTGGGAGGAGGAATCAGGAAAATCAGGAGTTCAAGGCCATCCTGGTCCACATGAGGTTGATCTAATCTAAAAGAGAAGCAGATACAAGGGGTAGTAGTACAAGCCTTTAATTCCAGCATATGGAAAGCTCACACTCTTGATCCTAGCACTTGGGATCTCATGCCTTTAATCCCAGCACTAGGATGGTGGAGAGAGATATATGAAGCAGGTAGAGACAGGATCTTGGCCCACTCAGTCTGATGATACATAGAGACATGACCTCCCCCATTCAGTCTGAGGATTTGTAAAGACAGGATCACCCCCCCCCATTTGGTTTAAGATTTCATACAAGTAAGAACTAGTGGCTGGCTGCTCTGCTTCTTTAATCTTTCAGTTTTCATTCTTGATATCTGACTCTGGGTTTTTATTTAATAAGACTAATTAGGGAACTCCCTTCTGGACCAGAGGTGAGTATCAGGGCAAAACTCAGACCCATCCCTGGGCACCAGCCACTCAGGAAGACCTGCCCAACTTGGCCCCAGGTTCTGGGCACCAGGCAGGTCCCCTTGTAGCCCCACCGGGAGGGATCCCCTTTTCCAAGCCCCCCAGCAGCCCCTGCAATCTCCATGCCCTGCACCCATGACCATCAGCCTGAGACCCCAGCCACTTCCTGAGACTTAGAGAATGGGCCCAGCTCCCATCCTGCCCCCGACTTCCCTTCTGGACCAGAGGTGAGTATCCGCGCCCAACTTGGACCCCATCCCTAGGCACCAGCCACTCTGGGGAAGACCTGCCCAACTTGGCCCCAGGTTCTGGCCACAGGGCAGGTCCTCTTCTAGCCCCACTGGGAAGGATCCCCTTCTCTAAGCCCCCCAGGAGCCCCTGCAATCTCCACGCCCTGACCCCACGCCAATCTCACCAGAGACCCCAGCCACTTCCTGAGACTTAGAGACTGGCCCCCAGCTCCCATCCTGCCCCTGACTTCCCTTCTGGACCAGAGAGAGCTCCCATCATGCCCTGGACTTCCCTCCTGGACAAGAGGGCCACATCCTGACTTGGACTTCCCTTCTGGACAAGAGAGCACATCCTACCCAGGACTTCCTGTCTGGACAAAAGCTCCCATCCTGCCCCAGACTTCCGGTCCAGATAAGAGCTTCCATCCTGCCCCAGAGTTCCCATTTGGACAAGAGAACTCCCATCTGGACAAGAGAGAGAGATTTCTTGAATCTGTCAGCTCTTTCTGAACCAAGTACACTGATAAGACCAAGAACAAACCACAAGGAGATGGGCAGACATCAAGGCAGAAGTACATACAACAAAATGAAGAGCAATAAAGCACCACCAGAACTTAGCTTGCCTCCAACATCTAGACCTGAACAACAAAAATTGGAAGAAGCAGAAGAATACAGCCTTATGAGTAACATCATGAAGAAGGTAGAGGCTTGTGAAGAGGAAAACACACAAAAAAATGGAAAGAACACTGTAAACAACTAGAGGAAAGGGCAAAAAAATTAGAAGCAAACAATAAAGTCCTGGAAGAAAACAATAAAGTACTGAAAGAAAATCATGAAAAAGCAATGAAACAAATAAAAGAAACAGTCCAGGACCTGAAAAGGGAAATGGAAAAAATGAAAAAGACACAAACAGAGGGAATGCTGGAAAGAGAAAATCTGAATAAAAGATCGGGTACTTCAGACACAAGTATAACCAACAGAATGCAAGAGATGGAAGAGAGGATCTCTGGCATTGAAGATACAGTAGAAGAAATAGATTCATCAGTCAAAGAAAACACTAAAGCCAAAAAAGTCATGAACTAAAATGTCCAAGAAATTTGGAACACCATGAAAAGACCAAACCTACAAATTATAGAAATAGAAGAAGGTGAAGAATACCAACTCAAATGCACAGAAAATATATTCAACAAAATCATAGAAGAAAACTTTCCCAACTTAAAGAAGGAAATGCCTATGAAGATACAAGAAGCCTATAGAACACCAAACAGACTAGACCACCAAAAAAGTCCCCTGCCACATAATAATTAAACAACTAAATGTATAGAATAAAGAAAGAAAATTAAGAGCAGGAAAGGAAAAAGGCCAAGTGACCTATAATGGTAAACCCATCAGAATAACACCCGATTTCTCAATGGAGAATTTGAAAGCCAGAAGGACCTGGACAGATGTAATGCAGATGCTAAGAGACCATGGATGTCATCCCAGACTAATATACCCAGCAAAACTTGCAATCATCATAGACGGAAGGAGCAAGACATTCCAAGAAAAAGCCAGATTTAAACAATACCTATCCACAAACCCAACCCTACAGAAAGCACTAGAAGGAAAATTCTAACCTAAGGAAGTCAGATACACACTCAAAAACACAGACAATAGATAAAGCCATAGCAGTAAACCCCAAAGAAGAGAAGTACACACATGCTACCACCAAAAATAACAGGGATGAACAATTACTGGTCGTTAATATCCCTTAATATCAATGTACTTAATTCACCTATAAAAAGACATAGGCTTACAGAATGGATATGAAAGCAGGACCCATCTTTCTGCTGCTTACAAGAAACACATCTCAAATTCAAAGACAGACCTAAGAATAAAAGGCTGGGAAAAGAATTTCCAATCAAATGGTCTTAAGAAACAAGCGGGTGTAGCCATCCTGATATCCAACAAAATAGATGTCAAAATAAAATCAATCAAAAGAGATCAAGAAGGGCATTACATACTCATCACAGGAAAGATCCACCAAGATGAAGTTTCAATTCTGAACATTTATGCCCCAAACACAAGGGCACCCACATATGTAAAAGAAACATTACTAAAGCTTAAACCACATATAAAACCCCACACATTAATAGTGGGAGATCTCAACACCCGACTTTCACCACTGGACAGATCTCCCAAATCGAAACTTAACAGAGAAATAAAGGACTTAACTGATGTCATGACCCAAATGAACCTACTAGATATCTACAGAACATTCCATCCTAACAGATATCTACAGAACATTCCATCCTAAAAAAAAAAGAATATACCTTCTTCTCAGCACCCCATGGAACTTTCTGTGAAATCTACCACATACTTGGCCACAAAACAAATCTCAACAGATACAAAACAATGGGAATAACCTCCTGTGTTCTATCAGACCACCATGGTTTAAAGTTAGATTTCAACAACAACAAAAACTACAGAAAACCTACAATCTCATATAAACTGAAGAATGCTCAACTGAATCACCAATGGGTTGAGGAAGAAATAAAGAAGGAAATTAAAGTCTTCCTAGAGATCAACGAAAATGAAGACACCACATACCGAAACTTATGGGAAACTATGGAAGCAGTGCTAAGAGGGAAATTCATAGCACTAAATGCCCACATAAAGAAGTTGGAGAAATCCCAAACTAGTGACTTAACAGCACACCTGAAAGCTCTAGAACAAGAAGAAGCAAAGTCTCCCAGGAAGAATAGACGCCAGGAAATTATCAAAGTGAGAGGTGAAATTAATAAATTAGAAACTAAGGGAATAATACAAAAAATTAATGAAACAAAGAGTTGGTTCTTTGCGAAAATCAACAAGATAGACAAGCCCTTATCCAAAATAACCAAAAGACAAACAGAGAGAATCCAAATCAACAAAATCAGAAATGAAAAGGGGGACATAACAACAGACATTGAGGAAATCCAGAGAATTATAAGGTCATATTTCAAAAACCTCTACTCCACAAAACTGGAAAACCTAAAAGAAATGGACATTTTTCTGGATAGGTACCACATAGCCAAGTTAAATCAAGACCAGATTTAAATAGTCCAATAACCCCTAAGGAAATAGAAACAGTAATTAAAAGTCTCCCAACCAAAAAAAAAAAAAAAAAAAAAAAAAAAAAAAAAAAAAAAAGCTGAGGACCAGACGGTTTCAGCGCAGAATTCTACCAGATCTTCAAAGAAGAGTTAAGAACAATATTCTCTAAATTTTTCCACATAATAGAAACAGAAGGAACATTACCAAACTCCTTCTATGAGGCTACAATTACCCTGATTCCTAAACCAAACAAGGATGCCACAAAGAAAGAGAACTATAGACTGATCTCCCTCATGAACATTGATGCAAAAATACTCAATAAAATACTGCCAAACAGACTCCAAGAACACATCAGAACAATTATCCACCATGATCAAGTAGGCTTCATCCCAGGGATGCAAGGGTGGTTCAACATACAAAAGTCCATCAATGTAATATACCATATAAACAAACTCAAAGAAAAAAAAAACACATGATCATCTCACTAGATGCAGAAAAGGCATTTGACAAAATTCAACACCCCTTCATGATAAAAGTCTTGCAGTGATCAGGAATACAGGGAACATACCTAAACATAATAATGGCAATTTACAGCAAGCCAACAGCCAACATCAAATTAAATAGAAACTCAAAGCAATTCCACTAAAATCAGGAATGAGGCAAGGCTGTCCACTCTCCCCATACTTATTCAATATAGTACTTGAAGTTCTAGCCAGAGCAATAAGACAACATAAGGAGATTAAGGGGATACAAATTGGAAAGGAAGAAGTCAAGATTTCCCTATTTGCAGATGACATGATAGTATACTTGAGTGACCCCAAAGATTCCACCCAGGAACTGATAAAGCTTATAAACACCTTCAGCAACATAGCAGGGTACAAGATCAACTAAAAAAAAAGTAGCCCTCCTATATACAATGGACAAAGAAGCTAAGAAGGAAATAAGAGATACATCACCCTTTACAATAGCCAAAAATGACATAAAATACCTTGGGGTAACACTAACCAAGCAAGTGAAGGACCTATATGACAAGAACTTTAAGTCCCTGAAAAAAGAAATTGAAGAAGATGTCAGAAAGTGGAAAGATCTCCCATGCTCATGGATAGGCAGGACCAACATAGTAAAAATGGGAATTTTACCAAAAGCAATCTACAGATTCAATGCAATCCCCATCAAAATACCACCACAATTCTTCACAGACCTGGAAAGAATAATACTCAACTTCATATGGAAAAAATAACCCAGGGTAGCCAAAGGAATCCTGCACAATAAAACAACATCTGGAAGCATCACTATCCCTGACTTCAAGCTCTACTATAGAGCTACAGTAATAAAAACAGCATGATATTGGCATAAAAACCGACATGTGGACCAATGGAATCGAATTGAAGACCCTGATATTAACCCGCACACCTAGAACATATAATTTTTGACAAAGAAGCCAAAGGTGTACAATGGAAAAAAGAAAGCATCTTCAACAAATGGTGCTGACATAACTGGATATCAACGTTTAGAAGACTGCAAATAGATCCATATCTGTCACCGTGCACAAAACTTAAGTCCAAGAGGATCAAGGACCTCAACATAATTCCAGCTCCTCTGAACCTGCTAGAAGAGAAAGTAGGAAGGAGTCTTGAATGCATTGGCATAGAAGATCACTTCCTAAATATAACACAAGAAGCGCAGACACTGAGAGAAACAATCAATCAATGGGAACTCTTGAAACTGAGAAGTTTTTGTAGAGCAAAGGATACAGTCAACAAGGCAAAGCAACAGCTTACAGAATGGGAAAAGATCTTCACCAACCCCACATCTGACAGAGGACTGATATCCAGAATATATAAGGAACTCAAGAAATTAGACATTGAAATGACCAACAGTCCAATTGAGAAATGGGCTTTAGATCTAAACAGAGAATTCTCAACAGAGGAAACTCAAATGGCTGAAAGACATTTAAGGAATTGCTCAACATCCCTAATCATCAGGGAAATGCAAATCAAAACGACTCTGAGATACCACTTTACACCTGTCAGAATGGCTAAGATCAAAAACACTGAAGACACTTTATGCTGGAGAGGATGTGGAACTAGGGGAACTCTCCTCCACTGCTGGTGGGAATGCAAGCTTGTACAACCACTTTGGAAATCAATATGGTGCTTTCTTAGAAAATTGGGAATCAATCTCCCCCAAGATCCAGCTATACCACTCTTGCGCATATACCCAAGAAATGCTCAATCATACCACAAGAACACTTGATCTGCTATGTTAATATCAGCATTTTTTGTAATAGCCAAAACCTGGAAACAACCTAGATGCCCTTCAACTGAAGAATCGATAAGTAAAATGTGGCACATATACACAATGGAATACTACTCAGCAGAGAAAAACAATGACATCATGAGGTTTGCAGGCAAATGGATGGATCTAGAAAAAATCATCCAGAGTGAGGTAACCCAGACTCAGAAAGACAAATATGTATGTACTCACTCATAGGAGGATACTAGATGTGGAACAAGGATGACTGGACTGCTATTCACATCACCAGTGAGGCTACCTGGAAAACAGGACCCCAATAAAGACACGGAGAAATGGCTGAGATCTACATGAACAGCCTGGCCATGAGTGGGAGCAATGAAGCGCAAGGGTCGAGGGAAAGAGAGCGGGAGATCATAGCTGCATCAAGAAAAGGGAGGGAGAACAAGGAATAGGAGACCATGGTGAATGAAGACCACATGAGAAAAGGAAGAAACAAAGAGCTAAAGAGGCCCATAGAAATCCACAAAGATACCCCCACAAAAGACTTCTGGCAATGGTCAAGAGACAGCTGGGACTGACCTACTCTGATGTTGGGATGGTCAAACACCCTAATTGTGGTGCCATAAACCCCATCCAAGGACTAAGGAATCTGGTTGCATACATCCATGGCTAGGCCCTGGGTGGAGCGCTGGGAGTCTAATTAGTGTGAAAGAGGAGGGTTTATATGAGCGAGAATTGTTGAAGCCAAGGTTGGATAAAGCACAGGGACAAATAACCAAATGAATGGAAACACATGAACTATGAACCAAAGGCTGAGGGGCCTCCAACTGGATCAGGCCCTCTGAATAGGTGAGACAGTCGATTGGCTTGATCTGTTTGGGAGGCATCTAGGCAGTGGTACCAGGTCCTGTGTTCGTTGCATGAGTTAGCTGTTTGAAACCTGGGACTTATGCAGGGATGCTTGACTCAATCTGGGAGGAGGGGACTGGACTTGCCTGGACTGAGTCTATCAGGTCGATCCCAGTCCTAGGGGGAGACCTTGACCTGGAGGAGGTGGGAATGGGGGGTGTGCTGCAGGGAAGGAGAGTGGGACAGGAAGGGAGAGAACAAGGGAATCTGTGGCTATAATGTAGAACTGAATAGTATTTTAAAATAAAAATTAAAAGAAATAAGAGTAATTTGAAACTCTCTTCAGTAATATTCATCTCCAGCCATATTTCTTGACATCCAACCAATGGAACTGAGTCATTTATATCATTCTATCTTTAAAAACATTTGTAAAGTCACCTGTAACAGAACACATTCTGGTTTTTACTGACATCTATGTTCCTCAAATTTTAATTCTAAGATGCCAAGTTAGCAGCACCCTTTTGTTTCATAGATAGACTGAGCCAGTTTTGGATAACAGTAAAAACTTCAGTGATGACAACAAGTGTTTTAACTTACTTTCAAAAATGCAAAACCAATGATTTCAACCTTCAACAGAGGTCTGCAATGGCAAGAATCTGATTTATAGCATCCCTATTTAAATTTCCTTCTGTCCATGTATGCCTTAACAATGTGCTACTGATGTAGTAATAAAGGATTTAGCTATGCATGTTTTACATACACACACACAGAGAGAGAGAGAGGGGGGGGACTAATTTCTATATTGTGCATTGAAAGAGATCTACTTTTTTCTCATTTTTGCTTTTAGAGGATCATTGGAATCAATAATTTTCCAAATTTAAGTAAACCTGGATGCCTATTTTTCACCAAGCATTGGACAAGTTTGATGTGCAGCATAGCACCTCTCTAAGAAGATATAAGATTCATTTTATACACAACAAAGTGAAGCAAATGATTAAATGATATGTTTAGAATTACATACATAGTATGTAGCAATGCTATGAGTCACATTGGTAAAACAATCTAATTTGAAATTCTATTTGGGTTTTGCCAGGTCTTCCTCCAGGCTTGCTTATTACAGTACATAGGTGCATTGCTAATTCCACTTCAGTATTGATATGCTCATATCAATTACTAAAATGAATTCAAATCTGTTCTCATGGTTAGTTCCCCACTGTGTTAGTGAACTCTAAGCCAAGGTATAAAAAGTAATTCTGAAAAGTGAAATTGTAGATATTTTCAGTCCAAATGTATCCAGGAAGATAGAATTGAAATGTTGTCATTCAAAAAATTTATATATACATACACACGTTTTTGAAAGCAGAAAAATCCATACATGCAATTCTCATTTTTGTCAGTGTTCTCTGTTCTTAAACTAGAGTTTTAATTTCAAGAGGTTCTATAGCAGATGCGGTTATGTCTAACAAAGTAATTTCCCAAGCACTAACATTTGTACTATTCAATCTTGAGGAGAAAATCTTAATAATAGTGCCTTAATAAATCTTTAAGTACATGTGGAAACATTATAACCATAATAGTCTTGAATGAGATTTTCATTCTATTTTTGGGACACTAAGACCCTTTAGGAAAAATAAATGAAAGAAAGACAGGTGATAATTTTTAACAATGATTGCTAATGTTACAACAATTTTGGAGTCTGGGATATTACAGAATGTATTGTAAAGACCACACAAACTTAAGCTAGATTCTCAACCCTGCCTCCTTCTAGCTTAGTAGGTACCATGATTCAGGTGCTTAGACATTTTAGGCTTTGTTTCTGTAGACTATCATATGTTGGTAATGACAACGTCCACCTTATTTCATATGTTAAATATATGTAATTAACCAGGAATGATGTGTGGTACATAAAGTGCATTAAAGAAATAGGGACTATCACCAAATTATAGTTTATATTTCAGAATTTTCATTAGTTCTAATTCATTTCCTGGTCCCAGAGAGTGGTGATAGCCCACAGCAGTTAAATCTAATTTAGGTGTATGTAACAACCTGAGACAGAAACCTGGAACTGGGTTCTCTGCAGTCTCACCTCAGTTCTGCTTACTGGGGCTTAGTTAGGACACACTTCTGTAGCATGAATCTTAAAAAGTTCTTATTAATAAAATCATACCTGAGGCCAGTTATTGGGGTAAATTCTGGAAGATCAGAGAGACAGAACAAGCCACAGCTAACCTCACCTGGCCAACTTCTCAGCTGATCTTGTTTCCTCAGACTGGAAGCCTCTGTGTCCTCATATATGAATGGCTTTCTGCTGAACTGTGCTGCTAGAAGCCTGAAAGCTTAACCAGCCAAATGCTTAATCAGCCAATTGCTTCTAGTTTCTGGTCCTCATGCCTTATATACCTTTCTGCTTTCTACCACCACTCCCTGGGATTAAAGGCTTGCTTCCTGGGATTAAAGGTGTGATGAGTCACCATGCCTGGCTGTATCCTTGAACACATGGATTTCTGCCTCTGGAATGCTAGTATTAAAGGTGTGTGCTACCACTGCCTATCCTTTATGTTTAATATTGTGGCTGTTCTGTCTCTGACCCCAGATAAGTTTATTAACATGCACAATATTTTGTGAGCACAATACCACACACTTCTGAAGGAACATTATCTTGACATACAAACCATGCTTCATAATGACAATCAAAATTTTTAGCATTAAGCAACTTCTGATAAACCCTGTTTTGTTTAAAGCACTGCACATGCCTCAAAAATTATGTTTGTGAGAGGTTTTATAATGAGCATAAAAAGAACATAAAAAGCTCTTTTGTCTGAAGGAAAAGAATTGCTTGGTATCTCTGCCACCATCTCCATTTCTTACAAATTCTCAATCAAGCAAGAATTTTCCAATTATCTTTGTGTATGTGTGTGTGTGTGTGTGTGTGTGTGTGAGAGAGAGAGAGAGAGAGAGAGAGAGAGAGAGAGAGAGAGAGTTTGTGTGTGTGTGTGTGTGTGTGTGTGTAGGAGGTGCCTACATGTGTGCAGATGTATGTGTGTTTTCATTCAATGGCATAATGTATAGACTAGAAATCAATTAATTGTTCTATGAAGTCTTTCTGTGATTGTGCCCTTGTCTATTTTGTAGATAATCCTCTCGCATATGAAAAGGTTATAGTTAGAAAACCAGAAATGTTCTTTTCTCCCAATAACCATAGCAACAACTTTTCCTTTTGAACAAAATTAAGTTTGGTGTGACTCTTCAAACTGGACTTTTGAAAAGTAGGTAAGAAAAGATGAGTGGGCACATTAATCTCACTATGCGACCAAACATCCATTTAAAAATATATTGCCTTTACTATTAGCATGCCAACAAATTAGCTGGCAGACTGCTATCGATACTCTTTCCCAACATCACAAAATGGCAACGAGTGATTTCATTTGTAAAGTAATAGTTGGTGGCCTTCTTTTTCTTGAACACAAGGTTTTTAACTTCAACTTGGAATGTCAGACCATCTTTAATTTTCTAGAAACCTGTCCATTCAGTATTAAAGGTGGTTTTAGATTCTCTTCCACCTCACCTACACTTGAACTTTTTTTGTGTGTGACATTGTAGAATGTATTCCTATTTTCTATAAAGAAAGAAATTTAGAACTCCAATGGGTTAAGAAAGATGGAAAATGACTAAAAACAGAGGTCCTGGAAAGCAAATTTTGAGAATAGATAACAAAATTGATTTCACACACATGCACTAACAGAATAAATTCAATAAACATAGTCTAATGCAGGGATTCAATTATTAATTTCCTCACTCAAAAAATTCCCAACGATGTATCTAAGTCTAAGATGATACAAAAGAGGATGGAATGAACACAGTTGGGCATAGAAGTGGTTATCTTAAGAGGTGGGAGCACACAAATAAATCAGGAGAGACAGTTACTGTAGAAGTAATTTAAAGGGGCTATGGTTATGGAGAGTGAGGAATGTTGTATAAGCACAGACAGAGAAAGGAAACAGGATGATAGAATGTGGAAAAGATAAATCAACTATGCAACTCTAAAAGAAGGCTATGTCCATGGGAAAGTATATTATAGGGTAATCAATGTCAATACCTCCTTCAGATGTACAAAACTTCTGGAAGGCAACTGTGTTCTGGTTTGTTCTCTTGAATCCCTGTATTAGACTGAAATTGAACCCACTTTTGAGGAATACCTGCTTTACTGAAAGGGATTACCTAGGTTTGAGCCTTGCAATCCACGATGGGAGGAAAAAAATCAATCCCCAAACAATGTCCTCTGTACCTTCCACATGAAAGTCAGTGCGTGGATGTGCACACATGTAAAAAAGTGAGCACTTACACACACTGAGAGACACACCCCTCACACAAGAGCAATAATAGAAATAGTATTAAATTTAAATAAAACACACATACACATACACACACACACACACACACACACAACATACATTGTTTCCTGTTATAGGGACTAAGTTATTCTAGCCACATACTACCTCTACAGGGGTCAACGTTTTAAAGGGAAATGATTTAAAGGGTATGTAATGTAAGCCTGTTTAAAGAAAATCAGCATGGGAATCTTGTGAGATATACAGGGTGCAGTCTGGGCAACAGGAGTACTGAATCCACAAGAAACAAACTTAAGTACACAGGTAGGTTGGTGATCTGGCCATCAACATTTCTTTTCATTTTACTTTCACAGTTTAGAAGATTTTATTTATCCCCAAACTGAAGTAAATTATTTGAAATTAAAGTGCTGCATGCAATTAATTATCACCAGGAAGTTCTTCCTTAATCTCAGGAATCAGCAGGACTCCTTCAGGGGAATGCTTCTTAAGCACAGAATAAAATGAACTCCTTAAATTACAAGCCACTGGGATCATTTTAGAATTCAGTCCAGCTAAAGTAAGACACCTTAATTATTATAGCTTCAAACAATGCTGTTTTTTGTTTTTGTTTGTTTTTGTTTTAAGATCCCCACTCTAATCCTGTGAAAGAAGCTACATAAATCACCAAGTGAACTATACTCAGTCTTTTTCCTCCCTCACGCTCACTCTCACATCATTGCAGATCAAAGGATCAAACTGAACTGCAAGTATAAGTCATATTCAGCAAAAAAATTGTCAAAAATATTTCACTGAAAGGCCTAAATATTCACTAGATATTAACACACACACATTAGAGATCCCACACACACTTAAAAAGCTAAGGCTGTTTTGACAGAATTCAAAAGTTTTTGTAACTGTTGTGTGTCTGGAGCTCCAATATAATTTATCCTTAATTAACATAGAGTTAAATTTTAGAAATTTGAGTGTGTCAGTACTACTGAATTAATATTTTGGGTGTATCAGAAATGTGACTGGAAACTGACTTTATAAGAAAGAACTAAATATCAAAATGAATTAAGACAAGAGTCTCTACATTCTTAACTTTCTTTTTTTTAACCAAGTGATGTTGCAATTAGCAAATGCTTAGAGAACAGAGCTTCTTTATGACAAGCTCAGCTGTGGGAAAGAAACCAACAAAACACCACTTCTGAGATGTGGGAAGCAATGTCAGGGAGTGTAATCTGCTGACGTTTGTTCCCACTCTCCTTCTGCTCCCATGCACCAAACTCAGCACCTTTCTGTCCTTTAACCTTTGAACTTCAAAAGTATGACGATGGCTGGTCGGTCATTGGCTGCTCAGGAGCACTGTTGAACATATTTGACAGTTCTGGGTGTACAGGCTATGGATTCAACTTCCCTTAACAGAATCATTTATGGATAAGAGGCTTGCTTAAATTCATGAAGCGGGCAGGGTATCAGAGGATTGGAAGGCTCAGCCTGACAGAGAGGCAATAGTGGCAGAAGCTAAGAAAGCATTGCTGGTAGGAGAAACAAAGTAGCAGCTGCAAACTCCAATTCTTCAGATAAGGAAAGATGCTGTGTGAAAAGGGATCTTTTATCGCAAGAATACCACCAGAACTATGAGCTCTATCTAGCTATCCATACATCCATGCATCCATCTGCCCATCCAGCCATCATATGTGCAGCAGAAAGAAAAAAAAGTGCTATGTCATGTGTTTGCAAGTGACAGTTAGTAGGCAGGGAAATGTTGATTGGTAAGCAACAGTTCAGATTCACACCATTTCCCCTACTCTTCAGAAACTCTTCATATCTTATTTTTTTTATTCATATGAAAAGCAGAAACAACAGTGACCAGATAAAATTTAACTGTCAATGTTACGTACTTGAGAGCCAGTAATTTTTTCTATAAGTTATGGCCATGTAATGCCTTATTTCTAGCATCAATTTTCATGAAGGAAATGTAAACCATTTCATGTTCTACCTCTACCTTCACTCTTGAAATCAACCTACTGTTCTATTTCAAATAAATCATATTTGAATCAAATACAGATTTTGTAGGAGAAACCTTAATGAGTGAATAGAACTGGACCAGGAGAACGAATTCTTAGAAGCCTAAATTCATGGATAACTACTTCATTTAGTGTATGTGAATACATGTGTTTGTATGTACATATATTCACATATGTGTATGGCATGTGGAGATGCATGTGCATTTGTGTGATGAGCCATCTCCCAAACCCTCCTATTACTTCTTATATAGCAAAAGAATTACATATTTAATTTCCAGTAATCCTGAGGAAAATATTCAAGTTCTATCTCAGTTTTATAAACAAAGAAACAAAGATTTAGAAAGGTAACCTAACCTGTCTAGTAACACAGGTAGTAAGGTACAAAGCGAACTCTAAAACCAGATCACTCTCCATTACATGGCACTCGCCAAACACTCCCCTACCATACCAGATTGATTTTAGTAGAATTTCTCCAAGTAATTTTAACAAAAATCTTAGTGTACATACAGTAAAAAGGCTTAATTCCAAATCCATTGAGGCAACTGATTTAAAGAAAGTTAAGCAGGTTTATTTTCTATAACTTGTGTGTATTGGATCATGGCAGTTATTGAAGAGCATCTCCAAGCAGAAAACAGGAATAACACTACAGTTAACAAAAACATCATTTTGGGGGGCCAGCCCTTCTGCAGGCAGAGAGCTCAAAGATATTGTGGCTTTACATTTTAGCTTCACTCCACCAGAAATGCAAGCTGCCCATGTCCTGTTGGGAGGCAAAGGGAAGAAAGTTTACATCTATTTGACTCTCCTAGAATGTAAGCTGAAAGCTGTGCTGCCTTGGGAGGGGGGAGACAAACCATGACCTCCTAGCCAGTAGGGCAGCTGAGCATGATGAGGAAGGGCACTGTCCCTCTGATTCCCAGGGCCTGTCATTTCCTCAGGGCTGGTGAGGCCTAGGGATTGGAGGGCAGGAAGCCCAGTCTAGTCTAAAGGAAGGATAATGAATGGACCCTGTGTGCTAGCAGGGAGGAGGGGTGGCTTTCCTCACTGGTCTTTGGATCCATGCCAAACCTGAAGTAAGTACTGTATATGGTGAATCATTGTCAGCATCAGCATTGCCAGATGCTGGTAATGCATATAAAAGTGCTTGCATTTGAAAACGGTGATTCCTCAACAAAGCGCCAGTCTCTCATATCAGCTCCTGCCTTTGCTTTGTTGTTCCAAACCACTCTCTGTGGTGATACTCAACCAGTCTTCCTGAAGTAGATATATAACTCTTTCCTTCCTCTGCATACAACCACTCAGTACTTACAGAAATGGATGCGGTTATATTAATGAACTTGATGAAGGCCTTGTGACTCCTAGTTCCTAGAATAGAGCTTTGGCAAGAGTTGTTGTCTTTACCCTGGCTGCTTTAATACACAATTGCTTATCTGACTTTGCCCCGAGTGGTGTTTTAACCCCTGTCTGAGTACTATAGATTGATACATTGGAATTAACCTATCTCCAATACAACTCTAAGATCTCTCCTTCATATGACTCCTCTCCTTTGTATTATACCTTTATAACACTATTTTTTAACCAGGAGATATTGATTACTGAGCATTGCACAGCAATCACAGCACAGGACCTAGCCTATAATAAATGTGTGCTGAATCCTTGAAAATTGTAGATTAAAACTACATTAAGATCCCCTGGCTGCTCACAGACATTCTCTATTCTCTCCATTCCCCCAAACCTAACACAATGCCAGCTACAGTCTTCCCCCAGCCTGTCCACTCCTTCTGTGGATCCCACAGACTATCTTCCAGCCTCTTTCCCTCTCTCTTCACTGTGTCCCAGCTCGCAAATCAGGCAGATAGCCTCTGCCCAAACACAGGCCACACCTGCTAAAAGACCAGCCTCCAATATCAAGTACTCCTCTCGAACATACCAGGCTAGCAGACCAGTAAAACAGACAACATATAGCCCACACAATCACTGAAAAAACAGAGAGGAAACAAAAATTAAGTAACAAAATATGAACCAACAAACACAAACCCAGAAATCAGCACATAGAACTATGATCACCTCAGACACAGATGTCAAGATGCCAGGACTAGAACATAATGAATAACAGTCAGGGCAATATGCCTCCACCAGAGCCCGGCTATTCTACCACAGTAGGCCAGGAATATTCCAGAACAGCTGAAGCATAAGGAAAGAAGACCTTATAACCAATCATATGAAGATGACAGATGGGGACTTCTCCTCTGGACAAGAGATGAGTGCCTGGGCTCAGCCTAGATCCCATCCCTAGGCACCAGACACTCCGGGGAAGACCTGCCCAACTTGGCCCCAGGTTCTGGCCACCAGGCAGGTTCCCTTCTACCCCTACGAGGAAGGCCCCCATTCTCCAAGACCCCCGGCAGACCCTGCAATCTCTAACCAACATGTGGACCAATGGAATCGAAGACCCTGATATTAATCCCTATGAACATATAATTTTTGACAAAGAAGCCAAAAGTGTACAATGGAAAAAAGAAAGCATCTTCAACAAATGGTGCTGACATAACTGGATATCAACGTGTAGAATGATGCAATTAGATCCATATCTATCACCGTGCACAAAACTTAAGTCCAAGTGGATCAAGGACCTCAACATAAATCCAGCTACTCTGAACCTGCTAGAAGAGAAAGTAGGAAGGAGTCTTGAATGCATTGGCATAGGAGATCACTTCCTAAATATAACACAAGTAGCACAGACACTGAGAGAAACAATCGATCAATGGGACCTCTTGAAACTGAGAAGCTTTTGTAGAACAAAGAATATGGTCAACAAGGCAAAGCAACAGCCAACAGAATGGGAAAAGGTCTTCACCAACCCCACATCTGACAGAGGACTGATATCCAGAATATATAAGGAACTCAAGAAATTAGACATCAAAATGCCCAACAGTCCAATTAAGAAATGGGCTATAGAACTAAACAGAGAATTCTCAACAGAGGAAACTCAAATGGCTGAAAGACATTTAAGGAATTGCTCAACATCCCTAATCATCAGGGAAATGCAAATCAAAACAACTCTGAGATACCACCTTATGCCTGTCAGAATGGCTAAGATCAAAAACACTGAAAACACCTTATGCTGGAGAGGCTATGGAACTACGGGAACTCTCCTCCACTGCTGGTGGGAGTGCAAGCTTGTACAACCCCGTTGGAAATCAATATGGTGCTTTCTTAAAAAATTGGGAATCAATCTCCCCCAAGATCCAGCTATAACACTCTTGGGCATATACCCAAGGAATGTTCAATCATACCAGATGGGCACTTGCTCAGCTATGTTCATATCAGCATTGTTTGTAATAGCCAGAACCTGGAAACAACCTAGATGCCCTTCAACTGAAGAATGAATAAATAAAATGTGGTACATATACACAATGGAATACTACTCAGCAGAGAAAAAAATGACATCAAGAGGTTTGCAGGCAAATGGATGGATCTAGAAAAAATTCATCCTGAGTGAGGTAACCCAGACTCAGAAAGACAAATATGGTATGTACTCACTCATAGGAGGATACTAGATGTGGAACAAGGATGACTGGACTGCTACTCACATCACCAGGGAGACTACCTTGAAAACAGGACTCCAAGAAAGACACGGGGATTGCCCAATAATGGGGAAATGGCTGAGATCTATATGAACAACCTGGATATGAGTGGGAGCAATGAAGGGTGAGGGTCGAGGGAAAGAGAGCTTGGGGGAGCGGGAGATCCCAGCTGGATCAAGAACAAAGAGAGAACAAGGAATAGGAAAACATGGTAAATGAAGACCACATGAGAATAGGAAGAAGCAAAGTGCTGGAGAG
Organism: Peromyscus leucopus; assembly: GCF_004664715.2. Taxonomy (NCBI): domain Eukaryota; kingdom Metazoa; phylum Chordata; class Mammalia; order Rodentia; family Cricetidae; genus Peromyscus; species Peromyscus leucopus. Next base: position 128,148,168 of record NC_051083.1, read on the forward strand.
GCCCACAGAAATCCAGAAAGATACCCTTACAATAGACTGCTGACAATGGTCAAGAGACAGCCCAAACTGACCTACTCTGGTGATGAGATGGCCAAACACCCTAATTGCCGTGCCAGAAACCCCATCCAATGACTGAGGGATCTGGATGCAGAGATCCATGGCTAGTCCCTGGGTGGAGCACTGGGAGTCCAATTAGCGAGAAAGAGGAGGGTTTATATGAGCGAGAATTGTTGAGACCAAGGTTGGATAAACAAAGGGACAAATAGCCAAACAAATGGAAACAAATGAACTATGAACCAAAGGCTGAGGGGCCCCCAACTGGACCAGGCCCTCTGAATAGGTGAGACAGTTGATTGGCTTGTTCTGTTTGGGAGGCATCCAGGCAATGGGACCGGGTACTGTGCTTAGTGCATGAGTTAGCTGTTTGAAACCTGGGGATTATGCAGGGATGCTTGACTCAATCTGGGAGGAGGGGACTGGACCTGCCTGGACTGAGTCTACCAGGTTGATCTCAATTCTCAGATGAGGCTTTGCCCTGGAGGCGGTGGGAATGGGGGGGTGTGCTGGGGGAGAGGGGAGGGGGCCGGGAGGGGGGAGAACAAGGGAATCCGTGGCCGATATGTAGAACTAAAATATATTGTAAAATAAAATAAAATAAAATATTTTTTAAAAAAGGATAACAGAGGTGTTTAAAGAGGAAATAAATCCCTTTAAAAAAAAGCCAGGAAAACACAAACTATTGGAAAAAATGAATAAATCCCTTAAAGAAAGCTAAGGAAAAACAAACAACTAGAGAAAATGAATAAATATTTTTAAGACTTGAAAATGGAAATAAAAACAATACTGAAAAATACAAACATAGGAAATTGTGGAAATGAAAAATTTTGGTATATGAACAGGAAACTTACCAACAGAATAAAAGAGAGATGGAAAACAGAATGTTTGACGATATGGTAGAAGAAATAGATATATCAATCACACAGCCTGAGTTAGCAGAAGGAAATGCTGAGACACCAAGCACCAGGGTGGGCACAGTGGAAGCATATGAGCAAGTATGTAGTGGAGAGATGAGAGAGAAAGAAGCAAGCAAATGTGTGGTAGAGAGGGGGGAAAGAAAGAGTAGCTGTGCAGTCTATGTTCTTTTTTTTCCATTTTTCTTTATTAAGAAATTTTCTACTCACTCCACATACCACTCAGAGATCCCACCTCCTCCCTCCTTCCAACCCCTGCCCTCTCTCCCAAGTCACCCCACATTCCCACATCCCCCAAATCAAGGTCTCTCATGGGGAGTTAGCAGAGCCCAACACACTGAGCCTAGGCAAGTCCATGCCCCTCCTCACTGCACCAAGGCTGCGCACAGCATCACACCACAGACACCAGATTCTCAAAAGCCTGCCAATGCACCAGGGATGGATGCTGATCCCTCTGCCTGGGTGCCCCCTAAACAGTTCGAACCAAGCAACTCTCTTCCATATCCAGAGGGCCTAGTCTTGTCCCATGGGGGCTACACAGCCACAAGTCCACAGTTCATGGGTTTCCACTAGTGTGGACAGTCATCTCTGCATGTCCTCCCATAATGATCTCAATGTCCCCTGCCTGCAGAATCCCTCCTCAAAGCCCACTGTTCAGTGATACACTTCCTCCAACAAGGCCACAACTTATAATTTTTATAATCCTTCTTAAACAGTTCCTCAACTGGGGACTAAGCATGGACATATATGCAACTATGGATTCTACTGTGGAAGCTCTTCCCATATGGGTCACATGAAATCTTATTTTCAAAAGAAACTTCTTGTTATTATTCATAAAAACTGAATTTGAATTGAAGTTAAAGACAAGAACTTTTAAAATATTTATTGATCTTATTAAATTTTTAGTTGGTACCCCGTTTAATTTAACTAATAAAACTATACAATTACAGCAATTATTCACCATATGAATGCAACAAATAGCAAATAAAACCATACATTTCTTTTCACTTTAAAAGTGCATCTTCAAATTTTTGATTATTGTCTAATTGCCTTAAATATATGTGAACTCAAGGCTCATCAGTTTGCATTAGAAAGACTATTTTTTTCTATACTGGAAAACATGGGCAGTTTTGCAAATAGATGAAGGATATACTGGTAGCTCTGTTGGATGAAGATAGGGTGTTATGGATTTACATAATTCTGTGATGTGGTGATATTTTATTTGTGCTGAAATGTGGTGATATTTTATTTGTGCTTTAATAAATAAAGTTTGCCTGGAGATCAGAGGAAATAGCAAGCCATTTTAAGTAAAGAAAGAAGTTAGGCAGTAGTAGCACATGCTCTTAATCCTATCACTTAGCAGGCAGGATCTCTTTATGTTCAAGGCCACACTAGGGAACAGAGACAAGCATGGTAACACATGCCTTTAATCCCAGTATCAACCATAGAGATCTTGAGGTCTGTACAGACAGACCCAAAGTGACATAGCTGTATAGGAAGAGCAAGTGAGGTAGCTGGGCTAAGAGAGCCAATGAGAGGGCAGAACAGCAAGATAATAAAGGCATGGTTAGACACACCTTTATTGGTGAGGTAAGGTTAGCTGTGGCTTTCCCTATTTCCCTGATCTTCTCTAAGGTTTTCACCTCTATATTTGGCTCCATGTTTTTATTTAATAAAACCATTTATGAATTCATCTACATCTGATATTATCCTAACAAACTTATCTGGGGTCAGTAAAGGTGTATTATTTATAACCAAATCATTAAGTATCTAAAGTACCAGTTCTTAGGTCTCTATTTCCATTAGAATAGAGAACTGAGGTAGAGCAGATATTATGCAAAAGACTCAAGGGCAAAGACTTTGAGTCATATCATAGATCATACCCATACCAATTATCTACTTGCTCTCTGATCTTAAGCATTTTAACCCTACTCTTGTTTCCTGATTGGTTAAGTGAGAACAATTATAGTAATTGAGTTTTAACTATACAAGATAGTGTCTAACATGTCTCCACATAGAAAACGTATCCAATAAATGGGAGGTGTTGTGTATTCAACTATCTCACTACACTGAACATATTTTGTATACCAGGCATTACTTTAGATACTTAACGATTCAGTTATAAATAATACACTTTTACTTCCCTCAAGAAGTTTACAATCAGGTATGTGTAATAAATAAGAAAACAGTAATTTGTGACAACATAAGAAGCAATGAAGAGTTTCCCTAGTTCCATATCCTCTCCAGCATAAAGTGTCTTCAGTGTTTTTGATCTTAGCCATTCTGACAGGCATAAGGTGGTATCTCAGAGTTGTTTTGATTTGCATTTCCCTGATGATTAGGGATGTTGAGCAATTCCTTAAATGTCTTTCAGCCATTTGAGTTTCCTCTGTTGAGAATTCTCTGTTTAGTTCTAAAGCCCATTTCTCAATTGGACTGTTGGTCGTTTTGATGTCTAATTTCTTGAGTTCCTTATATATTCTGGATATCAGTCCTCTGTCAGATATGGGGTTGGTGAAGATCTTTTCCCATTCTGTAGGCTGTTGCTTTGCCTTGTTGACTGTATCCTTTGCTCTACAAAAGCTTCTCAGTTTCAAGAGGTCCCATTGATTGATTGTCTCAGTGTCTGTGCTACTGGTGTTATATTTAGGAAGTGATCTCCTATGCCAATGCGTTCAAGACTCCTTCCTACTTTCTCTTCTAGCAGGTTCAGAGTAGCTGGATTTATGTTGAGGTCTTTGATCCACTTGGACTTAAGTTTTGTGCATGGTGACAGATATGGATCTCTTTGAAGCCTTCTACATGTTGATATCCAGTTATGTCAGCACCATTTGTTGAAGATGCTTTCTTTTTTCCATTGTACACTTTTGACTTCTTTGTCAAAAATTATATATTCATAGGTGTGTGGTTTAATGTCAGGGTCTTCAATTTGATTCCATTGTTCAACATGTCGGTTTTTATACCAATACCAAGCTATTTTTATTACTGTAGCTCTATAGTAGAGCTTAAAGTCAGGGATTGTTTGCTAGTGGGAAAGCAAGCTTGTACAACCACTTTTGAAATCAATATGGCACTTTCTTAGAAAATTGGGAATCAATCTCCCCCAAGATCCAGCTATACCACTCCTGGGCATATACCCAAGAAATGCTCAATCATACCACAAGAGCACTTGCCCAGCTATGTTCATATCAGCATTGTTTGTAATAGCCAAAACCTGGAAACAACCTAGATGCCCTTCAACTGAAGAATGGATAAATAAATTGTGGCACATATACACAATGGAATACTACTCAGCAGAGAAAAACAATGACATCATGAGGTTTGCAGGCAAATAGATGGATCGAGAAAACATCATCCTGAGTGAGGTAACCCAGACTCAAAGACAATATGGTATGTACTCACTCATAGTAGGATACTATATGTGGAACAAGGATGACTGGACTGCTACTCACAACACCAGTGAGGCTACCTGGAAAACAGGACCCCAAGAAAGACATGGGGACCACCCAATGACAGAGAAATGGATGAGATCTACATGAACAGCCTGGACATGAGTGGGAGCAATGAAGGGTGAGGGTCGAGGGAAAGCAAGTGGGAGATCCTAGCTGGATTAAGAAAAGAGAGGGAGAACAAGGAATAGGAGACCATGGTAAATGAAGACCACATGAGAAAAGGAAGAAACAAAGAGCTAAAGAGTCCCACAGAAATCCACAAAGATACCCCCACAAAAGACTGCTGGCAATGGTTGAGAGACAGCTGGGACTGACATACTCTGGTGATGGGATGGCCAAACACTCTAATAGTTGTGCCATAAACCCCATCCAAGGACTGAGGAATCTGGATGCAGACATCCATGGCTAGGCCCCGGGTGGAGCACTGGGAGTCTAATTAGTAAGAAAGAGGAGGGTTTATATGAGTGAGAATTGTTGAAACCAAGGTTGGATAAAGCACAGGGACAAATAACCAAATGAATGGAGACACATGAACTATGAACCAAAGGCTGAGGGGCCCCCAACTGGATCATGTCCTCTGAAGAGGTGAGTCAGTCGATTGGCTTGATCTGTTTGGGAGGCATCTAGGCAGTGGTACCCGGTCCTGTGTTCGTTGCATGAGTTAGCTGTTTGAAACCTGGGACTTATGCAGGGATGCTTGGCTCAATCTGGGAGGAGGGGACTGGACCTGCCTGGACTGAGTCTATCAGGTCGATCCCAGTCCTAGGGGGAGACCTTGATCTGGAGGAGGTGGGAATAGGGGGTGTGCTGGGGGGAAGGAGAGTGGGACAGGAAGGGAGAGAACAAGGGAATCTGTGGCTATTATGTAGAACTGAATAGTATTGTAAAATATATATATAAAAGAAACAATGAAGAGAAATTCATGTGAGAATTAAAACTGAATTTTATCATCAGGTGAGTAGTTATCTTAGGGTTTAAGTAAGTTCGTCACATTTGGAGCACAAAGAAGAGAGTCAGTACAATATTTATGTTAATATAAATGACAATTTTCACTTATCAGAAACAAAAGCAAAAGTGTATAAAGGTAACTTTACATTTTGTTATGTTTTGTTAAAATTTATAAGATATACCTAGTTAAGCATTGTGGAACTGGGAGAGACCAAGTGTACCATGCCAGTATCTTGTAACCTGAGATGGCATATTTAGATATCAGGGAATTTGGAAATTGAGATGCTGAGAACCTGTCTACTGTCTACTACAGATTGTGAATGTGGATTACCCAATAGAGTCACCCAACTTTGGCTTTAGGCTATGCAGCAAGAAATAATAGAACAGAAAAATATCCCACAGTGTTGAGTGCAGAGAAGAGTACTGATGAAAAGGAGCCAGAAGCATGGCTCAGTCAGAGAATGTACTATGTACTGTTAGCTTAAATGTATTTTCTGATTGAGGTACAGTGGTAAAGCTTATAGTTTTTTTTAACATACAATACTTTACAACCAAAAACAATAAGGCTATTATATTTTTCCCCATAGCTTAACTCCTACTGATTTGGACAATATTCAATACATCATAAAATCTCTGTCACACGAATTAGGCACATATGGTTTAGACTAGCCAAGCACTCTGTTATGAACAAATTTAACTTGTTCAAAAATTACATATGCTTAATTGACCTGATTTTACCTCTCATATTCACCCTCTTTATGCAGTATTACTGCTATAGTGAGCTTTATTCTGTGAATCACGGTGCCCCAGGGAGCCATATCATCAGTGGGATAAAATGATGGTATAATCACAGCATATTCAAATAAGGTCTTGAGCAGCTTGCACACAGCAATTATAACCATCACAATTTGATGTGGTTTTAGTTTTCATTGTTTTTTAGTCATGTAATTAATGCTAACTCCTTTTAAATCTCTTGCTGATTAATAATAAAACAACCAAGGATATAATTACTAATAGGTTTTCAATTTCATATACTGCTAGATCAGACTTAAGATTGATTTGATGTCACAAAAACAAGAGAAGAAAAATCTAAGGAAAAATAGATATTGCTTTACAGTGTAAAAAAGATGTGGATTGTAGCTATAGTTAATTTCCTTTAATATTTATTCAGCCCATGTCAATTCATCCTCATTTTAGTACATACCTGTTATAAATATGCAATAGTATCTTATTACTTACTATAGTTGACTGAGTCAAACTCTTTGATCACTAGACCTGTCTGACATTTGATTTTAAGAAAAAGCAAGTGAATATTGAACTGCTGTTGTAGATGTTTATTACAATAGCCTCCATAGGCTCATATTTTTTTATTTTTGAGACTATAATTTCAGCATTGCTCTCTTCCATTTCCTCCCTCCAAATACTCCCACATATGCTTCTCCACTCGCCTTCAAATTCATGGCCCCCTTTTTCATTTATTGTTACTGCATATAAATATGTATATGTAGATATACATATACATTCTAAATTATAACCTGTTTAGTCCAAATGTTTTCAGAACTGACCTTTTGGCAGTGAACAACAGATTGTTCTGTTCTTCATTTGGAAAGGACTCCTCCTCCCTCTCCCAGTTTTCCTCAATTGCCTACAGTTTTTGTGTACAGAAAACACTAATGGATATGCCAAATTGGATGGAGACTAGCCCAAAAGGCTCATATAGTTAACTGCTAATTTCCCAGTTGGATTAGAGTGTGTGACCTTGTTGTAGGAGGTATGTCTTGTTGGAGAATAAGTGTCACTGGAGGTGTGGGATTTAAGGTTTAAAAAGTTCACCCCACTCCCAGTTAGCTCTTTCTTCCTTGTGCTTCTATGCCTCATGTATATGGATCATAATATGTAAACTCTCAGCTCTAATTCCAGCCTTATGCTGCTTACCTCTTCCCATGCTCTTCACTATGATGGAATCAAACCCTCTGGAACTGTGAAAATGAAGCATGTATTTTATTAGACACCCCCAACTTGTTGGAGATGCCAGAACCAAGGGATGTTTGTCCAGAAAACTGCATGAAGAGAGTGGAACGAGATCAAGAGAAGGAAGTGATTTACCATCAGCAAAGCTGTAATGGTAGAGACATCTATAAGCTGTTTGACATTAGATATGAAATTGCAAGATTTGAAGTTTGCCTTTCTGGGTATTGGTCTTGATTTGGTCTAGCATTTTCCTTACTATGTTCTCTTTCATCATGTTTGGAATGTTAATATATATTCTGTTCTATTGTACATCAGAAGCTTGTAGTTTATTTTTATTAATGGGCTTATAATTTTAAACTGTTGAGACTATGAAAGAATAAGAAGGAATTTGAATTTGGACAAAATGTATTTTGTATTATTATATGTCTGCAGTCCTATGGGAGTCAAGAAGTGGAATATGATGGTTTGAGTGAGAATAGTCCCCACAGGTTCAAATATTTGAATGTGTGGTCCCCAGTTAGTGGAACTATTTTAGAAGGATTAAGAAATAGTGGACGTGGAGATATGTCACTAGGAATGGATTTTGAGGTTTAAAAATTCCATGCCATTCCCAGTCATTTCCCTCTGCCTGGTGCTTATGGGTAAGATGTAAGTTCTCAGGTATTGCTCTAGCATCATTCCTGTTTATCTAGTGCCATGTTCCCCATGATGATGGTCATAAACTATAATCCTCTAGAAACATCAGCACCCAAATTAAATGCTTTCTTTTATAAGTTTTCGTGGGTATGGTACTTTGTCGTTGAAATAGAAAAGTAACAAAGACAACTGCTCATTATTATTATCACATAATAATTGCAGAGGTTAATGGAATTAACTATATTTCTTTACATGTACATATTACACATTGATTTTGTCCATTTACCATTCTTCTTCTCAAACTCTTCACTCAGAATCCTTTTCAGTCTCTCTTAATCCCTCTTCTACTCATATGGATATATTCATGTGAACAGAAATATAATAGTAAGTACATACATTCTTTATCTGTAGAGCAATCAATGAAAATTATGCAAGCCAAGGTTATGCTCTGTTTGTGGAACATATGAGACATGTGGTCCCTGATATAATAAAAGAGAAACTAGAACACATAGAAAACAATAAAAGTGCTGCTATTAGAAAGGTGCCCTAAGTCATCCTGTTGATTTCTTCCATCAAATAGCATCTAAGTAAAAGGTGAGTTGACTTGTCCACAGGATTTCCTTTAGTAAAGCTGTGGGCAGATAGTGATTTAAATCCATGCCATAAAATAATGTTAGCATAATCAGGTACCATAATCCAAAATTAGCCTGAATATTAAACAAGAGAAAAAATAAAAGGAGTTTGACCAGGATTACAATAATAGGCATGAAAATCCCCCCCTTTGGAGTGGGCCATAATTCTAATAAAATGGTCATGGATTATTGTTGTGGAATGTTAGTTTAAGATGTGTTACATTCATTTATGCTGTAGAATATTGTGTAATGATGCAAGTATGTGTTGAATTTTTTTATGTTTCATTTGTTTAACTCTGTGAATCTGTGTTACTGTGCCTGCCTGAAACCCCTGGTTGTTCTAATAAAGAAATGAATGTCTAATAGCTAAAGAGCAGAGGGATAGGCAGGGATGCCAGACAGAGAGAATAAATAGGAGAGGAAGGGGCAAGAAAAGGAGGAGTGGAGGATGCTAGGGACTAGCCATCCAGCCACATAGCCCACCATACAGTAAGAAGGAAAGCAAGATATATAGAATAAAGAGAGGTAAAAAGCTCAGAGGCAAAATGTAGTTAAGGGAAAAGATATAGTTTAAGTTAAGTTAGATAACCCAGCTAGAAACAAGCCAAACTAAAAAAAGGCCAGGCATTTAAAAGTAAGAATAAGCCGGGCGTTGGTGGCGCACGCCTTTAATCCCAGCACTCGGGAGGCAGAGCCAGGCGGATCTCTGTGAGTTCGAGGCCAGCCTGGGCTACCAAGTGAGATCCAGGAAAGGCGCAAAGCTGCACAGAGAAACCCTGTCTCGAAAAACCAAAAAAAAAATAATAATAATAATAAAAAAATAAATAAATAAATAAAAAATAAAATAAAAAAAAAAGTAAGAATAAGTCTTCATGTATTTATTTGGGAGCTGGGTGGCAGCCCACTAAAGATAAATAATAAATGAATGAATGAATGAATGAATGAATGAATAAATAAATAAATAAAACAACTACAGATTATCTCATTAATAGCCATGCCACTATTGTACCAATGGGTACAACTTGCTTGGAAGGTTAACTCTGAAAGAACTACACAAAATCAAGCCAACCATACATGAGGTAAATGATCTCCATCTCTTACTAAGGAGTTATTGGGAATAGATAGTTGATGGGTGTCCTGGTGAGTTTTTTGCCAACACCAGGTGGAGATATCTAGGAAGAACCTCAGTTGAGAAATGCCTCTATCAACTTGCCTGCAAGTAAGTCTGTATGGAATTTTCTTGAAGTAATGATTGATATGGAATGGCACAGCCCACTGGGGGAGGGACAGCCCTGGACAAATGGTCCTGGGTGGCATAAGAAAGCAGGTTGAGTAATCCAAGGGAGCAAGCCAGTAAGAAGCATTTCTCCATGAACTCTGCTTTAGCTACTACCTCCAAGTTCCTCCACTGACTTCCCTACATGATAGACTATAAACATACACGTGATTAAATTCTCTCCTACCCAAGTTACTTTTGGTACTTTATCACAACAGTAGAAAAAATAATCAAGACATGGAGTGGGTGTTTTGTTGTTGTTTGCTTCTGAAGATGTGGCCCCTTGATAAATTCCTGTGGTCTGATGGATGGGTCCACACTCTTATACATATGGCCAGCACAAATTGGACTTAGTTGTTCATTTGTATTTTTGTAAGAATACATGAAGTTAGAAGGCGGCATGCTGGGGATGTTATGGGAGAAGCTGGGGGTGGAAACTAGAGATATTTATGAACATTTCATTGTATGCATGTATGGAGTTCTCAGGAATAAAGTAAAATTTTAAAAATGAAATAAAAAAATTTTAAAAGTATTCAAATAAGAAAGGAATTTTCAATCTAAAAAAATGATAGAACTAATAATGAAATATAGAGACATTTTAGAATACAACATTCATACAGAAATCAACAATATTTTCAAACAATATCAATGAACTATTAAAAAGATATAAAAAATAATTTCATTTACAATCATTGCCAAAAATACTTTAAAATATTTTGTTTATTGTTCTATGGACTGGAATAATGAATACTGTAAAATGTTCATACTACTCAAGAATATTATACAAATTAAATGTACTCCCAATCAACATTGACAATTGACATTGTTCAAGATAATAGAAAATTATAAAATGCAAAAAACAATTCAAAATGAATTAAGTAGCTAAATATGAAATAAAATCTGAGAAACCCATACAAAAAAAACTGTAACACGAATATTAAAAAAAAACTCAGGAGCCATATATTAGGGTGAATGCTGAAAGATCAGAGAAACAGAACAAGCCACAGCCAACCTCACCTCACAGATTCCTCAAACTGGAAGCTTCTGTGTCCTCATCCGAATGGATCTTAGCTCAACTGCTAAAAGCCTAGAAGCTTAACCACCAGCTCTAGTTTCCTGGTTTTCATGCCTTATATACCTTTCTGCTTTCTGCCAGCACTTCCTGGGATTAAAGACATGCCTCACCATGCCTGTCTGTTTCTAGTGTGGCTTTAACTCACAGAGATCCAGATGGATCTCTGCCTCTGGAATGCTAGGATTAAAGGTATGTGTGTCACCATTTTCTGGCCTCTATGTCTATGTAGTGGCTGTTCTGCTCTATGACCCCAGATAAGTTTATTGGGGCACACAGTATATTGGGGGACACACTATCACTACAGAAAACATACAAGAAATACCACATGACCTCAATTTCAGGCAATCTTTTTATATAAAATCTCATAAGCACAAGTGACAAAAGCAAGCATAGACAAAGAAGTGTGCAGAAAATGAAAAATCTTCAACACACCACATTAGACAACCAACAAAAGGAGATGACAACCTATAGAATGATAGTAAATATTTTCAATGTCTACATCTGAAATGGTGTTGGTTACCTAAAATACATAAATACTCAAACAACTAAACAACAAAACAAGCATTTAAAACATAGGTGAATCAATGGATTAAAATTGTCCAATAAGGATGCATAAAAAAATGAGACCATAAGGAGATTACCTCCCACTTATAATAAGTGTTAGAGTGGATGCTAATAAAAGAGAAAACTTATACCTTGTGGGTGAGAATATTAATTAGCATAGTCATCATAGAAAATAATCATCTTGGTGCCTAAAAAGGCAAAAATTAAATCTATCATATGGTCCATCACTAACACTCCTGGGCAGATACCTCCAGTAATATGTGTGAATATCTATATATATATATGTCTATATCTATATCTAGATGATAGATAAATAGATAGAAAGCAAGAGAGAGATTTGCATACATATGTTTGTTGCATCATTATTCATAATAGCCAACTGAAGGAATCAGCTTATCAACAGATGAATGGTAAAGAAATTGGATATTTATATAATTCATTCAACCATAAAGAAGAGTGAAAATTAGTAACTCAGCAAGACAAGTTCAGAGGACATTATAGTAAATGAAATAAGCCAGAAACTCTGAGAGAAATATTGTATATTCTCACTCATTTATATAGTTTAAAGCATTTGAATTCATGGAATCTGAGAGTAGAATAGTAGTTAACAGGAAGTGGGTTTGGAAGGAACAGTAAAATACTGATCAAACAAATGAAGTCGTGTTGGAGAAGCAAAAAAGGAGAAGCAAAGAGATTTTTCTGTTGTGATTTGTGGTTTGGTTTTGTTTTGTTTTGGGTTTTGTTTTGGTTTGGTTTTGCTTTTGCTTTTGCTTTTGTTCGTTTGCTTACTTTTACTTTGACATGACAGGGATGAGGGGAGGACTTGGGGGGACTAGGAGGTGAACATAATTGGGGTGCATGATGTGAAACTCCCAAAGTATCAATAAAGAAGATAAATTTAAAAAGTACTAGTCAAATAGTTTATTTCATTTAGAAAAATAATATTTAAAGTAATATATATGCTCAATAATTTGAAAAAACATTATCTATACATTCACACATTCTTAGATCACACCTTATACAATAACTACATAAAATTATATTTTACAAAATACTGCATTGTTCAGCACCATGAAAAAGCAGAAATTAGTAAGTAGTACCCGGATTAAAGATAAAGTCTAGAAAATGATGTGCTAAAAGATTCAACACTGAAACAACACATTGACTCACAGCCTGGACTCCTGATTTTGTTTATCCACAGATTGACTGTGGTAGTTTTATATTTGCTACTAGCATGACTTTGTGTGGAATGATTCAGTCAATTTAAAGGAAGCATAGTGTGTTGGAATCATTTTATGCTGTAAATATAGGTTAGCTTGAATGTTGAGTCTTTGTAAAAGCCAAAAGTCAGGAATTAGAGGAAACAAGGATTCAAATCAGTAAGAAAAAGGAAAATAAACAATATTGAGAATGGCCCATCCAATAACACCAAATTACGCTTTTCTCATTTTGTTCTGTTTTAATAAAATCATATATGAATATATCTTTATGATACAAACACTTGACTAGAGTGGTAACACAATCAACAGTTTATGGCTCAATAAGACAGAAAAGAGGACTGACATGTTGTTCCATCAGTGTGAAGCAGAAGGGACTTCTTTCTCCAACCTTTAGTTAACTATGAAATTAAACACAATGATTAGGAAATTCAAATTAATTTAGATTTCCTTCTAACTTTGCTATTATATTATGCATACTTCATTGAAAATTTTTATATCAAGCATAAATATTGATTGCTTTCTATAATAACATTATGTCTCTTGATCTGTTCTGTGTGTTTATACATGCTGAAATTTAGCTATTAAAGCAGTTAAATATTGAAAATAGTCATGACTGTAAAAATAATTAATCCGCAGACTTACCTCAGTGCCTGACTGTGGAACTGAATACTAAGAATGTTAGGGAGTAAAAATGTTAAGATTATAGTACCATACAAATAGTCTTTGAAACTCAATAAATGTAGCTTAATTTAACACTTAACTTTTTATAGTAGTTAAAAGCATTTGTTTTAATGTAAAAACAGTGAGACAGACAGAAAGCATATAGTAGTGAGAAAAATATGGGCTCTATGTTTTTCATACATATTTCATTAATAGTCCAGCTCTGCCACTTAGCATCTAGCTAAGAAAAATTACATGACCTCTGTCTGCCTCAGATTTTTCACAAGGAAAATAAAGGTCATAGTGACAACTACCTAGTGGGGTTGAAGTTTATATCTAATGTATATTAACATGCCTAATAGAGTAGCTTATACCATCTCATTGTTGCTTATTTTGAAGGCTGTCTTAAGGATGTATATCAAGTCTTCAAGAAATGTTCCTTTTTGTCTTTTGCCAATAGAATTATTGTACTGGTATTCCTGACATTGTGTGCAAAGCTGGATATCTTCATAACTTCTCAAATAAATTTAAGAAAATGATATAGGGAAGTGGGAAACCTATGTCCTCTGTACCTCTCTAAATGATTTTGAATTGTGCTTGGTTTGTCCAGTTCTCAAGTATACTATAGAGCATTGTTTCTCAACCTTTCTAATTCTGTAACCATTTAATGCTGTTCCTAATGTTGTGGTAACACAAAACCATAAAATTACTTTTGTTGCTATTTCATGACTAAATTTTGCTACTGTTATGAATTATAATGTAAATATCTATGCTTCACCAATGGCTTAGGTGACCCCGTGAAATGGTAGTTCAAGAGTGTCTATGAAGAGTGATAGTGCAGTAAGGCATCGAAATTCTTGATTTGTTTCTTGCTTCTGCATAAATTCACATTCATATTATCCTATTTCTGTACTTACCATCAGGCTTTTTTTCTCTTTATAAAACTATTTTGAAAGTTAGCAACACAGTTTACCAATTGATGTTCTGATGATATTTTATAAAAGATATTTACAAAATAAATACCCTTTATTAATGATGCCTTTGTCAAAATTTTTGAAAGAGAAAATTGACTTATAAAAAGATTTAACTGAATATATGGATCATATCATAGTGGATAAAATAAGTAGGCCAGGTATTGCACTGCTGATAACTGTTATTGCCAAGAAATACATGTGTTTAAGGGCTGGAAACATGGTGCCATTGCTAAGAGCTTTTGCTGTTTTTCCATAGGAACAAGGTTTGACTATCAGCATCCACATTGTATCTCATAACTGTAGCATGAATCTTAAAAGTTCTTATTAATAAAACAAATCAGGGCCAGGTATTGGGGTGAAGTGCTGGATGGTCAGAGAGACAGAACAAGCCACAGCTAACTTTACCTGGCCAACTTCTCAGCAGGTCTTGTTTCCTCAGGCTAGAAGCCTCTGAGTCCTTATCCAGACCTCATGAGATCATGGGTCTCAGCTGAGTTGCTGATCAGAAGCCTGAATGCTTAACCAGGCCAAATGCTTAACCAGCCAAATTCTTCTAGTTTCTGGTCCTCATGTCTTATATACCTTTCCGCTTTCTACCAACACTCCCTGGTAGTAAAGGCTTGCTTTCTGGGATTAAAGGCATGATGAGTCACCATGCCTGGCTTTATCCTTGAACACATGGATTTCTGCCTCTGGAATGTTAGGATTAAACACATGTGCTACCACTGCCTATCCTTTATGTTTAATATTGTAGCTGCTCTGTCTCTGACCCCAGATAAGTTTATTAGCATGCACAATATTTGGGGGAATACAATACCACATTTCATAACCATCTGTAATTCTAGTTCCAGAGTAACTGATGCCCATTTCTGATCTCTGTGAGCACCAGGCATGCATGTGGGCAAAGGTCCCATATAGATATTTTTTTTATAAAAATGTGTCTAATGAACTTGTGTTGGTCATCTTCCTTTACTCTTAAAAATCTATGTAATTAGTAAATAATTGGATTTTCTTGTTCACTGTCTTAGTAAAAGTCATACCAGTATATTTCTGCTTTTGTTCTTAGATTTGATTTTAAAATATTAAAATATGATAAGAAAATAACCATATCAATTTTCATTATTATTTGTATTGCTTTTGTTTAAGCAAATATATCCACAAATATCAAAAATTGGTATCTTTTGTCACTCATTGGGAGGCAATGGTATATTTTAACTAAGAGAAGTCAGTGGGGGTAGATGATTTAGAGTTTCACCCTGATTCCTGTGTATCCCCTTTCCAATTTCTGTGTGTGGAGAAAATTTGATTACCAGTTTTCTGCTTCAGCCACCATGTTCTTTTTCCAACCAGGGGACTCTATCTTTCTAAAATCATAAGCAAAAGTAAACCATTTTTAACGTTGCTTTGGGTCATGATAGTTTATCACAACAATAAAAAGTAACTAACTCATATATTGGTCTTAAGAGTGGGGTTGTTGCTATGATGAATGCTACCATGATAATTGTTTGTTTGTTTGCTTGCTTGCTTATTTTTATAAGAATGTCTTTGTTACAAAGTGGCTGAGTGCTATAAGCATATATTAATAGGGATCCAGAAAACAGAAGTGCTTAAAGTAAGTAGACAATAGAAAATTCCAAGGGAAACAATTATTTTATTAACAACTGCGCTAGAGGCCATTTCTGTGATATTTGGGCAAATTATTTAGTTGCATTCTGCCCACATACTGAGAACTTGCCTAAGGCTCAATTAAAAACTAATGGTGCATTTCTTTAGTGAAGGAAATTTCAAGACAGAATAAAGTCAAGTCAATGACATGATTATTTCTGATTACTATTGTGTATATTATAGAGGTCTAAATTTTAATAAATGGGAAAAGTTTTAAATATACTGTCTGGAGATGAAAAGAGCACTAGGACGCTTAATGTAGGAACCAAGTTATTTACTAAATAGGAGGCTACAAATGTTAAGGAGATGAATGCCATTAAAGAAAAGCCTTTGGCTCTGTAATGGAAAGATAAAAATGCACCTTCAGGGCAAGACCGCACTCAGCTAAAGCTGCAATTTTAAAGAAAACAGCCTAACAGGTTTCCTGTCCCTAAAAGTTAGTTACATACAAAAGCTGTTGCTAATGTGGTCTAAGGGGGCAAGGGTCTATCCCAGCCTGGCAAGTAAATTTGACAGTGTCATCTACATGGTATTGCCCTTGAAAGTATAACAGATGAAAGATTGGGGCAGTTTTAGGTTTCTCTGCTGTGGTTTAGGAAAAATGCTAAGGCCAGGTAAGGCATGGTAGGGTGTCAGATCCTGCTGTCCAGTCGACTGGGGATCTGGGTGGAGGCCTGCAGATTGTAGAGACAATGAAAAAGAAAGAAAAGTGTGGAGAGAACTGTCAGTCAATGCCAAACAGTTCCTGAGTTTGTTTCATAGCCAGCATATATATAGTCTTGAAGGAGAGAAGTAGAACAATGAATGGCACAAACATTCAACCACTATCTATCCTTTCCTTGAGTCAAGGAGTAGGCAGTTTCATTTTCTATCTCAATGTACCTCCAACTGGCATCAGCAGCCTGCATCTAGCTAGATAATGTGTTCCTTCCTATGGGCTAATCAGAACTTTCTCACAGTCCTTCAAGGAGATTATTGCTGGAGAGCTTCTCTCTAGGTTCCATTAAGCCCCGCAGTCCCACAATCCACATATAAAATAATCATTCAGACATTTATATTACTTATAAACTGTATAGCCATGGCAGGCTTCTTGCTAACTGTTCTTATATCTTAAATTAACCCATTTCTATAAATCTATACCTAGACACATGGCTGGTGGCTTACAGGCATCTTTACATGTTGCTTGTCCTGGTGGTGGCTGCAGTGTCTCTCCTCATTCTTCCTGTTTCCCCAATTCTCCTCTCTCCTTGTCCTGCCTATACTTCCTGTCTGGTCACTGGCCATCAGTGTTTTATTTATATAGAGTGATATCCACAGCACTTCCCCTTTTCTTCATTTTTTTTAAAGGAAGGTTTTAATTTTAACATGGTAAAATTACATATAACAAAACAATTATCGAGCAAGAATTGCAGTTACAATATTAAAGAAGATGTCCTATCTATCTTATATTTGTGAGTTTAAGGTTTTATATCTACCTTATCTTTTATCATAACTGAGAAAATTACAACTATCTAGTCTTTAACCACATCAAAGACCTCAGAAGGAACATAATGGTACCTGAGAAATGGTAGATGGATGTAAGCAACTTTCGGGAATCTTGCAAGAGTAGACCAAGACAGCTGGCAGCCTGGACCGTCACCTAATGTTTCTCAGTATTGTTGGTGCATTCAAATTGGCTACAGGCCTAGAGTATCTGACAGACCATTTTCATAAGCAGGAATTCTGAAAGACCATCTTACCCTGTCTTCGCAGAGTACAGTGGTCACTTTCCTTGTGTCCTTCTTGTACAGAAAGGGCAGCATTGTATTTGTACTGTCAGCCGTCAAGGCAAGGGCAGTTCTTTGCCCAGTAGGCCATTTTGTGCCAAGAAGACAAGCTTCCAAATGGAAATGTCTTAGAAGCCCAACATTCTCTCAGGATCAATTGGTGCAGCCAGTAGCAATTGTGTCTCATGTCAACAGAATTCTAAGTTATTTAAATGCCATATTCTCTAGGTCTATGAAGTGTTTGAAGATTACCTATCTATCTGAAATATATCTATGTATACCTAGAAGACTTAACTAACATGGCTACAAATATGATTATCATAGATGACTAATTATTAATCTATTTTTAATTATCCATTACAATTTTAAATGAGTTAAACATAATACCTCAAACAAGAATAGAAATATATATATATATATATATATATTAACAAAATTAACTTCAAGTTT
This sequence comes from Peromyscus leucopus, assembly GCF_004664715.2. NCBI lineage: Eukaryota > Metazoa > Chordata > Mammalia > Rodentia > Cricetidae > Peromyscus > Peromyscus leucopus. The sequence goes on from NC_051083.1 coordinate 128,166,428, forward strand.
GTATTAATAAACTAAAATTTATACCAATGTAAAACATTTTAAACATAAACTAAAATCTATACCAATGTAAAACATTTTAAACAAGTTGTTCTTTAAAAGTAGGTTCATTAATCTACCCTTTTATCTTATCGTCTCTAAAAACTCTAGCTACAGGAGACTCTACAGGGTAGTCAGGACTTTCTCATGGTTCTGGAGCAAGCAAGCCTCAACTCTATTGACTCAGAATAGGCTTCAGATTCAAACGTAGAAACTGAGTTAGTTGTGGGCTCCCACAGTAGGGTCAGGATCCCAGGAAGGAGGATTTGAAAGGCCATTGTTTGAAGCTGTGGAGGTGAAGCCTGGGTTGTGATAAAGACCCCAACATGGTGGAGATACCAAAGCTATGAGATGTTTGCCAAGGAGAGCTGTATACAGGCAGTGTAACCAGCCCAAAAGAAAGTTGTATATTTCAGGCAGCAAAGATGGAAGGAAAGGGTGATCTAAGCCTTGTGATATCTGACCTGTAACTATATCATTTATTGTTTATCATTCGAAATTTCAGTCCTAATTTGGTCCAGTGTTTCCTTACTGTGACCACACTTTTCCCTTTTTGACTGATAATGTATATTATTCTAAGTTGAAAGTATGTATGTAATTGGCGTTTTGATTTGAGGGGAGTCATAATTAAGAGAGTCTCAGGGGACTTTGGACTTTGGAACACTGTTGAGACTTCTAAAGACTATGAGAACTTTTGACGTTGAACTAAGTACATTATATATTACGAAATAGTAGTGAGCATATAGGAACCATGGCACTGAATGTGATGGTCTTAATGAGAAAGTTCCTTCATCAGCTTATGCATCTGAATACTTATTCCACAGTTAGTGGTATTGTTTGGGGGTGTTGTTTAGGAGATGGGATCTTGCTGGAGGCAGTATATAAATGAGGGTGGGCTTTGAGGGTTTATACCCTTATACCACTTCCTGAAGTCTCATTTTTTCTTAGAAACATGTGAATATAATGTAATCTGCCCAGTTCCTGTTCCTGTTGCCATGTTATGCATTCTCTGCCATAAGGGCTCTAGCCCTCTGAAAATATAAGCCAAAATGAACTCTTTCTAAGTTGCCAATGTCATGGTATTCTACCACAGCAACAGAAATATAAACAATGCAGCAATCTTTCCAAAGGCACAGCATTTTTCAATTATGCTAATATTCATCCATTTAATTTCTCTTTCCCAATGGTTTTTTTTTTTTTTTTTTTTTTTTTTTTTTTTTTAACTGCATGGCCTTTCTTTAATATTTCAAAAAAGCTTCAAACACAAGTATTATTTCCTTTTCATGGGAGACAAATAATGTGGAAAAGGCTCAGTGACATTGTTTTACCTAGGGAAACTAATCTGTATAGAGTCAGGAAATGAACTCTAAATGCTTGCTGTATCAAAAATGATTTATCAGCGTACTTTCATGATCATTAAATTCACCTTCCACAAATGTCTTTGGGTGTATTTTTTCCTATATATCCTTTATAAGGTAGCAGATGTTATTTTCATGGAACGCTAATCATTAAATTGCAAATTATTAAATGTAATTAAGTGTCCTCTAAAGTAACAGAGTGTGACATTTCTCAAACTCATCCTTCTCTGACTCTGACTCTCTAGGTTTCCTAGTTCTTTGTAACTGCCAGCATTGTCTACTAAAGAAAAATCCACTCAGAGCCTGGATGATTCATTTTTTTTTTTTTTTTGTCTAATGAATTTAGTCTCTAGGTGAGCCAAAGAAATTAAAGACTGTTATAACTTTCAACCAGTATAGGGTGGTAATAAAAGTCAAGCAACTTAGTGTCACTTAAATATGTTTATCTCCATAACTTTGTATATCATCACGGATGGTTTCAAGTATTCTGGGTGTCTGTTTTGCTATGATATACCTCCTTCCCATTCTTAAATTAGGAATTTACCATGTGATTTGCTTCGGCCAGTGAAATGAATTGTTTGTGAAAATTGCATGTGGTAAAAATAATGTGTATATGTTATGCCTGCATTGTGAGTGTCCTCTCAACAAGACTACTGAGAAGCTGATTTCCTATGCAAGAACAAAAGGTTTCTTTATTCAAGCCAAGTCCAGAGAGGGACTTTGTCCGACACCTCGTTACAATGAGTGTGGGAAAAAAACCCTACCGCTCATTACAAGTGGTTTATATAGGAAAAGTTTGCATGCAGTGGGTTACATATCTCAGGATTGGACAAAAGAGATAGCGTTGAGGTAGTTCTTTGAAGTTACTGGCTGAACTATAAGTGTGAAATTACTAATGGCTGACAGGATGCAGGGTATCTACAGAGACATAATTTTTTTACTCCCTATATCCTGTTTGCTGAGTCCTAGATATATGCATTTAGACTTATTGTTCCAGCCCTATTTTCATATGATGTTAATCTCTTGTCAGCTGTGTTCATTACTCCCTATATCCTGTTTTGTTGAGTCTAGGATATATACATTTAGATTTATTGTTCGAGCCCTATTTTCACATGAGTTCAATCTCCGGTCAGCTCTAAATTGCTGGTCAGCTTCTGGACTCATTTATAGATCAGCAGATACTTTCAGATGGGGGCTGACTCTCAAGAGGGCTACTGATTTTTTCCCTTCACATGCATGTCAGTTCCACATGGGAGCTCTGAAAATTAATGTGTAATTCATTGTTCTTTCTCTCTTCTGCTTCAGTGAACTTGGATGCACATGTTTAGATAAAGTCTAAATCACTCTGGAACTGTGAATGACTTCAAGTAGCAGAAGCCCTTGCTAAATGATATTTTGGATGTAGACTGAGTCTGTACAAGCAAACTTTTAATATGTTAGGGTACTGGTGGGTTTTTGTTTTTTTTTGTTTGTTTGTTTTGTTTTTATCACATAATAACTTTGCTTATCTTGATAAATTAATTTATTCATTCATTAAGATATTTGAACAATTTTGTGAGAAAGATCATTGGAAAGTAAGAGTTGTATACATGATTATTCTGGTAAAAGAAGATAGATGAGATGAGGACCTGGATGGGTTTGGAAGTAGAAAGAGCATAATAGTTGAGAAAATATTTATCGGGTTGTCTCTATTTTCTTAACAGTGTTTCATATCCAGTGGAGAGAAGCCTTAAACTATTACCCGTTTTTTTTTTTTCCTGAGGGAAGAATGTGTTTGTGTGTGTGTGTGTGTGTGTGTGTGTGTGTGTGTGTGTATGTGAGAGAGAGAGAGAGAGACAGACAGACAGACAGACAGACTAACAGACTAACAGACAGAGACACAGAAAACAACAGAGGGAGAGAGAGAGAGAGTTTACAGGGAGTTCAAAGCTAAATGGATATGAGTGTGGGTATGGATCTAACCTTCAAGAAGGTCATATACTAAAAAACTGTGATAGTACAAGAGTCACATAAGAGTTAATTTTATAACAAGAAGATAGATCATGAGAAAGGAGAGTTCAGAATGCTACACATGACAGACAACTGAATCTACAAAGCACTATTTGAAGAAATACAGAATGATGCTTTAATACATAAAAATATCAAAACTGAAATCACAAATTTGAAATAATTGAAATGCATAGAGGAATAGGAGATGGTTAAATGTACATGAATAAGTAGACATGAAAACTATAAAAGTAAAAAAGTTTGGTTTGGGTCAGATGATGAAAATCTATTATGCCAGTGTACAGATAAAGATTTCATTCTTTCATCAGTGCTGATCTATGACAGGCAACTGAGCAGGGAGCTTTTTGATCAGAACTGTGTGTTCAACATTGCTCATAGCATCTTCTCCAATATAAAATTTTTCAATAGATAATACTACAATAGTTTAAGACTGAGATTAGCTACATTATTATGACAGAACTCACTTTAATATTATACCCCTAGAAGACACAACTGCTTAAAATGAGTGTTTCCTAAACTTTCCTAGCTAAAGAATTACCTAGTGTACTGGTTTAAAAAAATAGAAACTTTTGGCCAGCACCAGACCAACCTGATAACCTGTATTTTAAGCATTCTTTCTAGAAAAGTTTAGGGAACTGGTCTAACTGAATATAAGACTGGTTGGATAAGAATACAAAATTCAGCATCTATGCATTTATTCTTTTATTAAAAATAAAAGTATTAATGGAATAATTTACATGCCTGGCTTTAGATTAGAAACTGGAAATGAAAGTGAAGCAGGACAAAGGCTCTGATTTCCCAAAGCTTACTTCCTAAGAGAAAGTAAAATTATACAATCAGTTCTTCACAATTATGTGGAATGCTATAGAGCATTTTTAGTGTGCTGTGAAGTTGCATAATGACTAGAGCTGATACCTGGAGGTTATAAAAAGATGTATAACTGAAACTAGTATTTCAATTATAAATAGGTATCAGTTAGATTATGAAAAAGAGGAAAAAAGATAATTTTAAGAAAAGGAAAGATTGTTGGCATCTGCCTAGAATGAGACAGTGCAGAAAAACCCTTCGAGAACCCTTTGAAACTTGGCTACAGAAAAGGAATTAAACAGACAACATGAGTTATAGCCCACACTGGTAACACAGTGATATATGGCAAATCTAAGTATGTGCCAACAAGACAAGACTCAGAGCTTGGCATAAGTCCCAGATTAGACTTTTGAGCTCTCCCAGCTTTGTGACCTTTCCCATGAAACTGATATGCCTCAATACCAAGAGTACAATATTCTATTATCTTGCTCATTTCTCACTGGAGCATTTTAAAGCAGTGTAGATTAGTGGGAAAATATGCAGTTTAAAGTAAAAGGACAAATTAAATCTGGCTCTATTATTCAATAAATATATAACTATAGGTAAGTCATTTAGTTTCTTTGGGCTTTAGTTTCTCTAATTGCGTAATGAATAATAGTATCTATGATAGAATGGTTCGAGGAGTCACTGAGATGATGTGTGTAGTTTCACAGACAAGAGCTTAAATCTACACAAAACTGTATTTTAATCCTGTTTCCAGCACTTACAGCTATCTGATATTGTGGGGGGATGATTTACTTACTCTTCTGAGTTTCAGTTTCCCCATCTGCAAAATAATATCACATATAATGTGGAGGTGTTATGCACAGTCTCATTCAGTGTTTGACATAGAGGTGATATTTTATGAATAGTAGCCATGAATAGCTAGTACAACATTCTGTCTCTGATGAGTTCAGAGAACAATTTTTGAATACATTAGGCAAAAGGTCTGAACCAAGAATAAGGAGTCCTTGAGCAAGTAATTTGCCATTCAGAATTTTACTCTCCTGGGTAATCATTTTGCTCAAACTATCCATAATAAAAGAATTATATCCTATGATATCATAGATTGATACATTTCGAAGCACAGAATCACATTGGTGGGTATCATTAAAGTCAAAATAACAATCCATAAATACTTAGTCTTACACTACACCTAATACAGAGTGGACAGTTAACAATCAGACCCTATCTTATTCCATAAACCACATATTGAACTGCTTTGACCTACATGATCTCAGAAGATGCATGCAGTATATACACACTGTTACTAAATGGAACAAATATGTCACAGGAGTACTCTTGTCTAGAACAAATAATTGGAACATGAAAAAAGGGATATGAGAGTTTCTCTCCTTCAATAGTTAAAAAACAGTATGGTAACATCAGTGGAGACATAGCCGTAATGCTTACTTTTAAGTATTCATCACTTGATAGCTCTGTCAGGAGCAAGTATTTAATTATGTGTAGTGGGTAGCCATTCCAGCTTTGGTCTGGAAGTTCCAACCCCGACTGAGGCTTCAGTAACTATCAAGCCTACAAGGCAGGGCGAAGGGAGGGCCCTGAAGACCCAAGATCAGGATGCGCTGTGCTCTTTTCCTTCTTGGACCATGGATGCTAGAGGTAGACTGAGAAGAGTTCTCCAGAGAACACTGGGGGACTGCACTGCATCTTTCACAGAACCCCCAACCTACCTATCCCTTCATTTGTAAGTTATGCCATTAAATAATTCTCCCTTTTAACTACGTGGAGTGGCCTTAATAATTTCACCAATAGCCGGGCGGTGGTGGCACATACCTTTAATCCCAGCACTCAGGAGTCAGAGCCAGGCGGATCTTTGTGAGTTCGAGGCCAGCCTGGTCTCCAAAGTGAGTTCCAGGAAAAGGCACAAAGCTACACAGAGAAACCCTGTCTCAAAACAAAACAAAACAAAACAAAAACAAAAACAAACAAAAAAAACCCAAAACAAAAACAAATAATTTCACCAATATCTGGCGCTTATGTGGGGCAAATTCCAAAGGCCTTGGTGGCTCCCACCCTCAGCTTCCTCCCCAGCTGGTGGGTGCTTAAAGCTGCAGGTTACCACCTGCAGAATTCTGTAAAACCAGGAAAAATTTACATAGTTCCATTCCTTAAAAGGAACTAATCCTGGGGCAAGTTTAGCCTCAGAGCAGCAAAATCGCTGTGAGTGGGGCTCCCTGAGTGGTGGCTCCCCACCCTAGGCCAAGGCTTCTACAGTTTCACCTAGTTAAAATAGACAGGGCACTGTCCCCTGTCCCCAGTGGGGGTTTGGAGCTGGGCCTGCTGGCAGACCTATTGTCTGTAGAGGCAGAGAGGGGCTTAGAGTGGCCTGGAAGTCTCCACTTCCTGAAGCTCCAGGGGGTCACCAGAAAAATTGCCTGCTGCCTGGGCTCACTCAGCTGCCAGGCAAGGCATTCAACAGGACCTGCTTTAGTGCTATACCAATACCTCCTTCTTGCTGAAAATCCTACTACACCCCCAGAACCTCAGAAAGGTAAGATAGGCAAAGCAGTGTCTTATTTCAAGTAAAAGTACTTGATAATTTTATACCTTAAAATTGACTGACAAATTTTGAGTAATTCTTGTATATGGCTAACAACATCACCTCACAAGAATTTAAAAACTTTTTTGTCTGTATGATGAATGATATTCTCCAGGAAATATATGACCTTCCTCAGGCATATTTGGCCTGTACCATTTTGGCATTCATCGTAATAATTCACACAGTGTTCAAGCACTGGTTTAATAATAAAAACAAAGATGAGTCATTATTGGGACTGATACAGGCTTTCAAAGATAGCAATGAAGGCTTACAGAAAAAGATTCCTTCTCTGGAATCCGCTGATCAGGATTTACAAAACAGGCTTGTACCCAAAATTGATCTTATTGATAATAAATGTGAATATTTAATGGACAAAACACTAACTCTCCAGACACTTATAAAAAGGAAAGATTATCATTAATTGATAAGATAAGGTCCATGGAAACATGTGTTTTTGAGGAACATAAAAACTTCTATGATTGCATGAGAAATCTGGAGTCTCTTGCAAGAGAGGAGGTTCACTCCCTAGAACAGACCCTAGGTGCTTCTTTGCAAGCCCTAGAAGAGACTCTCAGTAAACATGACAAGGGACCTAATAAGCAGAAGGGCAAGACCATAAAGGTTGTAATATCTCCAAATGGTTCTCAAACAATGGCTTATCCTGTCATCATCCATGAGAAGCCAGCAGATGACACACACCCTGAGCCATATAATACATATACATTACAACCAATTTCAACAAGGGACTTTAAAAATATAAAGGAAGCAGTAGTTACATGTGTGATACACTCCACATACGTAAGACAGATGTTAAATTCGTGGTCTACCTCACATAGAATCTTTCCAGATGACTGGCATCAGTTAATTTCAGCTGTTCTAGAATATACCCAGCAGTTACAGTGGAAAAGCTGGTTGAGAGAAGAGGCAAAAAATTTAGAACAACAAGGTAAACTCAGAGGTTTTGTGATCTCCCAAGATCAAATACTTGGTGAGGGATGTTTTGCTGACAGGAATGTACAAGCCACTTATGATGAGCATACAATATTCCTATGCCATACAGCAGCTCTAAATGCTTGGGAAAAAATTCCAGAATCTGGAAACCAACTGAGGTATACACAGAGATATTTCAGGGACCGCATGAACCCTTCACTGATTTTATACAAAGGATGAACACAGCTATAACAAAAGCTGTATCAGATAAAGAATTAAGAAAAGTATTAACTGAGTCATTGGTGTTCGACAATGCTAATGCAGAATACAGAAGAATACTTACACCATTAAGGATCAGATCAGCTCCTTTGGAAGAATGGATTCAGTATACTAATGGTGTTGAGTCTCTTAACTACAGTAATGAGGCTTGGAAAGGAGAGACAAATCCCAGAGGTGAAAGAAGGCCCCATGGTACCAAATGTTTTAAATGTGGTACACCAGGTCATATAAGTAAAAACTGTATGTGGGGTACTTCTAGAAGTAATACTCCTTTTAGGAATAGACTAAACAGGAGACCCCAACCACCTCCTGGATTATGTAGAAGGTATGGCAAAGTCCAACATTGGACCGATGAGTGCAGATAAAAAATAGATATATGAGGCAACCCTTTACTGATGGGAAACGCCTCAGGGGGCCTCTTGCAGGCCCCCAAATCAAACATAATATGAACATTTCCAGCCACTGTGGAAGAAATTCCTCTCCAGGACAAGTGAATAAACCAATGCCTAATGTAAAAACCGATACTGCAATGGATGATAAAACAGCTCTGATAGATGGATCACAGTTTACAAAGAACATAATAAAACAAATATTTTGGCAGACTTCCATAAATGAACAAAGACCAAAGCTTAGAATTTGAATTAATGGCCTGGTCCTGGAGGGCCTCGTAGACACAGGTTCAATTACACCAAAATCATGCCATCGGAATTGGCCTCTTCAAGAGGTAGATGTCCAACATTTAGGGATTGGCACCCTATCTCAGATAAAACAGAGTTCAAGATGGGTGGAATGCATAGGTCCAGAAGGACAGAGAAGAAGGCTGAAGCCATATGTAGCAGTAAATTTTTGGGGCTGAGATCTGTTACAACAATGGAATACCCAGATTAAATTCCTACACTCTCAGAAAAGGAATAAAGACCAATGCATGTTTCTAGGAATAATATCATAACATGCTATAAATAAACAGTCACCAACCATTCAGGTTGTATACAAACAGAACACAACTGCTACTGAACTGTCAGAAGTACCAACTGCCTTACCTTTAAAATGGCTAACTAATAAACCTGTCTGAGTTGGACAATGGCCTTTGACAAAAGAGAAGCTACAAGCTTTAGAACAGCTGGTTCAAGAGCAGTTAAATGCTCAACACATCGAAGAATCTACCAGCCCTTGGAATTCTCCTGTATTTGTAATTAAAAAAAAAAAAGATCTGGTAATTGGAGAATGCTGACAGATCTGAGAGCTATTAATAAAATAATTCAGCCAATGGTCTCCCTACAGACAGGGCTGCCCTTGCCCTCTCTGCTGCCAAAAGAATGGCCTATAACAGTTATTGACTTAAAAGACTGTTTCTTTACCATACCCTTACAAGAAAATGATAGAGAAAAATTTGCCCACCCAGTACCTAATTATAACAAATCCCAGCCAGTCAAGAGGTATCAATGGAAGGTCCTCCCACAGGGAATGTTAAATAGCCCTACCTTGTGCCAATAATTTGTGCAAAAACCATTAGAGATAATTCGTGTAAATTTTCCACAATCACTGTTATGGATTCTTATATGTTGATACTAATATAAACTATTTTTATATTCCTGTTTAAGATAATTTGTATATTGATACAAATACAGAACTATATTTATTATAATGTACATATATTTCTACTCTTATTTGAAATATTTGTATATTGATGCAAATATAAATTTATATCTGTCAAACTTTATGTATGTTCTACTTCTGTTTAGTATATTGTGTATATTGATATATATTTAAGATTATTGTCATATTGTATATTGCACTATATATTCCTACATCTGTTATAAATATCTTAAGTATTGTCACAATTTTGAAGTCATTGTTCTTTACCATACATTTGCTTATAGACTGTTTACCTTGTTTACATGAAGCTTTAGTCCTTAGGTTATTTCAGTAGATAAGACATACAGATTTCTAGTCACCTATGGTTGTCATCTCTATAGTTACATTAGTTAGGTTATCCAGATTATACAGATACATAGGTCAGATGGACAGATAATCTTCAAGCACTTTATAGACCTAGAGAATATGGCCTTTAAATAACTTAGAATTCTGTTGACATGAGACACAATTGCTCCTAGCAGCACCAATTTGATCCCAGAATGTTGGGCTTCTAAGTCATTTCCATTTGGAAATTTGTCTTCTTGGCACAAAATGGCCAACTGGGCAAAGAACTGCCCTTGCCTCGACTGCTGACAGTACGAATGCTGTCCTTTCTGGACAAGCAGGACACAAGGTAAGCGAACACCGTACTTTGCCAAGACAGTGTAAGATGGTCTTTCAGAATTCCTGCTTCTGAAAATGGTCTGTCAGATACTCCAGGGCTGTAGCCAATTTGAATGAACCAACAATGCTGAGAAATATTTGGTGACTGTTCAGGCTGCCAGCTGTCTCAGTCTACTCTTGCAAGATTCTGGAAAGTTGCTTGCATCCATCTACCATTTCTCAGGTACCATTATATTCCTTCTCAGGCCTTTGGTGGGATTGAAGACTAGCAGTTATATTTACAACTTTGTTGTACATATAGATAGATAGATAGATTAGAGATAGAGATAGATAGATAGATAGATAGATAGATAGATAGATAGATAGATATCATATATATCTTAGATAGAACATATTAAGTATTAGATTCAGGTTCTTTAGGATAGGACACCTTTTGGAATGATCATTGTAACATGCCATTTACCTATACTCTAGACTTCTCTGGATTTTAGTATGTGTTTCTTGCTTGATATTGTTCACATTGGTTGTAGTTCCATCTTATCTAGGTCATTACCCCTCATTATTCCTGGGCAATATTTGATAACCATTCCTTTGTATATAGTCTTGTATTACGTTAGAATCTTCTTATTTAGACAAAAAGGAGGAGATGCAGTGGGTAGCCATTCCAGCTTTGATCTGGAAGTTCCAACCCCCAGTGAGGCTTTGGTAACTGTCATGCCTATAAGGCAGGGCCAAGAGAGGACCTTGAAGACCCAAAATCTTGATGGGCCAGCTCTCTCTGTTCCTGGACCCTGGATGCTGGAGGTTGACCGAGCAGAGTTCCAGATAACACTGTTGGACTGTGACACACCTTCCCCAGACCCTGCGATCTACATATCCCTTCATTTGTAAGTTATGCCACTAATAAACTTTCCTTTTGACTACGTGGAGTGGCCTTAATAATTTCACCAATACATTCTGCTGGATCTTGTTTGTTATCTGTTAGCAATGTTTACTAGTTTTAAGTGTCCATTTCTTTTTCTCCCTTGGAAAACTTTTCTTAAATATTTTATTCTTGGACATATCTCAATTTTCAAGTGCTTGTTATATAAACATGTTTGAGAATCTAAGTTAAACTCCTAAAATTCATGTTTTTGTAGCTAGAGTTTTACTCTCCGGACCCGCCAAGCTCTGGCAATCCCATAACCCACTTATAAAATAAACATACAGACACTTATATTATTTAAACTGCTTGTCCATTAGCTCAGGCCTACCATTGTCTAGCTCTTACTCTTATACTCAGCCCATTTCTGTTAGTCTATATGTCGCCACATGTTCCATGGCTTTACCTGCTGTCTTTACATGATGCTCCCTGGATGGCAGGCTGGCATCTCCTCATCTCCCTTTCCTGTTCTCTCAATTCTCCTCTCTGCTAGTCCTGCCTATATTTCCTGCCTGGCTACTGGCCAATCAGTGTTTTATTTATCAATCAATCATCCACAGCAAAAAAGCCAGGAGTGGTTGCAGGCATTTGCAATTCCAGCACTCAGGAAGCTGAAAGAGGAAGATCTGTGAGGCTTACTAGTTAGCCAACCTGGCCTAATCTGTAAGTTCCAAGCTAACAAAAAAGACTGTCTCAAAAAACAAGGTGGATGGCTCCTTAGGAATGACACCTGAGGTTGTGTTCTGACCTCCACATGCATGTTCATACACATGTATGCTCAGCCACACACACAAAACAGCACCCCACATGAACACAACACACACACAACTTATCCTTTTAAAATTTTTATTGTTGAGATTATAATATAATTGTATAATTTCTCCCTTCGCTTTCCTCCATCTAAACCCTCCCATATATACATACCTACTTTCTCTTTTTCAAATTCATGGCTTCTTAATTGTTACATGCATATGTATATAAATATATTCCTGATATATATTATACTGTTAGGAATATATTTTATTCCTAAATACGATCATTATTCAGTAGTGCTCTTATAATTGGGATTTTAAATTCTTTTATTTTATAATAGTCAACATACAGAAACATGCAATTGATTTCTTTATATTGAGTTTGTAACTTTTAACATGGAAGCCATTTGCCTATATGTTGTGTGGGTAAGAAGTATAGGTATGTCGTGTGTGTGTGTGTGTGTGTGTGTGTGTGTGTGTGTGTGTGTGTGTTGTATGAATATGGTGTCTGTATGTGTGGTGCATATATGTGAATGTGAAGATACATGCATCAATGTGTATGCATACAATAGTTTCCTTCTACCATTCTCCACCTTTTTCCCTTGAAATGGCATCTTTCACTGAACTGTGAGGTTATTGCTTTAGTTAGGCTAAGATGCCAATGAGCTCCCAGGATCCACCTGCCTCTGCCCTGTAGCACAGAGGTCATAAGATCTGAAAACATGCTAGATCTATATATGGGTATGTAAGATTCAAACTCAGGGCCTTGTGCTTATATAGTAAGCTCTCTTGCCCATGGGGTTATCTCCTTAGTCTCCTCTTTGCTTTGTTGGTAAAGAAGGAAAAACTGAGAGGCTAAAATATGAAAGACTGAAGAAAATTTCATAAATTTAATTTTGAAGTTATTTTAAACAATTGTAGAGCATAGCTAATACTCGTCCTATCTTTCCTGTATTAGAACATAAGAATGTTTGATTAATCATGAGAATAAATAATTTGGCTTGTACACTATCTAAAAACTATACAACATTGACCATACTTTGAGTCTATTTGAAACAAGTAACACTGATGTTAACTAACGGGTCCTGACTCCCAGTTCATACTCAGTTCTGAGCATGAAATCACAAGGTGTAAATTGTGAATACAACTATTTAGGCTATTTACATTTTTCCTTATTAATACCTAATGTTATTAATTGTAGTTAAAGCTAATTGTGTTGATTACTCATCCATTTACTAAACCATTACTGATCCTCTACTGAATGCTCAGTGTTGTTCTGCATACAGAGTATAAAAATATAACTACAACAGAAAATAACACTTTATCCTTTCTAAGCTTTCCAGAAACAAAGATAGACAATAAGCGAATAAATAAATGTCTAGTGTAGGAGATGGCGATATGTATGGTGAATATAAAGTAGATGACATTACTGAATGACTGGTTGACTATTTGCAAATGCCTGCTTGCAAATGGTGCTTCATATGTAAAATGAAATAAGAATGGCAGGATAGCATCAATCATTTTAAAGATACATAAAGAATGCTGCATATAAAAGGACAAACAAGTTAGTGGAAATTAATGTGATATCTCTACTACACTGAGGAACTTGATGTGTTCTATCAAATAAAAGATCAGTAGAGCCAAGGGCAGGATGATATGAGGTAGTAGTGATGGTACTCAGGAATATGTAAACAAAAGCAATGGGTACTTGTAAAGGTAATAAATGGCACACTTTCAAAGGGGGCATATTGTAGGAAATGTTAATTGTGCCCAATTTTAGCAAAAAGCCTGAGGCATCTGTTCTAGTAGTGACTTTTAAACTCCAGCATACTTTAGAATCCCCTAGAGGGCTTGTTTAAAAGCACAAATGTTGTCTCAACCCCATACATCCTGGCTCAGTCATCCTAGGGTAAGTTCGTGAATTTGCATTCCTCACTACTCCCCAAATTATGCTAGATCTGCTTGTCCTAAATTAAAAACTGTTTTGAAGAGGTTTTACTCTTCAAATTGAAATGTGTGGACACCTGGTTGGTCCTTAAACTCATAGTAAAAACTTCAAAGGAATTGCATCACCCCTTGTATAAAGGATATTCAGAAGCTGGAGATGTATCTCTGTTAACAGGGTGCTTTCCTATCATGAACAAAGTCAAATTTCTAGCACCACATAAACTAAGCATGATGACATATGCCTGAAATGCCAGCACTTTGAAGGTAATGACCAGAGGATCATAAGTTTATGTCCATCTCCACTACATAGTGAGTTGGAGGCCAGTCTGGAATATAAGAGACATTGTCTTTAAAAAATTAAATAAAATAGCTGGGTGATGGTGGCACACACATTTAATCCCAGCACTTAGGAGGCAGTGGTAGGCTCATCTCTGTGAGTTCAAGGCCAACTTGGGCTACAGAGTGAGTTCCAGGAAAAGCACAAAGCTACACAGAGAGACCCTGTCTCGAAAAACCAAAATAAATCAATAAATAAACAAACAAACAAATAAATAAATAAATAAAATAATTTTAAAAGGATATTCAGGAATGCTCCAGACAATATCTCTTTGCATACTTTGATAAAAGGATAACATTTTTGTCTGTATTTTTCTTAGATAGGTATCTATCAAAATGCTTTTAGAATAACATTATAGTGTTTTCATATCTATGTGAAGCTACAAGACAGAGTCCAGGTACAGCTTTTTTCATTAATGTAGGTAGTAAATAATCTAGAGACTATATTTATTAAAATTATCAATATCTCTTGATTATGATTATTTTACAGAAAATTGCATTGCTATGTTAAAATAAATAAAAGTACATAATAAGTAGTAATAAAATTTATGTAAAATTTGAAATAAGTAAAATTTTTTAAATTATTCTGAAGAGGAAACAAGAAGTCAATCTGAGGGAGAAGGGGGTGGGAGAAACTGGAAGGAGTGGAAAGGGGGAAACTGAGATTGGAATGTATTGTATGAGAGAAGAATCTATTTTTAATAAAAGTAATTAAAAAATAAAAGAATAGAGTTGCTTATGGCTCAGCTCCAATTTATCTTCTACCATTATTAATATTTCAATGAAGGATGATGCACTGATCAAATAACAGAGAAAATTCTTTGAATTTACAGACTAACAAAAAGTTATAAGACATTACAAGGCAAACCTACTAATGGGCACAGCTTAGAGATGTGCATTTTGCCTAGAAGTAATATATTAGTTAGAAAATTAAAAACAAGGAAAATTTTGCAAAAGTTGTGTGGATAGATGTTTCTATAAAACAAGAAGTAGGAGGAGAAAGGGGAAGAGAAGAGGAGGAGAACAATGATGAGAAAGATGTGGAAGAAGATATTTGTATTGTCACCCAAGAGTATACTCTTTGCAGAAGAGGATGTAAATAATTAATTGAACAAGATGATGTGTTTTGTGACTATCATTGAGAATTTTTCCCCAGGTATTTCTGTTATTACTTAGCAAGCTCATGAATAATAAGAATTTTGAATGAGTTTGAGGACTGAAGGTACAAAAACAGTAATGAGTACCACAAATGGGTTCAGAAACATAGATTGTCACTCACCAAAGCCAATTTGACCATGACCAATTCTAGGTGTCAATTCTGTTATAGCAGAAATCAATGCTGAATAATTTGTCAGGTTGTAAGTCAGTCACCTGGTAATAAGTTGGTATATTTGAATTCCATGTGTACCATAGACAGGCTAATGCTTTGTTCTTACTGAAACAGATAAGTTACTCTGAAATTCTCTTTGGTGAAGGCAATGATTCTGCCAATTCTACCATCATAGGATTTAATAAAATGTTTTCATGCTTAAGTCTTAGTTATATTGAACTAAAGCAATTTTGTACATATTCAAGATAAATGAATTCTTAAAATTACAAGGGATTTGTAATATGCCAAGCATATTTTTGAAACAGGATTCTGATTCCTTGTCAGAGTATATGGTATTAGCAGTCAACAGTGACCCAAGTTGGGTGTGGGATCCCGCTGGGAGATTGGCTCCCACATTTTATGATAGGGTACTCTTGAGGAGTGAGGGCTAACAGATATTTGTTAGAAGGATAGAGTGAAGAGAAAGAGATAAAAACATAGGATAGCCTCAGGAGGGCCTATATCATTATTCACCAGGCCCTTCTGTCTCTTCTAAAGGCATTTTATAGGAATGCCAAGGGGCAGAGCAAAAGACCTCCCCCTAACACAGTGAAGTGCAGACCCTTTTCAATCACCTTGTAACCACACACATGGTCAAGAAATCCTTTAATGCATCCCTGCTGGGTAAAATAAGCTCAGATCTCACTAGGAAAACTTTGCAGGCCTCCACAGTTGGGTCAATCAGATTTACTTTTCCAGAAAGCAATCTCTAGTGAATCTAGAACTGTAACATGTTATCAGTCATATCATACTCTGAAAATGCTAAAATATTGATAGCTTTTTGAACAATAAAATTGATACAGAGTAAAAGATGTGAAAGAGAGACACAAAAGGCAATTTTTCAGAAATAGAGATTAGAAGCAAAACACAAAAATCCTGGTAGCATTTTAATTTCAGAATTCAGTCACTCATTCCTTGGAGGCCTTGAGATATTTTATTCCGTGTATTTGTTATCTTTCTATTACTCTGACAAAACACCATGACAAAGAAAATTTATAAAAGGAAATGTTTAATTTGGCTTACTGTTTCAGAGGCTGAGTCCATGACAGCACTGTAAATGAATGTTTTGCTCTGTCCCGCTCTATACCACAGCAGCTTATAAGATAATAATTCAGAGGTTTAATATTAATTAAAAACTGTTTGACCTATGACTCAGGCTTATTACTCACTAGCTCTTACACTTAAATTAACCCATTTCTATTAATCTATGTATTGCCACATGGCCATGGCATTATCAGTCTGCTGGCATGTTGCTCCTTAGGCAGCTAGATGGCCTCTGCCCTGACTCTACCCTTCTTCTCCCTATCTCTCTGCTTGGATTTTTTACCTGGATCCTCTCCTGACATATCATAGGCCAAGGAAGATTTATGTATTAAACAATGGTAGCCACACATATCCTCAGTGTACAGTAAGACCATAACACAGCACTTCTCCTTTTCTGTCTAATCAAAAAGGAAGATTTTAATTTTAACTAGTAAAATTACACTTAACAAAACAGTTTTCAAGCAAGAATTACAGTTACAATATCTAGTCTGTTTGTATTTGGCAAAATTTAAGAAAATATTCTATCATATATCCTATATTTGTGAGTTTAAAGTTTCAAATCTAATTCAATATAAAAAAAAAATAAAAAATATCTATTTCAATTCATCAAAGATCAAAATATAAATTAAAGTAAACTGAAGTGCATTTAAGCAACAAAACTCAAAATGAAGAGACATTGACTGCCTGACAGTCACCAAATTCTCGAATATTGCATCATCTTCAGCCTATGGGCCTAGAGTCTCTGGAAGACTTTTTAGTGAAGCAGGAAATTGAAGGACTGTCTCACCTATTGTCAAAATTTGTCAGTCATTTTTCTCAGTGTCTTGTAGAATGTCTGGCAGTTTCTTCTATGAAGCAGGAACCTGAAGGACGATCTCATGTAGTCAGGTTTCCCTGGTCCCACCCTGTCCCTGCAGTCCAGCATGCCACTTATAAAATAATCACTCTGAGGTTTATATTAATTATAACTGCTCAGCCATTAGCTCAGGCTTATTGACTATCTCTTCATTTAAATTAACCTATAATTCTTATCTATGTTTAGCCACATGGCCTTTTCTCAGTTCTGCCTTGTTATCTTGCTTCCTCTGTGTCTGGCTGGTGACTCCTCACTCCATTCTTCCTCTTCCAGGCATTCTCCTAGTCTGCTTACCCCACCTATACTTCCTGCCTGGCTACTGGCAAACCAGCATTCTATTAAACCAGTCTACAAGAGCATTATTCCACAGCATTTTTCCTTTACTGTCCAATCAAAAAAGGTTTTAAATTTAACATAGTAAAATTACACATAACAAAACAGTTATCAAGCAAGAATTACAGTTATAATATCTAGTCTATTTGAATTTGGCAAAATTAAAGAAAATATTTTATCTTCTATCCTATATTTGTGAGTCTAAAGTTTTATATCTAATTTATCTTTTATCATAACTAAGGAAAATTATAACTATGCAGTCCTCAACTCCATCAAAGACCCCAGAAGGATATAAGTAAACAGGAAGTGCATTATAAGCAACTGCCAAAAATCTAGAATGACAGACACAGCTGTCTGTCTGGACAGTCACCCAAAGTTTCTCTGCAACATTGGGCTTCCATCTTTAGCCTATAGGCCTAAAGTCTGTCAGTTGCTTCTCCCTGTGTCCTACACAATATCTGGCAGTCTTCTATGAAAATCAGGAACCTGAACGACCATCATACCTTCTTTTTTGCAAAATTTAGTGCTCATTTTTCAATGGGTCCTGCATATCCAGTTGATATAATATTTTATTAAGCAGTCCAGGCAAGAACAGTTTCTAGCCTAAATGGCTAACTTTGCCATAAGGAAAGCAAACTCCATATGGAGTTTCTTTGATGCCCATCATCTTCTTTGAAGGAAATTGGTGTTGCTAGGAGCAGATGTGTATCACTGTCCATAAAGTCTGAATTTAAAACATTTTAAATGAAGTATTCTGTAGGTCTTTGAAGTATTTGAAGATTACCTGCCTAATTGAAATATATATATATATATATATATATATATATATATATATATATATATATATATAATATTCTGGTTGTTTTTTTTTTTTTCCACTCAGACCCTACGTGGTTCAAAACTAAGACCTGAGCAGGATGGGCAAGGTGTCTTTGGGAAGAATTCCCCCAGCACCACTGCCCTGGGCTCTGGTCCCTGGGGACATTATATTTAATATATTTTATATAAATACACAGAGGAATAGAAAATATAAAATCTGAGAGACTGGGGAGAAGTGAGGAACTTGGAGAGGCCACAGTTGCAGATCTTGCTCAGGCTAACTTGACCTCTTCTTTGATCCCTTTGACTTCTGGCTTCTCCTCCTTGGTTTTCTCCTCTTCGTGACTTCTTTTTTCTCTTCTAGATCTTTTTCTTTTCATTCTGTTCCTGGATTAGTTCTTTCCATGAATCTAGAACGGTCGGGGCATGGATGTTGTCAAGTCTTTTGTTATAATTTCTTGATTAGTATTTCTCAGAACACGCTGAGTCTAGTCTAGTATTAGAAGGGCTGATGTGGCTTGAGTATCAGTATCATTTAGGGATCTCTGTGTCCAGGGCCACAGCTGTTTCGTAAGTCCAACACCGAGTAACATTATGGATGGAATATCCACCTCCTCCCAGCATTAGCATAGGCAAGTTGAAACTCTTAACAAACTCCATGCACTTGGCATGCCCTTTGATGATCAGATTGAAGCAACCTAACCTATCTTCAGATAGGGAATCTGAGCCACACTGTAAGATCACTGCACTGGGCTGGAACATCTTTATTACTTTGGACATGACTGGCTTGAAAATGGCTTCATAGGACTCATCATCGGTCCCATCTCGGAGGGGGTAGTTAACAGCATAGTACTTGCCTTTGCCAGCCCCAATATCCCATAGGTCCCCAGTTCCTGGGAAGTACTCTCCATACTTATCAAAGGACACAGTCATGACCTGGTCTGTGGTATAGAAGGCCTTTTCCACACCATCGCCATGGTGAATATCAATGTCAATATACAGCACCCTCTGGTAATACTTTAACAGTTCCAGCATGGCCAAGATGATATCATTGATATAACAGAAATCAGATGCTTCAGACTTCTTTGCATGATGCAGACCCCCAGCCCAGTTCACAGCGATGTTCATCTGCTGCTTATTCAGTTTCACAGCACTTGCCACAGAGCCACCAGTAAACAGCTGGCAGAACTCAAACAAGCCATCAAACACTGGACAGTCCTCACCAACAGTGAATCTCTGTATCTGCTTGCTATACTCAGACATGTTATCTGGGCAAATGGAATGCAAGAACTTAATGTAGTCATCACTGTGGTACTTGGTCATCTCCTCAGCATTAGCTTTGTGAGGATGATAGATATCCACTGGTAATCTTTTAGGGATCCTGAGAAAATTATAGTTATATCTTGGCTGTAGTCTGTGAGGATGGATTGTCTCCGTCTATTGCTTTGAAACTGATTTTGGATGTTGGATCACCTGGGCCATGGTGTCATCAGAGACCTTTCAGGGGGTCTTGGCTGATCAAATCATATTAGCCTGGAAACAATCCACAGGTTCTCATCTTCTGTGGAAACAAAAGCAGAACCTCTTTTTCAAAGCAATGTATCCTTAGACACAAATTTTGAAGTCAAGATACCTTTAAAATATACATATTGGTTTCACTTAGTAGCCTTTACAATCAAATGTCTCTCTAGTTAAAAATCCCAAAGACAATATAATTCAGACTCTGTGTATGATTTCCATCTTCATGTGGCTTATTTCTTATATTACTTTTACTGTCTCTTTAAAGACTTTTTTAAAACTATCTATTTCTTTATATAACTGTATATATTCCTTTTGCTCTCTCTTCCAGGCCTACATACATTTTTACACACACTGTAAACTGTTTAGAGTATTATTCCATCTGAATCTGTCTTATTGTGAATCTATAATCCATCTCTGACCCGATTTTAAACTGTTAAATTGCATGGCTAAGACAAAAATTGGAAGCCTTGCCTGCTGACCTCACCCACTTCAGCTTCCCAACATGATGGAGATATCCAGGAGAGTCACACTTGCCCTGCTAAGTCTGGGGTCCATGCTATCACCAAGTAGAGTACAGCTGGCCCATAAACTTTTATTTTTTTCTGTATGACTAAAAGCTAAATCCACCACACAGTATGCTGTACAGCTTGGAGGGAATCTGTGTACCTTGGTGGGAATCCACCATGCTGTAGCTCAAGCCCACACACAGTGAACCCACCATGGCCAGAGGACATGTCACTGTACCTCGGCCTGCCATGAGCAACATGAAATATGAAGTTCACTTAGCTACGTTTATAATCTCTTCTTAAGTACTATCAGGTTTTACATGGAAACTCTTGCCACCAAGTCTAGGAACCATTGTAGTCAGGTTTCTCTTGTTCTGCCTGGCCCAACAGTTGGGACAAATCTCTCACATCTGCATCTTGCAGTTACTTGGCCCCAAGTAAAAACACAGAGGCTTATATTATTTACAAACTATATTGTCTATGATTAGACAGAAAAGGGGAGGTTTTGTGGGATGTCTTTCTGTATGTTGTGAATATGTGTTGCTCTGATTGGTTGAAAAATAAAGCTGCATTGGCCTATGGTAAGGAAGCTTACAAGTAGGCGGGAAATCTAAGCAGATAGGCAAGAAAGAAGAAAGAGAGGCAGAAGAGATGCCAGCCGCCTCCTAAGGAATAGCACGATGTCAACAGACCAGTAATGCCACAGCCAGGTGTCAACTTATAAATTATTAGAAATGGGATAAGTTATAAGAGCTAGCTAGCAAGAAACCTGCCATAGGCCACACAATTGGTAATTAATGTAAGCCTCTGAATGATTACTTTATAAGCAGCCATGGGACTATGGAGCCTGGCAGGACTGGAGAAAACTTACAGTTTTGGCAAAATTAAGTGGTCTTCCTATGGATCCTGCATGTCCAGTTTATACAACATATTGTCAAGCACTTCAGGCAAGAACAGTTTCTTGCCCAAATGGCTAGCCTTTTTCCACATTGTAAGCAAACTCCATAATGAGTTTCTTCAATGTCCATCATCCTCTTTGAAGTAATTGGTGCTGCCAGGAACAGACATGTCTCACTGTCCAGAAAAGTCTAAGTTCTTAAAACAGTTTAAGTGCTGTATTCTGTAGATCTTTGAAGTGTTCAAAGATTACCTAACTGAAATATATTTCTGCGTATCTAAAAAACCCAACTAACATGACTATAAGTTTGACTATTTTAGGTGATTATTATTTTGTGTTTTTTTTATTATATACTATATTTTTCATTGAGCTGCATAAACACAATACCTTAAACAAAAGTAGAAACATACACACAGTATAACAAAATTGACCTTAAATTTGTATTAACAAAATTGACCTTAAATTTGTATTTGTAAACCAAGATCCATTCCAATGTAAAGTATTTTGAGATTAACAGTTGTTTTTTGGATTAAATTTGATTGAATAATCTACCTCTTTTTCATCATCTCTATATCATATGCCCCTTTTCTCTTTTAGAAAGACATTGACTATGAACAATAACAATTTGTAACCAACCTTTTAATGTAAAACAAACATTTATAAACAATATTTTGGGAATTTGGGTGTAGTTTTCTATACTACTCCCTGCTGATTGGGGGCACTGGTTATCTTATGGGGATCCTGAGAAAATGTAGAATTATGGTTAAATATTGGCTGTAGTAGTCTGTGAGGCTGCATCATCTTAGCTAGTTGCCTTCAATCTGTTTTGGATATTAGACCATTTGGGCCACAGATGTCATTGGAGACCTTTCAGGGGGTCTTGGTTGATCAACCCATATTAGCCTGAAGGCAATCCAAAGTTTATCTTCTGTGGAAACAAAAGCAGAACCTCTTTTCCAAAGCAACATATCTTTAAACCCACATTTTGAAGTCAAGCTACCTTTAAAATATATATCTTTGTTTAACTTAGCAGCCCCTACAATCAAATGTCTCTCTGAAGTTGAAAAAAAATCTCAAAGACAATACAATGATATACACTATCCAGGTCTCTGTGTATTTTCCATCTTTATGTGGCTTTTTTTTTTTTTTACTGTTTAAGGACTTCATTTTTTTTTCTTTCCCAAGACTACATGTATTTCTAAATACATTGTAACCCATTTAGAGGTTTTTTCTTTCCCCATCTGAATCTAGATTTATCATGTATCTGTAATCCTTTTATGACCAGGAGAGTTTGTTAATCTGTGCACCTAGGACAAAAGCACGGCTTTGGTTACTGGCTCCTCCCCACTCAGGCTTTCCAACATGGCACAAGTACCAACAAGTCATGCTTACCTCCCTGATTCTGGAAAGCAGTATTAAGTAGCATGGAGCTGTGTTTTTAAGCCTGTGGCTGTGATCTCAAGCCTGCAGGCAGCAACTGGGAGAATGCTCTCTGTACTGTATTCTATGAGAGAGACTTCAGGAGCTTGCTGCTTAGCTCATGACAGCTGGCATCCAGCTCCATCTCATAGGCAGCTGTCAGGACACCCGTCTCTGTGATGCTGATGGCATGAGACTGTGAAACTAGGAAACCCAGTGTGGTTTCCTTTCTGTGCATTTGAAATCTTCTATGCTTTTAGATTTGTGTGTGTGTGTGTGTGTGTGTGTGTGTGTGTATGTGTGTGTAGCAGGTTTTTATTTTATTTCATATTTCTAGAATTTTTTAGGGTTTTATTTTTTTTTTTGGTTAAGAAAAATTTTTCATTCATTTTACACACCAATCAAAGATGCCCCTCTTCCCTCCTCCTGCCCCACAGCCTCCCCTGAACCCACCCCACACTCCCCCCCCACAAGAAAGCAAGGCTTCCCATGGGGAGACATATCCAGTAGAGGCAAGTCCAAGCCTGTGGTTGATACATTATACACCCCAATAAACTTTACTGGGGGTCAGAGAACAGAACAGCCACTATATTAAACCTAGAGGTTAGGCAGTGGTAGCATAAGCCTTTAATCCTAGGATTCCAGAGGCAGAGATCCATTCAGATCTCTGTGAGTTCAAGGCCACACTGGAAATAGCCAGGGATGGTGACATACACCTTTAATCCTAGCACTTGAGATCTCATGTCTTTCTTGGGAAAGACACATGCCTTTAATCCCAGGAAGTGACGGCAGGAAGCAGAAAGGTATATAAGGTGTGAAGACCAGGAACTAGAGGCTTTGTTAAGCTTTTAGACTTTTAGCAGCAGTTGAGCTGAGATCAGGAGAGGACTCAGAGGCTTCCAGTTTAAGGAAACAATATCAACAGAGAAATTGTGAAAGTGAGGTTAGCTGTGGATTGTTCTACTTCTCTGATCTTTCAGCATTCACCCCAATACCTGGCTCCAGGTTTGTTTTTAATAAGACCTTTTAAGATTCATGTTACACAAACACTTTCCCCTGCCTCAAGTCACCACTGGACAGATCTGCCAGCTCAAAACTTAACAGAAAATTAAGGGACCTAACAGATGTTATAATGCAAATGGACTTAATTGATATCTACAGAATATTCCACCCTAACAAAAAAGAACATACCTTCTTCTCAGCACTTCATGGAATCTTCTCTAAAATTGACTGCATACTCAGTCACAAAGCAAATCTCAACAGATACAAAAAAAAAATAGAATCTTTTTAAAACTTTTTCAGGTCTATGTGGATCAATGCCTGATGGTGGGCACCAAATGTAGTCTAACACTTTTCTCTGTCAGCCCCAGTCCCAGAGTCTTGCAGCCACTTTTAAAATAGTCATTCAGGGGCTTAATATTAATTACAAACTGTGTGGTCTATGGTTCAGGCTTATAGCTAACTAACTCTTACATCTTAAATAAACCCATTTCTATTCATCCATATTTTGCCATATGGGCATGGTGTTGTTACTGGACTGCTATCTTTGGGAGGCTGGATGGTCTCTACCCTGACTCTACTCTTCTTCTCCCTGTCTCTCTGTGTAGATTTCCTGCCTGGCTCTTATCCTGCCTAACCATAGGTCAAAGCAGCTTTATTTATTAACCAATGGGAGCAACATATTGACAGCATACAGAAAAACTTCCCCACAGCACAACAGAGCAGAGGCATTACAACAGAAATATCAGGATTAGAGTTCACAACTCAAGCAAGCAAGAGGCAGAAAGAAAAGGCACTGGGAAAGGCTTGAGTCTTTTGAAACATCAAAGCTGACCCGAGTGACACACCTCCTCCAACACAGGTATATCTCATAATCCTTCCCAAACTGTTCTACTAACTGAGGGCCTACATGGGGCATTATGAGAACCAGCATATTTGCTGTTTCACTTTGCTTTGTTTTCTTGCACGGGGTTTGAACTTAGACTAGAGCCTAATGAAAGCAAGCCCTCTACCATCAAGTTATATCCCTAGTTCATTTTTCTTTTTTTTTAAAGCTGTTTCATCTTATTTTTATGAGACAGGATGAAATTGAACTTCATCAGTTCCCAGCATCAACATGGTGGGTCACAAATGTCTTTATATCCAGTTTCAGTAGATCAGATGATCTATTCTGATCTCTGAGGGTACCAGGCACCCACATAGAATGCACACATACAGGCAAAACACTTATACCAATAAATATAAATAAAAATAAATAACTCATAAAAGCATATATGATTCTCCTGAATCAGTCTCCTGAGTAGTTGAGATTATAGGCCTGAACCCACAGCTATATCTGGAATTTAAAAAATAAGTTATATTTCCTTGCTTAAATAAGATAAAGATTTATTTTGATGATCAGTCTCTTCAGAAAAGTTGTCCATATTTTCTAAAGAAGAAGGAGACATGGTTAATTATGATATTATACCTGCATTTTGCTATGGCATTAATGATTTATGTCTATGTACTTCTCAGTTGTTTTTTTGCTGTTTTTTTTTACTGTTTGATCCTTGAAAATAAAGGTCATGTCTTTCAGATTTGCCTCATAAAGTTCCTTCCATATAGAAGAAAGAGGCAATTCTAGAGATGTTTATGACAGTAACTGGAAAAACAGAGTATGTGAACTTGGTTCATTTATCAGTAGGATTTGCTAAAAAGTAAGATGATTTGCTATTTTATTGAAGGAAAGAAACTGCTTTATATTATCATTTCAGACTTTCTATTAAGTTCAGTACCCGAATGCCTGACTTCTGTAGATGCTAGGATAAATCAAGGCAGACAAAATATATGTTCATATATGTATAGCATTTCTATTTCTCATGTCACAATCTTTTGTAGTTGAAAAGAAAACATGAGTAAAGAGTGCTTAAATCAGATGTATTCAATCTTCTTAAAAAATTTAGAAAAAAAAAAAACAGTATAGAAGAGAACATCTGAGCCTATCCTCTAAAGGCATGGACACAGCATCTTGACATCCTGAGAACTGATGTTTCACTCACAAGCAAGATAGTAAATGATCTCTGAATAACCCACGCATCATAAAATAACCCCTCAGGGAATCTTGATGACTTATCTCAGTACTCTTCTTGAACACAGTTGATCTGTTCTGTGGACCTTACTAATTGGTTAGCTATTTAAAGAAACTAATCCAGAACCTTGTAGTTGCTCAATTTTCCTTAAGCAGCTCTATCTAACTGGTGAATCCCTGAATAAATATCCAGGTTTGAACAACTTTACCAAGCATACTTTTACATTTCAGATTACACCATTTAACTTTTTCTCTGTGTTTTATGAACACAAGGAAAAATATTCAGATATTACCTCAAATACAAAAGGTCACAGCTTTATAGAAAATGTTTTAGATACATTGCCATTGATGCCTACTTTAGTGATACCATATTCATAAAAAATGCCATGTACATGAAAATTAAAAAGTCACCAGGCTTACAAAATCTCAGACAGGATTTCTTTAATCAAATGAGGGCAATATATTAACTATTGAAGACTTTATGCATGCTAGTATCCTATACTTTAGTCACAGTATATAAAGATCTAGCCAGTATATTGATAATACCAAAAGTCATCCTTCATAATGTTTTTGAATCTGAAGAGTTTTCCTCATTGTACTTATTCTTGTAAAGCATCAAATCTTCTGTTCTTATTGAAATTAATCTTCAGAATTTGATATTCTTGCTATTAGAAATTAGGTCACTTTTATTGCCAAGTGGGCATAAATATGCATTTTAACATTTACCTTTAACACAGATGTGACTATGCTGGCTATATATCTACACCCAGTTCATTTGTTCAAGTAGTGTGTAAAAGGTATGGAACTGACACAAATTTCTGGAGTCATTCTAATCATCATTATGGTCTGAAGTTATAACTTTCATCCAGAAAATGATTGGTCTTTTCTCTCACAATTAGACTGTAGTGGATTGTAGACTGACACATATTTGCACCAGAATGCAGTATCAGAAGGATCTCACTGAATAAAGCACATCACTTCACTGGAGGTAGAAGATCAATCACTGTCTAGATCTATTCCACCTTCATGTGCTCACTCCAAAAGCATTCATCAGATAATAGTCTTTGAGTTCTCAAACATTTGCTGTTCTCTTGACAAACTAATCAAAAAGGAAGATAGACAAACAGATCAGCACAACTATATTAGACTCTTTTATCTACAATGACTATATTCCAAAAACACAATATGTGCTTAAAACTATAAATAGTAGCAAATCCTATGTATATATGTGTTAGATGGCTAGTTGTTTTATTTTTTCCAATGTGACATAAAATAAAGTTATCTGGGAAGAAGGAACCTCAACTAAGGAATCATCTCTACCATATTGTCTTGTGAGTCATTTTCTTGGTTAATGATTAAAATGTAACACCCATGAGTAAGTTCATTTCTTTGGCATATCTGAATTGCTGGCATCATTATTCGTGTACTTTTGGACTAATATTGAATAAAATAAGGGTTACCAATACATAAATAGCATGATATGATAGGAACCAATCAACTGAGAGGAATAATGAGTTACCAACAGGTGAGCATTTTACAAAATGTGTATATGCTGAGGAAGAGGGTGATAGACCTTCCATTTGGGATGGGTCTAGATGGCACATGGTTCCAAAAACTACAAAGATAGTATATTATTTAAATCTCATAAATTCTACATTTCTAGAATTTTATATTTAATCTTTTTGGACCATGTTGTTAATACATAATTGGAATGAGGAAAATGAAACTTAAACTAATTAAGGGTGGATTACTCTACAATGTTCAAAGTACACGATGCATATTAGGAGGTTAAAAGGTAGGATCATAATCCTGAGTTGGGAGTGGGGTGATTGCCTTTACATACTAATTACAGATGGTAAAGATCAACCTGATAACTTAGATATACTACCTTAAATAAATCTAGTAGTTATTTCACATTTAACATACTTTCATTAAGAAACTTTCTATGTTAGGCCCCTTATTAGGTAACAAAAATTACATGTTGGTTGAGGGTGGATATGATCAAACTATATTATATACATATACAAAATTTTCAAAGAATAAGCAAACACTATTAAAAATATATAGTCCTGACTATAGAGACTTTTGAAAGAAAAACTAAGTGTATCAATGATTGTATTAGACAACAGACCAAAAACATACTAAAATATATTAGAAATACACATCAGATTTTGTGAGAACATAGAATAAAATGTCCTCAACCCTCTCCAGGAGGACCTGGGGAGTTTAATGATAGAAATAGAACATAACTAAAACCTGAAAAAATATAATTTATAAACATTTTCATACACAGGAAAAGAGTAATATTTATTCTAGACAGAGAGAAAACATAGGCAAATATACAGGAGCTTTACAGTCCTTAGAATGTTAGAAGGAAGCAATCATCTGGTAAACTTGGAGCATGAATTACCAGGAAGAATTAAACGGGGGACAAAATTAAGAAGTGGAAGTAGGGGAGCATGGATGAAGTTGGAAGGAGTGGACTTGAGAGTGGGAGAGAGAAAGGTGAAGGAAGAAAGTGGTATAATTATATTTTACTAAAAATATATAAAAACATATTCTTAGGAAGAAGTAAGATGTTTTTAGATTGTGAGATCATTGAATTACAAGATTCCAAAGTCAAATTTTACAAAATAATGTTTTAGGAGAGTGTAAGAGAGATAAAAATGAAGTGGTACAAAATCATGGGACTTAGCTAACTTGTCCCTGTGTAGCACTCCCCTCTGCACCTTAAATAAAGACTATTGCTATTCTGCTACTTAAAATGCCATTAGTAGGACTAATAATAAAGATGAACTATTAAAAACAATATGTGGATTGTAATTTTCAGTCCATGATATCAGAATCTGAATAACTTGTATAAGTATGAATGTGACATTAGAGAAATGGGGAGACTAATTAGAATGGTATTGTCATAATTTAACTAATAAGTGCTTTGGCATGAAAAAGCAGTTGGCACAGAAAGGAGTTCTAGTCTTGGAAATGAATAGGCAGAGAAGCACAAGAAGGAGAAAGGTATTCAATACACCTGAAATATTTTGTATGCATATCTGAGAATGCTGCAAAAACCAAAACAGAGTGGAAAAGGTGCAAATGGGGGCATTCTATGCTTACCTGCACTTAAAGGAAATGTTGATATTGTCCAAAAATATGTAAATTCCTCTATCAAGCTTTGTACTTTACAATATGGCATTAGCATATTATTGGTCAACTCCACCTATCAGGTCATCTTTACAATGTCTAGTATCACTTGCTACATTTTCCCTTTTGTTTATATTTACTTGAGTTTTGCCACCAGAATTTTAAGGCCTTGTGAACAAATGTTTGAGTCTGGGACAAGGTAGACACTTGGCCAGCTATCTGTCTCATGATTAAACATACAGTGATGCACTTATGCTAATTTACATCTACTTGTTGAAGAAATGCTAGCCTGTCTTCTTACAATCTCAAACTCTAAATACTTTATACCCTGGGGAGTAGATGGTAATAATTGGTTTTTAGTCTAAGAAGAAGCCATCTTGGGTTCCACCATCATTTATTCACTTTCTATCTGAAGAAAAAAATAACAGAGCTATAAACATTACTTAAAATATTTTCCATTGAAAACTAAATTCATTCATGCTAATATATATTTAGATTAATATATAACAGAAAATAATGTGATGATCATGGTACTAGTTATAGAATAGTCAACTAAAATATTCATAAATGCTAATTCTAGTTAAAACAACATTTATTTCTCTATTTCTTCTTTTGCTAATTTACTCAGACTTAAGATTGTTAACAGATATGAAAATGGATACTCATGATAATAACCAAGAGGAATTATGTACTTTATAAACACATAGTGTAGAAAATATTTAAAAAGCAGTAGGGAAAAACCATCAGTTCTGCTTTTAGAGGAAAATTCAATTGATACTAGCAAATACTTACATAATCAACACTTAATGAGCTGCAATGTGCAGCACTCCTATTAATTTCCAGCAGGTATTATAAGTTCATAAAATCACGTTATTTTAAGCAGGGAAAAAATTCATAACTATTACAGAGAGGCAAAACTTACCATAATAAGATTTTCCCCCTTCCTGACATTTTAAATGCCTATAATTTTAGTCACTGAGACCCTGTGTAAAGTTTTACTAGAAGAAAGCTGAAGTGCCTTATTATCTTTGCTATTTATAGGGCACAGATTCACCTAATATCTGGGTCTCTGGCATCCTTGTTTTCAAAGCCAGTATCACAAGTGCAGTGACAACTTCCTGTATAATCAGAGCATATAATTGACCTTTGATTGAATAAAAGGCATAGCTAAATTTACTTACATCAAAATTTCCATTTTAAAATGAAAGGGAAACTGACACACAATAGATAAATCAAAATCATAATGGAATTTCAAAATATGTGGTTAGAATTAGTGTGCAGAAAGGTCCACACATTTTCATTTAATTCTTTTACTAAATGTGGCCAACTGCATGGGTCTCTGAAGGCTTTGACAAAGGCTTAATTTTGGAATACAATATGTGTGTTGATCTTTGTATCCCTGTACCTAGTTAAATTTTACTTTTAAATAAGTTTTTGCTCCTTTTGAAACATAATATTAATTAAATTGGAAATATTGTCCTTTATATTTTACCACACATAAAAATAATAGTATAACTTCCAAAATTAAAAGATTCTTGCAACTCATGAGCATAAGATATACACTCATTAATTCACATATTCTTCAATTTATTTAATCAGTAATTTAAATCTCACAGACCTTGCATCTTCCTGGTTAAATTTACATGTAAATACTTTCACTTGATGTTCTTATATGTAGAACTGGTTCTTCATTTCCAACAGTTGTTAGAATATAAAAATATAATTATTGATTTTACATATATCCTGATCCTGCGACTTGTGAGTTCTAGCATTTTTTGGTGGAAAATTTTGACATTTTTTAGACCACAACATTATGTCATCAACAAAAAATGCAAAAATATGTCTTCCAGTCCTATCAGGATATGTTTCATTTCTCTATCTTGCCTAACTGCTCTGAATAAAAGTAGTACAACAATGTGTTGAAAAGGAATAATAAAAGTGGGCAACCTTGCTTTGTTCCAGACTGTATATGAAATACTTCCAAATTTTAGCTTTGTCAAGGAGTGGAAGTATTCCTATCAAAATATGAATGGGGTACTTCATGAAATAATACTTAAATTTTCATGGAAGCACAAAATACTTCAAATATCTAAACAATCTGAAGCAGAAAAGAGCAAAATCAGAAGCCTCAAATTTCTAAATTTCAAACTATATTATAAAGTTACTATAATCAAAACAATATGATACTTGCATAAAAGAGACACATTGTCCAATGAAACAAGATAGAAATATTACAAATAAACCCACACATTTAGGAACAATTGATTTTTTTGTAAAGGTGTGGATAACAAACAATGGGAAAACATGACATTTCAAAAAATTGGGCTCGGAAAACTTCATGTCTGATAATATACAAAATTAATTGAAAATGGATTAGGCAAGTAAAGCCACTGATGAAAATCTCTACAAAATTGGTCTTCACAGTGATTTTTATGACACTTAAAGGAAAACAGTAATTCCATGTGATTAAAAAATGTTTCTCAATAGAAATAAAGAAAATCACAATGTGAAGAAACAGCCTACAGAGTGGGAAAATACTTGACAACCATATAGTGGGTATATATATATAGTTAATAGAAAAAATAGGAAGTCAAATTCAATATCAAGAAAGCCAAATTAAGATGAGCAAATGACAAAAACACACTTTAATCAAAAGAAGACAAGCAAATAGCCAGTGGTATATGAAAAGATACTCAGAATCACTATTCAAAATGGAAGTGTCAATTAAAGTCATAATAACGTATCATTTCATTTCAGCAAGACTGAATTTTATTAAAAAGACATAAGAACTAGTAAGGATCTGCAAAATGGAAACATTTGTATATTTTCTGAAGGGAAAGTATATTTGAATAGCCATTACAAAAACTGCATAGAATGTGGCCCATACAATCAACTAAGCAGGGCTCAAAGAGTCTCACAGCGACTGAAGTTATAATCAGGGAGCCTGTATGGGACTAACCTAGGTCCTCTGCATATATGTCATGGTTGTATAACAGGGTGTTCTTGGGGCAATCCTAACAGTTGGAGCAGGGCTGTCTTTGACTCTTTCTTTTGCTCTTGGTATCTTTTTCCTCCTAGTGGCTTGTTTTGTCTAGCCTTGATATGAGGGTAAGTACCTAGTCTTATTGCAACTTATGCCATATAAACAGAGGAGAAGTGGATGACGGGGAGGGAAGGTGTAAGGAAGGGAGGATTGGAGGGAGGGAAAATTGCAGTCAAGATGTAATATATAAGAGAATAATTTTTAAAAAATAGCATATACGTTTTTCACAAGCCTAAAACTAAAATAATACATGATCTGCCACTCTTTCTCTGGGGTATACATCTCCACAGGAATTGAAATCACTGTGCTGAAAAGATGTTATCACTTTTGTGTTACTTACATCAATGAATCAATAGATGAAGACAATGTGACATATATAAAGACAATAAAATTCTATTCATTCTTACAAAGACAAAGGTAATGCTGACATTTGCCACAGCATGGAGAAACATGAAAAACACTGCTTAAGAAAGTAACCTTGTTTTTTTATTTTGTTTTATAATTAATTTTTACATATCAGCTATGGATTTCCCTGTCCTCCCTCCTCCCACCCCCCTGCCCTTCCCCCAATCCACCTCCCATTCCTACCTCCTCCAAGGCAAGAACTCCCCTGGGGATTCAGCTCAGCCTGGTAGATTCAGTTGAGGCAGGTCCAGTGCCCTCCTTCCTTCACCTAGACTGAGCAAAGTGTCCCAGCATAGGCCCCAGGTTCCAAAAAGCCAGCTCAAGCACTAAGGACAGGTCCGAGTCCCACTGCCAAGGGGCCTCCTAAATAGTTCAAGCTAATCGACTGTCTTACTTATCCAGAGGGCCTGATCTACTTCCATGGGGGCTCCTCAGCTATTGGTTCATAGTTCATGTGTTTCCACTAGTTTGGCTATTTGTCCCTGTGCTTTTTCCAATCATGATCTCAACATCTCTTGCTCATATAATCCCTCCCCTCTCTTGCCAATTAGATTCCTGGAGCTCCACCTGGGGCCTGGCTGTGGATCTCTGCATCTGCTTCCATTGGTCATTGGATAAGAATTCTATCATGACAGTTAGAGTTCAGCTATTTGATCACCAGAGTAGGTCAGTTCGCGCTTTCTCTCGACCATTGCCAGTAGTCTATTGTGGAGGTATCTTTGTGGATTTCTGGGGACCTCTCTAGCACTTTGCTTCTTCCTATTCGCATCGGTTCTTCATTTATCATGGTATCTCTTTCCTTGTTCTCCCTCTCTGTTCTTGATCCAGCTGGGATCTCCTGCTCCTCTAAGCCTTGGCACAGAAAGAAACTTCTAAAAATGAAAGTCTGGACAATTACAGAATAAAGCAGAACAAGAACCATTCAAAGTCAAGACAGACATAACATTATACCAGAGCATCAGACACAAGGTAGTGACTATACTTTGGCAATAAGTTGGGCAAACAGATTTCTAGTAATGAATGTACAAAGAGGGAAATATAGTGTATCTGTTTTCTGGCCATTGTCTGATCATAGCATATTGGTGTCTCAGTATAAGACACTGAGAACTAAAGAAAACAATGTTTTCAACTGTGGTTCTACAAATTACACAAAAAGACTGTTTTTTTTTCATTGGGACTATGGTTTGTCCAATGAAACATTAGGGAAAGTACCATGAGCTACTCCTGAGCAGAAACTTCAAGGGACATTATGCTATATATATGGTTCTTTTCATTCTCTCTCTGAACTTAGACTATTCTTTCATTTTTTTTTCTCAGAAAGAAGATACAGAGTAGCCTTGCATTTGGCAAATCAAAGGGAGAAAGATGAGAGAGAAATAAACTTGTACTACTGGAAGCTACTGAAACTTAAGGGTGATATATTATCTATTGCATAGTTCAATAAAAGCTTACTGATTTATAAAAATTTGCTGTAAAAAGTCATCCTAGATTTTATGAATTTACTCACATGAGCTTGTTTTCTGCCAGCATGTTCTATGGAAATCACAGCTTCCATCTTACACCTATAATCCAAAGATATATGGCTGGTTCCCTTCATTTATAAAAGTAAGTGATTTTAACAACTATAACCTGATGAGTATGTAAATAATTTTCCATTAATTACAACTATAGCTGGGGAGATAAAAGATACATCCACAGTGGGCATCTTTTATATGCTAGATGCTTTATATATTCTCCTTCAATTTGATCTTCATAAGAATCTGTTTTGTCCCCATTTTATGAATACATTAAAAAGGGAGTGGGTAGGCTAGTTACAATTAAAGACCTGAGACACAGATCAAATTGAAGCCAGTTTATTTTCTTCCATTATCTTTTTTTTTGTTATAGGCTTCCTATTGCACATAACAGAATGAATTGAACAAAATTATTTATTCCAGGGACTATTAGTGATTTGGATCTTCAATGGCACTCAGAGGCATTGAAGGCTTAGTCACAAGCTTACATCAACATTAGAAAGAGGTGGGTGTGAGAAAAATGTATATTAGTTTGTGTTTGAGTGAAATGTTGTACATATATGTTAGGTCCATTTGGTTTATAACATCAGTTAGCTCCAGCATTTTGCCATTTAGTTTCTGTCTGGACAGCCTATCTATTGATGACAGTAGGATATTAAAGTCTCTCACTATCAGTGTATAAAGGCCAATATATGTGACTTAAGCTAAAGTGGTGTTTCTTTTATGAACCAGGGTACTCTTGTGGTTTGGTGCAGTCAGGAACCAAATATTACCATGAAGTCACACTGCACACAAACCTCACATGAGATTTATTCTAAGGGGGAAAAAACAGAAGGGTGGCTGCCTAAGCTAGGGCAGGAAATGGCAAGGATTCGAGCATAGGGCAGGGCTCATATAGAATTGCTTGGGGAAGGTGATGGAACTTTTCAGGGTAAAGCTTTCCAGGGTGGAGATTGGAATGGTTTCCAGAGATTGGGCTTTTTACTCCATAGAGGAGGGGATGGGTCTAGCTGTTAGGGCAGTTAGTGTTCTATGGGTGGAATCTAGAAGTTGGAGGTCCTCAGGGGGAAAGCCTGGCCACTCCTGTGCCTCAAGAGGATTATAAGTACCATGGATTAAAGCTGAATATCAGCAACAATAGAAGGTATGTAAAACTTACAAATTGTGGATACTGAAAAATTCACTACCCAATGAAAAATGAGTCAAGAGGGAAATTAAGAAAGAAATTAAAGACTTTCTAGAATTGAATGAAAATCAATTCACAACATACTAAAATTTAAGAGATGAAATTAAGGTGGAAAACTCAGGCCTGAAATCAATAAAATAAAATAAATACAAAAACAAATCAATGAAACAAAGAGTTGGTTCTTTGAGAAAATCAATAATATTGACAAATCCCAACCCTGACCCCCTCTGTCTCTACTCTCCAACCCATTTCACCTACATTTCTCTTCAGGAAAGGGCAGGCCTCCCATGGATTTCAACAAAACATGGCATATGCATTTTCTCCTTTTCATATTCATGGTTGTGATCTATTCTCTTCTTTAATTTAGTATTTTAGAGAAGATGGTAGCTTATCTTATCATATATCTTAACTATTACTAGCTCTGATTTTTTTCATTTTGGTAGGATGGAGATGCTATATAACAACACTATTCTTTGTGCATGACATTTAATTTCTATATATGATGTGATTCTGCTTTATTAATATCATAGAACCCAATAAATGCTATTATTTCTAGACTGAATTACATCCTTGAGATAGGAAACACTATCTCATTTGTATTTCTTCTCTATTGCTACTCCCTAACATCTATTATCCTTCCTGATCATATTCACTGCCATCACATTCATTTAAAAAATTATTCTCTTGATCCTGCCCCGGACTTCCCTTCTGGACCAGAGCTCAGTGTCCTAGCTTAGCCCGGACCCTATGACTGGGCACCAGCCACTCTGGGGAAGACCTGCCCAACTTGGCCCCAGGTTCTGGCCACATGGCAGGTTCCCTTCTAGCCCCACCAGGAAGGATCCCCTTCTCCAAGACCGCCGGCAGACCATGCAATCTCCACGCCCTGCCCCCACACCCATCCACCTGAAACCCCAGCCACTTCCTGAGACTTAGAGACCAGCCCCCAGCTCCCATCCTGCCCCGGACTTCCCTTCTGGACCAGAGAGGGCTCCCATCCTGCCCTGGACTTCACTTCTGGACAAGAGCTCCCATCCTACCCCGAACTTCCCATGTGGACCAGAGAGAGAGCTCCCACCCTGCCCCGGACTTCCCTTCTGGACCAGAGAGAGAGAGATAGAACTCCCATCCTGCCCCGGACTTCCCTTTTGGACCAGAGAGGGCTCCCATCCTGCCCTGGACTTCACTTCTGGACAAGAGTTCCCATCCTACCCTGAACTTCCCTTGTGGACCAGAGAGAGAGCTCCCACCCTGCCCTGGACTTCCCTTCTGGACAAGAGCTCCCATCCTGCCCCAGACTTCCCTTCTGGACAAGAGCACCTATCCTGCCCCGGACTTCCTGTCTGGACAAGAGCTCCCATACAGCCCTGAAGTTCCCATTTGGACAAGAGAGCTCCCATCTGAACAAGAGAGAGAGATTTCCTGAATCTGTCAGCTCTATCTGAACCAAGTGCTCTGATAAGACCAAGAAAGAACCACAAGGAGATGGGCAGACTTCAAGGCAGAAGTACATACAACAAAATGAAGAGCAATACAACATCACCAGAACCTAGCCCACCTCCAAAATCTAGACCTGAACATCAAAAATTGGAAGAAGCAGAAGAAAAAAGAATTATGAATAACATCATGAAGAAGGTAGAGGCTTGTATAGAGGAAAAGACAAAAAAATGGGAAGAACGCTATAAACAACTAGAGGAAAGGGCAAACAAATTAGAAGAAAACAATAAAGTCCTGGAAGAAAAAAATAAAGTACTGAAAGAAAATCATGAAAAGGCAATGAAACAAATAAAGGAAACAGTCCAAGACCTGAGAAGGGAAATAGAAAAAATGAAGAAGAAACAAACAGAGGGAATGCTGGAAATAGAAAATCTGAGTAAACAATCAGGAACTTCAAATGCAAGTATAACCAACAGAATGCAAGAGATGGAAGAGAGGATCTCTGGCGTTGAAGATACAGAAGAAATAGATTCATCAGTCAAAGAAAACACTAAAGCCAACAAAGTCATTAACCAAAATGTCCAAGAAATTTGGAACACCATGAAAAGACCAAAACTACAAATAATAGGGATAGAAGAAGGAGAAGAATAGCAACTCAAAGGCACAGAAAAGATATTCAACAAAATCATAGAAGAAAACTTAGCCAACTTAAAGAAGGAAATGCCTATGAAGATACAAGAAGCCTATAGAACACCAAACAGATTAGAACCCCCCCCCCAAAAAGCCCCTCGCCACATAATAATTAAACAACTAAATGTAGAGAATAAAGAAGGAATATTAAGAGCAGCAAAGGAAAACGGCCAAGTGACCTATAAAGGCAAACCCATCAGAATAACACCCAATTTCTCAATGGAGACTTTGAAATGCAGAAGGACCTGGACAGATGTAATGCAGACACTAAGAGACCATGAATGCCAGCCCAGACTAATATATCCAGCAAAACTTTCATTCATCATAGACGGAAGGAACAAGACAAAGCCAGATTTAAACAATACTTATCCACAAACCCAGCCCTACAGAAAGCACTAGAAGAAAAAATTCCAACCTAAGGAAGTCAGATACACCCTCAAAAACACAGGCAATAGATAAAGCCATAGCAGTAAACCCAAAAGAAGAGAAGTACACACACACTACCACCAAAAAAAAAAAAAAAACAGGGATGAACAATCACTGGTCATTAATATCCCTTAATATCAGTGGACTTAATTCACCTATAAAAAGACATGGGTTTACACAATGGATACGAAAGCAGGACCCATCTTTCTGCTGCATAGAAGAAACACATCTCAAATTCAAAGACAGACACTACCTAACAATAAAAGGCTGGGAAAAGACTTTCCAATCAAATGGTCTTAAGAAACAAGTGGGTATAGCCATCCTAATATCCAGCAAAATAGACTTCAAACTAAAATCAATCAAAAGAGATCAAGAAGGACATTACATACTCATCACAGGAAAGATCCACCAAGATGAAGTTTCAATTCTGAACATTTATGCCCCAAACACAAGGGCACCCACATATGTAAAAGAAACATTACTAAAGCTTAAACCACATATAAAACCCCACACATTAATAGTGGGAGATGTCAACACCCGACTTTCACCACTGGACAGATCTCCCAAATCGAAACTTAACAGAGAAATAAAGGACTTAACTGATGTCATGAACCAAATGAACCTACTAGATATCTACAAAACATTCCATCCTGACAAAAAAGAATATACCTTCTTCTCAGCACCCCATGGAACTGTCTCTAAAATTGACCACATACTTGGCCACAAAGCAAATCTCAACAGATACAAAACAATTGGAATAACCTCCTGTGTTCTATCAGACCACCATGGTTAGATTTCAACAACAACAAAAACTACAGAAAACCTACAATCTCATGGAAACTGAATAATGCTCAACTGAATCACCAATGGGTTAAGGAGGAAATAAAAAAAGAAATTAAAGTCTTCCTAGAGATCAATGAAAATGAAGACACCACATGCCCAAACTTATGGGAAACTATGAAAGCAGTGCTAAGAGGGAAATTCATAGCACTAAGTGCCCACATAAAGAAGTTGGAGAAATCCCACACCAGTGACTAAACAGCATACCTGAAAGCTCTAGAACAAGAAGAAGCAAAATCTCTGAGGAACTTATCAAATTGAGAGGTAAATCAATAAAATAGAAACTAACAGAACAATACAAAAATATTAATGAAACAAAGAGTTGGTTCTTTGAGGAAATCAACAAGATAGACAAGCCCCTATCCAAACTAACCAAAAGACACAGAGAGAGAATTCAAATCAACAAAATCAGAAATCAAAATGGGGAAATAACAAGAGACATTGAGGAAATCCAGAGAATTATCAGGTCATATTTCAAAAACCTCTACTCCACAAAACTGGAAAACCTAAAAGAAATGGACAATTTTCTGGATAGTTACCACATACATAAGTTAAATCAAGACCAGATAAAGTATTTAAATAGTCCAATAACCCAATAACCCCTAATGAAAAAGAAACAGTCATTAAAAGTCTCCCAACCAAAAAAAAAAAAAAAGCCCAGGACCAGATGGTTTCATCGCAGAATTCTACCAGATCTTCAAAGAAGAGTTAATACCAATACTCTCTAAATTGTTCCACACAATAGGAACAGAAGTAACATTACAAAACTCCTTCTATGAGGCTACAATTACCCTGATTTCTAAACCAAACAAGGCTACAACAAAGAAGGAGATCTACAGTCTGATCTCCCTCATGAACATTGATGCAAAAATACTCAATAAAATACTGGCAAACAGACTCCAAGAACACATCAAAACAATTATCCACCATGATCAAGTAGGCTTCATCCCAGGGATGCAAGGGTGGTTCAACATACGAAAGTCCATCAATGTAATACACCATATAAACAAAGTCAAAGAAAAAAACCACATGATCATCTCACTAGATGCTAAAAGGCATTCGACAAAATCAAACACCCCTTCATGATAAAAGTCTTAGAGTGATCAGGAATACAGGGAACATACCAAACATAATAAAGGCAATTTACAGCAAGCCAACAACCAACATCAAATTAAATGGAGAGAAACTCAAAGCAATTCCACTAAAATCAGGAACGAGGCAAGGTTGTCTGCTCTCCCCATACGCATTCAATATAGTACTTGAAGTTCTAGCCAGAGCAATAAGACAACATAAGGAGATTAGGGGATACAAATTGGAAAGGAAGAAGTCAAGCTTTCCCTATTTGCAGATGACATGATAGTATACTTGAGTGACCCCAAAGATTCCACCCAGGAACTGATAAATCTTATAAACAACTTCAGCAACATAGCAGGATACAAGATCAACTCAAAAAAATCAGTAGCCCTCCTATGCACAATAGAAAAAGAAGCTGAGAAGGAAATCAGAGATACATCACCCTTTACAATAGCCACAAATGACATAAAATACCTTGGGGTAACACTAACCAAGCAAGTGAAGGACCTATATGACAAGAACTTTAAGTCCCTGAAAAAAGAAATTGAAGAAGATGTCAGAAAATGGAAAGATCTCCCATGCTCATGAATAGGCAGGACCAACATAGTAAAAGTGGCAATTTTACCAAAAGCAATCTACAGATTCAATGCAATCCCCATCAAAATACCAACAAAATTCTTCACAGACCTGGAAAGAATAATACTCAACTTCATATGGAAATACAAAAAAACCAAGATAGCCAAACGAATCCTGTACAATAAAACAACATTTGGCGGCATCACAATCCCTGACTTCAAGCTCTACTATAGAGCTACAGTAATAAAAACAGCTTGGTATTGGCAAAAAAACGACATGTGGACCAATGGAATCGAATTGAAGACCCTGACATTAATCCACATACCTATGAACATATAATTTTTGACAAAGAAGCCAAAACTGTACAATGGAAAAAAGAAAGCATCTTCAACAAATGGTGCTGGCGTAACTGGATATCAACGTGTAGAAGGCTGCACATAGATCCATATCTGTCACTGTGCACAAAACTTAAGTCCAAGTGGATCAAGGACCTCAACATAAATCCAGCTACTCTGAACCTGCTAGAAGAGAAGGTAGGAAGTAGTCTTGAATGCACTGGCATAGGAGATCACTTCCTAAATATAACACCAGTAGCACAGACACTGAGAGAAACAATCAATCAATGGGACCTCTTGAAACTGAGAAGCTTTTGTACAGCAAAGGATATGGTCAACAAGGCACAGCGACAGCCTACTGAACGGGAAAAGGTCTTCACCAACCCCACATCTGACAGAATATGATATCCAGAATATATAAGGAACTCAAGAAATTAGACATCGAAATGCTCAACAGTCCAATTGAAAAATGGGCTATAGAATATAACAGAGAATTCTCAACAGAGGGCTGAAAGACATTTAAGGAATTGCTCAACATCCCTAATCATCAGGGAAATGCAAATCAAAACAACTCTGAGATACCACCTGATGTCTGTCAGAATGGCTAAGATCAAAAACACTGAAAACACTTTATGCTGGAGAGGATGTGGAACTAGGAGAACTCTCCCCCACTGCTGGTGGGAATGCAAGCTTGTACAACCCCTTTGGAAATCAATATGGCGCTTTCTTAGAAAATTGGGAATCAATCTCCCCCAAGATTCAGCTATACCACTCTTGGGCATATACCCAAGAAATGCTCAATCATACCACAAGAGCACTTGCTCAGCTATGTTCATATCAGCATTGTTTGTAACAGCCAAAACCTGGAAACAACCTAGATGCCCTTCACCTGAAGAATGGATAAATAAATTTTGGCACATATACACAATGGAATACTACTCAGCAGAGAAAAACAATGACATCATGAGGTTTGCAGGCAAATGGATAGATCTAGAAAAAATCATCCTGTAGCTAGAG
Source organism: Peromyscus leucopus (assembly GCF_004664715.2). NCBI lineage: Eukaryota > Metazoa > Chordata > Mammalia > Rodentia > Cricetidae > Peromyscus > Peromyscus leucopus. The sequence continues at coordinate 128,208,179 of NC_051083.1, forward strand.
TTTTCCTGCCTTGCCCACAGTCAGGACAAATCTTTGTCAACCGCCAGTCCCACAGCCGCTCAGACCCAACCAAGTAAACACAGAGACTTATATTGCATACAAACTGTATGGCCGTGGCAGGCTTCTTGCTAACTGTTCTTATAGCTTAAATAATCCATTTCCATAAATCTATGCCTTGCCACGTGGCTGGTGGCTTACCGGCATCTTCACATGCTGCTGGTCATGGTGGCAGCTGGCAGTGTCTCCGCCTCAGCCTTCTGCTTCCCAGAATTCTCCTTTCTCCTTGTCTCTCCTACTTCCTGCCTGGCCACTGGCCAATCAGTGTTTTATTTATTGACCAATCAGAGCAACAGATTTGACATACAGACCATCCCACAGCACTTCCCCTTTTCTTTTTTTAAAAAGGGAGGTTTTAACTTTTAAACATCTCCAAAGCCAGCTTGGTATATTTGGGAATTTGGGCGTAGCTTCTCTTACTACTTCCTGCTGGAGAGGGGCGCTGTATCTTATGGGGACACAAAGAAAATTTTAGGATCATGGAGTAGTCCATGAGACTGTATCGTCTGAGCCAGTTGCCTTGAAATGATTCTGGATGTTGGATCATCTGGGCCATGGTGTCATTGGAGTCCTTTCAGGTGGTCTTGGCTGGTCAAACCTGATGTATCTTAATCTGGAACAAATCCATAGCCTCTGGCTTTCTGTAGAAACAAAAGTAGAGCCTCTTTTCCAAAGCAACATATCCTTATAGCTAAATTTTGAAGTCAAGGTACCTTTAAAATATACATTTTGGCATAACTCAACAGCTTTTGCAATCAAATGTTTTTCTTCAGTTACAAATATCAAAGAGAACATAATCCAGATTCTCTGTGTGGTAGCCATCTTTATGTGGCTTATTTTTTATATTACCTTTAGCCTATTGCTTTAAACTGCAGCCTTTTAAGCCTGAAATGGTGCTGTGGCTGCTGGCTCCACCCACTTCAGCTTCCCAACCTGGCGGTGGTATGTTTTCTGCCAGCTCTGGGAGCCATCGTGGGTCTATGCTTTTATCCAAGTAGCGTGTAGCCCAGAAACCTCTTTTTTTGTTTTGTACTAGCAAAGGCTAAATCCACCACGCAGCTTAATGTGTCACTTGCAGAGACCTCATTCCCGCCATACTGCAGATCGAGCACACACGCCAGGAACCCGCCAGGAACTCAAACCGGCAGCTGCTGCTCATTTGAGAGAGACAATTAGGAAGCTGTTTTTAGCTCCATTTTAGAATCTTTTCTCAGGTTTTAGGTAGAAACTCTTGCCAACACGTTGGGTGCCATTTGTTGATGTAATCAACCGTCTTATTAAATAAGAAACACAGAAACAATGTAAAAGAGAAAGCCGAGAGGTCAGAGCTCAGAGCTAAAATCTGACCCTTCCTCCTGCTGTCCCAGCTTCGCAAAAGAGAGCTACTTCCTGTCTGTAAGTCGATTTTCCAGTCATTCTGCCTTCTCATTGGTTGTAAACCCAAACACATGACTGCCTCGTCACTGTCTGAATGTACAGCCCCTTAGGTCTTAAAGGCATATGTCTCCAATGCTGGCTGTATCCCTGAACACACAGAGATCTATGGGATTAAAGGCATGTGCCACCACCACCACACTCTTGATATGGCTCTAATAGCTCTGACCCCCGGGCAACTTTATTTATTAACATACAATCAAAATCACATTTCAGTACAATTAGATTACCACCACATCATCCTGAGTGAGGTAACCCAGAATCAGAAAGACAAATATGGTATGTACTCACTCATAGGAGGATACTAGAGGTGGAACAAGGATGACTTGACTGCTACTCACAACACCAGGGAGAAGAGGCTACCTGGAAAACAGGACCCCAAGAATGACAAGAGGATCGCTCAATGACGGAGAAATGGTTGAGATCTACATGAACAACCTGGACACGAGTTGGAGTAATGAAGGGTGAGGGTCAAGGGAAAGAGAGCCTCTGGGAGCGGGAGATCCCAGCTGGATCAAGAACAGAGAGGGAGAACAAGGAATAGGAAACCATGGTAAATGAATACCACATGAGAAAATGAAGAAACAAAGTGCTAGAGAGGCCCACAGAAATCCACGAAGATACCTCCACAATAGACTGCTGGCAATGGTCGAGAGACAGCTGGAACTGACCTACTCTGGTGATGGGATGGCCAAACACCCTAATAGTCATGCCAGAATCCCCATCCAAGGACTGAAGAATCTGGATGTAGAGATCCACGGGTAGGCCCCAGGTGGAGCTCTGGGAGTCCAATTAGCGAGAAAGAGGAGGGTTTATATGAGTGAGAATTGTTGAAACCAAGGTTGGATAAAGCACAGAGACAAATAGCCAAAGAATGGAAACACATGAACTATGAACCAAAGGCTGAGGGGCCCCCAATTGGATCAGGCCCTGTAAATAGATCTCTGAAGCATTTGAAGGCCACCTGGCCAAACATCCCAATTGTCGTGCTAGAAACCCCATCCAATGATTGAGGGAACCGGATACAGAGACCCATGGTCAGGTCCCAGGTGGAGCTCCAGGAGTCCAATTGGTGAGAAAGAGGAGGGTTTGTATGAGTGAGAATTGTTGAGACCAAGGTTGGGAAAATAACAGGGACAAATATACAAACAAAAGGAAACACATGAACTATGAACCAATAGCTGAGTAGCCCCCAAATGGATCAGGCCCTCCAGATAAATAAGACAGTTGATTAGCTTGATCTGCTTGGGAGGCATCCAGACAGCGGGACCGGGTCCTGTCCTCAGTGCATGAACTGGCAGTTTGTAATCTGGGGCTTATACAGGGACACTTGGCTCAGCCTGGGAGGAGGGGACTGGACCTGCCTGGACTGAATCTACCAGGTTGAACTCAATCCTTGGGAAAGTCTCTGCCCTGGAGAAGATGGGAATGGGGTGGGCTGGGGGAAAGGTGGAGGTGGGGTTGGGAGGGTAGGGGGCTGAAGGGGGGAGAACAAGGGAATCCTTAGCTGATATGTAAAATTAAATTTAATAAATAAATTTAAAAAATGAAAAAAAAATTCTCTCACACTACATCCTGACCACAGTTACCCCTCCATCTACTCCTCCCACCTCTCCTTTTCTCCAGAAAAGAATAGGCCTCCCAGGGACATCAACCAAACAAGGCGCAAGAAGAAATAAAAAGAATAGGCACAAACCCTCACATCAAGATTTCGTGAGGGAACCAAGTGAGAGGATAGGGATCTCAAGAGCAGGCAAGAATCAGAGACAACCACACTCCCATTGCCAGGAGTTCCACAAAATTACTAAGCCAACAACCACAGCATGTATGCAGAGTACCTAGCTCAGACCCATGCAAGCTCTGCAATTGCCATTCTTACTCTCATTTCTAATCCTTTTGTTTTGCCTGTGTTCTAAAGTACTTCTCAAGTTTGTCTTATTTTGTAACTCAATTTTCTGAGGTATTAATTGTACTCATTAGTCCCACACTGAAGAGTTAACCATTCAATATGTAATTAATCTCCGAGTAGTTTTTATTTTATAAAAACAGCAAAGAAAATGTGATAGGTATTTGAATTGGTACACAAAATAGTTTGGGAGCACAAGCCTTACCATCTTAAGCTTTCTGAAATTCCTTAAAAACAATAATTAAAATTCACTATGGATTTTGTAAAATACCACCCCCAAATACAACAACGAAAAGAAATTTCTTGCTGAGCACACTGAAAATGAGGAGGATCCTGGTATCATATAAAAGATTATTTTCTTCAATTGTATTTTGGATAAATTTTAAACAGTCCTGAAATATTTTTACATGTAGCTTAGTCAATGGCTAATCACATTTGGCCTGTTTTTTTTGTTTATCAAATATATTACTATATATAAGGACAGATTGATTTTTAAGTGAGAAAGTGATGGGAAGAAATACACTGGCAGTAATATGAAAAATGAAAAAATTGAACACTTGTTTGATTCATCTTCCAGATTCCAGAATTTATAATATTCCCAAATTAAAAGAAACAGAAGAGAGATTGCTGTTTTCTACTATATTGGAGCAGCACCAGATGTTTTTTGTTGTTTCAGAAACTATTTTGCTTTGTTTTCTAATTGCTTTCTCTTTGTTCTTAGAGATAAAGTCTTGTTATGCAGCACTGAGTCACATGAACTCATCTTGCTGCACAGGATGGACTCTAGCATGGGACCCTCTCCCTTAGCCTCCATAATTATGGGATTGCAGGAGGGAGCTCTCCATCAAGAACCAATGAATAAATCATCTGGTGACTTTTATAATTCTTCTTACCATTTACTTATTTACTCTTATTGCTAAATGTGATCTCATTTGCCATTCATTTCTGGGGATATATTTTCTTGTGAATCTACATTTCCCCCCTTACATCCTCTTATATAAATCTTCTTTGATATTTCCCCTGAAAGTTCTCTTTCCACTCACTTCCCTTTTCTTGTCTGTGGCTAATAATTATAATTCTAAACTCATTTTACAGAGATAAGATGATTTTCTCATAATCCTAAAACACATTTCTAGTTACTGCAAATGTCACTGATCAGTGCTTGAAGAATGGAAGCAATTATCAAAAGGAGACCCTATGATGTTATCTTAAAGCATTTTTAGACCTTCTAAACTTTATTTATTCCTATTGGTTTTTAGTGAACTTTACATGAGATTTAACCTGTTAAACTTTTGAGTATAAAATACAGTGTACAGAAAATTTCTAGAATTTATTCATTGCTCATAACTTAAACCATATACCTATTGAACAAAACAATATACATCTTATCTTATTTTAAAATAATTTCATAATACTTGCAGTTTTCAATGAGTTAAACAAGCACAACACCATTAGATATACTATTTTGTATTTAAAAACTCATCGGGCCTCAACCTTACACAAAGAAGTATGGGAAAGTAAGGAATGCTGAGAGTATGAAAATAGTCTCCTCTGGGGAAGAGCAAACAGTTTTGTTATCCAATACTAAGTGGTCTGTAACAAAATAACATATACAAGTAACATTATACAGACTGAGAAGATTATATTTAGAAATATGTGTGTATATGCATGTACATATACATATATATATATATATATATATGTAAAAATAATTAATAAAAAAGAAGAGGCCATAAATTTGAAAGAGAGCATTAAGGAGCTATATGGGAGGATTTGGAGGGAGAAAGGAGAAGGGAGAAATTATGTAATTGTAATCTCAAAAACAAAAGAAAAATATAATGTTAAGAAAAAAATACTTGGGTTTAGGTATTGTACATCAACATTGTGGACAAGGGTGTTTTTCTTAAAATTTGGGGAGATTAGTCACTAATTAAACAAATTACCATATTCACCTATTCTATAATACACAGTGCTAGGTTTACATATAGGTTTATGAATGGTGTTGGAAATAGAATATTAAAGTTGGATTATTAAAGGAGGTAAATTAGTAAAGCAGTTAATAATGACCCTAGGATCTGGGGTAAGATTACCAAAAACAACTAAACCATGTAATAGCTATATCTTCCTGGTTAAGTCAGTTAAATTATCCTGCCTTAGAAATGATAGTAGTAGAGCTAGCTTCCTACAATTGTTTTATTGAATGATTCAAATGCTGGTTCCATATAGAGGCTCAGTAAACTATAGTAGTTATTATTTATGTGAGAAATCACAGGCTTGGACAATGTAACGTAGCCCAAGTTTCTATGTCAGGAAGTACATCAGCCATTAATAGCAGGATTTGGCTATTCTTTTTTATCTTTATTTACAATAGTTAATGCAGGGTTCCATGTTGCCTAGTTTCCCTCCATCATTTAGTTAGGCATTGTTACTTAGGATACATTTAAATTAAGTAATGTCCATGTGGAAATGTTGAGAACAAACCCAAATAATCCATCTTTCTATCCTAGGAAGATTCAAGAAATCTACTCTAGAATTTGACTGGAATACCTTCTCTTTTATTTTTAATTAAAATATTTTTATATAATATATTCTGATCACATTTTATCCTGCCTAAACTCCTCCTAGATCTGCCCATCTGACCAATCACCCAACTCCACACCTTTCTCTCTCTCTCTTTAAAAAACAAGACAGGCTTATTTATTTAGAAGAGAAACAAATTGGGTAATTTGTTCTCTTGATGTTCAGGGTTTTTTTAAGTTCTTTATAAATTTTGGATGTTAGCCCTCTATTGGATGGTATAAAAACAAGCAAACAAAAACCCTTTTCCCATTCTGTAAGCTGTCACTTTGTCTGGATCATGGTGTACTTTACCACACAGAGGCTTTTCAGATTCATGAGGTCTCATCTATTAATTATTGATCTTAGTGCTTGTATTAATCATTTTCTCATCAGAAAGTCTTCTCTGCTAATAAATTCAAAGCTACTTCCCACTTTCTATAAAGGAAAAGTAATAAATTTCTAGGAGAATAAAAGCCAGGGATGGAGAAGGTGTAAAGTAGAATTTGTTTGAAGTGGCTAATGAGAAAATTGTCCTGTTCTTCTAAAGGCCAGAAAACCCCAACCTTTGAAAAAAAATGTACCAAAGAAGGCAAGGATGAGAAAAACTGAAAGTAACATGCTTACCTTAAGAATGAGAAAAGGGTCTTTCTATTATGTACCTCTGGTTGTCCTAGAACTTGCTATGGAGATGAGGCTGAATGTGAATTCACAGAGATCCACCTGCCTCTGCTTCTCAAGTGCTAAGATTAAGGACGTGCACCAAAAATCAAATAATACTGGTGTAAAAATATATAATGATAAAATGACTCCTAATGATATTCTGGTATTCATAGGCCAGTGCCTTCCTTGATCATCCATCATCAGAGAAGCTACCTCCTGAAACATATGGGAACAAATACAGGCACCCACAGCCAGGCATTACTCAAGAGAGTAAGATACCTTGGAACACACAGCTCTAAATTGATTGTCTCTGTCAAATCCCTCCCCTCAGAGCTCAGGGAAACCCATGGAAGAAGAGGTGGAAATAGTATAAGAGCCAGAGGGAATAAAGGACACCAAGAAAACAAGGGCCTCAAAGTCAACATGAGCGATTCATATATGAACTTACAGAAACTGAAGCAGCATGCACAGGGCCTGCACAGATCTATAACAGGTCATCTCCATATATATTATGGCTTCCAGTTTAGTGTTTTTGTGGGATTCCTGGGTGTGCAATGAACCAGTGTGTCTCTGATTTATGTGCCTTCTCTAGAGCTCTTTTCTTTCTGTTGGTTTGTCTTGTCCATGTATTTTTTTATCTTATATTTTGTTATACTTTTAGAATGATTGAATAAATGAATGAAAACCTGGGCAGTAGGGAAAAGTTAACAACTGAGCTGTTATGTATACCTGCTGGAAGAGGAATAATCAGTTTTCTCCAATAGAGTGACAGTGGATATCTCAACCACTCCAGGGCAGGCCTCATATTCAGGAGTAGTTGGTCAACACATAATGGACTCAGTTATAAATCAGTGATCATTTTGGGGTTTCTTTTTGGGGGGTTGGAGTTGTTTTATTTTGTTTTCTTGAGTTTGAGGATTTTGTTGTATTGGTTTTTTTGTCATTTTTTGGGAATGAACTTAAATTTGGGTGGGGAGGAAGAGGAGAGGATCTACAAGGATGTAGGGAATGGGAAGAATATGATCAAAATATACTTATGTTTAAAATAATAACAATAATAAAAAGATTTGAAACAATGGACTGGAGAGATAGTACAGGGATTAAGAACTCTTTCTGCTCTTCCAGAGGTCCGGAGTTCAGTTACAAGCATTCACAGGAGGCTCACAGTTGCCTATAACTCTAGTTCTCGGTCATCTAAATCCCTTTTCTGGCACCCGTAGGCACCTGTACACATATGCACATAACTAAAAATAAGTATCAGGAAAAAAGATTCAAAACCATAGTTTAGAAATCATTCTCGAGCAAGCCATGGTAGTACATACATTTAATCCCAGCACTTGGGAGGCAGGTGGATTTCTGTGAACAGTTTGGTCTACAAAGTCAGTTCCAGGACATCCAGAACTACTACATAGTGAGTCTCAAAAAAAATCATTCTGGAGGTTTTTCAAAAAATCCATGAATGGGATTGCCATGTTATCTCAGCCATACCACCCCTGGTTATACACCCATCAGAGTTTATAGCTTACTACAGAGACATGTATAAATCTCTATTCATTACTGCTTTTCATAATAGCTAAAACCTGAAATCAATCTAGATGTCCATCAACCAATGAAAGGATAATAAAAATTTGGTACATTTACACAATAGAATATTATTCAGATGTAAAGAAAAAATGAAATTTTGGCATTTTCAGGTAAATGGATGAAGCTAAAAAATAAACTAAGTGTAATTTTAACAGGGATCCAAAAAACAAATGCTGAAAATTCTCACTCATGTGAATCTTAGCTTAAAGCATTTGGATTTATGTGTTTAAACTGAAACACAAGTACAAGTTAGGAACTTAGAAAGGCTTTTTGGGGGATAGTCTAGGGGACCATAGGTCTGCACCAAGAAGTGTAGTAGAGAAGTTTCATTTTTACATTGAGCAACCATCATTGGAGAGAGATACATAATTTGCCAAGATGCTGATAGTAAAACTCTAAAAGAGATATCTGTCACCCATGAAACCTCACAGAATATCTCAGAAGAAGAAGTAGAAAGAACATAAGAGCCAGAGAATGGGGAAGAATGCTACAAAAGTATTGTCTTCCATATATGACATGTATTGTCTTCCATATATGACATGATTATCACATCCATGGACACACAGCATCTGAGGTTACCTGCACACGATAAAGCTAGCCAAAATTCCAGCATCTATGGAATAGATGAATCTCTATGCAAACCCTCTTACTTTCTGCTTAGGTATAATCATTTTGGTTTTGGAAGGTGCAGCCACTAGTAGGATTCCCAAGGTCGTGTATTGCCTCTCATCATGCACATATGGGCAGTACTAAATGGACTTAGTTAATAATCATACCAAAAAGATGAAATTAGGGAGAGTAGGATATCAGAGATTGTTGGGGAAAATAGGGGGTAGATAAGGCCATATTTTGTTGTAGATATATATGAAATTCTAAAGAGCAACAATTGTTTTTGAAGATTTTAAACCAGGTTCAATTCACAAATCTTTTCTATTCACATGCAGAAGAGGTAGTGTGTTGGTTTGAAAGAAAATGTCCCCCGCAGGGAGTAGAGCTGTTAGGAGGTGTGGCCTTGTTGGAAGAAGTGTGTCACTGTGGGGACAAACTTTGAGGTCTCTTTTGCTCAAACTTGCCTCAGTGTGACAGTCAACTTCCTGTTGCCTGCAAGATGTAGCAATATCAGTTCTAGCACCGCATGTACCATGCTCCCCATCATGATTATAATTGACTGAATTTTGAAATTATAATTGAACCCCCTCAATGAATGTTTTCCTTTATAGGAGTTGCTGTGGTCATGGTGACTTTTCACAGAAGTTGAAACCCTAACTAAGACAGAAAGACAAGAATTTACTTTCCAGGCAAAACCAAAGAAGCTTATTCTTTAATGAAACTTAACAACCTAGGGGAAAACCCCATATTTGATATTTATGGGCCTTAAACATAAATGAGAAATTCTAGTAAAACAAACAAACAAATGAACAAAACAAAAACAAAAAATAGATCTAATTAGATGTTTCAAACAATAAAGGTGCTTGCTTGCCTCCAAGCATGACAGCTCAACTTATTCCTTTATCCCACAGTGAAAGGAAAGAAGTGAGTTTCACAAGTTGTCTTCAGACCTCCCCCCACACACACCATGGATGTTTGAGTTTATATATTTGAGCATGTGCACGTGCACACACACACACACACACACACACACACACACAACAATATCTGTAATATAAATTGAAAAAAAATAATTTAAATTTAATAAATTTAACCCAGATAAACATGAATAAATCCCACAGCATTTCTGTTCTTTAATTCGTCCATAGGGATAAGGAGAAAAAAGATATCAGTAGAGACTTGATGGGAAATTGTGATGTAGAAGTGAAACCTCACTATTCCAAGTGGAATACCAAAAAGTGAACCAAAAAAAAGAGAGATGGTAAATAACACCTTCCAGGACAGCCAGGGATACACAGTGAAACCCTGTCTTAAAATAAAATAAAATAATGAATGTAACTACAAAAAGAGAGAACAATGAACAAAATAGGAATAGTAAGGTTTTAGAGATCAATAATGAAATTTAAATGAAAAAATGCCCTGATAAAAATATACAGAGTAGTAGAATGGATGGGAAAACAAAAATTAAGGGTGTTGGAGAGAAAGCTCAGTTGTTAAGAGCACTGGCTGCTCTTTCAGATACCAGGTTCTATTCTCAGCACCCACAAAGAGACTCACAACCACTAATAACACCATTTCTAGGACATGCCACATCCTCTTCTAACCTTCTCAGGCACCAGTCATGCACATGGCATATATACATACATGCAGAAAAATTATCCATATATATAAAATAAAATTATTTTTAATCAAACAATGTACTGAATATAAGAGACTCACTTCACTATTAAAAATGACCATATAGGATGAAAGTAAAAAGATGCACAGAGACAGTCTATGCAAATGAAGACTAAAAAATACAGAGTGACTATTTGTATGTGGTAACTTATAGCTAAAGTCTTCCTAGTTCTGCTCAGCTCCTGCAGCCCTGCAGCCAGCAACTTGAACACAAGTAAACACACAGAGACTTAAATAACTTATACACTGTATGGCTGTGGCCAGTTTCTTGCTATCTAGTTCTTATATCTTAAATTAACACATTTATATAAATCTATACCTTGCCACATGGCTCATGGCTTACCAGTATCTTACATCATGCTTCTCATGGCAGTGGCTGGCAGTTTCTCTCTGCCTCAGCCTTCCACTTCCCAGAATTCTCCTCTTTCCTTGCCCTGCCTATATTTCCTGCCTGGCTACTGGCCAATCAGTACTTTATCAATTAATCATCCATAGCACTTCTCCTTTTCTTTTTTTTTTTTTTTCACAAAGGAAGGTTTTTAACTTAACATAGTAAAATTACATATAACAAAACAATTATCAAGCAAGAATTACAGTTACAATATATAGTCTATTTATAATACCTAGTCTATTTGTATTTTGCAAAATTAAAGAAGATATCCTATCTATCCTATATTTATGAGTCTAAGGTTTCATATCTAACTTGTCTTTTATCATAACTGAGGAAATTATAACTATCTAGTCTTCAACTATATCAAAGACCTCAGAAGGATATAATATTACCTGAGAAATGGAAGAAGGACACAAGCAACTTTTAGGAGTCTTGGGAGAGTAGACAGAGACAGCTGGCAGTCTGGACAGTCATCCAGAGTTCCTTTGTTAAGTTGGGACATCTGTTTTCAGCCCATAGGCCTAGAGTCTCTCAGTCACTTCTCTCTGTGTCCTGTAGAATGTCTGGCAGTCTGTTCTGTGAAGCAGGAACCTAAAGGACCATTTTGCCAAGCAAAGTTCAGTGGTCACCTTCCCATGGTTCCTGCATTTCCAGTCAATCAAGCAGTCCAGGCAAAAACAGTTTTTTGCCCAAATGGCTATTTTTGTCAAGAAGATAAACTCCATATGGAGTGTCTTCAATGCCCATCCTCCTCTATGAAGTAAATTGGTGCTGCCAGGAGCAGACATGTCTCATTGTCTAGAATGTCTAAATTTTTAAAACATTTTAAATGCCATATTCTGTATGTCTTTGAAGTGTTTGAAGACTACCTACCTAATTTAATTATATCTATGAATACCTGGAAAACATAACATGACTATCAGTTTGACTATCATCGAAGACTAAATATTAATCTGTATTTCTTAATTATCCATTACATTTAAAATGAGTTACATAAACATACCTCAAATTAGAGTAGAAATATACATACAGTATAACAAAATCAACTTTAAATGTGTATCAATAAACTAAAATATATACCAATGTAAAACTTTTTAAACAAGTTGTTCTTTAAAAGTATGTTTAATAAGCTACCCTTTCATCCTATTATATCTATATCATATCCCCTCCCCTTTTCTTCTTTAGAAAGAGATCACATATAAAATCAACCTGCTTTAAATAAAAATATTGGTTTTTCTCTGTCCTATACCAGAGGGCTCTTCTGATATGGTACACAAGAATCTCTCAACCTTTTCTTTTAGGAATATGCTTGGGTTTAGAGAAGGAGTGAGCCAATTCCATCTCCAAAGCCAGCTTGTTACATTTGGGAATTTGGACATTGTTTCTTATACTACTTCCTGTTAGATGAGGGTGTTGTATTCTTATGGGGACATACAGAAAATTTTTTTTTTTTATTTTACAATACTATTCAGTTCTACATAACAGCCACAGATTCCCTTGTTCTCCCCCTTCCTGCTCCCCTTCCCTTCCCCCAGCCCACCCCCCATTCCCACCACCTCCAGATCAAGGCCACCCCCAAGGACTGAGATCGACCTGATAGACTCAGTCCAGGCAGGTCCAGTCCCCTCCTCCCAGACTGAGCCAATCGTCCCTGTATAAGTCCCAGGTTTCAAACAGCTATCTCATGCAGCGAGCCCAGGACCTGGAACCACTGCCTAGATGCCTCCCAAACACATCAAGCCAATCAACTGTCTCACCTATTCAGAGGGCCTGATCCAGTTGGGGGCCCCTTCAACCATTGGTTCATATCGTCTTTTTTTTTTTTTTTTTTTCCCCCAGGAGCTGAGGACCAAACCCAGGGCCTTCTAAATTCTCAGCCCAAGAAAAATTTTAGGATTATGGAGTAGTCTGTGAGGCTGTATTGTCTGAGCCAGTAGCCTTGAAACCATTCTGGATGTTGGATCATCTGGGCCATGGTGTCATCGGAGACCTTTCAGGTGGTCTTGGCTGGTCAAACCTGATGTATCTTAATCTGGAACAAATTCATAGCCTCTTGCTTTCTGTAGAAACAAAAGCAGAGCTGACTTTCAAAAGCAACATATCCTTAAATCCGAATTTTGAAGTCAAGGTACCTTTAAAATATACATATTGGTTTAACTCATCTGTCTTTACAATCAAATGTCTCTCTGTAGTTAAAAATCCCAATAACAACACAATCCAGATTCTCTGTGTGATATTCATCTTTACATGACTTATTTTTATATTACTTTTACTTTGTCTTTAGAGACTTTACTTTTTAAAAGTTTCTATTTATTTAATATAACTGTCTATATTCCTTTTCTTTTCTCTTGTAAGCCTACATACATTTTTACACACGTTTTAATCCATTTCAAGTCTTGTTCCATCTGAATCTGTTTTATTGTGTAAATATTGCTTTAAAATGTAGTGGTTAGTACAGAAGCAGACGTCTTGGCTGCTAGTTCTGCCTAATTTAGCTTTTCAACATGGTGGCGATAATTCACCACCAGCACTGGGAGCCATAGTGGGTCTATGATTCTATCCAAGAACTGTGTAGCCCAGAAACCACTTTTTAAAAAATGTATTAGCAAAGGCTAAATCCAACACATAGCAGCAGCATAATGTGTGGCTTGGAGACACCTCATTACTGCCATACTGCAGCGCAAGTGCACCAGGAACCTGCCATATAGTAGTTCAAGCATGTAGGCTGTGGTTAACTTGAGACAGACAACTAGGAAGCTGTTTTAGCCCTGTTTTAGAATCTTTTTTTTTTTTAATTTTGTCTGGTGGAAACTTGAGCCTTTGGGTGCCATTTGTAGCTAAAGTTTTCCTGGTTTTGTTCAGCTCCTGTGGCCTTGCAGCCAGCCTCTTCAACCCAAGTAAACACACAGAGATAATGTTCTGGGCAAATCCAAGTCTTGTAAATTTAAGAAGATTGAAATGATACATGTATTTTTTGCAACCACAATGATATAGCACTAACAATCAACAACTAAAATAAAATGCCAAAATTCACAAATATGTACAGATATAAAAACACACGTTTGATAATCTGACAAATTAATGAAGAAATCAAAAGGGAAATAAAAATACACCATGAGAAACACAGCATAATAGAAGACAAAGCTTCCCAGAAACAGCAAAATCTCTAGAAAAAAAAATATAGAGGTAAAAGCCTAGGGGACCAGGGGAAAAAAATCACAAAAGCCTCAAATTAGAAACATAATCTTGTATTTGCAGGAAAATGGATAGCATTAAGGAACATAATGCTAATTCAAATTAGTCAGAATCGGGGCTGGAGAGATGGCTCAGAGGTTAAGAGCACTGACTGCTCTTCTAGAGGCCCTGAGTTCAATTCCCAGCAACCATATGGTGGCTCACAACCACCTGTAATGAGATCTGGTGCCCTCTTCTGGTGTGCAGACATACATCCAGATAGAATATTGTATATATAATAAATAAATAAATCTTTAAAAAAATAGTCAGAATCATGACACATAGTACATATTTAATTCATATGAATAATCTAGATTAAATCAAAGGACTATAAAGGAATATAAAGTAGAAGGAGAGTTACCTGGAAAAAGGAAGGGATAAGAAGGAGAGAATTGGGGATAAGAAACTATACTGGGAATTAATATGGTCATAGTACTTATATACATGTAAGAATGTGCTATACCAAAATTCATTATTTTGTACCATTCATAAATAAAAGTATAAATGGACTGATGTAGATTAGATGATTGGACAAAGGGAAAAAAGCCATGCACTCATTTGATTATGCAATCAAATAGGTTTGAAGATCATTGTGTTGTGCTGAGAAAGCTCCTTGAACTAGAATAGTTAACAAAGTTGGCATTATTCTGTCTAATATGCAAATCACAAAGTAGATACCCACTAATAGATGACTATATATAGGGAGAAGGAGTCTCAGTTTTACAAGGAAAATTAAACACACAAATCTATTTGTCTTTCTTCCCTAAGTCCCCTCATAATTACTGAATTTGTTTTGGAGTGGATGGAAATCTATGTTGTTGCTAGAGATTTCAGAAAGGGAATAAATAATAGACCAGATATTTCAAGGATATCTAGGATGGTAGAATGCAGATGAAATAGAATTGACTGAGGAAACAAGATCAAAAACCCTAGCCCAAATATCAGAAGAAAGAATATTGCTCTTACAACGAAGAGATTCCAAGCAAATAACTCAATAGGAAGAACAGACTATGGAACAATAATTATGGAAGTTATAATATAGAATGCACTTTGAAAAGCTAAGCCATTCTATTACTTTTTATCATTATCCTTTATTCTTCCCAAATTGCTGGTGTCCAGGGTTTAGTTTCTCAGAGTCCCAAGAACTCCACTCCACATAAGGCATATAGAGTGTCTTGTGGTGGGGTTTCCTGGGTACAGATATTAGGGCCTAAGAAAGCAGATTTTACGTGTGTGTGTGTGTGTGTGTGTGTGTGTGTGTGTGTGTGTGTGTGTGCTTATATGTGTGTGTGCCTGTATATGTGAGTGTAGTCACACCCATGTTACTGTACACATATGGAGGGTAGAGGATAACTCTAAGAAGTTGATTCTCTCCTGCCACCTTGTGGGATATGGAGATTGGACTCAGGTCATTAGGCCTTCTTGCAAGTGCCTCTACCCTTTAAGCCTTTTTGCCAGCCCAAGATTTGAGGCAGCTCTTATTTATTTCATGAAGCATTAAGAGAGAATACAAATATTTTTTTTAAAGAATATGACTGGAGATGTAGCACAGTCAGAGTGCTTGTTTAGCATCCATAAGGTCCTGGGTTAGATCCCCAGCATTGCATAAAAGGCATAGCAGTGCACACCCGTAATTCTAGCACTTAGGAGGTAGATGTGGCTGTGTCAGAAGTCCAAAGTCATCTTGAGCTATATAGTGAGTTGAAAGCCAGCTAGGGCAACTTGAGACACATATAAAAGGGATGAGTCAAAAGAAGACATGTGAAACCTAATTATTATCTCAAGATTAGGAAACACCATTCTCTTTCAGTATTGTCGAAAAAAAGGTCTTGTGTGTTTCAAGTATGTGGTAATATAAAAAGAAAATTTCTGGCTCAAAACTGTGTTTGAATAACACATGATAAAATTTCTCATACAATTTTCTTTTTATGAAGATGAATATGGCATAGTAAACTTTTTGTTTCTTCCTTGAAGAAAATGTTATTTCTGGAAATGTAGGTAAAACGGTAAAACACAGCACATGAATCCCATTCTCTCTCTCTCTCTCTCTCTCTCTCTCTCTCTCTCTCTCTCTCTCTCTCTCTCTCTCTCTTCCTCTCTCTCTCTCTCTCTCTCTCTCTCTCTCTCTCTCTCTCTCTCTCTGTGTGTGTACCAATGGAATTAAGAAATCAGAACTTTCGTGTAAAGGCACTTGTGCAGATTGGTAGATTAGGATTAGACAAATGAGTAACCCTAACCATCTTTACTACTCTCTCTTGACATTCTTCAAAGGACTGCACACTTCTCCAGAGACTGCAGAAATTTTTAGTGATTAAATTGGAAAGTCAGGAAGAACCTGTTGGTATTTATAAAATATACTCATATAAAATAGCTTCTGGATTTCATGCACACGTGTGCACACATGTGAGCATGCACTTTACCTCTCTCTGTGTGTGCGTTTGTGTGTGCATGTGTGTGTGTATGCTTCCTGTGAGCTTTATCCTTGCAGCCATGGCTTAGCATATAAGTAAAAAGTTGAATCACACATAATTTTCAGGTTTAGGTCACCTGGCAATGATTCCCTATTTTTTCATTAATCCTTTCATACAAATAATTAAGTACCCTATAAGCAATCCACTAGGCTAAGGGGAGAAATATCACTTCAAGCAATGATTAAGCAATACTTTATGGGATGTTGCTTTCTAAATGAGCAAATTTCATCCACTAAAACTCTTACTAGAACGGTCAGTTGAAAAAGTCAACAGCTTTCTTTATTCAAAAGTATACTCAATACCCATTGGCTCACTTTCATGTTTAAGGTAATTTTTTATTAAAGTCATATGCTAGTAGGAGGCAAGTCAATTGCAAAAAGATCAACCTGTATATTACTCCTAGAGGCAAAAGCAAGTCTTTTTAGAAAATAATGAGATAGGTTTCCTCTGTTCCTGGAAAAATAATTGGTAAGGCAATTCTAAAATAAAATTACTGAACATTGCTGTAATAAGTGCACAATATCCACAATGTGCAAAATAGAAGGTTTTAAAGTATTTTTGGCACAAGTGAATTTTTTAATTGTCATTTACCTAAGCAAAAACACACTATTACATTTTATGGGTCACCTTTGAGCAAGGAAAATAGACCTATAGAAGTAGAGTATAAGCAAATACTGACAGGCCAGGGAGATGAAATGAAAATGCAAGGGTGGTTCTGTGGTGTAACACTAACACATAAGAAGTGAAGTCCAAAGTAGTTTATGGAAAATTTACCAATTAGAAGCAGAAAGAACAGCTTGACAATAGTTTTATAGAGCAAAATTTCAACTACAATAAATATTATAAACAAAATATATGCATCCTAAATAGAGGGAAAGGCTATTATCAGACCGCCAAATTTCACAGGTACCCCCACAGGTGTGCAAACCTGCG
Organism: Peromyscus leucopus; assembly: GCF_004664715.2. Classification (NCBI taxonomy): domain Eukaryota; kingdom Metazoa; phylum Chordata; class Mammalia; order Rodentia; family Cricetidae; genus Peromyscus; species Peromyscus leucopus. Next base: position 128,225,694 of record NC_051083.1, read on the forward strand.
TTAACCCCAGCTACCTACAAATATTGAATGGGATTAATGTAGGATTAACTGAAGAGTATAGACAGGAGAGAAGGAAAAGGATTATATCTAAAAACTATGTAAATTGGGGGTTATATAACCATTGATATCCACATAATGTCTGCGGGTATAAGGCTCTTTATTTTTCTTATACAAAAAGTAGAAGGACTTTCCCAATTTTGAGGGATCATTGAAATGTTTCTTCATGCCTTATTTTATTTGGGTAATGGAAAGAATAAATATATGAATATATATATATATATATATATATATATATTCATATATATATGGTAATCTAAGCTAGAATACAAATGACTGTCCTGGTTGCTTGAATTAAAATGTTTCATTTCTGAGTTGTTATATTCAAAGAAGAAATGCCAAATGCTCATAAGTTCTCCACCAAATCATAAAGCAGAAATTAGAGATGTCAGAGGTTTTTGCAAGTTTTTAAGTTAATATTTCTTAAACTATGTGATGCAAGTAGTAAATGAATTTTGTATACACTTGGATATTTGGTGTTTCTATGGTGTCTCTAAATTAGCTCTAATTTGGCTCTTTTTTCCTCAACCTGCCTACTTTAATACATACTGTTTACTTATGACAAAATGATCATACCTCTGCCTTCTTCCTTGCTAGCAGAATTAATGTTTTGTTCAACATCCTCTGAAGGCAATGTTCCTTCCCTTATATATATGGTTCATTCTTGTTGATCCCTAAGCAAAAAAAAATGTAGATATCACTCTTTTTGTGAACAATTTATTTAGGCATGGATAATTGATACAGTTCTGGCCAGTGAATTTTATAGAAAATCTGTTGGAGGTTTCTGAGGAGGGAAAAGGTTATGTATGTGAAATACATGAACACACACACACACACACACAGAGAGAGAGAGAGAGAGAGAGAGAGAGAGAGAGAGAGAGAGAGAGAGATACAAAGAGACAAAGAGAGACAGAGACAAGGAGAGGGAGAGACAGACAGACAGACAAGTACATTCTTTTTTGGGGTATTAAATGAGCTTATACATGTGATTTAAGAAAATGTTATACAGACAATAATTCACGGGGATAAAGTTTAATAATTGTTAGGTACAGTTTCCATTGCTATTATTGTTTTGTGATATCAGGGTGGCAATGGTACCTTCAATATAGCAGTCCTGTATACATTTTATTCTATTAATATAGATAAAACATATACTAGCCTACAACATGGAGGCACAAGGCCACAAGAAGAGTTTTGAAAAGATGTGGCAAATACAAGAAAATTGTCCATTGTAGTGAGGGTTAATGTAATATATGTACAGAACTACAATAATCCTTCCAATATACCCATGGAGAAAGTTTTGTCCTTCATCAAGATGCAAAGGGACTGATGCTGAAATTCTATTTTTTTAAGTAGAAGAATCAATTGACCATCCTCATCCTAAGCCCTGAAACGATCCTTTTATCTTATGCAATGTATGTGTATTATTTATTGTTCATATAGTAATACAACGATTATAAAAGCTAAAAATATATAATAATACATGCTAGAAAAAGAAGACCTCAAATTTAATGCATCAACAGCTCTATTTTCAGCTAATTGGATTCATTTATTACTTCAGAAACACTGGTTATGGAGAAGAAAATGGAGTTTCCTCTATGATCTTTTAGAGAAGATGCAAAAGAAATATGAATAGTAATTATTTTGGTTACTTCATGCACATTTTCCAAAAATGCTACTTAATGTTAATGTTGGCAAAACTCATTACTGAGCAAAATCTTTCAGTACCATAAAGTAATATGATGCCTCACCAACCAATGACTTGAAAATTAAAGCTATGTTAATCTCAGCATTTGCAAAATTTTAAAAGTTTATTTATCTACATACTGAAGATTAGGGTATTTATGTGGTACCTTACAATTTTATACAATGCTTCCTGCACAGCTGTACCTCAGCTTCCACTTCATAATATAAGATGTAAAATGTAGTAAATCTCTTCTAGATCAAAAATCCAAATACTCTGTGTAAGTACAGCTGAGACAAATGCTATGTGTTTTGCACATAGTTTTATGTTTTCTCCAGAGCACACAGGAATTCTATATTTTACTGTCTTCCATGATGTGGAAACAAGACCATATGATTCAATTCTGGGTGATGTAATATGGTGGAAGTTAGACACATCACTTCCATATTTGGCTCCTGAACTATCTCAGGAAATTCTCAAGGCTATCCCTCTTTTTTTTCCAACTGCATGGGTAGATTTTGAAAAACAGTTTCAGATATTGGAAAAAGTCCAAATGTAAAGCCCAAATAAATTTTTCAAAGACAGCATCTTAACTAGGAACAACTACATCAGGTTTATTGCAGCTGAAAAATAAACCCCTATTGAGATCAAGCACAGCAAACTTCAGGTGGTGTTGCACTGCTAAAAATGAGCATGGGGATGACTAATACAAACAGATATGCACATACAATACTCAAAGAAGGTTTACTATCATAAACATTGATAGCAACTAATGAACACTAGTAAAATAGCTCTCTTGAGTGCAATTTCAGATATTGTGAGGATGTATTTTATTTTCAACTGGCAAACAATATATATTTATATAGCATGAAGAAATGTTTCAGGGGGTAAATAGATGACTCAGTAGTTGACAGCATTTGTTGCTTTTGCAGAAGACCCAAGCTCAATTCCCAGAACCCATATGACAGTTCACAACTATCCATAACCCTATTCTTGCAGAATCTAATGCCCTCTTCTGGCTTGCATGAGCACCAGGTACATACATGGTATACAGACAGACATGCAAGTATGGTAATATTTTATTTGTACTGAAATGTGATTTTATTTGTATGTTAATCAATAAAGTTGCCTGGGGGTCAGAGCTAATTAGCAAGCCATAGCAGAAACCAGGCGGTAATGGTACACACCTTTAATCCTGATGACATGACAAGCAGATCTCTGTGTGTTCAAGGATACAGCCAGTATGGAAGACACATGCCTTTTATCTCAATACCAACCATAGAGACCTAGAGGTCTGTATAAACAGGCAGTGACAAGGAGGTCATGTGGTTGGGTTTACAACCAATAACAAGGCAGAACAGAAAGTCAATAAAAAGAGACACACAGGAAGTAGGCCTCTTTCTGAGAAGGACAACAGCAGAAGGAAGGTTAAGAAGGCAGTTTTAAGTCTCAGCTCTTAGCTACTGCTCTGACCTCTTGGGCTTTTAACTCTTCATTTGGCTCTGTGTTTCTTGTTTAATAAGACTGTTACATCTACATTTGGCACCCAACATGGCAAGAATTCATTAAAAATGGCTTAGTGGCCAAGCCCAGCTCCCTGTCTCAGCGGGCTGGATCCCTGCCTGGGCCTAGCTCAGCCTAGGCCCCAGGCCAGACTGACCTTAGCTACAAGTGGTTACCCACAGTTGGTGCTACAAACAACTCAGGCATGCTGGAGGTCAGCTGCACTCGACTGTAATTACAACAGCTACATGCAACTGCAGATAGAGCTGCTTTCAGCTGAAACGCCAACGCATGTGGTTGGAGCTTAAGGAAGCCGGAGACCAGGCTTGACTTGGCTCAAGCGGGAACACATGGCTGGATTTAAGCTTTTAGCCATAACTCATGGCTATGCTTTCTTCCTTCCTTCCTTCCTTCCTTCCTTCCTTCCTTCCTTCCTTCCTTCCTTCTCTCTCTCTCTCTCTCTCTCTCTCTCTCTCTCTCTCTCTCTCTGTGGATTCACACCTTGGACGCTAGGTAGCTGTTTCAAAATTCCCTCAGATTTCTACTGTTCTACGCAGACTTGGTAAGTCAATTAAGATATCAGATGTTTTAAAGGAAAAAAAAAAAACTATTTAAAAGAAAAAAAATTTCCACATTAAAGAAAATGGGTATTATGTGTACATTGGAAGAAAATTTGGCTTTGTTTGATAAAATTTTAGGCAGTATGAAAAGGGAACAACTATATGAGAAGATTAATGTTGATGGGATTATGCACATTATTACTTTCCTTATTTTACTATTTAAAAAGATAGTTAATTTAAGTGTCAGGATAAAAGCTTTAGAAAAACCTGTTAAACCTGTTAAAATGAATTATAGAGAAATTCAGATACAGAGAAAAGAAATTAACAGTGAAATTGTTTGAGGATTGGATTATAAGGTTACAGAAAGAAAGCCTGTTTTTACACAATTACCCTTAATTTATCCGGTAACCAGATACAGCAGCTTACCTGGTCAAGTGAATGCACAAAATATTTGAACTCCAATTGAAATGTTAGATTTACAAAAGTTTAAGGAGGCAATAGTATCTTATGGCATGCATTCCCCATATGTAAAGCAAATGTTAAACTCCTGGTCAACTTCTAATAAGATTATACCACAGGATTGGCGAGAGCTGGTAAATGTTGTTCTGGAACCTGGGGCACAGCTACAGAGGCAAATGTGGTTCAAAGAGGAAGCTAAAAACATAGAAAATCAATGGAGGGCTAAAGGTATATAAATCTCCCAGGATCAGTTTTATGGAGAAGGCCATAATGTTACAATACAAACACAAAGTGTATATGATATCCAAACCCAGTATTTTTTTTGGGAGAGATTAATAGCAAATATTCAAAAATAATAAAATTGAATTTATAAAGAGAGCTGATTGGAAGTTGCCTTTCATAGTACAGGAACACACATATACATATGTGGAGGTTGTACATTTTATATAGATGCAAACAAACAAGGAAAGGCAGGTTACAAATCAGAAAATTGAAGTAAAGTGGTTCAAAGCCCTTATAATTTGGTTCAAAATATCAGAATTGTATGTTATTCTGTTGGTATTAATGGATTTTTCAGAACCTCTCAACATAGTTACTGACACTCAGTATGCTGAATGAGTGGTATTACATATTGAGACTGCAGAATTTATACCTGATGAATCATAATTAACTTTACTATTTATTCTGTTACAAGATATAATCCGGAATAGGAAGCACCCCTTATATATAATTCACATCCAATACCAGATGGATCTGCCAGGCCCTATAGCACAAGGTAATGATGAGATTGATAAATTATTGATAGAAAATGTGCTGGAGGCCTCAGAATTTCATAAAAAACATCATGTCAATAGTAAAAGTTTGAAAAGGGATTTTCCATAATCTGGCAACAAGCCAAGGTAATTGTAAGGAAGTGTCCTATTTGTTCCTTTTACAACTAGACTCCATTTGCAGCAGGATGTAAACCAAAAGGTACTCAGATAAATGAAATCTGGCAGATGGATATGTTTCACATTGCAGAATTTGGAAAATTGCAATATATACACCAACCATACCATTGATACTTATTCAGGATTTTAATGGGCAACTGCTTTTAGTTCTGAAAAAGCTGATTCTGTAATCACACATTTGCTAAACATTATGGCCATCATGGGGATACATGCACAAATTAAAACTGACAATGCTCCAGCATATGTCTCTGGTAAAATGAAACAGTTTTTCCCTTATTATAATATAAAGTATATTACAGCTATATCATATAACCCTACCAGCCAAGAAGTGACAGAAAGATCAAACAGAACTCTAAAGAATATGTTAAATACACATAAAGGAGTAACAAAAAACCCTAGAAATAGACTACATAATTCTCTATTAACTTTGCATTTTCTCAATGCTAATGAGAAAGGAACAACAGCTGCAGAGAGACATTGGATTATAGAAAAAAACTACACAATTAAATCAGCCAATGTACTTTAAAGATGTGCTGACCTCAGAATGGAAAACAGGAGATGTGTTACATTGGGGACAAGGTTGTGCATTTGTTTCATCCTGAGAAGATAAGCTGTGGATACCATCAAAATTGATAAAAGTTCAATTTGAACAAGAGAGACCTTTTAATTAGAAGAGGTAATATGATAGTTCATCAACCAGCATGACCATCCAATTTAAACTAACTTATACCACTAACAAATGCTTTTCATTTAATCAGATATAACTTGCCAAAAAAGGAACCTCTCCAAAGTTAGGCTTGGAGAAAGGTTTTTGTTTTTGTTTTTTAGGAGAATGAAGGCTAAGGAATCTAAAGAACACTGGACAAAAGAGACATCTGAAGAAAAAGGACAAATAAGCCAGGCGGTGATGGCACACATCTTTATTCCCAGCACTTGGGAGGCAGAGCCAGGTGGATCTCTGAGTTTGAGGCCATCCTGGGCTACAGAGTGAATTCCAGGAAAGACGTAAAGCTACACAGAGAAACCCTGTCTCAAAAAACCAAAAAAGAAAAAAGAAAAAAAAAGAAAAGAAAAAGGACAAATAATCTAGAAAGATGTCCCAAGGAAATGAGTAAATTGGCCTATTGGTATATCATCTATACAGTTTCATAAGTCTTCGTAAATGTTTGTTCTGCTCTTCCCTAAAGACCCTTAACACAAATGGTCCTCTTGTAGTCCAAGTTCAATTAAAAATTAAAGCTGACTTTGGAGTTGGAGAATGGCTCTCTCCTTCTTTAAACCCAAGCAAAGGAAAATGCAAACTCTGTGTATCATGCCAGAAGAAAGAGCCATCTTCTGATATGGGACAGGAGAAAAAAAGTTAAACGACGATTGTATTGCTACTAATCTCAATTCTTTAATTCTATTTTGATACTTTAAACTTTTCTTAAAGTATGAATTTTTAACAAAGTTTATAAAATTTATATTTTAAACTTTTGTTGCGATATTAATGGTCATATAGAGTACTAACTAATTCTAGAAAAAAGGCTTCAGTTAGCTGCCTATATGTACTTTTGCGTTCGAGTCTCTATCAGTTTTCTGTATGGAATCATGACCAGTCCTAACATAGAATTTGAAATCTCCAGAAAGATGATGGGGCCCCACAACAACAATTCCATGTGGACAATAATAATACCACTAAGTTGACAAACATCACCTACAGATCAGCTTTGGACTACAAACTTCTCAGAGCAATTTTGAGATGGATAGCTGAGATGATACAGTTTCACAGACTACTTGACCAAAGACATGAGATAAGCCCTGAACTTTGGCATTATGCAGAGACTGAACAACAAATGAATGATATAGCTACCTTTCCTAGAATTTTACAATTAACCCAAAATTTTTCTTTTCAGAATAAATATGCCTTTGCCCACAACCAGCAAGAAGCAATTTTAAGAACAGGACTCCCACATTCCCAAAGAGGTAGTTTGAGGCAGGTGGTATTTGGTCTTTCCATGGTTTTTGGGTTTGGGATAATTTTCATTGTTTAGGAGGGTTGGTTACAAGTTGTTCTTGTTAATGATTAGAAAAAGGGCTAAGCAAAGGAGATTAGATTTAAGTTTCTTATTTGAAAAAACAGATATATAAAAATGATAGAATAGAGGGTACATTATTGAATCTACTTTGAAAAGTAAAGAGAAGATATAGATATGATATAGATAAAATATAGATTATTGAATCTACTTTTAAAAGACAATTACTAGTTTTAAATACATTGGATTGGATTTTTGTATATTGTATACAAATTATATATATTGAGATTGAAATTGTTAGAAAATGCTGTACATATATTTCTAATCTTGTTCAGGATAATGTACTTATACAGTTCATTTAACAATGTAATGCAATTTGCTAATCCTTGAGTGTTATTATTACCAACTATTAGGATATAAAGAAATGAAAGTTAGTAGTTAAACATTACAATTGAACTTGTAATCATATTAGGTATGTTTTAAAGGTTGAGCACATATATCTTAGATACACAGGTCATCTTCAAACTTTTCAGAGATCTACAGGATATGGCACTTAAAATGTTTTAATAGCTTAGAAATTTATTCTTTTTTATGACTATGAGACATGTTGGCTCCTGGCAGCACCAGTCTACTTCATATGGTCATTGAAGAAATTGCATATGGATAACTTTCATTGTGGCAAAAGTTAGCCACTGGACAACAATGTGTCCTAAAATCAACTGCTGACACACAGGACAAAAATGGACAGATAGGACACGATACAAAGGAATACAAATTCTTGCCAAGACAAGTGTGTTTGTGGCTTTAGTAACAGGGATCCTTTGAGGCCAGGACAATATGGCACCATTGCTGAAGTGGCCTTTGCAATTTGGTAAAGGTATAGTGCCCATTTCTTTGAAGGCAACTGAATAAGTAGTGGGCCAATGGCTTCTGGTATGCAGTGAAACAGTAACTGAAACTGTTATTCTTGAAAGAGTAACTAGGCTGATGGAGTCTAACCTCTCCATGGCAGACTGGCATTTATTAAAAGAGATGAAGCCACCCACAAACCAAGAAGAATGGACAGCTGAATTCCAAAAACATCAACAGTTTCCAGAATTTGAAATCCTGAATTATGACAGGACACTAGTGGAATTCAGGTTTATCTGGTACATGGACTACTCTCACCAAATGTGAGGTCTAACTGCAAGCCTTGTGTACATCCTACTTCACAAATGAGTCCGTCAGATATGCTAAGCCTACAGGCTGAAGGTGATGCCCCAGTGTTGCAGATAAACCTCGGGTGATGTCCAGGCAGCTGGCTGTTTCTGTCAACTCACATTTTTTTTTTTTTAAATCGCTTGTTTGCACTTCCTTTATTATTAGGTAATATTATTTCCTTCTTGGGTCTCTGAGGGAGTTGAAAATTGGATAGTTATAGTTATAGTTAAAGATTAGGTAGTTATAGTTTTCCTTGTTAAGAACTTCAGAAAAGAAACTCACTAAAGAGGTGTAAAGTACATAAATTTGAAAGACATTTATAAGATAGTTCTCTGTTAGTAATATAAGTTAGGATAGAAAGTGATTCAGGTACATTTTGGACTTACTGAATTAGGGTAGATAATGGTATATTTTCTCTGAGTTTGTCAAATGCAAATAGACTAGACATTGTTGAGGTATTTATTGCTTATATATATTGTATATAGTTATTGTACTTATTGTATATATTTTTCTTATATTAGTTATAATTTTTTATTTTTATTAGAATGAAAAGGAAAAATGTGGTGATATTTTAATTGTGTTGAAATGTGATTTTATTTGTATGTTAATAAATAAAGTTTGTCTGGAGATCAGAGGTCATAGCGAGCCAGGAACAGAAGTCAGGCAGTAGTAGCCCACATCCTTAATCTGATCACATGGCAGGCAGGGTCTCTGTGTGGTCAAGGACACAGCCAAGCGTGGTGACATGAGCTTTTAATCCCAGTACCAACCATAGAGACCTGGAAGTCTGTATAGACAGGCAGTGACAAGAAAGTCATGTGGCTAGGCTTAGAGCCAATGAGAAGGCAGAACAGAAAGGCAATAAAACCACAAATCAGACAGGAAGAAACTCTCTTTGGGGAAGTGACAGAGATGAAGTGGTAATATAAGGTAGTTATGGCTCTTGGCTAGTTCTTTGATGTCTTTAGCTGTCACCTCAGTATTTGGCTCTGTGTTTCTTATTTACTAAGATTGTTCAGAATTTCATCTAGAGTCATTCACTGGTACTGATTGACAATAAGTAGATCAATAATATGCCTCCATTTGCATGAGGACAGGTCAGCTTTTATACTGTCTTTTCACTTACAAAAAGTATCTCCAAATACTCCCTTAACAATTAAAAAAGGGGGGGGGCAAGAAGCCAATAATCTAAATTTAGTAATATTAGTGAAAGGTTGAGTTTCAGTAAAACATGTGGCTCAAGTATCTTGAATTTTGGTATGGTTTGCCACTATAACCAGTTACAGGACTCTGTAAGGGTCCAAGAGGGTTGAAATGACAACAAACCGAAGTCTTCAGAGAGATGTTATATTTTTTGTCTCCTTGAACATTTCTTCCTTGTCCTTCTCACTCTGAGAAGACGGGTGGATTAGAAAGAGCCAATTTTACTGCTGTTTGATTATTTTAAGTAAGCATTTTTGTCTATCTCCCTCAAAAGAACAAAGTTAAATTCTTTTGATATCAAAATGTCTCAATACTTTAAACCACCAGAGCTGTGATTACAGTCTGAAAATAGCTCTTGACATAAAACAAAGATTAAAGATTCAGGTGAGTTTTGAGAATGAGTCTCCTTATTTCTATGGAGGCTAAAACCAGGGTTAGTTCAAACAACAATTTATTATAGGTTTAAGATAAGACTCATACCTGAGAATTTATTCTTTGTAAAAGCTTTCTTCTTTTAGAGCTATCCTTCAATCTTGACATTCATAAGTCTTTCTTGGACACACACACACACACACACACACACACACACAGACAGACAGAGAGAGAGAGAGAGAGAGAGAGAGAGAGAGAGAGAGAGAGAGAGAGAGAGAGAGAGAGAGAGAGAGAGATGTGCTGCAAAATATCAGTGGCAAAAATAGAGCATGAATGCCAATGTATGTTTAATTTTAAAAAGGTGAAAAAATACATTTCTAGAGAGTGAGAAAAAAGCTAGTAGGAAGGGGCTCAATATTATGTACTACTGTGTAGCTAATGTCCTGTATCATTTGGCTTTGTGGTTTGCTTATTCTTGTGGTGAAGTGCATGAATCCAAGAGCATGCAAATATTAGGCAAGTACCCTACCACTGAGCTGTGTCCTCTCCCTCTTCCTTTCTTTTTTCCTTCCTTCCTTCCTTCCTTTCTTTCATTCATCTTTGTTTGTGTGTGTATTATTGTAATTTGTTTAAGAACTTAATGCCAAAGTTACTGGTTTATTTTTAGGCATAATTAACCTAGAAAGCATAGAAACATTCTTCCTAATACTATATATTGATAGAAAACCTTATTTGACAGAAAGACTGAAGTTTTAAGTTGAAATTATATGTAAACTGGAGCTCAGAATAAAATATAATATATAAATATTTTAAAATATATTTTTATACATATATATGGAATTCTAGTACTGCAATTCTAAGATATCCCTGTGGTATATAAATCTTGTATAATAACTTATCGTAGAGTATGGGTATGACTATTGAATGTGATAGAATTTCATTTACATGGGTGTGTGAATGTCTCATGTTACACAACAAAGGTCAAAGGATTTTACAGGCAAAATTAATTAAGATCCTAAATCATCTAATTTTAATATAATATAATATATGTGAGACTGGCTAAATCAGAAAATTTCATTAAATCTGGGATTATAGTTTGGTAAGAGAAGCAGCAATAAATATACTCCTACTGTCCTTCAAAGAGTAAAATGTCATGTTGTGAAAGGTGTGATGTCATATGGTATGACAGAAATCTAAAGGCTGAGGACCTGTGTCTGCAAAATAACCCATAAGTACAGAAGATAATCCTAAACATGAAATGAGCCCTCAACCCTAACTGTTATTAGCACAGAAAGAGGTGATAGAGAGGGAACAGTTAAATGCATTTATGGTAGACCAATGCTGTCCACCAGAAATATCTATGATAAAAATGTCCTGTACTTGACTGTAGCCTGGTGATCTCATGAGTAGAAAACCTAATTATCATATTATTAAATGTGACTAACTTTATAGTTTTGTTTTTTGAAGTGCTGGGAATAGAAACCAGGACCTACCTGGTGAATGCTTACATACAAGCTCTACCACTGAGCCACTTTTCTAATCAGTTTATGATATTAAATAAATAAATAAATGTCTAGTTCTAATTTTCAAAATTGGACAGAGATGGAGGTTTTTCCTACCTGGAGTGGTGATGACTCTGGTAAAGAATTAATACCCAAACAATTATCATACTTTAATATGCACAGATAATCTGATCTAATATTATGCAATGTAGAACACAGGTTTCTTAAATGGATGACATCAGTTTTCCTCCTGAAATACTAGAGCTAGCCCATACAAACAGGCAAACTACATCCTAGGGAGGAAAACGTGTAAGTTCCTTGTAAGACTTACTGAAATTAGCTTTGTTGGACCTTGACCACAATCCCTAACACTGTTTGCTGGTATCTTCTGTTCCTGTTTTATGCCCAATGAGACCACCATTCCTGCATTTTATTGGGCTTTAGTCTTAATATGTCAAGTCATATAAAATCACTTTACCTCTAAAAACAAACCATTACTTTTATTTCTGTCAAAATTTGTGCCTGCCAACTCTATATTTGAATACCAACTTCTAATTATTCTATTCATCTTTGTGATACTGGGTATTGGACCCAGGATCTCTTTGGTGCTAGTCAGGAGGCCCACCCCTGAGCCTTAGCCTCTGCCCCCAGCTCTATATCTGATGATACCTCAGGCTTAAGCCTTACTGAGCTTGTAACTGGTATTGTGTATAGGTGCCCTGACTAATCTCTCCCTGACATGACTCCACATCACCTGGCAACTTACACTTTCGCTTGGTACCAGGCACAAAATCCCAAAAGCATTCTAAGAAATTAAGTAGCAATGAGTTACCAGAAACTAGGGACCAAAGAACGACAAACTTCTATATTTATTCCTTTCCAAATAATACCAAATACAATTAAATACATTAATTTAATTTGTTACTCCTGCGCCTGTAACACCATGACAAAAAAAAAAGTTTTCTATAGAAGCTTTCATAAACTCACACTCTACTATCTTTTGCAATCAAACAACTCAGGTTTTTGAATGGCTATAAATACTTCTCCTAATTTTAGGAACAGCAAATAGACTTTACTGCCAGGCATTTCCACTTACAGTTGCGTGCATTTCTGAAAATAGTCTTTAACTATCTAGTCAGTTAAGGAAGAAAAAGGAAGAATAAAGTGTTAAATCCTCTGTGGAGGTAGTGGGAACAGTAGAAAAGCATTTAAAATTAAACAACAGCAACAACAATAACAACAACAACAACAAAAAACCCAGCAGACTCAGCAACTGGAATACTGCTCATCACAAAGATTTTCTCTTACCATATTATCTCTTACTTATCTAGTCTTTTATTTGACCATACTTTTTCATTAGTAAGTCCACATATTGGGTACTGTATTAGCAGCAAATAATCACTGTACTCATTCTGGAACACGGCAATAAAATTTGAATTATGAAGCTCATTAGTAAATACCAGTATCTGATAGTCATTTAATACTAGAAAACTAAGAATAATATACTCATTGCTATGTTATTATGATTCAAAACCTTAAATACAATTGCAAAATGAATAAAGTTTAGCTTAATTATAAGCTGTAAAGTTTCTCCTGAATGTATTTTAAGCATAATTATTTTAAATATCCTAGAATTGCAGAAATATACCAGTTTTCTTCCTAGAAATGAATTCAATTGACCAGTAATTGCTGTATCATAATCTGACTACCAAAATGTTACTCACTCCTATTAAGTACAAAAGAGAACATTAGGAATTGAGTTGCAAAATTTAAAGAAATAGACATTCATAACAAATACAAAGAATAAGACAAACATCCAATTAACACTTCTAAGCACTTCCTACATCTGGTAATGAAAACATTGCTGCTTATTAGATGTACTATTAACAATAAAGAGGACCATTTATAAGTCTTGCATAGAGAGAAGACATTCAATAGAAATGGCAAGTGTACTGTGGAAACCTCATGGGCTAAATTTCCTATGCTTCTATAAATTACCTTTCTTGAATGTCTAAATAAAATAGCTTGAAGTTACCTATATGATCAATCCAATATAGAGATTTTTTGCATATTTCAAATGGTTAGTGATAGTATAAATCCCTCAGGACTGCTTCTTTGTTGAGACATTTGACATTAGCATCTATTCCTAATTTGTTTGGATCACAACTGACTTTGTTCCATGTGGTTATCAGTAAGCCAAGCCATTTCACTTTCAAAGCATTTCTGGAGCAGGACCTTGGCAGTATATTCCTGTAATGCCACCACTCTGGATGCTGAGGTAGGAGGATTGCAAGTTTTAAATCAGCCTGCAAAGTATAGAAATACCATTTGTCAAACAAAAAAATAATTGAAACCTCCATCTGGATTTTCTCCCTCCCCTCACCATGGTAATACTTACACAAATCTGAAATCAAGTTTTGGTGATATGTGTGTGTGTGTGTGTGTGTGTGTGTGTGTATGTGTGTGTGTGTGTGTGTTTGGAATTTTGAAATTTTATAAAAATATTGCATATCATAAAAGGAAATTTTAGCTCAATATCAGACCTCATTGTCACTTAAACATAGAGCACACACTCCAAGCTGGTTGTTGGAATTTCATCTCCCATCATTTCTTTCTCTGATTTTAAGGCTCTTAACCTTCTGTCTGAAGATTGGCCAAAGAAAATGGAAAAATCCTTAAATATACACCAAGGCTTAGATCTTCTCTCCCTCATTTCTCATCCAAAGTAAACGTCTACATTATTAGAATAAGTTAGTATCCCACTCCGAATTATTTACACTTAGATTACTTCCAACAGTGAAAGATAAATAAGAAGTACTTAAACTTCTGCATGTCAATAGGCTCACAAGTAATTCCTTCCAGAACAAATAGAATGACTACCTTTCCCCACAAGGCACAGACAGTTCTGTTTTCATTCTTCTTTCCCAGAAAGCAAATTCCATGCAATTTTTGGCAAAACAGTTTCATCTCTGCAGCCAACCATTAAAGAACCAGAAATTTTTCGATTCTGTTTTGAACCACATCTCTACAATATGAGTAACATTAATAAGTTCTTGCCAAACTATTTAGTAATGGATTTTTAAAAGTAATTTAAAATTAGTACATTTAACTGTTTCTGTACAAATTGGAGCTGCCAACTTTCAGTTAGAAAGCAGTTGGCAGTTGATTTCTAAAGTAAACCAATAATTACCCTGCAGATATGGTGAGGGTTTTTTTGTTTTGTTTTGTTTTTTGTTTTGTTTTGTTTTGTTTTGTTTTGTTTTTAGATAATACAAAGATAAAGTTCAGGCTATTCTGCACTCTGCACTCAGGTGATAAAAAAAAGAATCAAATTAATGAGTTTCTGCCAAACTGTAAAGATAGGCTTCATTTCTTTCTAATGCTAGTGCAACAATCCAGAGTGATTGAATTTAGATATGGTCACAGAATTGTTTGGCAAAGACCTAACATAGTCTTAAGCTTATCCCATTGTGTTTAGAAGAGAAAGCAAAAATAGGTCCTGAGAATTAGTTGTTAAGGTTTACATGCTATTAAATGGCTCCTGGGTCAGATTGTATAGATATTTATTCACAGGTGGCAAGATTCCTAAGATAGTATTGCTTAGATAAATAAATAAATCTCTTTGGTTTAGTCCCCTGAACAAATTAGTTTAATTTTCAAGTTAAACAAACAAATAAACAAATAAAAAAGTGGTAATACCAGGCTAGGCATATACAAATATAAAGAGCTGTTTTAGATCTAGTAGCACCCAAATACAAAAGCCTGATATAATGATGTCAGTTTTAATTGTAGCACTGGGGAGGCAGAAGCAGGTAGATTCTTGCAGATCCCTGGTGGATCTTGGCCAGCTATCTCTGTTAAATTTTTGAGCTCCAAGCCAATGAGAAACACAGTTTTGAAAATCAAGGTTTGAATGGCTCTTGAGGAATTACACCCAAGGTTAACCTCTGGTCTCCACCCACATAAACACAAACTCGCATGTGCAACAGGACACACACACACACACAGACAGAGAGACACACAGACACACAGAGAGAGAGAGAGAGAGAGAGAGAGAGAGAGAGAGAGAGAGAGAGAGAGAGAGAATGAGAGAATTGAAAGTTGACATGATTGTTCCACACACTCTTTAAACACAAGCACCTTCCAGAAATCTGTCTCTCCTCCACATGGGATAGTTCTGAGTCTGTAACACAAATTGCTAAACAGTCTCATTAATAAAAAACCCGGAACCAGATATTGGGGTAAAAGCTGAGAGATCACAGAAGCAGAAAGAAGCCATCCACATTCTTACTGCTCAGAACTCCTCAGCCAAGAGAGAACTACTTCCTGTATACTCACGCCTATATGACATTCCTTCCCTGCCATCTCACTTCCTCTCTCCATCCAGGTGCATCACTTCCTCTTTCTGCCCAGCTCTGTCACTTCCTATCTTCTGTAGAGACCTCCAGAACTCCAGACATCCATGGTTAGTGCTGGGATAAAAGGCGTGTATCACCATGCCTGGCTTTATTCCTCAGTGTGGCCTTGAACTCACAGAGATCCACATGACTCGCTTCCTCCCCAATGCTAGGATTAAAGGCCTGACTTCTATGTTTAATATAGTGGCTGGCTTTTCCTCTGATCTTTATCTAAGCTTTATTGGGGTACACAGACAAAATATAACCACATTAGTTTTTTATTGTTCAAGACAAGATCAGAAAGAAGAGACTAAAAGCATTCTTATTTCCTTTTCAAGGTTATTTTCCAGATCTCCCAAATACAGGGTTATGCTTAACTAAGATAATAAAAGTTTGTGAGTGACAGTCTACTTTAGGAAGCAATGTATTGGAATCAAAATGTTAAAAACATACCAAACTACATGGGGGCAAAAGCCCATGAGGCCTCAAATCTACACAAATAGCTATAGGCAAATGAGTAAAGCTGGGATCAAGAGAGGTGGCCTTCCCCAGAGAAAAGCATACCAATCCGATTTTCTAGGTCCTGAAAACATACATACAAGTAACATTATATGGACTCAACAGGTTATATTTAGGAATGTGTATGTGTGTGTGAATTCGTGTGTGTGTGTGTGTGTGTGTGTGTGTGTGTGTGTATGTGTATGTGTGTGTGTGTGTGTGTGTGCATGTAATAACAATTGATTTTAAAAGAGGCCATGAATTTGAAAGAGAATGTGGAGGGGTATATGGGAGCATTTGCGGGGGGGAGGGACAAATGTTGTAAATAAAATACAATCTCAAAAATTAAACAGAAAACACCCAAAGCATTTTCTTTGACTAAGTAGAAACTGAGAGCACGACACTGTCTGTGCAAACCACACATCTTTTATCTCAAAGGGAGTAAGATTTTATTCTGAAGCCAAATATGAGTACCATGGCATAGAAACACAGATTCAGGTTACCATCTTCCAATGAGGTAACAATTTCACAAAGTTTTATTGCTATAGAACATTAGAACATCATAAACAGGTCACTTTTCAAATACATTAGTGCAAATATCTGGTTAGGGGGTTGCAGAAAAGCAGGGAAAATCTCTGCTATAGATTTTAAATGCTATCTGATGACATTGTTAGCTTTTGGTTTGATGGAAACTAGAGGTCTGCTAGTATATTCCAAAAGGGTTTACCTACAGATCAGGTTGTTAGATAAGATGTAGAGATGGCTATTAAAGGGCAAACAATGAGTCAATATTATATGGCTAAGGATCTGCAAAATTCTAATTCCCCATAATCACAGAAGTTCTAATTGTTCAGCCAGACTTGTAGACTCTTTAATACAAGTGTGGCTCCCCACCCCCACCCTCACCCTGGGAACTTCAGTTTATGTGGTGATGTATTGTATACCCTAATAATATTTGCCTGAAGATCAGAGAACAGAACAGCCACTAGATTAAACATAGAAGCCAGGCAGTGGTGGCACACACCTTTAATCCTAGCACTTAGGAGGCAGAGATCCATCTGTATTTCTGTGAGTTCAAAGCCACCCTGGAATGAGATTGACTCAGTCTAGGAGAGAAACAGAGCTAGACAGTGGTGGCACACACCATTAATCTCAATACTTGGGAGTCACAGATCTTTTATCCTAGCACTGTGATCTCACACCTTTAATCCCAGTATTTGAAAAGCATAAACGCCATTAATCTCAGCACTAGGAAGGAAGTGATGGCTGGGCGAAGAAAGGTATATAAGATATGAGGAGACAGGAACTTAAGCCTTTTCAGTTGAGGAGTCCTAGAGGTAAGACATGGCAGTGGCTTGTTTCTTTGTCTCTCTGATCTTTCAGCATATACCCCAAAATCTGGCTCTGGGTTTTTTTTTTATTGAAAGACCTTTTAACATTTGAGTTACAAGTTCATAAATGAAATTATGCCAGAGGTATCCTCTGAAGTAGCTTTTGCTCATTTTGATGTTAGTATTCTTCTAAGGACAACTTTACATTACAATGAATTTTTACCACTGATTTTATGATTCAGAGAAAAGTCATGTATATGTGCTATCTTGTTTCTTTGAAATACAAGTTTATGTCTAAGCCCATACATTTTTATTCCACCAGTGACTATATTCATGTCATACAGTATAAATGATCATTATATTCATACCCATATATACAAACACATACATTCCATAAACCAGGACAACTTTCAGGATGAATTAATGTAAGTTTAATATGGATTGTTTCTTCATATTATCTCCAAATCCAGTTCCTTTTGATATATTAAACATATTTTTGAGTTTTAAAGAATGTATATAATCTATGACAAAGCAGAGAAAACTTAACTAGACACTGACCTAACATTTCCTTTTTTAAACTATGAGAATTTCAACTTTGACAAACTATGAGCCATATTAGACTACTTGCATAGCTTAAAGACATTAATAATCAATTTTATACATACACATTAATGTTCCATGTTAATCTTCCAATTAATAAAGAGTCAAATACACAGTGAAGTTCTGTAAGGAGTTTACTAATTTATACTCACCTTGTGTTCTGAATATATTAAGTTATTACAGGAAGCAGAAGGATGTAGTGAAAACTGCTATAATTTCATGTTTTTCTGCTGCTGGAGATTTAGGTGTTAAAATTCTTAATTTTTAAATGCATCTTGCATTCACAACTAAATATGTGTAAATATAAATACCAGATAGCTTATTATCAAAATGCCAGATTATTATAGTTAGTTGCCACTGACTTGTAACTTGGTTTGATGGATACCCAGAACTGGATCTACCAGTGAAGACTTCTGAACTGTAGTCATTTACCAAGTCCTAGGCATAAAAAGAACTGAAGTAAGCATCTTCAGATTCCTTTTTCTGCTCATTTCTCTTGGAGGGACGTAGAAAAAGAGAGAATATCTTTCTTATATTTCCAGAAGGATAATAATACTTCTTGCTCTATAGATCAAGCTACAAACACTGGGAAGAAACCATGTATCCCTATTTAGCTTATAAATGCTGTCTACAGCATGAAACTTTTTAACACCTGCTTTCTATGTTTCCCAAGAAAATCTTCACCAGGTTGGTAAAATGATCTATTCTTTCCAAAACAGGCAACATAGGCGCAGAGAATCTAGAAATTCACAGTGGCTTTAAAAGAAATTCCTTAGACACTTGAGTGGCATAGGTGTGTTCAACTCCAAAGTCCATGCTCTTGCCGCTAGTTATACTGCATGCAAATGGAGTCACATGATTACTCTTAAAATAACTAGAGTAATATAAATGCATAGGAAGTATAATTAGTATTTTTAACATTTCTGAGTAATTGGTGCTTGTAGATCATCTATATTTGGCAAATGACATATCTTTTCACAAAAATGTCTTGTTTAATTTTAAGTTAATTTACCTTTGTAAGTCTGAAAGCTTAAGTCCCCCTCTGCCTTGGGTGTGTACACACAGTACCTATTAGCAATTACAATGAGTTGCTAATAAAAGAGATTCCACTACTGAAATCCAGGTCAGCTTATTTGAAATGGATATCTATCTTCCTCTTCTAAATGTTAATTAGGTGTTCTATTTTACCTTCGAAAGTTTTCAGCAGAAATTTTCTTGAGGTTGACACTGGTCATGCAAGAGAGCTTCCTGACACTGTCCTCAACTCCCACATGTTTGAAGCCTACTCTGAAGAGTTTATATAACTTTATTCAAAAATTTATCCAGAGGAAGAAAGCAAACCAAACAGAAAAATTAAAAAAAAATAATGAATCTTGCTCTCCCTATACGATCCTCAAAATTACTTAGTAGATCTCACAGATAATCACAGGAAAAACTAGGCTGCTACAGATTCCATTTACTAGCAGCTATGAGCCACTAACAAGATGAATCTTTCCACATTCAAACTCAATACTGAGATCTGTACTTACTTTTTTTTCAATTTAATAAGTACTTACAAACACTTCTTTAAAATTTCCATAGTTTATCCAGAAATACAAATAGCAGCAAACCTCTAAAAAAATAATTGAAATCAAGATACTATGAGTTTATCAGGCTAATCAAGAAAGCAGTTATCTTATACCTATTAGAATATGGTTCATAAGTAAAATGCAATGTGTTGTTATAAAATGTAATGTTGATCATCAACAAAACAAGAATGTATGCTTCATTTTTGTTAATAGTTTTATTTTTCTTGTTTAGGAATTTTTTTATTCATTTTATATACCAACCTCAGATCTCCCTCTCTTGCCTCCTCCCACCCTCTCTCCAGCCTTCCTCCCCCAGCCTATCCTCCAGCACCTCCTCTGAAAAAGTAAGGCGTCCCATGTGGAGTCAACAAAGACTGGTATATTCAGTTGAGGCAGGTCCAAGACCCCCAGTGTATCAAGGATGTATAAGGTGTCCCACCATAGGTAATGGGTTCCAAAAAGCCAGCTCATGCACCAAGGACATGTGTCCTGATCCTACTGCTGGGAGGGGTGGGGGGGTTTAAGCAGATCAAGCTACACTGTAGGCGGATTGCTAAAAGGGCTTATGTGGTGATATTGTGTTCCCCAAAATATTGTGCAAAAGAATAAATTTATCTGGGGTCAGAGAACATAACAGCCACTAGATATAGAGGCCAGAAAATGGTGGCACACATGCCTTTAATCCTAGCATTCCAAAGACAGAGATATGTCTGGATCTCTGTGAATTCAAAGTCATACTGGAAACAACCAGGCATGGTGACACATGCCTTTAATCCCAGGAAGTGATGGCAGAAAGCAGAAAGATATATAAGGCTGTAGCTAGAGTTTTCTCCAGTCCTGCCCAGCCCCATGGACCCTGCAACTACTTATAAAATAATCATTCAGAAGCTTATATTAATTAAACTACTGGGCCATTAGCTCAGGCCTACCACTGACTATCTCTTACACTTAACTCAACCCATTTCTGTTAATCTATATGTCATCACATGTTCTGTGGCTTTACCTGTTGCCTTCACATGTTGCTCCCTGGATGGCAGGCTTGCATCTCTTACCGGCTTCCACCTCCCAGCCTCTATTCTCTGTTTGTCCCACCTATCCTATACTTCTTGCCTGGCTACTGGCCAATCAGCATTTTATTTATCAATCAACCAAAGCAACCTATATTCACAATATACAGGACATCCCACAGCACTTCCCCTTTTCTGTTTTTTTTTTTTTTTTTAAAGGAAGTTTTTAACTTCAACATGGTAAAATTATATATAACAGAACAGTTATCTAGTAAGAATTACAGTTACAATGTCTAGTCTATTTGTATTTGGCAAAATTAAAGAAGATATCCTATCTATCTTATATTTGTGAGTCTAAGGTTTCATATCTAACTTATCTCTTATCCTAACTAAGGAAATTATAACTATCTAATCTTCAACTACATCAAAGACCTAAGAAGGTTATAATATTACCTGAGAAATGGAAGAAGGACAAAAGCAACTTTCAGGAGTCTTGTGAGAGTAGACAGAGACAGCTGGCAGCTTGGACAGTCATCCAAAGTTCCTATGTTAATATGGGGCATCTGTCTTCAGCCCACAGGCCTAAAGTCTCTCAGTCACTTCTCTCTGTGTCCTGCAGAATGTCTGGCAATTTCCTCTGCGAAGCAGGAACCTGAAGGACCATTTCGCCAAGAAAAGTTCAGTGGTCACCTTCCCATGGTTCCTGCATGTCCAGTTGATCAAGCAGTGCAGGCAAGAACAGTTTATTGCCCAAATGGCTATTTTTGCCAAGAAGATAAACTCCATATAGAGTGTCTTTGATGATCATCCTCCTCTCTGAAGTAAATTGGTGCTGCCAGGAGCAGACATGTCTCACTGTCCAGAAAGTCTGAAATCTTTTAAAAACATTTTAAATGCCATATTCTGTAGGTCTTTGAAGTGTTTGAAGATTACCTATCTGAAATATATCTATATATAGCTAGAAAATTTAAGTAACATGGCTACAAGTTTGACTATCATAGATTACTATTCATCTGCATTTTTAATTATCCATTACAATTTAAATGAGTTACATAAACATAATACCTCCAATGAAAGTAGAAATTATATATATACAGTATAATAAAATGAACTTTAAATTTGTATCAATAAACTAAAATCCATAGCAATGTAAAACATTTCAAACAAGTTGTTTCTCTTTAAAAGTAGGTTCATTAATCTATCCTTTTATCCTATCATATAAATACTATGCCCTTTTTTTTTAGAAAGAAATCGCATGTATAATCAACCTGATTTAAATAAAAATATTGTTTGTTTTTTTTTTTCTGTCCCACACCAGAGGGCTCTTCTGATATGGGACAAAAGAATCTTTTAACCTTTTTCTTTTTCCTTTGGGATATGCTTGGGTTTAGAGAAGGAGTGAACCAATTCCGTCTCCAAAGCCAGCTTGGTATATTTGGGAATTTGGGTGTAGCTTCTCATACTACTTCCTGCTGGATGGGGATGTTGTATCTTATGGGGACACAAAGAAAATTTTAGGATTATGGAGTAGTCTGAGAGGGTGTATCATCTGAGCCAGTTGCCTTGAAACCATTCTGGATGTTGGATCATCTGGGCCATGGTGATATCAGAGACCTTTCAGGGGGTCTTGGCTGGTCAAACCTGATGTATCTTAATGTGGAACAAATTCATAGCCTCTTGCTTTCTGTGGAAACAAACGCAGAGCCTCCTTTCCAAAGCAATATATCCTTAGATCCAAATTTTGAAGTCAAGGTAACTTTAAAATATACATATTGACTTAACTCAATATCTTTTACAATCAAATGGTTTTGTGCAGTTAAAAATCCCAAAAACAACACAATCCAGATTCTCTGTGTAATATCCATCTTTATGTGGCTTATTTTTTATACTACCTTTACTACCTCTTTAAAGACTTTATTTTTGAAAGTATGTATTTTTTATATAACTGTATATATTCCTTTTCCTCTCTCTTCCAAGCCTATGTACATTTTTACTCACATTGTAAGCTATTATATCTGAATCTGACTTATTGTGAGCCTACTGATCTAAACTGCAACATTTCTAAGACTGAAAGACAGCTGTGGCTGATGGCTCTGCCCTTGTCATCTTCCCAACATGGAGGGAAGTTTATCACCAGCTCTGGGTCTGGAGCCATGTGTACCATCAGCTATTAGCTATCAGAAGCAGTTCTATCTATTAGCTATCAGAAGCAGCATGTAGCCCAGAAACCTCTTTTTCTTTTGTACTAGCAAAGGCTAAATCCACCATGCAGCAGCGTAATGTGCCACTTGCAGGTGCCTCATTCCTACCATATTTCAGGTCAAGCACACATACCAGGAACCTGCCATAGTAGCTCAAACCTGCAGGCTGCTGCTACCTTGAGAGAAACAAATAGGAAGTTGTTTTTAGCTCCATTTCAGAATCTTCTTTCTCGGGTTTTAGGTGGAAACTCTGGCTAACCCATTGGGTGCCATTTGTAGCTGGAATTTTCTCTAGTCCTGCACAGCCCCATGGACCCCACAACCACTTACAAAATAATCACTCAGAAGCTTATATTAATTAAACTGCTGGACCATTAGCTCAGGCCTACCACCGACTAGCTCTTACATTTAACTCAGCCCATTTCTGTTAATCTATATGTTGACACATGTTCCATAGCTTTACCTGTTGCCTTTACATGTTGCTCTCTGGTTGGCAGGTTTGCATCTCTTACTGGCTTCCACCTCCCAGCCTCTCTTCTCTATTTGTCCTGTCTATTCTATACTTCCTGTCAGGCTACTGGCCAATCAGCATTTTATTTGTCAATCATAGCAATATATATTCACAATATACAGGACATCACACAGCATAAGGCTTGAGGACCAGGAACTAGAGCCTGGTTAAGCTTTTAGGATTTTGAGCAGCAGTTCAGCTGAGATTCATTCCGGATGAGGACACAGAGGCTTCCAGTTTGAGGAAACAGGATCAGCTGAGGAATTGGTGAGGTGAGGTTGGCTGTGGCCTGTTCTCTCTCTCTCTCTCTCTCTGATCTTTCAGCATTCACCCCAATACCTGGCTCTGGGTTTGTTTTTATTAATAAGACCTTCTAACAATTAATTCTGCAGTCTTATTAATAAAAAACCTGGAGCCAGATATTGTGTTTAAAACCTGAGAGATCAGAAAAGCAGAAAGAAGCTAGCCACATTTTTACCACTTGGAGATCCTCAGACAAAGAGACCTACTTCCTATATACCCATGCCTATATGCCTTTCTGTTCTGCCATCTCATTTCCTCTCTGCCCAGCTACATGACTTCCTCTTCCTGCCCAACTCTGTCACTTCCTGTCTGTTTGCACAGACCTCCAGATCTTTATGGTTAGTGCTGAGATTAAAGGTATGTACCACCACACTTTGCTTTGTTCCCTGTGTGGCCTTGAATTCACAGAGATCCAGACAGATCTCTGCCTTCCCAGTGATAGGACTAAAGATGTGTGCTACCATTGCTTGACCTCTACATTTACTATAGTGGCTGGCTTTTCCTCTGATCCACAGATAAACTTTATTGGGGTACACAGATAAAATATCACCACATTACACAACTTTCTTGCTTATGCAGAAAGCATAGTTCTGTCCCATAGAGGCTTCATGGCTGTTATTCTAAAGTTAATGAGTTCCCACTAGCTTGGTTCTGTTGTCTCTGTAGGTTTTCCCATCATGATCTTGATGCTCTTTGCTCATAGAATCCTTCTTCCCTCTCTTTGACTGGACTCCCCAACCTCAGCCTGGTGCCGGGCTACAAATCTATATGCATCTGCTTCCATTAGTTACTGGAGAAAGGCTCTATGACGACAGTTAGGATATTTACCAATCTGATTACTGGGGTAAGCTAGCTCAGGCACCCTCACCACTGTTGCCAGTAGTCTAACCTGGGGTTATCCTTGTGGATTCCTGGGAACTTGCCTACCATCAGGTTTGTCCCCATCATCATGATGTCACCCTCTATCATGATTATCTCCTTCATTGCTCTCTCATTCCATACCTCTTATAGCTCAACCATCCTGTCACCTTATACTCTTATCCCCCATCTCCTACCCTCTATTGCACCCCCACCCACAGTTTACTCATGGATATCTCATCTATTTCCCCTTCTCAGGGCAATCCATACATCCTTTCAGGATCCTCCTTCTTAGCTATCTTCTCTGGAGCTGTGGGTTGTAGATGCTTTACATCTAGTATCCAGTTATGAGTGAGTACATACCATGTTTGTCTTTCTGAGTCTGGGTTACCTCATTCAGGATGATATTTTCTAGTTCCATCCATCTGCTTGCAAATTTCATTATGTCATTGTTTTGTACTACTGAGTAGTACTTCATTGTATATATGTACCACATTTTCTTTATCCATTCTTCAGTTAAGAGGCATCTAGGTTGTTTCCAGGTTCCGGCTATTATGAATAATGCTGCTATGAACATAGTTGAGCAAGTGTCCTTGTGGTATGATTGTGTATCCTTTGGGCATATGCCCAAGATTGGTGTAGCTGGGTCTTAAGGTAGATTGATTCCCAATTTTCTGAGAAACTGCCATACTAATTTCCAACATGGCTGTACAAGTTTGAAGTCCTACCAACAGTGGAGGAGTGTTCCTCTTGCTCCACATCCTCTCCAACATAAGCTATCATCAGTGTTTTTGATCTTAGCCATTCTGACAGGTATAAGATGGTATCTCAGAGTCATTTTGATTTGCATTTCTGTAATTTCTAAGGATGTTGAGCAATTTTTTAAATGTTTTTTTTTTTTTTGGCCTTTTGAGATTCTTCTGTTGAGAATTCTCTGTTTAGATCTGTAGCCCATTTTCTAATTGGATTGTTTGGTATTTTTATGCCCAGTTTCTTGACTTCATTATATGTTTTGGAGATCAGGCCTCTGTCAGATGTAGGGTTGGTGAAGATCTTTTCCCATTCTGGAAGCTGTTGTTTTGACTCATTTACCATGTCCTTTGCCTTACAGAAGCTTTTCAGTTTCAGGAGGTCCCATTTATTAATTGTTGTTCTCAGTGTCTGTGCTCCTGTGTTATATTTAGGAAGTGGTCTCCTTTGCCAATACACTCAAGGCTACTTCCTACATTCTCATCTATCAAGTTCAATGTAACTGGATTTATTTTGAACTCTTTGATACACTTGCACTTGGACTTGAGTTTTGTGCATGGTGGTAGATACAGATCTATTTGAAATCTTCTACATGTTGACATCCAGTTATACCATCACCATTTGTTGAAGTTTTTTTTCTCCATTGTACAGTTTTGGCTTCTTTGTCAGAAATAAGGTGCTCACATGTGTGCAAATCAATGGCAGGGTCTTCAATTCAATTTCATTGGTCCACATATTGGTTTTTATGTCAATACCAAGCTATTTTTATTATTATTGCTCTATAGTAGATCTTGATGTCTGGGATGGTAATGCCTCTTGAAGTTGCTTTATTGTAAAGGATTGTTTTGGCTATCCAGACATTTTTTGTTTTTCCATATGAAGTTGAGTGTAGTTCTTTCCAGGTTTATGAAGAATTGTGGTTGGATTTTGATAGGGATTGCATTTAATCTGTAGATTGCTTTTGGTAATATTGGCATTTTTGTTATGTTAATCCTACCAATCCATGAGAATTTTCTGATATCTTTCCATTTTCTGGTATCTTCTTCAATTTCTTTCTTCAGAGACTTAAAGTACTTGTCATACAGGTCTTTCACTTGCTTAGTTAATGTTACTTCAAGGTGTCTTATATTATTTGTTGCTATTGTAAGTGGTGATGTTTCTCTGTAATGCGAGAAATCCATGGGGATCTGCTGAAGAAGTATTGGGGAATCTATTAGGATATAAATTGAGGAAATACACTCATGAATACAGAACTGAGCAGATAGCTGAAGTCATTCTCTGATCTGACTGAGAACAAATACACCTGACAGTTCAATCACAACAGGAAGCAGGAAGCAGAAAGCAGGGAGAAGACCTTATGACCCCTTTCACTTTCCTGTTAAGAGGTTACATAGGAAGACAAGAAGTACCACCTCCTTTGGAGCCATATATCCCAAGGTCATGAACAGAGCAAATACCACTACATCACTGATTTCTTTCTTGGCCCAAATATCATTTTTATATAGGAGAGCTACTGATTTTTTTTAGTTAATCTTGTATCCTGCCACATTACTGAAGGTATTTATCAGCTGTAGGAGTTCCCTGGTAGAATTTCTGGGACACTTAATTATACTATCATGTCATCTGCAAATAGTGAAAGTTTGACTTCTTTCCTTCTAATTTATATCCTTTTGATCTTCTTTTGTTGTCTTATTGCTCTAGCTAGAACTTTGAGTACTATACTGAATGGATATGGGGAGAGAAGAGAGTCTTGTCTTGTTTCCTGATTTTAGTTGAATTGCTTTTATTTTCTCTCTATTTAATTTTATGTTGGCTTGCTGTAAATTGCTTTTATGAAGTTTAGGTATGTTCCTTGTATTCCTGATCTCTCCAAGATCTTTATCATGAAAGGGTGTATTGGAGAAATTATTTTGGCCACTCCACGTAGTTAAAAGGATATTTATTTAATGGAGTAACTGACAAATTAAGTGAAAGGTAGGTCGCAGGGTCTGGGAAAGGTATATTGCAGTCCAGTGGTGTTCTCCGGAGCTCTGCACAGTACACCTTTACCGTTCAGCGTCCTGGCACAGAGAGCACACAGAGAGAGCACTGGCCCATCCAGCTCTTGGGTCTCCAGGCGCCTCCCCTGGCCCCGCCTCGTAGGCGTGATAGTTGCCAGAGTCTCAATGGGGGTTGGAACTTCCAGATCCAAGCTGGAATGGCTACCCACTACATCGGTGTTGGATTTTGTCAAGGGCTTTTTCACCATCTAATGAGATGATCATGTTTTATTTTTTCTTTTAGTTTGTTTATATGATGTATTGTATTCACATATTTTCATATGTTGAACCATCCTTGCATCTCTGGGATGCAGCCTACTTGGTCATGGTGGATGATTTTTTGATGTGTTCTTGGATTCGGTTTGCCAGAATTTTATTGAGTATTTTTGCATTAATGTTCGTGAGGGAGATTGGTCCCTAATTCTCTTTCTTTCTTGCCTCTTTTTGTGGTTTGGGTATCAGGGTAACTGTAGCCCTATAGAAAGAATTTGACTGTGTTCCTTCTGTTTCTATTATGTGGAACAATTTGAGGAGTATTGGTATTAGCTCTTTGAAATTCTGATAGAATTCTGTGCTAAAACCATCTGGTCCTGGGTTTATTTATTGTTGTTGTTGGGAGACTTTTAATGATGGTTTCTACTTCCTTAGGGGTTATAAGTCTATTTAAATTGTTTATCTGGTCTTGATTTTGGTATGGTATGCCTATCCAGAAATTTGCCCATTTCTTTTAGATTTTCAAATTTTGTGGAGAACAGGATTTTGAAGTATGACCTGATGATTATGTGGATTTCCTTGTTCTCTGTTGTTATGTTTCCATTTTAATTTCTGATTTTGTGAATTTGGATGTTCTCTCTCTGACTTTAGGTTAGTTTGGATAACAGTTTGTCTATCTTATTGATTTTCTCAAAGAACAAACTCTTTGTTTCATTGATTCTTTGTTTTGTTCTCTTTGTTTCTATTCTATTGATTTCAGCATTCAATTTGATTATTTTCTGGTGTCTACTCCTCCTGGGTGAGTTTGCTTCTTTTTGTTATAGAGCTGTCATGTGTGCTGTTAAGTTGCTAATGTGATATTTCTCCAACTTCTTTATGTAGGCACTTAATGCTATGAACTTTCCTCTTAGTACTGCTTTCATAATGTCTCATAAGTTTGGGGATGTTGTACTTTCATTTTCATTGAATTCTAAGAAGTCTTCAATTTCTTTATTTTTTCCTTGACACATTGGTTAGTCATTTGAGCATCATTCAATTTCTATGAGACTGTAGGCTTTCTGTAATTTTTGTTGTTGTTGAAATCTAACTTTAAGCCAAGGTGGTCCAATAAAATACAGAGGGTTATTCCAATTTTTTTGTATCTGTTGAGATTTGCTTAGTGTCTGAGTATGTGGTTGATGATAGAGAAGGATCCATCAGGTGCTGAGAAGAAGGTATATTCTTTTGTATTAAAGAGGAATGTTCTATAGATATTGATTAAGTCCATTTGAATTATAACATTGGTTAGAGCCCTTATTTCTCTGTTAAGTTTCTCTCTGGCAGACCTGGCAATTGGTGAGAGTGGGGTGTTGAAGTCTCCCACTACTAGTGAGTAAGTAGGATTTGATGTGAAATTTAAGCTTTAGTAATGTTTCTTTTACATATGTGGGTGCCCTTGTATTGGAGGCATAAATGTTCAGAATTGAGACTTCATGTTGGTGGATTTATCCTGTGATGATTATGTCATGTCTTCCTGATCTCTTTTTATTGATTTGAGTTTGAAGTCTATTTTGTTAGATATTAAGAGAGCTACACCAGCTTACTTCTTAAGTCCATTTTATTGGAAAGTCTTTTCCCTGCCTTTTACTCTGAGGTAGTATCTGTCTTCGAATTTGAGGTGTGTTTCTTGAATGCAGCAGAAAGATGGATCCTGTTTTTGGATCCATTCTATAAGTCTCTTTTTTTTAATAGGTGTAGCATGAATTGTTAGAAGGTCTTGTTAATAAAAGCAAACCTGGAGCCAGGTATTGGGGTGAATGCTGGAAGATCAGAGAAGCAGAACAAGCCATAGCCACCTTACCTCACCTATTCCTCAGTTGATCCTGTTCCCTCAGACTGGAAGACTCTCAGTCCTCATCCAGAATGAATCACAGCTGAACTGTGCTACTCAAAGCCTAAATGCTTAACCAGCCAAATGCTTCTAGTTACTGATCTTCACGCCTTATATAACGTTCTGCTATCTGCCATCACTCCCTGGGATTAAAGGCTCACTTTCTGGGATTAAAGACGTGAGTCACCATGCCTGGCTGCTTCCAGTGTGGTCTTGAACTCACAGAGATCTAGAGGGATTTCTGCCCCTGGAATGCTAGGATTAAAGGCGTGAGTGCCACTATTTTCTAGCCTCTGTATCTAGTTGCTATCCTGTTCTCTGGCCCCAGATAAGTTTATTATGGTGCACAATATTTTGGGGAACACAATACCACCACATATAGACATTGATATTAAGGGGTATTAATGACCAATGATTGTTAGTTAATTCCTGTTATCGTTTGGTGGCAGTATGTACATATATTTCCCTTCTTTGGGATTTTCTGCTGTGGGATTATCTATTGCCTGTGTTTTTGTGGGTGCATCTAACTTCTTTAGGTTGGAGTTTCCTTCTAGTGCTTTCTGTAGGGCTGGAATTGTGGTTAGATACTATTAAATCGAGTTTTGTCATGGAGTATCTTGTTCTTTCTGTCTGTGGTGATTGAAAGTCTTCCTGGTATAGTAGTCTGTGCTGGCATCCGTAGTCTCTTAATGTCTGCATTATGTCTGTCCAGGATCTTCTGGATTTCAGACTCTCCATTGAGAAGTCAGGTGTTATTCTGATGGTTCTGTCTTTATATATTACTTGTACTTTTTCCTTTGCTGCACTTAAGGTTCTTTCTTTATTCTATATGTTTAGTGGTTTAATTATGATGTGGCAAGGGGACTTTTGGGGATTCTAGTCTATTTGGTGTTCTGTTAGCTTTTTGTTTTGTCATAGGCATTTCCTTCTTTAAATTGGGAAAGTCTTTGATAATTGTTTTGAATATATTTTCTGTGCCTTTTAGTTGACATTCTCCCTCTTCTATCCCTATTAGTCTTAGGTTTAGCCTTTTCATGGTGTTCCAGATTTCTTGGACATTTTGTGATATGACTATTTTTGGCTTTAGTGTTTTCTTTGACTGATGAATCTCTGTCCTTTAACTGAAGTTTCTCTGTGTCCTGGCTAGTCCACAGCCACTCAGACCCAAGTAAACACACAGAGGCTTATATTAATTAAAACTGCTTGGTCATTAGCTCAGGCTAACTACTGACTAGCTCTTACAATTAAACTCAGCCCATTTTCATTAATCTATATGTCACCACAAGTTCAGTGGCTTTACCTGTGTGCCATTACATGCTGCTCCATGAATGACGGGCTGGCATCTCCTCACTCAGCCTTCTAGCCTTCCCACAATTCTCCTTGTTTGCTTATCTCACCTATAATTCCTGCCTGGCTATGGGCCAATAACGATTTTATTTATCAACCAATCAGAGCAACACATTCACAGTATACAGAGAGATATGCACAGCACTTCCCCTTTTCTTTCTTTTTTTCCAAAAAGGAAAGTTTTTAAATTTAACATAGTAAAATTACATATAACAAAACAATTATCAAGCAAGAATTACAGTTACAATATCTAGTCTATTTGTATTTGGCAATATTAAAGAGCTATCTTATCTATCCTATATTTATGAGCCTAATGTTTCATATCTATTTATCTCTTATAACCAAGGAAAATTATAACTATCTAGTCTTCAACTACATCAAAGACCTCAGAAGGACATAATATTACCTAAGGAGAATAAATGCCTGCTTAATACCAAAGAAAACACAAACATTAGACTGATGGAAATGATGAAGACAATCAAGATCTTGAAAATAGAATTCGGTAAAGAAATAAAACATTGAAAAAAATCCCTCAAGTTGAAATGAAGATGGAATTAAAGAACCTAATAGCTCAACTAGAAAATACAAAGGAAGGCACTACCAGGAAAATCAATCAAGCAGAAGATAGATGATCAGTTTTCAAAGACAAAATAGAGGATTTAGAGACTAAATAAGCAAGGAATGTGAAGATTTAAAAAATAAAAGTAAACAAAAAATACTGTGGTGATATTTTATTTGTATGTTAATAAATAAAGTTTTCCTTGCAATCAGAGGAAATAGCAAGCCATTTTAAGTAAACACAAAAGTCAGGCAGTGTTAGCACTCACCCTTAATCTGATCACTTGGCAGGCAGGCTCTCTGTGTTCTCAAGGACACACTAGGGAACAGAGCCAAGTGTGGTGACACATGCCTTGAATCCCAGTATCAACCATAGAGACCTGGAGGTCTGTACAGACAGACAGTGACAAGGAAGTGAGATAGCTGAACTAAGAGCCAATGAAAGGGCAGAACAGCAAGGTAATAAATGTGCAGGTAGACAGGAAATAACACACCTTGGAAGCTGCAGCGTGGTGACATAAGGTTAGCTGGTAGCTATTCCTATTTCCCTGATCTCTAAGGCTTTCACACCTATATTTGGCTTTGTATTTTTTTTATTTAATAAGACCACTTAGAAATTTTTCTACAAAATACACAGGCACACAGGAAATATGGAACACCATGAAAAACCCAAACTTTCAAATTCTAGGCATAGATGAGGGAGAACAATCCCAAGTCAATGGCATAGACGAGATCTTCAATAAAACCATAGAAGGAAACTTCCTCAAACTAAGAAAAAATACACACACACACACACACACACACACACACACAGAGAGAGAGAGAGAGAGAGAGAGAGAGAGAGAGAGAGAGAGAGAGAATACAGAACACCAAATAGACAAGACCAGAAAGACAATTCCCCCATAGCAAATCATAGTTTAAACACTAAGTGTACAAAACAAAGAAAGAAAGTATACATATAAAGAAAAACCCATCAGAGTAAGAACTGATTTCTCAGTGACCACTTTGAAAGCAAGAAGAGCCTGGAGCAATGCACTTCAAGCCCTAAAAGACTATGTCAGTCAACCTTAAATAATTCATCCAAGAAAACTATCTGCCATGATTGAAGGAGAAAGAAACACTTGCCATGACATAAACAAACCTAAGGAATATATAAGAATTATTATTTTTAGTTGAAGAGAAGAACAAGCATAGCAGACAGTCTGTAAATAGAAATTTGAAACCATAATTATTAAAACATAATGAGAACACAAACAGCAAAGCCAAATATCAACAACACAATAGCCAACTAATGCATACATTTTGATAATAAATATATATTATTGGCCTTAAGTCTCTAATAAAAAGACACAGACTGAATGATCAAAAAAAACCCCATCTTCAGCCTACCAGAAACACATCTTCCAATCAAAGGGTACAAAGAGTCAAGCAGACATCAATATCCTAACATCTAAGAAAATATACTTGAAGAAAATCAGAAGAGATAACGGGTGATACTTTATTCTGATCAGGGGAACAAGTAAACACAAAGACATTACTAGCCTAAACATGTATGCACCAAATTCAATGACACCCATATTCATAAAAAAACCTATTATTAGAATTAAGGACACAAATTAACACCAATCCATTAAATGTAGTGACTTCAATACCCCATTTTCTCTAACAGACAGGTTATCTAGACAAAACAGAAACATCAGAATTAACTGACATCATACATCAAATTGACTTAAGTGGTATCTACAGACAATTATATCCAACCACTGAAAAAAATATACAAGAATACACATTTTATTTGGCAGCACATGGAAGCTTTTCTTAAATATACAGCATCTTGGAACACATAATAATCTTCACAAATTCAAAAAGATTGAAATCACTCCTTGAATCCTATCTGACCAATCTGACCATGATGAAATAAAACCAAATTAACAGCCAAAGACCCTCTAGTAAATATGCAAACACATGGAGATTAAATAACTGATTATTCAACAGTCAAAGAAAAAAATCAAGAAAAAAAGCAAAAACAAAAAAACAAAAAACTTTAGGACACAATGAAAGCATTTCTATCAAGAAATTTATATCTCATTTTGAGTGAGGCAACTCAGGTCCAGAAAGAGAAATGCCCCATATTCTCTCTTATTGGAAGACCCTGGCTCAAAACGTCCAGATGTTGATGTATAGATTATAGGAACTACAGAAACTAGGAATGCAAAATAGAATCATTGTCAGGATGGGGGGCGGTGGAGAGGAAAAGAGAGGGTAATAGAAGGAGAAAAGTAATCTGAAAGGAAATGAGAAAAAATAAGAGGCTCCTTAAGAAGAGGGGAGATAGGTAAATACATAAGCTATTGGGAGAGGGCACATAGCTTCATCAAGCTATTGGGAGAGAATATCAGGATAGAATTGATCTGATAAAGGATATGATAAAAGGGGGGTTCATTAGGGAAGGGGAATGAAGGTGAATTTAGGAGTAGAGAGGATATAGATAAAATAACAATATGGAAGTCTGAAAAAGGCACAGGGAATCATATTATTAAATATTTACCAAACAACCTATAATGTATATAATTCAGTGTATAAATATTCACATATACTTTTAATTAACTGTTCTTATCTGGACTAATGGAGCTTGTTCTAAAAGTCAAAGACCACCTAACCAAAACCTCAGTACCAGACACGAGAATTCTTCTTTTGAGTTCTTGGCCAGGGCTATCCAGGGGACTCCCAAAGTATACAGACTATTACTGTTGTCGTTGCTTATCTCCAAGAAGTGGAGTATAAGCCCTATTGCTGAAGAAACCATGCACTTCAGAAAGAGGGCCCATTACTAAGGACTAGCTTTCATGACACCAGAAGATGCCATGCAAGTCTCCAAAGAAGGGAAGTATGGTTGTTTGAAAGAAAATGGTCCCCAAAATGAGTGGCACAATTAAGAGATGTGGCCTTGTTGGAGTAGATATGGCCTTGTTGGAAGAACTGTGTTACTGTAGGGGTGGGCTTTGAAGTCTCCTATGCTCAAGCTATGCCCTGTGAAACAGACCACTTTCTGCTGCCTGCAAGTCAAGATGAAGGACTCTCAGCTATTTCTCCAGCACCGTGTCTGCCTACATGACACCATGTCACACCATCATGATAATGGACTAAACCTCTGAAAAGGTAAGCCACCCCAATTAAATGTTTTTCCTTTACAAAGTTCCCAAGGTCATGGTGTCTCTTCACAGCAATATTTCTTCCTAACAAAGACAGGAAGCAATCAAAAGCCCTATCCATCTGTGATGCCTATTAATAACTAGCATGCCATGATAACCATGCTACTAGACTAGTGGCATGGCATGCATACATTGACAATAACCAACATCTCTCTAATTGGACTTGACAGATACTATGCCTGATATTAGAAACCTAGCTAGTTAATCAGTATTAGTGAAATCGTGGTTATTGGAGGTAATCTACAAACACTTATTTACTAAACCAGCATTATTCCTAATGACAATCTATAAACATTTGTCCTTATTGTAATAGGTAAGTGTAGTCTTTACCTTGTCATCTAGGAAATTTCTCTTTGCATCTGACAGAGACAGGAAACCACAATCAATAAAAATGCAGAGTTGTGGAGCCTAGTCCCAATGGATACATCTACATAACACTCCCATAGCTGAGGTTCAGGAAACAATGCAAAAGCAGGGGAAAGAATATTTTAAGAGCCCGAGAGTCTGAGTTTGCAATGAGGTTATTTCTCCTAGTAACATCAAAATATCTCATCAACATGACTGCCCAAATGTGAGCTGAACAAGGGAAAGCCCTCGAGTTCTCAACCTTACACAAAATATAAGGCAATTTAGAAAAACTGGGAGTAAGATAGGTTGGTCTTCCCCAGAGAAGATCACATCAATCAGTTGTACAGTTCCAAACAATTATACCTGAAAACATAAATACATAACAAGTAACATATGTAACATATGTAACCAACAGGATATATATTCATATTTGCATGCAATAATAATTGATAAGGAAAGAGGCCATGAATTTACAGGAGAACAGGGAGTAGTATATGGGGAGGCTCAGAAGGAAGAAAGAGAATGAAGAAATGAAATTAATTAAACAGAATCTGTAAATAAACTAAAAAAAAAAAACCGAAAAAGATATTATTTAGAAAGTATCAATAACAACACTACCTTTTCTGTAGAATCTTGTATATGGTGCTTAGAAAGCTATTATTTTCTCAGAATGTTGGTGCCTGTGATATTTATAGATTTCAGTGGCAATATGCCTAATTTTGAGGAATTTCCAAATCAACCTAATCAAAAACAGAAAAAGAAGGGAAGAAGGGTAGATAAACAGATGCACACAGGTATTGTTTTGGTATTTCAATGAAAGAAAACAGTTGGAAGTGTATGAAAGCGGCTTCATAAACCTACAGAGTAACTGCAGACCATTAGCCTACTACCTGTATTTTAAGAACTTTTTACATAGAGTTGATTGCTAATAAAGTATGGTAATTTTATAATAACTACTTAAGGTGCTATCATATATTTGACAATAGATACAATTTTAATCTAACTTAATATAAGTAATAATTGCTCATCAGAATTCTAACAATTGAAGTCATTCCTTAAAAAAACCACATACAGAAGCACAATTTAAGGAAGCTATGTGTCCTGTAATTAATATCACTACTATGGGTCAAGGATGAATTTGGCTAATATCCACATCAGAGGTAACAAAATAAATTTTTAATAACAATCCAATAAATTCAGATGTTACCAGTGTAAATCTAAGCAGGTCTATTCAGACCCTTGAGTAAAATAATGCTACTTGATTTCTAAACAATTGGAACTTAACACTAACAACACCAATTTATACAAAACAACTATGTAGTTGGAAGTTTTTCTGTGTCCCACCTGGTCCTGCAGCTGTTTGGACCCAAGTAAACACACAGAGGTTGATATTATTTACAAGCTGTATGGCCTAATTGCTCAGGCTTTTCAATAGCTAGCTCTTACAACTTAACTCAGTATATTTCTATTAATCTGTGCATTGCCACATGGCTTCGTGGCTTACTGGTACTTTCCCATCTTGTTTCTCCTGGTGGCTGCTTGCAGCATCTCTCCACTCTCCTTTCTTCTCCTTTCTCCCCAGCTCAAATTACTGCCTAATCTTATTCTGCCTCACTATTAGCCAAAGAGCTTTATTTATCAACCAATCAGAACAACACATATTCACAGCATACAGAAAGACATCCCACAGCATAACTATGTAGGATTTGCTTATATACAAGAAAAGGAGAACTATTTTGAGTAATTATATTTTTAAATTTATGAGAACATCAACTTATTAATTTGACAGCTGTCTTTCCTTGCTATGACAACTAGCATCCATAATTTAATAGCCATGTACAAGTTTTCTTAAACATTAGGATTTCTACTAAGAAGTACATTAATTTAAACAAGACGATTCAATATAAACAAATGATGGCAACTAAAGTTCCCCAGCTCAGCTAGTGCTATTTCTCGGCCTATGATCACTACATCTACATATAAAAAGATAAACCAATCATCATATTGAAGAGTAATAATATATAGCAAAAACTGAGCTTATCTTTGGTTCTTTTAAAGTACTATAATAAATAACTAATATTATTGGCTGAAAAAGTGGAGGAACAAGGTGGTGATATCATCTCCAGTATTTTCATGGTTTCCTGGGGTCACCCAAAATGATGTTTTTATAGACAAATCCTGTGGTTCCCTCACAACAGATATATTTAGGACATCAAAGGATAAGTCTGCAGACAGATGCAAAAGTTATAGGATATGCTTTAGGGACTTTACCATTACCCTAGGGGTGACCTCAGGAATAATAATAGCAATAATCAGATGAATAGAGCTGTGTGCTAGGTGTCATTGTAATGTTACTTAGGGACTTCCTGAAACATAATGGAGGGGGGAAAAGGAAGTAACATTATGTCCAAACAATAATTAATCAGGGTTCAAGGTTAAAAAATCCATTTTGTCCTCACTGATTTATAGTGGTGGTTGAATAGTGCATCCAATGCTTATTTGGAAATGATTTTATTTTCATTCTTGCTCTCACCTCACTTTTGCACTCACTCACAATTTTTAAAGCGTACTTCATTTTGTGAAAATCACAATTTTGTGGTAGATCTGCAGTATACCATCTCCACCACTTTTTTTAATATTGATAGGCTAGTCCTTTTCACAAATGAAGTCATTTTTAAATTTCAGAAATATGCAAATCCTTAGTAGCTGCTCTTCTGGCTGTAACTCTTTAGAACTAAGCATCTAGCATGCAGACATTTTTGAATCTTCCAGCAAAGTCAGCATTAAACTCTCTACCATAGTGCATACTTTACCACACATTTATACTAGCTAAATATAAATACATAAATAAAATCAAGAGAACTTAGTACATAAACTCAACAGCACTATACTATTCCAATAAAGTGCAACGTCAAACTCAATAAATTTGGTTTCCTCCTGAACATATTAGGTTATAACTCCAGACCAAAATAAAATGTCCAGTTGCAGTAAGATTAATAGTCTAGACTGTGTCAGGATAAATGAAATATATCCTTACTGCTGCCCTATGCCTTATGTGTACAATCTGTGACATTTGATATGCATATTTACTTACAAGCTCAATAAGCTTAAACACTGTTCTTGCCAATGAATCACTGGACTCAATAACAGGGAAGATCTAGAATCCTCAGGGAATGGGACACACTGTAGGTGGTACTTGATATAATTGGTCACTCACTATAAATTCTTCCATAATTTTTTACCACATGTATTTCTTTTCTCCCTTCTGCCTCTATTGTCCATTTTTCTCTTTTCTGTCCCAATTTCCTTTCTATCCTGCCCAATCTAGTGAGTTAGCATTTTCAAAGTATAAGATAGAATCTATTAGTCACCTCTGAAATCAATTCAGTAAAATATTTCTGGCTATGAAATTTTTGTTTTAGACTTTGACTACCAAGGGTCCTGATACACATTTCTTCCTGAGGAACAGCATCAGTTTGTGTCACCTGCCTCCACTTACAAGTCTTAGAGTACAAGAGGCTAAAGAGTGTAGTTAATGGGGGAATGTCTTTCTGTACGCTGCGAATATGTGTTGCTCTGATTGGTTAATAAATAAAGCCACTTGGCCTATGGCAAGGCAGCTTAGTGGCAGGCGGGAAATTCAAAGAAAGAGACAGGAAGAAGTGGGGGGAGAGACGCCAGGAAGCCACCCAAGGAGCAACATGTAATGGGACGCAGGTAAAGTCATAGAACATGTGGCAATACATAGATTAATAGTTATGGTCTAACTTAAGATATAGAGCTAGCTAGCAAAAAGCTTGAGCTATGGCCATGCAGTTATAATTAATATAAGCCTCTGTGTGTTTCCTTGGGGAATGCAAATGGGAGAGATTTGTCCTGACCGTCAGCAGGCGGGGACACAGGAAATCTTCCAGCTATATGTAGTATGGAAGAAAATACACTACCAGGCATTCTACAGTCTTGCTCTTGCTGCGTCATTAAGTAATAATGTTAATCATGATGAAGTTGAGCAATTGCAGTTTATACATATTGCATTAGTTACTTTTATCAGTGTGGTGACAAAACATCTGACCAAAGCAATTTTAGAGAGGGAAGGCTTAATTTGACTTACCATTTCAGGGGATACAGTCCATCATGACAAGGGAAATCATGCCAGGAGGAGAAGGAGGCAGCTGGTTAGTTTGCATTTAAGGACAAGAAGCAGAGAGATATAACTACTGATAGCCATCTCTTTTTCTCTTTTATTATTCACTCTAGGAGTCTAGCCCTCAGAATGGAGTCACTCACTTTTAGAGTGGGTCTCCTCACTGTAAACAACCTCATCTAGAAATTTCCTTATAGATAAGGCCATCATACATGTATAGTTATTTTGAAAAAAGTGGAAAATGGAATGAAGTTTTTGTTTGAATGGTTGGCATTATATAACAATAACAGGAATCACAAGTTTTTCTAATTCTGAGTCCTTTCTTACTAAAATCATTAGATTTTGTTAAATTTCTTCACTTTAGGGAATGAGTTTAGGAATTCCTCATTTGAAGGTTTCCCTGAATTTATGTGTAGCACCTGGAAATAATTAAGAGTATTATATGCATCCTATCCTGATATCATACAGATGGTATCAATAGTTTTACACATGGAGAAACTGAAAAAGGTGCAGAACTTCCTATGGATCCATGATGAAGAAGTAATGAGGTGGGAAGTGAGCCCAGATCTTTGAGTTAAAGTACTTAGACATGTGCTTAATTAAAAGAAAAACTGCTTTGGGTCCTGGCACACTATTCAAAAAAGACAAAACCCCTGCCAAAATAATTAGAATAATTGAACAGAGTTTTTAAAACGTCCATACTTTCAAAAAAATCAGAAACCAAAATCTAAAATAACTTTTAAATTTTAATCACTGGTATTAAGGGCATGTCCTCTTTATGTCACATTCCTTTATTTAGTAATTTGTCTGTCCTTTGGAGCTCTTTTGTAAATGTTTGTTTCAAAGTAATAGTTTTCTCTGAAAAGGCAGTAATCTGTCTTAGAATTCATACTCTTCTTTCTTTCTGTTTGTTTACCCAATGCTTTCTGAGTCTAGTGGAAAAGATGGAGAAATAACATTCTCAGGTGAACTGTGTACCACACAGTAACTTGTTAACATTTGCATTATCTTAGAAACATGCTTTTTATCCATCGTAGATGAAATTTCTGGTTTTCTTCTAATACTCTTAAATTTATAAAAGTAGAGGCAATATTTCATTTTATCTCCCAATTTTCTCACTTGATTTGCAAACAAGGATCTCTAATCCTTCAGTAAAACAAACCATACAATAGGGAAAAAAGCATACAAACATCAAGATACATTCACATTGCTTCTATATAGAAGCATTGATAATAATGTCATTTGTATTAGTAAAAGCACATATATATGCATGTATATTTTGTATTCCATTTTACTTAGAAACTTTCCACTAAAACAGAAACTTTTTAGAAAAGTCAGTATAAAGTAGCTTTTAAATAAATTGGTACACTTAATTTTTTTCACATGCTTCAATTTCACTTCATCCATTACTTAGGCTTGCTAGATCCAAACAAATATCAGTTTGTTTTTATTACTGGTACTATGTACTTCTCTAAATTTGCAGACTAGTTACAGCTTGCTTGCTTGCATGCGTGCGTGCGTGCGTGCGTGCATACATGTGTGTATGTGTGTGTGTGTGTGTGTGTGTGTGTGTGTGTATGTGTGTGTTTGCTTTAAGTAGAGACACACCACCCTTCTCAGAATACTCTCCCTTTTCTCTGATTATTTTTACATCTGAATGGTCTCTTAGCTTAACATTTTGTAGTTGTTTACAGCACCCATTAAATAACCACAAGAAAGAGAGTAAGACAGAAAAGTAACAAAATAACTGCCCTCAATAATAATACAATGTGCACCTACTGCCACTACAATCTTTAGCAAATACCACATTGAAATATATATATACATATATATGTATATAAACATATATACATATATACACATATATACGTGTATATATATATATATAAGCATAGCATTTAAAAGAGGAATGTGTCCATGTAGCTGAAAACAGCATGTCCACATGCTATATTCAAAAATATGTAATTTCAAAATTTCTTATATGAATGACATGGAAATTTCAAAATAAACTTTCTTAAAATTGGAATAAGAGGAACATTAATGATCCTTAGATCCAAGAGATAAAATTAGACAATTTGAACTATTACTAAAGTAAATTTTACCTGTTCACAATATAAGATTATCAGTAGTATTCTTTTTTGAAAGCCCAGTATAGTCTTCTTAGGCAGCCATTATACACAGAAAGTCAAAGAGAAGAGAAAGGAAAAAGCACAAAAGAATTCCAAGAGGCAAGAGTTGGAAGTCAGTGCTGTGTGAACCTGATTTAAATGTATGGGCAATAACCTTGAAAGCATATTAACCCTAAAGCAGATTCATTAGTTTCCTAGCTAGCTTTTGCTCTAATATTGCACTTCTCTCCTGGCATAATTTTCTAATTTTGACTTATTTTTCTGCTGTTCCCTACCAACCGTCTGGATATTCTGACAGACTCTGAGAGAATATGTGAAAAAATCAGGAAGCTATGGGGACTTCATTTAGGGCCGTCTCTTCTAGGATGAGGTGGCCACTGTTTTGGCACCAGAAAATTAACTCCATACTCTTTGATTAGAGGAAGCAATTGCAACTTTATCCAGAAGGCTCTGGGGGAATTGAGAAGCAGCTGCAAGGAAGGTGAGTCTACTAGGGTGCTCCTCGTAAAATCCTCACCACCTTCTTGAACTATACTGACTCTTTGAACGAGTGTCTTCCTTTAATAGAATCAGTCCAGACTACTAATAAAGAGAAGGAAGAAATGAGAGGGGGAAAAAGCAAAGGAGAGGGCAATAAAGAGGGCTGTGACAAACTCCTGAAGCATAAAAATAATCACTGTTAAGGTTGGTCTGGAACAGTGCTAAGTCTTGCTTTTGTTCAAACATTTGCAGGAGTTTTCCTGAGCACTATATAATATTAAAATACGTTGTTTTCCAGCCTGAGAGGAGATCCTTAAATATAAGCAAGCGAATTCCAGTGACTGGGTGCTTGCTAGTTAAGGGAGGCAGCAGCTAAGTGTCCAACTCAGATTACTCACTGCTTTTTTACTTGTCCATAACTTCCACCGACAAGTCTTAGGGTCTCCTCAGATTTATGGTATCAAGCAAGTGTCATTCTTATTTCACTTGCAGCACAAGGTAGAAGCTGCAAGAGCTGGGCAGAGTTCCAGTAAAGAGGGGCCAACAGGCAAGAGCGGTGCTCTGCAGAGCTTGTCAGAGAATTGGAGCAGGCTCCTTTGTGGGCTGGTACATTCCCCCTCCTGAGTGCACAGCAGGGACATTTGATCTGCAGGGTGATTGATAAGTGCAGGAGAGGGGCAGCCATCCTTTTCTCCCTCCCTCTTCTCTACTCTCTCCTTCCCTCCCTCCTTCCTGCCAGACGCACTGCTGTGTGGAAATCAGCTCCAGCAAGGATCTGCTTGTCCTGGGGTGGGGGTGGAGGGCTACTGCCTGCTTTCTTCGCTGCTGTGCCACTGCACAGCCAGCCCGACTGCTACCCAGGGAGTGCTGGCTCCTGAGCCTCTCAGAGTCACCGATGCCGCCTGAGCCTCCGGGGAAGATCGAGGCAGCGCACTCTCCTCACGGTAAGTTCAGAACACTCGGGAATGCTGTGGCAAGGCGACCCATGAGCAG
The DNA here is from genome assembly GCF_004664715.2 of Peromyscus leucopus. NCBI lineage: Eukaryota > Metazoa > Chordata > Mammalia > Rodentia > Cricetidae > Peromyscus > Peromyscus leucopus. Next base: position 128,268,556 of record NC_051083.1, read on the forward strand.
GATTACTTTGGCCCAAAAGTGGGAAGGACCATGGAGTGGCTAGGCTCTACCCACCGTGGTCAGCCTTTGTGAATCATCCTCTTCCCTAGGTACCCTCTTGTTTTTTGCTCCTGACCTTTTGCGGGTGTGGTAGGGATCCGGGAGTCTCATAGGCAAGGGATGACCCATGCAAGATCTTCTGCTAGTAACATGCTCCATTCATTTGCAGTGCCCAAGCCCCATGGCAAGGGCAGAGTAAGTGGCCTTCGGGGTGGGGGGAGGGGCGCGAGGTCACCCTCTCTCTGACATCAAGATGTTAGCCCCTAGGATGTATGAAAGATAGGGCTACTCTAGGGGCTGGTGTGTAGTCCCTTTCCTTGCAAAGGGGAACTCCCTTAGAGCCTGGGTGTCTCCAGAAGAGAGAATAGCATGGGTCAGACAGGAGGCTGGAGAAGAAGGCTGCTTGGCCTGCTGGACTTCTAAGCTGGTTCTGGCCATAAGGATTGCAGGGATGAAGGTGGGTTCTGTGTTGCATCCTGGCCCCTCCATGATCTGTGGAAAAAGCTTGGGTGACCTGAGTCCAGCTCTAGCTGGTTAGTGACAAAGGAGGATGAGGCAGTGGAGTATGCATCTGCCCCTCCTGCTCTTGGATTTCCCAATTCACCCCAACCTTTCCAGCTTCTTAAAAGCCCATCATTTTCAGTGGTTTTTAGAGATACACTGGACCAAATGAAACTTACTTAAAAGTGTCCATTGGGTTTGAGGCTCATTTACTTCCAGAAACAATCATGTTTCTGAAAGTGGCTCAGATACAGGCAGAAGATACAGTGGCAGAGTAAATTGACTCTTGCAGAAAGGGAACCATGGAATGAAAACCAGGCACCTCAGGGTCCTTGGTATGGCTAACCACAGCTAGATTACCACCAGATTTCTTTTATTGTGTGACTGGTAAGAATTTCAAGACCCCCAAATCCCTCTCCTCTCCTCTTTCTTCCACTCTCCTCTTCTCTCCTCTCTTCCCCTCTCCCCATCTCCTCTCTTTCTCTTTCACTTGTAGCAAAACAATCGTGGTCTTCAAAGAATCTATAGAGCATTATCTATGTCTTGAAGATTTTACTGTATTTGAAAACTAAAACTAGTGATATTTATTATAGCAGTAAAATTGAGCACATTCCTGTAAAATGCCCCACTAAGTTTAGGTATGCAATTCTCTAATTCATATTAAGCAGTATTGGGCTCCGAAGAATACACTGTTACTCGGAATCCCTCAGTTCTGTTTCTAATTTTAGTTTCTTGAAGTTAACCAAGTCAGCAGGTCACCTGGTCAAGGAAGGTCCTGATCTGTAAAATAATCCTGGTTTGTTAGGTTTTGTACAGCTTTTACGTCAGTGAAATATGAACCAAATTTGTAAATGTTAAATGAAAGGCTGAGTGAATAAGTCATATCTCCCTAGGAACAATATTTAGAAATATATAGAAAAGTTTCCCTTTCTTATGAAAGGAGCCTAAATTTGCTCATAAGGAATCACTCTTCCTGAATGTAATGATCCACCTGCAATAGAATGGGAGGCTATCCACAACTGCATTCCCCACTCCCAGGACTGCTATGCTAGTCCCATGGTTGCCCTATGACCCAGGGAAGGAAAATTAAGGTCCCAGAGTGAATAAATCTTGCTAAAAGCCAAAGAGCATGAAAAGGGATCATGAAGCATGATCAAAGGCTTTTCCTGAAAGGAGGAAGAGGGGAGACAGAAAGCCACACAGAATGGGGCAGGAGATCACAGTGCCACAGGTGGCCTTATTGCTGAAGTTTATGAACTACCCCAATCATTCTGAGGGAGGAATTTGTCTAAGCTACACTCTTAAGACTTTCACTTAATAGGGAGACAAAAGGAGTAAAATGGGTGGGTTTCCATCTTCAGATCATTTATTTTGCCTGTGGCATTGCCTACCTTACATTCTGGCTAGGTAATGAGACTCTGGGTGAACTCTGCAGCAGATCTGAGGAGGCAGAGAAAGAAAGGTGAATTGTTTTGTGGAATAGAAACATTTAATCAGTCCCTTTCATCACTGTTATTCTGGGTCCCAGTTCATGATTTCTTTTACCCCTTTCTTCATCAGGAGTCAGTTCTCTGGCCCTGCATTCTTCCCTGCATTTTTGGTTTTGGTTTTGGTGTTTGTTTGTTTTGTTTTGTTTTGTGGGGTAGGGGTTCCCTGTCTCAGCAGCCTAGAGGGCTCAACAACTCTTGCCTTGGCTCCCACTCCTAGCTGAGTCTCAGCCTGGCAATACTTTTCTGACACCCACTCCACTTCACTTTCCTTCAGGCAAAAAGCACACGTTTAAGCTTCATTATCTGGCTAAGTATAAACCTCAGGGGGAGAAGCATTTTATTTTTGTTTGGCTCAGTCTACCAGTTAACTAGTTGAGCTAGCTGGCTTTCCAGAGTCCAGGCAAATAGCTGTTTAGCTGGTCACCACCAAGAATGTAATTCCCTAAGCACTGAAACAGAGCTCTGTATGTAAAGTATTGATCCCCTAGGAGAACTCTTCTCACTCCGCCTACACAGACACACTAGAGCAGGAACACTCCACTTTGCACCAAAAGCATCTCAGCTAGCAGTCTGTCTAGCTGGCATCAGTCCTGTAGCAAGAGGTACCACACACATACACACATTTAAGTCCCTGGGCAGGTCTGGATCCCACCTTGGCAATAATTGGCATGAGACCAGTCTTAATGGTCAGGTCACTGTCCTTATGCAATATGAAGGCGAGGAAGGGCAAGTGAAAGAGATCACTCAGACTGGTTTGGATTAGGGGAGTTTCAGTAAGGCCACCACTAACCAGAGCTGGGCCGCCTGCTTGAGAAACGAACTCCTGTTCAGAAGGAGCTTCTCTTGCCCCCAGCCTGTCTGGAGATAGACTAATTCTGAAACTACTGACGCAGCTGGGAATTGAGCTGTGCAAAGCCACTCACTGGGAAGGGAAGCGTCTGCCCCACCCTCCCCCACCAAGCGCCCTGGATATTCTGCCCACATTCCTCTCTCCCGTGACGTCACCCCTAGTTCTGTCCTGGGGAGCCTGCAAAACCTCTCAAATTCAAACTGCTAGACGCACTGCTGCTGCTGCCGCCACTGGACTGAAAGCGCGCGCCCAGGCTCCGCTGTGGCAACCGCGGAAGCTACCCAGTCCACAAAACCTTCCTATGCAATCACATCCCCGGTTCCCTGCAGCGCAGGTCCTTTTTGCTCCAATCCTCCTCTTCCTCACTGCCTGTCAGCGGGTTTCTGCGTACCCGCCCCCCATCAAATTAAATCAAGCAACAAAAAGCAGAGCAGCCCCCTGCAAGCAGCATCTCCTTTTACTTTGCTCTCCCTCTCTTCCCGAAGATGCTAAACTACTGATGGACTGAAGAGGAGGGGAGTCCTATCTTCTGACGTGTGAGTACCCCCAACCCAGAGCTATCTTTGCCCTCCCATTCAATTCCCTCCGCCAGTCCCCTGAATCTTAATTTTCCCACCCCCCTCTTTTAATGCAGTTTAAAAAATAAAAGTAAAGCAATTTCTGCTGCAAGCCCAAGACGGGCAATCTGCCTGAGATTTCTTCAAAATACCCCAGGGGAAGAGGAGATGGGCCGGATTTAGTAGGACAACTGGATTACTAATGACTCTGTGGCTGGCTGTGACCCACCGGGAAATCAGGTGCAAGCATGTGTGTTCCAGGACGTGTTGTGTGGGTGGGCTTGGGGGAGTGGGTAAAGAAAAAGAGTAGAAACTGCCTTGAAATACGCAATGATTTCATTCTTCCTTGCTACCCACCCCCTCACTCTCCCCCCTCCCACCTGCCTCCTAGCTTTGCCATTTTAATGGAGCTTCCTTGTTTCTTTCTTCCCTGCATCCTGCTTTCTTCCCCTGTCCCTCACTCAAGGTTTGCCTGTAGGTACCTGAGCTGACATCGAAGGTGCCTAAAGATGCTGAGCAGCATTTGGTTCCTCAGTGTGTTAACCGTGGCCGGGATCTTACAGACAGAGAGCCGCAAAACTGCCAAAGACATTTGCAAGATCCGTTGCCTGTGCGAAGAGAAGGAAAATGTACTGAATATTAACTGTGAAAACAAAGGATTTACAACTGTCAGCTTGCTCCAACCCCCCCAGTATCGCATCTATCAGCTGTTTCTCAACGGAAACCTCTTGACCAGACTGTATCCAAACGAATTTGTCAATTACTCAAATGCAGTGACTCTTCATCTAGGTAACAATGGGTTGCAGGAGATCCGACCTGGGGCATTTAGCGGTCTGAAGACTCTGAAAAGACTGCACCTCAATAACAACAAACTGGAGATATTGAGAGAGGACACTTTTCTAGGACTAGAAAGCCTGGAGTACCTCCAAGCTGATTACAATTACATCAGCACCATTGAGGCAGGGGCATTTAGCAAACTGAATAAGCTCAAAGTGCTCATCTTGAACGACAACCTTTTGCTGTCTCTGCCTAGTAATGTGTTTCGGTTTGTCCTGCTAACTCACTTAGACCTAAGGGGAAACAGGTTGAAAGTAATGCCTTTTGCTGGTGTCCTTGAACATATTGGAGGGATCATGGAAATTCAGCTGGAAGAAAACCCATGGAATTGCACCTGTGACCTACTTCCTCTTAAGGCATGGCTGGACACCATTACTGTTTTTGTTGGGGAGATTGTCTGTGAAACTCCTTTCAGGTTACATGGGAAAGATGTGACCCAACTGACCAGACAAGACCTCTGTCCCAGAAAAAGTGCAAGTGGAGATTCTAGTCAGAGGAGCAGTCATTCAGACACTCATGTCCAAAGGCTGTCCCCAACAGTGAATCCTGCTCTTAATCCAACTAAGGCCCCAAAAACAAGCCGGCCACCCAAAATGAGAAATCGTCCAACTCCACGAGTGACTGTGTCAAAAGACCGGCAGAGCTTTGGCCCGATCATGGTGTATCAGACCAAGTCCCCTGTGGCCCTCACCTGTCCCAGCAGCTGTGTGTGTACCTCTCAGACCTCAGATAATGGTTTAAATGTTAACTGCCAAGAAAGGAAGTTCACTAACATCTCTGACCTGCAGCCCAAACCTACTAGTCCAAAGAAACTCTACCTAACAGGCAACTATCTCCAAACAGTATATAAGAATGACCTCTTAGAATACAGTTCACTGGATTTATTGCATTTAGGAAACAACAGAATTGCAGTCATTCAGGAAGGTGCCTTTACAAACCTGACCAGTTTACGCAGACTTTATCTAAATGGCAATTACCTTGAAGTGCTGTATCCTTCTATGTTTGATGGACTGCAGAGCTTGCAGTATCTCTATTTAGAGTATAATGTCATTAAAGAGATTAAGCCACTGACCTTTGATGCTTTAATTAACCTCCAGCTCCTGTTTCTGAATAACAACCTGCTGCGGTCCTTACCTGATAATATATTTGGAGGCACAGCCCTCACCAGGCTGAATCTGAGAAACAATCATTTTTCACACCTGCCTGTGAAAGGGGTTCTGGATCAGCTTCCTGCTTTTGTTCAGATAGATCTTCAAGAGAACCCATGGGACTGTACCTGTGACATCATGGGGCTAAAGGACTGGACTGAACATGCCAATTCTCCTGTCATCATCAATGAGGTGACTTGTGAATCTCCCGCTAAGCATGCAGGGGAGATACTGAAATTCTTGGGAAGGGAGGCTATTTGTCCAGATAATCCTAACTTGTCTGATGGGACTATTTTATCAATGAATCACAACACAGACACACCTAGGTCACTTAGTGTGTCTCCTAGTTCTTACCCTGAACTACACACTGAAGTTCCACTTTCTGTCTTAATTTTAGGATTGCTTGTTGTTTTTATCCTGTCTGTGTGTTTTGGGGCGGGGTTATTCGTCTTTGTTCTGAAACGTCGAAAGGGAGTGCCAACTGTTCCCAGGAGTGCCAACAATTTAGATGTAAGTTCTTTCCAGTTACAATATGGGTCTTACAATACTGAAACAAATGATAAAGCTGATGGTCATGTCTATAATTACATTCCCCCACCTGTGGGTCAGATGTGCCAAAACCCCATCTACATGCAAAAAGAAGGAGACCCAGTAGCCTATTACAGAAACCTGCAGGACTTCAGCTATAGCAACCTGGAGGAGAAAAAAGAAGAGCCAGCAACACTTGCTTACACAATAAGTGCCACTGAGTTGCTAGAAAAGCAGGCCACACCAAGAGAGCCTGAGCTGCTGTATCAGAATATTGCTGAGCGAGTTAAGGAACTCCCCAGTGCAGGCCTAGTCCACTATAACTTTTGTACCTTACCTAAAAGGCAGTTTGCCCCTTCATATGAATCTCGACGCCAAAACCAAGACAGAATCAATAAAACCGTTTTATATGGGACTCCCAGAAAATGCTTTGTGGGGCAGTCAAAGCCAGACCACCCTTTACTGCAAGCTAAGCCACAATCAGAACCAGACTACCTCGAAGTTCTGGAAAAGCAAACTGCAATCAGTCAGCTGTGAAGGGAAATCATTTATTACCCTATAGCATCAAAGGATGCACTCCAAACTGTTGGAAGCACTGCATTTGCTTTTGTTGTGTCCTCCCTTCCCCAGTGCTAATGGGAGCCTGAAAGCAGTTGGGAAAAGGGGTGAAGCAATGATATTCCTTTAAATTATTTTTCTCTTGATCTCCCACCTCCACCCACACCGTCTTAGGAACCATCAGTGAACATGAATGTTTCTACATTGCATTTTTTCATGTATATTATTTAGGTTTTGTTTCTGTTTTCTTTCTTTTCTTTTTCCCAGTGTGGGAGTAGAAAGAAACGGTAGTGAATGAAGGAATAGTAAGTAAAGTTTTCAAATGAGAATATTTTGTAGAAGATCCCCAAAGATCTTTTGGGACTACAACTTCTTTTGTAAATAATAATCTATGTTATTGTCATCTTCAGTTACCAAGTATAGGCCTGGGCATCGCTACTTTGTGTTAAAGTGCCTTTGCACTTAAGTATATTACTTAAATATTGCTTTTAGCTTTGAAAATTAAAAGTATTTTAATGTGTTGTATTTTAAAAATCGAAATCAATGTAAAATAGATCTATGTGTCAGCTATATTAAGCCAACGTACAGTTTGCTTGAGGTATAGAAACCAGCCTGTCATCAGATGATTCTAGCTTAGGACATTATAGACTTCAATGTAAAATATTTCCTTTATTCTGGGTTTGTTATAAGTGATTTTATTTAAGTCAAGAAAGGGGATTTAACAGTGGACTAGAGGTAATAAGCCACCTCTGTCAGGATTAGCAATTCATTAATAAAATATATTTAACCCAATATCAGAGTGAATTGAACAATTAATGCCCTTCCGTAAATCATTATTTTACACTAACATGGTCAATGTTTTAGATTATTTTCCTAATTAAGAGTACATTACACAATTGTAGTATATTTTTCTGCATCAAATTAGCTATTTTTATATATTTAAAGGGAAATGTGTATTTCTAACTTTTTAATTGAAATTAATATTTTTTCTGCCTATTGCAACATTTTCTATAAACACATACCAGTAGAGGCCGCCACACACCTCATTTAACCAAGACACAAGAGCCATTAAATACCTTGAAGGAAGACTTCAAAGGTAAGATGAAAACTTCCCACATAACTTCTCTGCAAATTCAAGACAGCAGAGATAAAATTGCATATGTTACATTTTATTTCTTTGAGGATCAAAAATTAGACACAAAATTCTTTTCAATATTCACATTTTCTGACAAAGCTAGATTTTCCTCTTGACTTTAATTGAAGCATTAATGAGGTGCTATCAAATCATGTACTATTTGCATCTCAAAATCCATTAATAGTTACTTAATCCACAGCTGTATGCATCTTTTTTTCCTTCTGCCTTTTTTGGGCATGCTTTACTTGAAATTTTTCTTGTTAGCTTGAGCAAACCTTTTATTTTGGTTTTAGCAGTCAATTATTTTAACTAGCCAACTCTATATAACATTTATGAAGTTTTATTAGACTGTAAGTAATTTTTAGATGCAAACATTATTGTATGATTTAAACAAACAGCCTTTCTTTACAACAAAAAATAGTTTTGTTTTGTCTATTGTAAATCCTTATGCAACTGGGATGGTGATCTGCATATAAAGTAGTCCAGCTTTTCAATTCCTTATTAAAGCAAGTGATGGCGTCTGAAAGAAGCACACTGTTTCCTTTTCATAAATAGGTTACTGCACATAATAATCCTTTATTATCATGTGGAGATTGAAGTGGATCCTGATAACTTACTTTTAAAGCATTAAAATGACTAATAGTACATTACTACTATTAACAAATCATGTTACAGGCTTTCAATTAGAAATTACTTAAATCCAAATCATTTGGATTAATAATTAATGGTGCAAAAGGACTTTTTAAATAACAGAAGATAATTGTGTCCATATATAAAAGTAAAGGACAGTGACTGACTTGTATGTTCACTGTTTGCTTAAAAGTCAAAATTGCCATTTAAATCCATTAACTCACAATTGAAAATGATGGGTCAATGTGATCTATACATATGCTAACAAAGAAATTTTACATTTCATACCATAGGAGCTAGAGTACTGAATTAGTTGGACATGGAGATAGCTCCTGGAAACCACCTCATCTTTGAGATCTTTGAGTGATTATATATATATATATATATATATATATATATATATATATGAAGTTTTAAAAGTTGCTTAATGAAATAAACTTTACTTCTCATTCATTTTCATAATTTTTAAAGAGGCCTCCTGGAAGAACTCAAATCCACAAAATCTTTAGCTCAATAATTACTATTTACTTCAATATTTTCATGCTTCTAGATTTTTTTTCTTTATTTATATTGATTTTTAAACTCAAGTCTTTCAGGTGTGATCCAAATGGTTTCATTTAAAAGTATAATAGCACACCTTGTGTTTTAATCTTTACTGTCAAATGCAAGCATAAGCACTTCAAGTTTAATTAACTTATTGGCATTCCTACTGGTTATATTTTGATTTTCTTTATAAGCTCAAGCACTTTCAAACCAATTTTACTTTAAGATTTTTATTTTTAACTCCTCCAGCTTGATTTTTTTTTAATTTTCCTTACTATTTTACAAGCATCTTTAATGAGTGTGAGCCTAGCAGGAATGGTTCCAAACAAGGTAATAACATTCCTAGGACCCTGCCTGGAACAGATGCCTGGCCCTACAAATGTCAAATAGCAATTACTCAAGATTTTAGGGCTTAATTAATTGCTTTCATGGATTCTGCATATACCAGTGGGTAAATTTGTACAAAATTCTCAAAAGTACTCTTCCTCAACCTTGACACCATTGCCAAGAATGTTTGGTATGGACTTAGCCCAACCTGTGTGCCTTCTTCCCTCAGGCATTTGGTGAGTAAGAAAAAGACTCTTCAATGTCTTCTGACTTATAAGGTGACTTAATTTTTCTAAATAATTCTGTATCATAAGGGCTCAATATTTTACAGATTTTTAAAATATATGTAATGAATCAGAGATATTCTGCCATTTCTCAAACCCTGAAAACTTTATGATAGTACACATTCCAGAAGCATACTAGATTGAATGCTAGAGTGAACAAGTCCTTCCAGATGGTTCTCTTACTCAATTTGTTTCATCATTAATTAATTAATTAATTCAGGCACACATCATCTTGAGTACTCTCTTCCCTGGTGCCTGGATCTACTGAGGGGCCACAGATATATATTAGACAGGATCTCTAAATGCCTCACTCCAAGCCTTTACTTCTACTCCCACTGTTACTAAATCCCCTTCTCCCCACAGATCTCCCAAATTTGGCAAGGAGCTTAATACACGATAAAAGAGAGCTTTATTTTATTGAAAATCAACCCCAGGTAAGAAGTGGGGACAGTAATGTAATGCAGAAGGTTTAGTTTGTAAATTCTCTGGAGTAAAATATTGGACTGATCAATCATAAATAGACTGGTTACAATGTAAGTGCTATTAACACATCTTTTGAATTATGTACTTAAAAGGGGAAAAATCCCACTAATATAAAATAAATCACAGCAGATTTAGGCCTAATATTATGGCCTGATGATAGCTATATATTTGTGCTATCTACATCAACTTTGTAAAGTTAAATACCCAAATTGTAAATATAAAAAACACTGATATACTTCAATTTTATAGAACATTCATGTTTTACAGGCAATATTTATTTTTTATTTTAGTGACTTAAAGGGTATTCTTTCAGCTCACATGCCTTTTACCAACACAATGATAAGAGAATTATGTAAGAGAGATTGAAGTACTTTGTATAGGTCTACTTTGCTCCTTATAATTGTTGTGTAAAAAGTAGTGTGTAAATTAAAGTTTTAGAAACCAAATTGTATTTTAAGTGCATCAAGGGAGCCGCCATTTAAATAAAATGTGGGAATCCCCTTATGCGGCAAAATAGTTTTATAATGCAAATAACCACTCTGTTTTGTATGTTTGGATTTTCAATATCAATTTTGCTTAAAACCAAGCTCACATGTTTTGTCAGTGTTACTCGTGCTATCCACTTCTTGGTTGCTTAAGGGCTAATACTTGAATGTCTGCTGCAGTTTAATGTTAACTGAGCCATCTATAATTTTATGATGGTACAATAGCATTCTTGAACATCTGGACTAGCAAGCCCATTTCAACTGAATTGGACACAGGACCCTTGTTCAGCAGCATCTCCCCTCCCAAGACCTTGTTTACTTAGAGGGTAGATTGACTCTTGTATTCACATCCTATAAAGTGCGTAGAGATACAGGTTTTATAAAAAAAAAAAAAAATATGTTACTATGTAAACATACTGAAATGCATGTGTGTTAGAAATTTTTAGCAGTATTTTAGCTTGACAGTATCTGTACAAATTCTGTTAGACTTAGTTGCAAATAATTGTCCTTAAGTTACTGTAATAAACGGCAAATGAAACAATTTATTATGTAAATAGACTCTTGTGCCAAATAGTGACATTGTTTAAGAAAATAAATGACATAGTTTGGGCTGTTAATAGGCAAAATGAAATAATGAAAGTGTGATCAAATGATATTATAGTTTTTTGGATAAGCTAGATAAGCTGTTTAGTTACATTATGCTGTAGTTAGCTTTCAGTTAATAAATAAATATTCACTATTCACTAAAAACACACATTTTGGATTAGTTAGAAAAGTTTTTGAAGTCTTTTTTTCTTTTTCTTCATTTTCTTTCTTTTTTCTTTTCTTTTTTTTTTTTTTTTTTTTTTTTTTTTTTTTTTTTTTTTTTTTTTTTTTTTTTTTTTTTTGAGACAAGGTCCTGGTTGTCCAGATCTGCCTGCCTATTTCTCCTGAGTGCTGGAATTAAAGGCTTGCACCACCACACTCAGCCCTAGTTTTTTGGAATCTTGAGAAGAATTAATGACAAATTTGAGAGCTGTCCTCTTTGCCTTTGCTGTCCCAGTGCTGGGAAATGAACATTTTCATCCTTTAAGTGATTATGTGTTTCACGTTTGATATAAAATAAGATTTAAAAAGTATTAATAATTCTCCATGAGTATTTGTTAGTATCATACTTGGAAAAGTAAAAGCAAACAACAATAATAAAACAATTCAGATACATGTCTCTCTAGGAGCTTAAACAATATTTACTAACTTTCCAATCCCCATATCCAACACATACACTTCTACATTGAAATCTATTTTTCGCTGTATTTTTTCTAATGCTATACATAATCTGACAAATTCACATTTTATAAAGTAAAAGAATGAGTGGCATACACATAGAACTGCTATTAATTGTATTCCTTAAAATGAGTTGAAGAGGAATGATGAGAGAGGGAGAGAGATACTAACTTGTTCCTGTGATTATGGTGCTATTTTGAAAGTGGCTACCTTGGCTAAAGTCTCAGCATATCTTCCATATATTCTTCATCAACAACTGTGTAACAGCCAAGGATCTGAGAATGCTGTGCTGGGTATGAAGACTTAAAGACAGATTGATTACCTTCTGCTGAGGTTGTTAATATATGTACAATATAGCCTGAGTATTCATATAACATTCACAGGGTAGCTGAAACAATTGAAACATCCACATTTGAAAGTGTTTTGTTAAAGGATGAAAATTGGTGTTAGCACAGATTATCCAGTCACTGGTAAATATCAGGAAAATCATGTAAGTATTCATTAACAAGTCCATGTGTGACAGTTAAAACAGGAATGAAGCCATCAAAATAGATTTAGTTATTTCTGAATCTGGGCTGAAAGTGCATTTGATTTATATTTCCCTGGGAAATAGCTCTGTAAACAGTTCACATCATTTTCATTAATTTCATGTTAAACTATTATTTTACATAAACAATAACATTTGACATATAAAGCAACTTTGTCCTGGTTATCTGTCAGAATTATTATCTGGAATTTTGGGACATTATGTTCATGACAGAATGTTAACAAAACTAGTAATCTAAGGTAGCTTCTAGCTCACAAACTGACTACCAGACAGGAAGCATTAGATAAATGAATTCTTCTTAATGAATTCCCTGTGAAATCAAGCCTCTTTTCCTTTTATATTGTTATCACTTGAGGATAAAAATTGCTTTATTGAATAGTTGACATGCTGCTTCTCATATGAAGACTGAAGAAAACGTTGACACTCAAAGAATCAAATTTCATAGTTTAGTAACAATGGATGATTGGCTGTTTTAGGAACTCTTAGATACTCAGTTGTAACATGTTTACAGAGTATAAGTAAAACACACACATACACATACACACACCCCACATGAGTATAGAAGAATAGCTATGCAAATAGGAAGCAAAAATTATCAAACATTTACATAAAGGGAGGTCACACTTTTAGTGATGTATGATTTTGTCCATTGAATCTAGTGATACCATTCTAGAGCTCAAAGTAGCTTTAATGATCATGGGGCTGCTCTGTTACTGGCTTTTGGAAATGAGTGATTATGAGTTGAGTAAAAATCCACTCTATGAGGTTGAATGATAAAGTTTTCCAAAGTTTGACTGACTTCCAGATAGGCAAGGGACTATTTGGAGTCAAGTCCATATCAAATACCAATTCTTTCAGAATAAGGTGGTTTCACAAAATGTTATTTATATAGAATAAGAACCTACAGATTGTATTTTCCAGAGATGATTCCTATTTTTTGAGATCCTGATGTAAGACAAATTGCTAAATGGTCTTATTAATAAAAAACCCAGAACCAGATATTGGGGTGAAAACTGAGACATCAGAGGAATAGAAAAAGCCATAGCCTACTTCATCTTACCAACTCCTCAGCATCCAGAAGGAGCTACTTCCTGTATATTCACGCCTATATACCTTTCTGTGCCCTGACATCTTACTTCCTTTCTCCGCCCAGCTACATCACTTCCTCTTTCTGCCCAGTTGTATCACTTCCTGTCTGTTTGTACAGACCTCCAGAAATCTATCGTTAACTAGCACTGGGATTAAAGGTGTGTGCCATAATGCCTGGCTCTGTTCCCAGTGTGGCCTTGAACTCACGGATGGAGTCTCTCAAATGCTAGGGTTAAAGGCATGTGCTACCACTGCCTGACTTCTAAATTTAATATAGTGGCTGGCTTTTTCCTCTGATCCTCAGATAAGCTTTATTAGGGTGCACAAATAAAATCCTAATCTTAAAAAGACCATAAAGTTGCCAGGACAAATCATAGTTCTCATTGGATCACAACTTTCCTGTCAGAAGAGTAATGGATTGGACAAATTTAATGAATATCTTATCATTTGGTATTTTATGATCTAGGCCACCAGAAAATGTTTGGTACTGTTGAAATAAGGAATGGCATTCAGACAATTATTATTAAAATCTCTTACCTTACTTTTTTCTTCAGTACTCCATTTTGGATATAATCCTAATCTTATTTTGTCTCGTCAGGACTCAAATGCATAATTTATACTGAATTCTTCTCCCTAAATTTTATTTAAAAGGCTTAAACACTTTTTAAAACTTCTTTATAAATCATATCTTACCATTTATTTGGGGGTTGGGTATTATGATTTTCCACATACCTATTTTTTCAAGGGGATTATCTTTTCTGTTGAATAATTTTAGCTATTCTGTGTGGTGACTAAGCAAATTAAAATTTGAATCCATTTAGGAAGACCATATATATCACATATAAGGGAAAACAGTATTTTATCCACTGAGTTGTTCATCATCTCACACTTTTAGTCAACACTGACAGATTTCTTATCAGGAACGAAACTGATGGACCTTTGGATAAATCAGTTGAGCTTGAGAAATTCAATGATTCATTCCAGTGAGCAAAGCACTTTAGATGAGAAGTGGTATGGGGCTTATTCTTGGTCATAAATTTCAGTCATAGTTTTAATATTAGGCCAATGTGTGCCTATCTTGCCAAATAGATTTTAATGGAAACAAACAAACAAACAAAAAACCAACCAAACAAACAAAAAAACACCTCAACTTTGTAATGTTCTGCTATCATATGTTTTGCAAGAGTGGAAAAATAAAAAGAAAACAAAATCCCATCAGAAAGTTCTACTTTCCAGAGGTGTTTGAGGGTCTGATTAAAGACATTAGTTAATCAAAGAAAAACCCAACAATACTTGGCTCAAAATTTCCTTCTGTCTTGCTAAAGAATGTTAATAAAAGGAAGTAAAGTTTCTTTGTCCCCTCCAAATTAAACCTCCCAAATTAAATGAAAAGGATGCCATTTAGATATTAACTATTTAATCTCAGTATGATTACATTTAAAATATCTAACTTGAACATTTACAACCATTATTTTAAAATTGTATTATTTAGATTTTGTTTTTAGGAAATTCAGTTCTACTGTACAAACATGAAATATGAAGATTTAAGATAAGTTAATAATTCTTCTTTTTACAGATTAAAGTGGGGCAAAGCCTTGCCTGTTTTTTTCTTCCTGTCAGATTTCCTGAGTTTCTCACCAGAAGAAACTTAACAAAGTATAAAAATAATTTATAATACAGTCACAATTTTCTCTTGTCACCTGTGCAAGAGAAACCTTTTGGATCCCTGGTCCGGAGAAAAGAATTTTCAATATTTTTAAACAAGATTCTGTCTTGATTTCTCTTTTAAATAATGCTGATTCCTTCTTATGCTCTGACTAAGAAGAATGTGATAACAGTAAGAGGTCCATTCAGCCTCCTATTCTTATACCACCCCCAATAATAATGAGATTAAGCCATTTAAAATTACTCACTAGGCAAAATTGGAGTGTATTTCAATTCATTAAGTTATTAAATTATTCTCAAAATTGAAATATTACATTTAATAAGAAATTATTTTCAACAAATATCACACCTGTTCTACAATACAAAAAAATTTAAAAATGCCCTAAAAATTCTAATTCTCCTTTTGTCTTTAATAAACTTTAAAGATTCTCTTTCACATATGCTCATTGCAGCCCTTAAGTATTTTAACTGGATAAATTCATTTACATGAAGAATATATGTAATTGCTGGTAGCCCTCATGTGGTACCAGATTGTTCCTAGAAATATGAATTATGGAGCACTTACTGTGTGCTGGTGCACATCTCAAACAAATCTACAGGTGTTTCTGAAGGCAAAGTGTGTACACTGGGACAAAAGATGCTGGAGCTAATGGAAAATTCACAAGCTACCAAATCTGCTTTAAGGCCACAAAGATATCAGGAAAAAACAAGATACATGTTTGAAATAAGACTCAATGCTTACCATCAGGGAATTTATAACAAAATAGGACAGGTGATTTACGTATCTTCAAAAAGAATATAAGAGGTCAGGATCAAAACAGAAAAAAGATTAATAAGGACTGGACTAGTACTTTTTTTTGGAGAAGGTTTTTGGAACAGAGGGACAGTAGAATGAGTTTAAAGTTTAAAATGCTTGGAGAATTATGAAGCTTGAAAATGAAGACAGCAGTGAGCATACATCAAAAAGTGAAGATAATGGTAAGAAAAGCCTAATTTATCTTTTGATGGTTCTAAAAGGAAGACGAGATTTGAACTCAATTCCATAAATCATGGAAAGTGTATTAAATAAAAACAAAGTTTATGGATTGATTAATATTTTCATGAAGTCTGATAAAGTATTTCACGTACATTTCTAAAATTAACTTTTATAATTACTGAATAAGATTTATGGCATTCTAGCACTGACCACAGTGACCTAATGAGTAAGGATAAAGGCCAAGTAGTTGAGAGTCAGCACAAAGATGATATATGTTAAAGAATAGGTACTGAAGAGGCAGCACACAGAAATTTAAAATTCAGCTCTGTCACTCACCAGTTCTGTGTTCTTGAACAAGTCATTTAGCCTCTATGGACCTAATTTTCTTCATCTGAAACAAGTGACAATGATCATCTTCACCTTAGAGAATAGTTATATGGATCATTAAGTTACTATTTGAAAAATAAAATATTTATTATACAAAATTAAATGTGACAAAAGTGTCACTTGAAACCATTTCTAATTAGATTTCAACTCTTGTCTTTTCTAATTTTCTACTGTCTCACTGCTTTAATGGAGAATTAGTGAATCATCTGAAGGAAAAGAGTGAGCTACATATTTGAGTAGAGAGGATACTGTGGGCCAGGAATTGTGACCACTTAGAACTAATGGAGTGAGTCTCTGCAATTAGCTTCTAGAAAGAAGGTGAAGGTGAGAGATCCTACTTGTATATTCAACCATTGGCTGGGCTGTCTACAAACTGAGCATACAGATTTATCTTTTTGAGAGTCATATTTAGTAACACATTCATCAGTTATCATCAGAAGATATTTAGGATGATAATATTCAGACTCCAAAGGAAAGGCATAAGATAATATGTCTAAAGAGAAATTTGTAGCACTTTAGCTCTGAGAATAGTAATCTAAGTCCATCTGCAGGGGAATTACAGGCTTCTCTGATATTCTCAAAGGCCTGGATCTGAGATGGTTTAATACTAACTTCCTTAATATGCAACTTCTACAACCACATATAAGGGCTCGAATTTAGATGTTTCCTGCACCTAGTTTAATGTCTGGCTACCCTGGTAGTCAGCAGAGTTATGATCATTATTTTTATAAGACAGAAACCCAACATACAGCCCTGGTTAGCACTGAACTTATGGCAATCCTCTTGACTCCGCTTTGCAAATGATGGGATTATAAGTATGTGCCACCTCTATGAATCATTTTTGAAGAAGGGATTTTGTTTTGTTTTTGTTTTCCATCTTGAACCAAGAATTCTAAGTTATATAACCCCTGCTGGGTCCATGGCACCAATGACTCAATTGACCTGTAATACATTATTACCTAAGGCTATTTCTAATAGTTCAACTATTTCATGACTGCCCTGCAACGCTTATTTATGTGACTAACTGTGTCTTACTACATTCTCCTCTCCTATGAGATATTGAAAAAAAATGGGATTGTGGATGCTTTGGCTTTTAGGCAGTTTTCATTTACATTTTATACAGCCTTTTCTGGAATTCAGAGTGTGTATACATAAGGAAAACCAAAGTCTCCAGTGCTAAAGCTGTGAGAGTCAGAAAGGTGACACATGTCTATTTGGTTCATAGCCTGTTGCTATCTCCACTGTATATTGCTGATTAAAGTAGTGAAGCACTTTTGCAGTGTGAAAAGAATAATTGGGTTTCTGTAGGGTAGGGGGAAATGACTTGGAATGGCTTGAGCATATTTCTTAAGGGGACACTTGTGGACTTAAAACAAAACAAAACAAAACAAAAAAAAAACTGTCTACTATGCCTGCTCCCTAAGAATAATGTCAAGCTATTTAACTTACAAGTACTTCCTTAAAAAGAAAGCAAAAGGGGGTAATATTTTTTACATTAATATTATAAATAAAGAGAAACCTTTTAAAAAGAAGGGAGCTTAGAAAAGTTGACACAGTGATTTACAGCAGGGGTGGAAATGATGAAATCTTGATTCACAGGATTAGTATATTTTGATTACATTCTATTGCATAATTGTAAATGAAATTATTTCAAAAAGCCTTTGAGAATTTCTATTAAATGGCACCTAGATAAGCTTTCACAGTTATTCATAGCAAAGCTCCTTAAATAGTAAATTAGAAAGGTCACATCATGACACTTTGTACAAGCAAAAACTCCCCTGACACCCATGCAGAGATTTTGATCGAGCATGTGTCAGCCATATAGAAGTTCATTGTCAAACATCATAGCTGCCTTTGAAGCCCAGAGCATTCAGTTCCTAGAATCCCTAGACTATATCAGTCTTTTTTTTTTTTTTTCATCTCTGACCTACTGACTAAAGGCCTCACTCAGAATGCAAACAAATGTGTTATACTGAGAACATTGTTTTTATTGGTATATTTGGTCTTTTGGATCTAAAAACATCAGTATTTGAAGGTCTATGAAAGCACTGGTGGGACCTAAAAGTTTAGATTTTCTTTGGCTCAACATCAGGGCTTAAGTTCATATTTTAAAATAAAAATACTTAGCACACTGCCTTCTGATCATTTAACCTAATAAAATCCCAATAATGCCAAGAAGAGCAAAAGCCCTAAGCCTATGGGAGAAGAGGACCCTGACACTCACTGGGCTGGCTGCTTTGTTCCCTAAGACTAGAGGTATTATCTCTGCTATCTCTGGTCCCCAAGTAGGAAAGATACTTCCTAGTTTGCTCTCCTGTATGACAGTATGTCCTTGGATCAGCAAACAGGGACCATTATAGAAGACCACAATTGGACAAAATACAGAGAACAATGGATCATAGGATGCCCAGCTCCAGTGAATAAATCTAAAGCATAACTCCTTCATCTATGGCTCAAAGAACATCCCTGAAAATGAGGATGAATGATTATAAGAGCCAGAATTTTGAGACATTTGCAGTGAAAGTCTCTCATAGAAATAAATGCATAGGGGCTGGAGAAATGGCTCAGTGGTTAACAACAATAGCTGCTCTTCCAGAGGACTTGGATTCAAGTCCCAGCACCCATGGAAGTTTATAACATTCAGTAACTCCAGTTCCAGAGGTTCTGACATGGTCTTCTGGCCTCTGCAGGGCATCAGAAATGTGTTTGGTGCATAAACATACATGCATAGAAAATGTCCAAACCTATAAGGTAAAAAAAAAGAATAAAAAATGGGCATAAGCAAGACCAGAACAATGAAAATAACACCATGCTAACACATAATGGGAAAAAACAACTGCACAAGGTCCCATCCCAAGAGAGAGTACAGAAGGCATATAATGACAAAAAACAAGGATTAAGAAAACAATACATAAGGCATAGAAGCAAAAAAAAATATGAGAAATCGTATCAAACAAATAAAAATAACAGTAAATATGTATTATTAAACTCAGTCCTTTGAAAATAGGGGTTCTGTGAGTTCAAGGCCAGCCTGGTCTACAAAGTGAGTTCGAGGACAGCTAGGGCTGTTTCACAGAGAAACCCTGTCTCAAAAAACAAACAAATGGGGAAAATAGGAGCTTTCAGGTGTGTGTGTGTGTGTGTGTGTGTGTGTGTGTGTGTGTGTGTGTGTGTGTATGTGTGTGCATTTTAATAATAATCCAGCTGTATTTTATTGAAAAACACATTTCCATGCCAGTAAGGCACTTTATGATTGAAACTTATGGGAGACAATGAGAAAATAATGAATGTTACAGTAAGAGAATTAGGAAAAAGTCAGATGTGTTTACAGTGCTACAACGGAAAATTTAAAATGAAAGAACTAAATTAGAGTGTTTTTTTTAATTTTTAATTAAATCTTTTTAATTTCAATTTTTAATTCTGATGAAGTAAACCAGCCAAAATTGTGGTGGTATTGTGTTCCACAAAATATTGTGTACTCTAATAAATTTATCTGGGGTCAGAGAACAGACAACCACTAGATACAAAGGCTAGAAAATGGTGGCACTCACACCTTTAATCCTAGCATTCCAGAGATAGAAATGCCTCTAGATCTCTGTGAGTTCAAGACCACACTGGAAGCAGCCAGGCATGGTGACTCACGTCTTTAATCCCAGAAAGTGAGCCTTTAATCCCAGGGAGTGGTGGTAGAAAGCAGAAAGATATATAAGGCGTGAGGACCAGAAACAAGAGATTTTTGGCTGGTTAAGCATTTGGCCTGGTTAAGCTTTCAGGCTTTGAAGCAGCACAGTTCAGTTGGGTTTCATTCTGGATGAGGACTCGGAGACTTCCAGTCTGAGGAAACAAGACCAGCTGAGAAGTTGGCCAGGTGAGGTTAGATGTGGCTTGTTCTGTCTCTCTGATCTAACAGCATTGACCCCAATAACTGGCCTCGGGTTTGATTTTATTAATAAGAACTTTTAAGATTCCTGCTACACAAAATGCTAAAGCATGTATAACTCTTTCTTATAATTTTGTTTAAAAAATTTTTGTTTTCATTTTACATACTATAGCCATATTTTTATTTCATTTATTTATTTATTTATTTATTTATTTATTTATTTATTTATTTATTTTTGTTGTTGTTTTTGGTTTTTTGAGACAGGCTTTCTCTGTGTAGCTTTGCACCTTTCCTGGAACTCACTTTGTAGATCAGGCTGGCCTCGAACTCACAGAGATCTGCCTGGCTCTGCCTCCTGAGTGCTGGGATTAAAGGCGTGTGCCACCACTGCCTGTATTTATTTATTTTGGCCTATGGTAAATACTAGCAAGACCAGATGGGAAAAAGATAATTAAAATATGGATTATCACTTTATTGTCCTTAGGGATAAAGAAAAGGCCTTTTCACTCATAGCTTTTATACACAGTGACATCTTCTCAACATTTTCATTCATAATGTCTTCTGTAGTGTAACATTTGTCTTGCGAAGGTTTAAGTTAATACCCACTATATGATACTTTCTCATTTATTATAATTTTTCACCAAGGCCTCTGGTAAACTTAAGAGGCCTCATTATACTATATGAAAATAAAGTGAATCCCAAATGTAAAAGAACTTTTTCGAATGCTGACTAAACTCTATAGCAGATTAAAATAATTAACTCATTAACTCATTCATTCATTTATGTAACAAACACTTATCAAACACTATGTGAAACTCTGACTCTAATCCTCAGAGTTCAGACTCCAGTGGTGCAGAAAGTAAGTCATGCATGAAATAAATCTTAATGAAGAGCTGTAAATGTTATAAAAAGAAAGCTGTGCAGGATTCACTGAAAATAGAAAAAAGGTGGTCACTAGTTGCATTGGATCTAACTAGGAAGATCTAGTAAAATGCATACAGTGCTAGACCTAGAAGTGTGAGTAGAACTGTATTAACTGTAAATGTTGGATAAAAGAATAGATTGCAAGCAATTTTGTAGGGCAGTCTTGAAGTCAATAGTGGGCAAGAGGGCATCAAATGTCACACTAAGGAAACATGGTAGTGTAGCTTTAAAGAAGGTAATAACATGTTCAAGTTTATACCCAGAAATTGCATTTCCTTGCAATTGGTAGACTAAGATGGAGAGAAAATAGAGGTAAGAATAATCACTTAAAAGAAGAACTGGAACATTGAAAATTCAGGGATGGAAGTTCTGATAAGCAAGAGAGCCAAGGAATGAGAGAACCAATTAGTGATTTTTGCAACATTAGGAAAGGGTAGAGTTAAAATCCTTCTGGAATCTTGTATGTGGTCATCATATAGGATATTCACATACATTTAACTGAATCTTTATGTAATTGATAAAAGCTTGTCAAAAAAAGTATTAACTAAGTTGATAGCCTTATTTGTATGGAATTCTAAAGTACCAATGAGAAACAGATACTTTATCTTCTTCATATACAGTGAAGTCTTTTTTTAGATAAAAATATTGCTTCAGAATGACTATATTAAGAATAGAAACAAAAGTGCTAATTAGGAATTGTGCTAACAGTTCTTGCACATCATGATTATTAGCTAATGTTCTGTCTTGTAATATGGACATGTACTTGGTAAGTATATGAAAAATGTAAATCTTTATGGAATATGGAAAACATAAAACATGCAAATTTATTGAAAGCTTAGGTAATTTAGTGAGGATGAACAATATAGTTTGGATGTTAGTGATATATTACACCTATCAATTGTTAGTAAACATTTAAGTAGAGATTTATAATTTAGTTACAACTTACTTTAATATTTATTTTGTTAAATATACATGTACATTTCATACTGAATTGAGTATTCCATAATCCTCTGCATCCATTATGCTTTACTAAATAATTTCTATAATGTATTCATTATATATACTATACCAATATCTAACTGTCTATACTTTGGTAATCATGTGACTCCTGCATGCATGAGCCAGATGGGATTGTGATCCTTATGAAGGTTGGGGGTTAAGGGAGGGGAGGGTGACCAGTGCCTAAGACTATGTTGTTCTCAATTGAGTTTTAAATCACAGCTGCAGAGCTTCATAAGATGTCATAACCATCTGCTCACTTAATCAAATGGTATTTATTGGGTGCTTCATCTTTGGTGGGTATTATGCTTGACACTGGGCACATTGTGGTAAATTAAAAAAAAAAGTTCTCTTAGAGCTTTCTATCATCTAGTGAGGACATTAAGCACAATGTGTAGAATGCTAGGGTATGGTTAACTAGAGACAGAAAGTTCCCAAGATGTGATGGGCACTTCAAATTTAAATATGGACATGTGTGGGGTGTGCATGGGATAGGGCAGAGAGTTGAAGACAAAGTCAGATAATGACAGAGATGGAGAAAGAAAATGAGAAAGAAGCAAAATATGTTGATCTAGTTTTTTCCTAAATATTATCACATCCTCTTAGTCTTCTATGAAAGGAAACAAATAATGAAGGAGCAGAGAAAAGAAATATAGAAGTCACACCTCTTTCTGGAAGCCTTTGTAATTTCTCCACACAGGAAGTGATTTTTGAATAATTACAGCTCTCAACTGTGGATGATTTCTTCCAATTTACAAGTATATTCTTTTCTGATCCTTAAAAATAAAGAAAATCTCACACAATAAAAGGTCACCTCCTACATTTGGATAAACTCTAGAAAAAAATCTTTATTTGTTCTGCTTAAACACTAACAAAATAAATTCACCAGAATACTATGTAAAGACTAGGGTAGGGGTGGGTGGGATGATGACAGTAACCTGTTCAAACTTCCTTTTGTGTTATTATTTATGCTTCTTTTTCTTCACCTTTGCCTTCTAAGTAATCAGTCTCATCCTATATTGAGCCAGTAAGATGCTGATTACATACAAGTCACAGGGTAATTTACCCTTTTGACCTTCTTTGGGCTCTTATAAATCTCTCCACTGCTGGGAGGCCAGGGTTTTGTTCTTCCTTCAGCAACAAAGAGCTGTTACTATAAGATGCCTCACATAGCAGCAGAAAGGAAACAGAAAAAACTGTATATGAAGCAGGCTTGGGGAGAGTGACTGTGACCTTGATCTTTCTGTTCCCATTTTCCCAATGATAGTTGCAGTAACCTTGCCAAAAGTAACATTGATGACAAATTGGAATGCAATTTCCTTTTGAGTATAAAATTAGGAGGTAGAACCAGTTGATGGTGAAGGCTCCTTCCAGCTCTCACATACCAGGATTAAATATGTCTGAAACATAGTAAATTTAATTTGTTTGTAATTACATGACTGTTATAGGACTCCTTATATTCAAGATGTAGGAGAAAAGATTTCTTGAAGCGTGTGTGAATTTCTTCTTCTGGTACTTGCTTCCACATTCTGCTTAGGATACCATTAGACAGAGTCTATTTTCTCTTGTCTATTTTTCATAAGTATCACCTTATGTGCTTCCATTATTTCTTTTTTCTCTTCCTGTATTAATTTTAAGATCCAAAGTTGAATTATTTTATAACTAAATTGATTTTTTTATTATGATTTGACCATGGAGAATACATTTTGAGCAACTCTGTATGTTTCATTCTTTTAATAAATCCAATATGGACATAGGCCATAGTTAAATCAATATATAATAATAACTGCATAATATTTAGTTTGTATAACAAAATATTATAATTGCTTTGTTTGCATTAATTCATGCTGCACTCAGAATCACATGAGTAAGAATGTGTGTATGACTCTGGCCTACCTGGGATGTTTTCATTAAATCTCTCTCCTCAGGGCTCAGGGAACTCTGATGAAGGGGAGGCAGAAAGAATGTAAGAGCTAAAGGGGATGGACGACCAGGAAAACAAGGCCATGTAAATCAGCATGATCATTGCATATATGAACACAGAGAATGAGGCAGCATGCACAGGGCCTACAAGGGTCTTCACTAGATAGGATCCTAGAGCTAAAAGGAAAACTAGACACATGTTTCCATTCTTATCCCAGAGGCAATCTTCACTTGATAACTAATTGTAAATAAAAATTTAGGATCCTCCAAGGAAATCTCACTGTGGAAACAAAGTATTTTTAAGGGTCCTTTGCATATATATTTTGGTTTCTACTTTAGTGTTTTAAGGAGATCCCTGAGTGTGAAAATGAGTGGTTCTCTGTTTATTGTTCCTTCTCTTGGGATCTTTCCTTTTGTTTGTTTTGTTAAATTGTGATGTGTTAGTTTTTGTTTCATCTTCTATTTTATTATATAAAAAGAATTGCATAAGAGAGCTAACCTGGTGATTTGGGAGAAGTCTCAATTGTAGTGACACAGTTTCTTATATCAATAAACTATCAACCCACTCTCTCAAAAAGAATGTGTGTGTGAGGATACATGTACATTGTATGAGTGTGGACTCCATTTTGTTTTATCCATTGTGGGTTGTATTTGTGGTAACTATAGTGTCCATTTTTTATTTATATTTATATATAGTGTTGCATTTTTTATTTATTTTTTAAATCTTTTTGCCTGTTTTTCAGTTTGTTTGAGGATTTTATACATGAATAGATTGTATTTGTTTTATTCATCCACTATCTCTTCCCCATCTTCTCCTCCAATACATAATTTCTTCTATAATTATTTTTGTGTTAGATAATACATACTTATAGAGTAGTAGATAGAAACTACTGAGTTCAATTAGTGTCCTGATTTGCATGTTTAGGGGTGATCACTTAAGATTTGGATCTCATACCAAAAAAACCTAGTTATCCATCCCTCAGCAGTCATTAACTACTGGTAGTTCTTCCTTTAGGGGTGGAGCTTTGTGAAATTTTCCTTCATCCATGTTTCCATGAATATTTAGTTTGTAACTCTAAAAAAACAAAGATAAATTCCATTAATTATTTGATTTTTTAATCTTTAATCAAGACACTCGGACTTGGCTTTTATGTCTTAACCATTTATGTCAAGAATTCAAGCAGTTACAAATCCCTCAAAGTACTACTTTGCTCCACATTCTAGGAATAAGATTCTGGGAGTTTTAACTGGCACAGAAATTTTGCTGTTTCTATTTTTAACTCAAGGAGATAGATGACTGAACATGAGATTCATTTTAAAGACAATATGGAAATCTTTCCTTCCTCCAGTGCCTGATAGCTGCCTCCGAAAGCTTTGCATTTGTCCGGATATTTATCCAGAATATGTGAAGGAAGAATTGTAGGGATATAGTGCTTCAGTGTTATCAGAGATCTGTAAGATCCTGCAATAAAGGAACCATGCTTTTCATTTTCTGGGAAGGACTTTTGGTGTCCTGAATGCTCCCTTTCTTATGGTTTTACTGACATCCAAAACAAACAAAGGAACAAAAAATAAATAAATAAAACATTTACAGAGTCTCGAGAAATGGCTCATCAGTAAAGAGCACTTGTTGGTCTTGCAGAAGACCTGGGTTTGATTCTATAGCTCTGAGGGGAAGCATTGTCAGCCTAAGTTGTGCCCTTCATCTTGATAACGACTGTTATATTTTCATGTTCTTCTGACAGAGGCAATAGGTGTATAGAAAGGAGGATACTTAAGTGAAATATTAAGGCTTAGCAGGAGATCATTTTTTGTAGGTTAAAAGAAGCCTCAATGGAGAAACACTGAGTCATGGTGGTTTACAACCATTCATAACACCAGTTCTGGGGATTCCATACTCTCTTCTGACTTTCATAGGCATCAAGCACATACATAGTACATATACATATACATATATGCAGGTAGACTATTCACACACAAAATATAAGATAAATAACTAAGAAAATTATGTAAAAACAACATTTATAAAATCTCACACTTGATGATGCTTGGTATTTATGGACAAACTACTGAAATGAAGCCTGTTGGGGAAGTGAGACAAAACAGAATATTATTTTGTGAGATACAAATGACCTCTGCTATCTTCTCAGACATTTTTGAACATTTCACAAGATGGATTTGACTCTCTAATTTACTTGAGCAAACAGAGCCTGAATGTCCTGCCTTTTTATCAGATAGTCTTATGAAATGATAGTGATTGCTAGAACAAATGAGATTTTTTTTCCAAATATGATTCTATTCCTTCTACCCTACCCTTTGCCTGAGAATAAATGATGTTGTAATCTATGTCAGATTCACATGTGCCACTGTTTTACAAAGTCAGAAATTCAGCACAATCTGTAGGTATTTGTTCTTCATTTGTTTATAATCTACCATGTGTGTGAATGTGTCTTTATTCCAAAAAGCTCCCCATTCAGTGGCACTAAACTTCGGTGAGAAGCCACACTAGAATGGGAAGCTGGCAGTGTTAAGTGGTAGCATCTTGCAGGCAGCATTGTGACATTTGCTTTTCCTTAACAGTACCCATAAAAATACTGAGATTAAATTTGGTTTGCCTTTTATTGCTTCTGACACCCTGTGCTAGGTTTTCATTGCAGAAATTTTGTATGAGCACATTGGATGTGGGAATGGGCTGCCAACAGATGAAATAAAAATACTTTCATCAGTCTTGCTGCCACCTCCAAGAAGTAGATGAAAATAATTGCAGGCCAGGGCTCAAATCTACATAGTATGTCACCTGGGGTGCTTTGCTTAAATATAGCCAAAACAGACAGGCACAGTATAGTCTGAAATTTTTGGTAGCTTCAGAAGGAAGTAAATATATATTTTAGCTTCCCATAACAAGAAAGCAGAAATGTATTCAACATTATCTTGTTAATTTCAAATTATTGTAGAGAAGTGGTTGTTTATGTTTGCTAATGCTCAGTATAGACAGAAACACAGCATGTGTGGAACCAGTTCCACAGAAGTCATTAAAAGGCATGCTGAGAATATGTGCTAAGAATAAGACACAATTCTTTGTACCTGTTCTCTGGCAAAATTCATTACAGGAAGTGAGTTCAAAGTCAAAGATATTGCATCCTCAGTCCTTCAGGAATGGAGAGAGCTGATTGGCAAGGGTCATTCTTATTCCTGTCTTTGATGATTGTACCCTTGGGTACAACGGGAAGAGGATGTATAAGAAGCAGGGAGGTACAATGAAAGAAAATAGAATCAGGAGTGGGAAATGATAGTTTCACAGTTTATTGGCCATCATTCCTATATATTTTAAATAACCCATGACAAGACTATATAGTTTGGGTTTTTGCTTTTTTACATTTTTCGTTTGCAACCTGATCTAAGGAAAATGTTTCTGCTATCAGAAGACATATTAGAATCTTAGTTTTACAACCTCCTCTGTGATATCGAACATGTTTATTTCTGTATTGGGTTCTTTAGGTTCATAATAGACATAGTAATAGTATCTCACCACATTAAAAGTGTTAAATTAATTCATATATAAGTTCTTCCTATAAGGCTTCAAACACAACAGGTGATTTATAAATCATAAAAGAAATCTCTCAACATACAGAGTGAGAAATCACTGGATATCATATAATGTAGCATGACCTACTCCCAAGTATACTATGCTAAGAGTTCCAGTTCAGTGTGTTTTTGTTATTCCTGGACTGACTGCCTCTCCATCGAGGCTTCTTTTAACCTACAAAACGATCTCATGCTAAGCCTTAGCATTTCACTTGATTATCCTCCTTTCTATACACTTATTGCCTCTGTCAGAAGAACATGAAAATATAACAGTCTTTATCAAGATGAAGGGTACAACTTAGGCTGACACTGCTTCCCCCAAGAACTATAGAACACCTAACCAGTACTAGACAGGAGAAATCTCTTTTCAAGTTGTTGGTTAGGAAGTGTAAGAGACGCTTGAAACAATATAGGCTATCATTGTTGCCTTTGGTTGCTGTATCTAACCTGAAAGCCTCCTTCCTGAATTCTAGCTTTTAAAGTAACAGTGATACGAAAGCAGACAAAGGGGGCAAGCAATCAGTAGTCTTACTCAGCTGTGAAACCTGAACACACTGAACAATGTTCAGCATAGAAAGATATCCTTAAGGTTGCAATAGGATGCTCATATCTTCATGGTAACCAACATCTCTCTAACTCAACTTAAAACCTTCTAAACAAGAGACAACCAAAGCCTGGTACTGGAAACTTGGGTAGCTAATGGAGTTAGTGAGGCCATGGATCTGAAAGGAGAACCTATTACCACCACTTTACTAGACCAGCAAAATTGCTAACTGCATTCTAAATAGTTGTCTTTATACTCACAGATAAGTGTAGTTCTTACCCTTCATCAAAGGAGTTTTAGATGGATTTAGATTAGATTTGACTTTAGAAGGAGATCATCACAGAAAACCATAACTTGTCAAAATACAGATAATGATTGATCATGGGGTGCCTATCACCAATGGATACATCTACAATACAACTCCTGCATCTAAGGCTCAGAGAACACCATGGAGGAGGGCTGGAAAGATTGCAAGAGACAGAGGACTAGGAAGTTTGTTGTGAAAGTGTGACTTCTAAAAGTGACAGGGAAGCTATATTCATGGTACCTCAAAAATAGCTACCTAAGCAAGACCCAAGCAATGAAAGCACTAACATGGAAGAGGAAAATATCAAGTGGTCCCACACCTAAACAAAAAAAACTACAGGAATTAGAGACTGCTGAAATAGGGAAAATTAGTCTTCCCCAATTATGAGACCCCTAATTGATTATATAAAACAAAGTAGTTAGCCCTGAAATCATATGCATGCAAGCAACACTAAGTGCATTCAATGAGTTTTCTTTATATAGTTATACTTTTATGCATATGTCTAAAGATAATAATCAAAGAAAAAGACACAATGAATTTGACAGGGAGTAAAGTAAGGTATGGGAATGGTTACGTGAAGACATTGGAGAGATTAAAGGGAGGAAGGGAAGGGGTAAATGGTGTAGTTATATATTAATTAAGACAAAAAAAGATCAAGGGTACTTTAAAATCTTACTAGAGAAAAACATACACTAAGGACCTATGCAGAGATTCTTAATAAATTTATCTACAGACATTTTGGGGATTGTCAATTTAAAGACTTCCTGAGGTAATTTCAAGAAGCAGTAAAAGTTAAGAATTAGCTAGATGCCTCACCCATCTTCTACTACAAATGATAATGAGTTGTTTAAGCTAACCACAACCATTTGCTTATATCTCATCAGTGAGGGACTTTATTCAGTGTCTGGTACATGATAAATGCTCAGTAAATATCTATTGAATAACTGAATGAATGACTCACCAGTGGTTCATACTTAAAAGTTTGGTGACTGATATTAATCAGCAAGAAAGTAGAGAAAAAATGTCACACTGACAGAGCCTGACATTTTGCTTAGATTTAGCCCTAAGATAGGTGATATTTCCTAGTTAAATCACTTGTCTACTCTGAACCTTAGTTTCCCTGCATAAATGGAAAACAATAGATCAGGGGATGCCTAAGAGCCTTTACAGCTCTAATATTGTGATTCTGTGAGTTTCTATTAAAATGCATGACACTAATAGCTATATTTTGCCACCCTCATAAAATGGTATATTCACTGGAAAAAGGAGTTTAATGAGTCTTGTAAAAAGTACTTTCTGTGACCAGAGAAGCCATTTTTGTAATGGAGAAAATTTAACAGACTTAGCTTGTAAAGATTCAATTTAGAAGCTCTTGTCCATTTGGAACTGTTGCTAATGCTAAATAGAATGGGAGAAGGGAACATGTGATTTTGAGCATCAACTTATCTCTGAGACTAAATGTGGCTCTGCAATTAGACAAGCTGAATCCACACCAATAGTTCACTTACTGAGTGTCTTGAGTACATTGTTCAGAGCGTGGGAAAAAGGAAGTAACATAACAAATCTAAAGCTTACAATAGTCCTTTCAAGTAAAAAGGCAGAGTAAATATCTAAAAAAAATTAGAGGAAGACAAGATCCAAACAAAACCCCCATGAATCTGACAGTATATTTTTTATATTCCATTTACAGAGTGCTAATGAAAGTAAATATATTTGCCTTCGGTTACGCAGTTGGTAAATGAGAAAAGCTGGAATTCATGTTACTACATGAGCCTTCAAAGTCAGTAACCTTGCTTATAGACATTAGTGTTCTATTGGGATTCTTAACTTGGCTAGATCTGCTTGTGAACTCCCTATTGCTATGCATGTCTAGTCTTTTCTAATAGTCAGATTGATGTTTTGTTCATTTCAACAGCCTGTCTTGAGTCCTTATAAGTTTGTTTTTACAGTTGTTTCTTAGAGTCTCCCCATTACCTTTTCCCAAGTGCCATTTTTGGGGATAGACTGACAGTTTTGCTGCTATGTTAGATGTAGCTGGATTCAAATGTACACCTCAAGCTTTTAACAAAGTGAAAATTCATTCATAGACAGAGCTGTTCCTTTTTATATAAGGTCATAAAAGCCTTCTCAGATCAAAAGCTTATCTTTGAAAATATAACTCTACATCTGTGGTGATACTCTGTTCCCCAATATATTGTGCACCTTAATAAATTTATCTGGGGTCAGAGAACAGAGCAGCCACTAGACAGTTATAGAGGCCAGAAAATGGTGGCACTCACACCTTTAATCCTAGCCTTCTGGAGGCAGAGATCCATTCGGATCTCTGTGAATTCAAAGCCACACTGGAAATAGCCAGGCATGGTGACTCATGCCTTGAATCCCAGGAAGTAATGACAGAAAGCAGAAAGGTATATAAGGCATGAAAACCAGGAACTAGGCTGGTTAAGCTTTTAGGCTTTTGAGCAACTGTTCAGCTGAGATTCATTCTGGATGAGAACTCAGAGGCTTCTAGTCTGAGGAAACAGGATCAGCTGAGGAATTGGCAAGGTGAGGTGCCTGTGGCTTGTTCTGCTTCTTTGATCTTCCAGCATTCACCCCAATACCTTGCTCAAGGTTTATTTTCATTAATAAGACCTTTTAAGATTAACATACATCTTCTACAGTACCAAACCCACAATGAGAATTCAGCAAGTACTTAGAATATCTTCTGAGTTATTTGGGTTCAAATCCCTCAGTTTATAGTTCAAAACTCAGTGTACAATTGGGATGAATAGAGGTAGAAGTGTACACAAGGTTGCACAGAGTAACTCAGAGTTAGGTCTCTTGATTTCATCTGTGGGTTTCTTTCTCTTGATTGTCAGGCCAAAGTATATGCTGATATTCTCAAAGAGTATAATTCAAACTGAGTATCATAGCTGACTTGTCTTTATAAAATTCTCTGCAGTTACTGACACTATATCTGCTTGTTTTAGGCATAATACAATTTTAAGGTGGTGAGAAACACTCTCTTACAAGGACACAATCTATTATACCAGATAATGTAGAATCTGGAGCTACAGTAGCTAGTTTTATATCCTTGTTGCATCACTTTAAAGTTGTAGGAACCTGGGTAAGTTTCTTAGTCTCTCTGATCTCTGGTCTCCTCACTGAGGAAAATGGATAAAATAATGGTTGGTGTGACATATAAAGTGATTGGTTGCATAAAGCACTTTATACAATACAGGGCACTAGCAACTGTGAAATTAAACTTCAGTATTAATATTTTCTTTCATTTTATACCTTTGTGTAATCGTTACTCAAATTTAAAGAACAATGTGTGTCTTTCCCCTTATTCTATTGCATATAAAAATGTGGGGTTTTGAATATATATATATATATATATATATATATATATATATATATATATATATCAAGGAGAATAATCACAAGTTTTGTGCCAATCAATTCTGTCCAAAATATAAGTGGAAAAAGAAAAGCCATTTAGGGGTAGACATGATACACTCTTCCAATAGTTCCCAGAACTCAGGCATGCCATCAAACAGCTAGAAACAGATGTGATCACACAGGACTTCCAGAAGAATGTTATTTGTGAAATTATGTTTTGGTGTATTTCACCATTAAGAGTCATGTTAAAAATTAGTACACTGCAATACATTATCTCATAAAGGAATAGTGCTTGAGACTCAGACCTTAGACCACCACTACCACTGTTCACATGGATACCTGAATAAACAGAATTTTCTCTTTTCCTAGTGCTTTCCAGGCAGTTTGGAGAAAAGGGAGTGGACACATCTACTTAGTAGATGTCTGGAAAATCAAGGTTGTAGTGGATAACCATTCCAGCTTTGATTTGGAAGTTCCAACCCCCATTGAGGCTTCGCTAACTGTCACACCTACAAGGCGGGGCCGAGAGAGGAGCCTGAAGACTGGAGATCTGGATGGGTCAGCTCTCTTGGTTCCTGGACCCTGGGCGCTGAAGGTAGACCTCCAGAGAACTCTGCCGGACTGCACCACACCTTTCCCAGACCCTGTTACCTATCCCTTCACTTGTAAGTTACCCCACAAAATAAACCTCCCTTTTAACTATGTGGAGTGGCCTTAATAATTTCACTAATACAAGGTCTGTAATTTTATTTCAGGTCCAGCTCCCTTTTCATATTTTTCTCTTTTATGTCTCATCTATTTTTATCCAACTTGCCAAATAACATTCTTACTTCCTTTCAATATTTAATATACAACAACATAAGAAAAGTAAAAGAATGGAGATAAATACATACAGAAGTTTATCAAATCCTTCAAAACACAATCCATTGAGGTTACAAACACCAATATTTACTTATAAGCCTGGGTTTTACAACAGAGAGGCATTTTGAAAATGCTTGTGTAGGCTTTTTATTTTAAAATCAAAAACAACATCATGACCTACAAGGGAAGCCAGTCAGCTTCTACTGTGTTACCTCAGACTTATAGCTCTGGCTCAGTCCCCAGTGCAGTTCTTTTCCTAAAGATTTATACCATTTAAAGTCAACAAAGTGAGAACCACCCCCAATTACAGTGACATTCTTTCCCAGTGTACATAGAGCTATTCACAATTTCCAGTTTCTGTGATGAAGAGAAGTTTAAGGAGAAAGAGATAATTTAGCATACCCCTTACTATGTTGCATTTTATTTGTTTACTTTTGCTCATACTCAGATATTTTGTAGATAAAAATCATAATTATGGCGTGTTTTCTCAAATAAATAGTTTAATGCCTTGGTTACACATGGATAATCCTACCATTAATCCCATCCTGCATATAAAACTATAGATTATATTTGATGTAGTAGGTAAATAAACATGTTTTTCATTGGTTTGGTCTCAGGGAGACAAACATATTTTAGATGTGCTTTATTTCATTTAAATAAATCCCTTCTACTCAGAAATATAATTTTATGTCACACTTTAAAAGCAAATTAAACTCTTTTAGATAGCTTTTGTGGTATGTTTACTACATACAGATATATGACATTTTAAATTTAAACACATTGGCTAAGAGTCCTGTATCTCAATTCAATTCATAATTCACCTTTAAGTTTTTATCTTCACAAGAGAAATTCAGTCCATTAATGGAATACTCTACATTATGTTTCAGAATTTATCAATGTGCAGTGGATGTTGTAAATGGCCATAAATATTAACCATTAATTTGCTTATCATCATGATAATCTTCAATTTTTCAACAAGTCAAGTAAATTACACCTTTAAAAGCTAGGTGCATGAAATTATATTAATTATGAAAATGGTTCATCTAATTTCCAGGAAGTGATTTTTACATTCATCAACCCCTCTTTCCCAGCAAATAGGTCATTTTAAAAGGAATGTAGCAATGTGTATAATAATGTCATAGTTATTCATATTTGCCAGGAAGTGTCTTCAAGAACATTTAGTCTAGTTTCATTTAATGTACAGGAAAAGTAAGCGCAGGGCAAAGAGATACATTTGCCTAAGATCCCACAACTCAAGCATAAAAAAGTATTTCTTCTCTCTCTCTCTCTCTGGCCATTCTTTCCCTCTCTACCCTTCCTCCTTCCCCTCCCCTCATTCCTTCTTTCTCTATTATTTTTTCCTACCTCTGTCTCCTCTCTCTCTCTCTCTCTTTCTCTCTCTCTCTCTCTCTCTCTCTCTCTCTCTCTGTGTGTGTGTGTGTGTGTGTGTGTGTGTGTGTGTGTGTGTTCAAACAGAGAAAGAGTGGGAGAGAGAGAGAAAAAATTGGATGGGAATAGTGGCGAGGGTAAGACAGAAAATATGAGGGATACTGTGATGAACACACACACACACACACACACACTCACACTCACATGCACTCACACACTCACACACACTCACACACTCACACACACATGTAGATGTAACTAACCATCTTATTAAATAAGAAACACAGAACCAATGCAAAGAAGAAAGCCAAGAGGTCAGAGCTAAGAGCCTTACTCATCTGCTGCAGCTAGCCTCTTCAGCCCAAAGACCTACTTCCTGTTTTTTTTTTTTTATATAGACTTTCTGTTCTGCCTTCTCATTGGTTGTAAAACCAACCACATGACTGCCTTGTCACTGCCTGTCTGTACAGACCTCCAGGTCTTCTATGGTTGGTATTGAAATTAAAGGTGTGTGTCTCCAATGCTGGCTGTATCCTTGAACACAGAGATCTGCTTAGCTCTGCCTACCAAGTGCTGGGATTAAAGGCGTGCACCACCACCGCCCAGTTTTTGCTATGGCTCTAATAGCTCTGACCCCTGGGCAACTTTATTTATTAACATACAATTAACATTTTAGTACAAATAAAATATCACTATACACACACACACACACACACACATACACACACACAAAGACTAAAGAAGAAACAAGAGGGAAGTTGAAGACAGAGACAGGGATAGACACAGCAAAGAATGAGTATAAGAGAGAGAGGAAACAGGATAAATAACAACCTTTTTCCCCCCCATCTAAACAGTCAATGTTTCGGTGACTTGGTGTGCACATTTATCTGTATAGGATGGAATTTATACCACAACTGTTTCCTTTCTTTAATATAATAAATGCCTTAAAGATCCAAACCAGCAACTAATCTTAAGGACAAAATAACTACATGAAATTTGCTTTTATTAGTAAGAATATTCCATTCAAGTGTTCTTTGTCTCTAATTCTTCATAGTAACTTAATATATTTTAGAACAATTCTGATGTATCTAAGGATCTTTTAGCTGGGTGTCATATTTCACTCACATTTGTTCTGGTCATCCATAAATAAGGGCACTGTTTATACAGATATGCTGATGTCCACATTAGTATGAACAAGTTGAGGAAGGAGAAAGAAAGAAAGAAGGAAGGAAGGAAGGAAGGAAGGAAGGAAGGAAGGAAGGAAGGAAGGAAGGAAGGAAGAAAGAAAGAAAGAAAGAAAGAAAGAAAGAAAGAAAGAAAGAAAGAAAGAAAGAAAGAAAGAAAGAAAGAAAGAAAGAAAGAAAGAAAGAAAGAAAGAAAGATTAATTGCAAAAAGATAGAAATATACAGGAGTGGATTTGGAATGTAACTCAGTAGTACATTACTTGCCTAGCATGCACAAGGACCTGGATTTCATCTCCAACTCTGAGAAAAACCATATGGATTAAAAGATTAACAAACAAGGAAATAAAGGGAAAATATCATGCTGTTACACCAAGCTGAAAAAAAAAAACTTGCTCTGGTTTGTTATAAACTTTTAAAAAACTGACTTGATATAATAGCGTACAGCCCTAAGTGGGACATCTATATCAAACACCCTTCCCCCAAGGCAGGGATCATCATGAAAGAGTGGGCAGAAAGACTGAAAAAAGTCAGAAATAGTGAAGAACTGCTATAAAATGGAGCTTTCTGGATATGCCAGGAACATTGTGCACATAAACTCACAGCAGCTATGGCTACTTGCACAAGATCAAGCCAGCTAAAAGTCCAGTATTGATACAGGAGAGGCTCATGAAATCTGACTCTAGCCAAGGTACTATTGAAAATTTATGGCTGCCTGGAGAAAGAGACTCAGTGTTTATTTGATGAGGCCCCGGATAGGGTACTCATGTTCCAGTGGATGACCTTATACCTATTCACATACTGATAAGCAGTATGTAGACTCAGTAGTTTAAAAGAGAGAGTAAGAACACATGAAATTGTGCAGGAATACTGCTGGTAGACGACAGAAAAGGAATTGAAGAGTATAGGTTGGATTTAAGAAAAACACATTATATACATGAAAAAAAGAATTAGAAAGCATAAAATTGGCATTTATTTATAAAAAGCACCATCAGAAGTACAGATTACTAAGTGTGTAAGGTGGTGGTGGTGGTTGTGGAGGTGGTGGTGATGGTGGTAGTGGTGGTGATGGTGTGTGTGTGTGTGTGTGTGTGTGTGTGTGTGTGTGTGTGTGTGTGTGTATTTTAGATGGGAGTCTCAATGTGATGTGAAGACTAATTTCAAATTTCTGGTCTCAAGTAATCCTCTTTCCTCAACATCCTAGGTAGTTGTTATCACAGGCATATGCCACCATGCCAGTTCTGCCAATGATTTTAAGAGTGAAAATAGGCTTTTGAATTCTAGCTACTGACTATTGTTCTAATAAAACAGATACTATTGGGGTAGAGGCATAGCCCAGTAATAGAAAACATGCCTCATACATACAAGATTGTGGGTTTGATCAACAACATCACACATCTCACACACAAACACACACACACACACACACATATACACACACACATGCACATGCACGCGCACACACACGTTTTCAAGCTATCAAATAAGTTAATTAGGTATTGCATCCTTGTTCCCTAATGAGTATGAGCTCTGCTGTATGAATTTTTGTCCAATTAATCTATTTTTTAGAGGACTGTGGAACTTTCTATAGCAAATAGTTGCAGCAACCGAGTTCCAGATAATGTCCTGTAATCAACTAATTTTAATTCAGCTATTATATTCCAAGTATCTGTGGACTAATAAAATCATGAAGAAAGTGTGGTACATATATGCAATTAAATATTATTCTGTTTTTTTTAAAAAAATGAAGTAAATTCTGAAATGCTATAACATGAATAGACCTCGAGGGTGTTGTGTTAAATAAAATAAGCCAGTAACAAAAAGGTGAAAACTACAAGATTCCCTGACATGAGCTATCTGTAGCAGTTACATTTCTAGGCATAGAAAGCAGAAAAGTATGTGCTAGGGATTGTGTGTGAGGGTGAATGGGGATTTTTTTGTTGTTGTTGTTTAATAGGTATTGTTTTTGTCTTGCAAGATGAAAAAGTTCTGTAGATGAACAGTGGTTACAGAAGAGTAATAGGAATGCAATTTGTCACTGAACTTTGCATTTAAATCGAGATTTTTTTTGTTTTTGTTTGTTGTTTATTTGTTTGTTTGTTTTTTCAAGACAGGGTTTCTCTGTGTAGCTTTGGAACCTGGCCTGGAACTCCCTCTGTAGCCTAGGCTGGCCTTGAACTCACAGAGTTCCATTTGCCTCTGCCTTCTGAGTGCTGGGATTAAAGGCATGTACCACCACCTCCCAGTTATGCAGTTAAATCTTAAGCTGGTCAATTTTTGTTGTATATACACACACGGGCACACACACATAAACATGCATGCATGTATGTATATAATTTTTAAAAAGAGAGATAATTAGGTCCCTGCAGCACCTCCACGACTAATTACCACATATTTGTTTTCTTGGGTCCCTCCAGGTCCCTTTAAGATATTATGTATCTTAAAGCATAGCCTCTAAACTCTAGTCACGAGTACACATTCACCACCACTTCTAGTGCTCTCCTTCTATAATGTGTTCTTTCCTGGAGAATAATCATGAAAATTGAGTTTATTAGAGCCCTCCACGAGTCAGACCTCTTTCAACTAGCATCCTCCTTGTAATTACATATTCTCTCAGGTTGGAGACCTTCTTTGCTAAGGGGTTGAGGCATTAATGGGTGATGTGGGTGGAGTGGTAGTTCTTCCAACATAAGAACAGTGTGACTCTGAGTCATTTGGTATTTGATTGCTTAATGGAGTTCAGTGGATGCCACCTAACCTTTAGGAATACTTGCTCATCATCTTTGTTTCTGTCAGTAGAGCACATTAGTCATTGACCTTGATTTGGTAGGTCAGTCCCTTAAAAGTCTGCATTTAGAGAAATAGTTAACTTGCCTTCTGACATGACTTTACATCATGAGAATATGACAGTCTTGATACTGGATCTGTTTATAGATAAGCTACCATGGCACACAGGCTAGAGCCTGGATCATTTTGGCCTTGATGGGCTCATATCAGCCAATATCTGGAGAGGATCCATTTGTCAGTCAACAACACAATTATCAATCATTAATTTTTTTATTTATTAATGCATAAGAGATTTTTGAATACTTTTTCTTTTCAATAAAAATTCTGAGTAACATAAAAAGATAAAAGTATTATTAAGCTAATAAAACATATCTTCATTGAAAATAATTAGGCAAGCTAGAGAAAGTTATAAGAAATATAAAACTAATTACTTGCTTGACACAGGTAAGAATTGTTTAGATTAGGAAAAGGGAGTTATCTGTTCTTCTTTTTTTAATAATAAAGTAAGTCTACTTGGGGGGGGGTTGAGACAGGGTTTCTCTGTATAGTTTTGCTGCCTGTCCTGGATCTTGCTCTGTAGACCAGACTGGTCTCAAACTCACAGAGATCCTCCTGGTTCTGCTTCCCAAGTGCTGGGATTAAAGGCATGTGCTACCACTACCCGGCATAAGCCTACATTTTATATTAGCAGAACAGAATGAGGGAATTATGACTTAGATAATGGGATATACTAGGGACAATACATTTACAGATTTGTAAATAACCTCAAGATCTCATGGTAACTATCATATGAAAGAGGTAATAATATCATTTGGCAAAAAGAAGTAAGAACGAAGTGATCACAAAAAAAAATACCAGCACCAATTAAGGGTCTGTAATCATATCTCTTAAAAGTTTTCTCTTTTTTCCTTATGAATTGTAGTTGGCAAGAATTGTAGGTAACTATTTTTATTGAAAATAATTTTTTTCATATAATATATTCTGATCATAGTTTCCCCTCTTCCATTTTCTCCCACATCCTCCCCACCTGCTACCCATATAAATACACAGCTCCTTTCTCTCTCTCTTTAGAAAGCAGGCAAAAGAACAAATAAACCAGAATAAAAGAAAAATCACAAGAAATACACACACACCATCAAAGCACATAAAAATATAAAATCAAAATTCATAATATGCAAGTAGAACAGTAAGATTAAAAATGCTTAAACAAAGCAATATGAGACAAAAAATACCATTAAGTTTGCTTTGTATTGGTCATCTACTGCTGGGCATGGGGCCTACCTTTAAGTGTGGTTAATATGGTAGGTAGCCATTTTAAAACTGTTAGCTTTTTAGGTTTTTTTTTTTTTTTTTTTGCTATCTTATAATTTCAAATAAAAATAGAACATTACTGAGCCTCCTTTTCTGAAACCTTATTTCTATCCTATGTTATATATGTTCATTTTTAAACTAACAGGAGCTAATGTACTATGTTCACAAATGTGATACTATGTAAATATTAGTTTTAATTTGGGGCCAAGGAGAGTAAGATAGCATGATGTTTAATCCAGTACATTACAGAAATGGCACCCTTTCATGTTGCTAGAGTCACTGGTTCAGAAATTAAACTAATTATGATTACCAAATTGATCTAAAGGATGAAGTGTGATATAGCAAAATGACTGCCATCCATCAAGTCTGTGTGGTCATCATCAGGGAATAATCTAGATGCAAATACATTTTTCATCTAAGTTCCTGCATTCTTCTCTCTACACAGTGCATGCAGCCTATCACAGCTGGTTTGAAATAAAATCTCTTAGTTATGCAAAATTAGATTACTTTATATCACAGAAAATATAAAACTAAAAAGAAACTATTTGGCAAAGAAATATTGGGATTATATCATCTCTGTATTTCATGTATTGTGGAGTTTTCAGAATAACTGTGAACTTTTAACAATTCTCAGTGGAGTAAACCATTTCTTCCTACCTCATACCTACTACCAAACAGTTTTACTCATCTTCCGTCTGGATGGTTTAGTCTATGTTAATGCAGTAGCAAAAATTTTAGTCCTGGAATTTTACAACGTAACATAGTGTTGTATATTATTTTGAACATGATGAAATATGTATGGGATGATTTGTTTAAGGTTATATAACTGATTAGCAGCAGAATTCTGTTTTGTTAAACTATGACTAATGTGCAATACATCAAGATTGTTTTAATTTTCACAGTAGTCTCAGTATTCTTGAACTTATTTTATGTGTATTTTGTTGGATGGGGAGTGTACATTTGCCGGGGAACACATGTGGAAGTTAGAGGATATCTCTTTGGAAGTAGTTCTCTCCTGTCTCTCTGTGGCATCCAGAAATTTAACTCAAGTAATCAGGTCTGTGTCTTTACTCCTTGAGCTATCTCCTAGACTCAGAACTGATTTGTCTCAGTACCAGCTGTGAAAGCTCTAAGATAAGCTCTTTGCTTTGTGCTTTGTATGTATGTGTTCCTTTTCTTCTAAAGAGCAATTATTAAACCTGATTGAAAAAAATTAACACCAAATAGAAAGAACTGAAATAATTTCCAATTATTCTTCTAGAGTTCAATCACAGAAATGTTCTAATCTACCCTTTCTACATGTTAATACTCAAATAGTATGCCCTAAAATACTTTTTACATAGTTTGCAATGTGTAGTTTCTTTTAAAATATATTTTAAAGTATGTATTAATATTACTTTTTCAGAGACTTCTAACACAAATGAGATATATGTCAAAAATACTTGTATAATCAGGTAAATTGAAACAAATCTGAAAGGTTCGAAGTTTCAGTTAAGGTATTTTTTTTTTTTTGGTTTTTCGAGACCGGCTTTCTCTGTGTAGCTTTGTGCCTTTCCTGGAACTCACTTGGTAGCCCAGGCTGGCCTCGAACTCACAGAGATCCACCTGCCTCTGCCTCCCGAGTGCTGGGATTAAAGGCGTGTGCCACCACTGCCCGGCTTTCAGTTAAGTTTTTAAATTTGTTTTCAAAGATTAGCACTATCACATATTTGGAGGAAACAAAAGTTTTCTCAATATGAAGTAGAATATAAATTAATCTGTAACACTACATTCCTGAGATAATAGCATCCTTTTTAGATTAGTCTATCTGTATATCTCTCCACAAATATATGCAGTGGCACAGTAAACTACTTTTGTCAATATTAGATGTAGTGATTTTCTGGCAGAAGGCTATATTTGATTAGGGAAATGCCTTACAAACACTGTGAATAAGGATCATGAGGAGATATGAATGTGAAGAAAGAAAGAAGCAAATAATTAAATTGTCCTGGGCAGAGGGAAAAAAGGAGAGATTTTATGATGGGAACTGAAAAGAGAGGGACAGAGACAAAGAGAATGAAATGAAAAGTTATTCATTTATGGAATTCCCAATGGTAGAGTAGCCAGAGAAGCTTAAAAAACAAGGATGTTGAATCGCTATCTCTAAATTCATGCCAGTAACAAGCAACACGCTGCAAAGCCTTGAGGGTGAAAGTAATGTCATGATCATCAATTGGAACTGTCTTAACAATAATTCAAGTATCTTTACCAGGGTTTGTTGAATGGATAAAGAAATGGTTTTCCATAAAGAAATAGAAGTCATTTTGGGGTCAAATGAAGTAAGGACTCAGATTCTGAAAGAAACAGAAATTAAAAATCAGAAGTGAAAATGAGAAAAACAAGAGAGTCAGAATTTACAGAAGCATTTGAGAGATACAAAACATAGGAAAAGGGATGAGAGAGCAGTACTGTTGTTTTCTAAAAACCTTAAATTCTTTCAGTTTTTCTCTCATTTCCATATATCTGAACACATTTTAAATGTTCATTTTAAATTATTAATACATGAGTGTTGTAGTCTACCCTTTTTATACAAATAAATTTCTTTTCAAAGTTAATTTCACATTTACATTATTTTTTTTTCTATTTGAGCCTTCATATATATATATATATATATATTTTAATTTTTTTTCCTTTTATTTCATTTTACAATACCATTCAGTTCTACATACCAGCCACAGATTCCCTTGTTCTCCCCCCTCCTTCCTCCCTCCCCTTCCCCCAGCCCACCCCCCATTCCCACCTCCTCCAGGGCAAAGCCTCCCCCAAGGACTGACTGAGTCTACCAGGTAGATCTCAGCCTTCATATATTTTAAAATATACATGTGAATAAATTACTATTGTGGGATACATTTAATGCTTTAAAACTTACTTATTTTTAATAAAATAATTTATTCTAATTAACTCAGAATTAAAAACAGCACAGCTAGATTAAGGAAGCCACTCATACAAACACTTGCCTAGTCCCTAACTCATACCAGTAAACTTCTAAATAGTTAGAATGGCAATTTTGAAACCACAGAGATTCACTTAGTATTTTATATATTCACTATCAATTACATTTATATGGACTTATCCACCACAAATACACACACACACACACACACACACACACACACACACACACACACAAACCCTAATACTGAAAAAAAAAACCATCCAAAGCTTTATATTACCATCAAGCCTTTTATCCTTTCTCATCACCAAGTATACTGAACATAGCATCACCTCTTGTGGCCTCCTTTCTTGATTTTATACCACACACACACACACACACACACACACACACACACACACACTTTTGGGAATTCCATCCACTTGGCCAGTAGTATTGGGGTGACCACATAAGAACTGAGGAGAAGGGTCTGGCTCTCTATCTTGGGTGGTATGAACAGAAGCAAGCAGCAGAAGAGCATGGCTTTCCGGTGGTTCTCATTGCCCTTGGGCAGAACAGCAGGACAATGACAGCTTAATTAGCAGTGGCATCTACTCTGTTCTGTTTTGCAAGTGTACCTTGATTTCATTACCTAATAAATTTTACCTGGTCCATGTTTATGTGAGAGACTAATTGTTTACATGTATGCACATATGCCTTTTGTGGGGGATGGGGTCAAAAATGGCTTGGCCACACAACTGCCATGACAGGCTTAGAGGCCCAGACACAGCTTTTGTAACAGGCTTACTGGCAGGCAACACCCAGATCCAAGAAAAGTCATAAGCTAATACCACCAAGGGATCCACCCAGGGATGGGCCAGCATCTAATGAGAAATACCAGATATCCTAAAATCCTAAAACATTCCAATCCTTAGATAAGATTAGAAAAGAACACCAGATGCCTCTGAGCCTAGCACACAACTATTTCCCTTTTACAGATACCACTAGACAAATGTCAGCCAATCAGGGTCCTGAGCCCTAGAAATTCCCTTACCCCAACCTCTGCTATGATAAAAATCCTACCCCACCTTGACTTGGGGCTTTCTGCTCTCACCATTGGGTTGGACAGGGAGTCCAAGTTCTGAGCTGGAAAATAAAGGCACTTTGCTTTTACATGTGGGATTTGGTCTCTTTGGTGGTCCCAATGATCCGGGCATAACATTTTCACTTAGAATATATATACACTTACATTCATTTCAGTGGTTTGGTATTTAGGATTCAACTAACCCTTTGCTTGTTTGCAATGGTTTGCTATGAAAAAGTAATTCTATGGCTAAGATCAAAAAACACTAATGACCGCTTATGTTGGAGAGGATATAGAGTAAGGGGTATACTCCTCCACTGCAGGTGGGGGTACAAATATGTACATCCATTTTGGAAATCAATATGACACTTTTTCAGAAAATTGGGAATCAATCTACTTCAAGAACCAACTATAAATTTTTGGGCATATACCTAAAGGATGCACAATCATACCACAAGACACTTGCTCAACTATGCTCATAGCAGCATTATTTGTAATAGCCAGAACCTGGAACAACCTAGATACCCCTCAACTGAAGAATGGATAAGGAAAATGTGGTACATTTACACAATGGAATATTACTCAGCAGTAAAAAGCAGTGACCTCATGAAACTTGCAGGCTAATGGATGGAACTATAAAAAACATCATTCTGAGTGAGGTAATCCAGACCCCCCAAAAAACAAACATGGAATGTATTCACTCATAAGTGGATATTATGAGTAAAATACAGGATAACCAATCTAAAATTCACAGCCCCAGAGATGTTAGATAACAAAGAGGGATGCATGGATTTCCCTGGGAAGGGGAAATAGATTAGATCCTCTGGGTAAACTAGGGGCAGGGGTGAGAGGACAGGAGGGATGGGAACTTGAGAGAGTGGGCTGGGCAGGCTTGATGAGGGATGAGAGTAACAAAAGGGATGTCTTGATAAGGGGGGGGGGCATTTTGGGGTTGGGAAAAACCTGGTACCAGGGAAACTACCAGGAATCCAAGTATGAACCCAGTGAAGAACCCCAGCAACAGTGGAGAGGATGCCTGAACCGGCCATCTACTATAATCAGATTGGTGACTACCATAATTGTCATTAGAGAGCCTACATCCAGTAACTGATGGAAGCAGATGCAGAGATCCACAGCCAAGCACTAGGCTGAAGTCTGGGTGTCCTCCTGAAGAACAGAAGAAGGGATTATATGATCCAGGGGGCGTCAAGGTCATGATGGGAGTACCCACAGAGGCAGCTGACCTGAGCTCGTGGGAGCACATGGACCAATAGTTAGTGAGCCTGCATATGACCAACCTAGGCCTTCT
This sequence comes from Peromyscus leucopus, assembly GCF_004664715.2. NCBI lineage: Eukaryota > Metazoa > Chordata > Mammalia > Rodentia > Cricetidae > Peromyscus > Peromyscus leucopus. The sequence goes on from NC_051083.1 coordinate 128,313,258, forward strand.
GCATGTCTGTGACAATTGTGTAGCTTGGTCTGTTTTTAAGACTCCTAGTAGTGAGATCAGAGCTGACTTTTGGGAACCTATTCCCCAAGCTGGATTACTTCCTCTAGCCTTGTTGCAGGGGGAAAACTTGTTCCTGCCTGTAGATGTAACCAACCGTCTTATTAAATAAGAAACACAGAACCAATGCAAAGAAGAAAGCCAAGAGATCAGAGCTAAGAGCATTACCCGCCTGCTGCAGCTAGCATCTTCAGCCAAAAGACCTCTCTGAAAGAGACCTACTTCCTATCTGTTTGTCTTTATATAGACTTTCTGTTCTGCCTTCTCATTGGTTGCAAAACCAACCACATGACTGCCTCGTCACTGTCTGTTGGCTGTATCCTTGAACACACAGAGATCTACCTAGCTCTGCCTACCAAGTGCTGGGATTAAAGGCATGCACCACCATCGCCTAGACTTTGCTATGGTTCTAATAGCTCTGACCCCTGGGAAACTTTATTTATTAACATACAATTAAAATCACATTTCAGTACAAATAAAATATCACTATACCTGCCTCAACTTGATGTGCCATGCTTTGTTCAAGTCCACTGGAGGCCTGCCCCTTTCTGAATGGAGACAGAGGAGGAGTGGATGGGGAAGGAACTGGAGGAGAGGAGGAAGGGAAAACTGTAGTCAGTATGTAAAATAAATGAAAAAGGATGTTAATAAAATTAAATTAAATTAAAAAAAGAAAGCAGGTTGAGTAAGCCATGGGAAGCCAGTAAGCAGCACTCCTCCACAGTTTCTTCATCATCTCCTGCCTCTAGGTTCTGGTCCTGTGTGAGTTCATAGCTTTTCATGATAAACTGTTATTTGGAACTGTGAGTGAAATAAATCCTATCCTCCTCAAAAAGAAAAAGAAAAAGAAAAAGGAAAAAGAAAGAAAACACACACACACACACACACACACACACACACACACACACACACATATATATATATTTCCTTTTATTTTGGCGGTATTGGAGATTGAACCTATGACTTCCCATATGCTGGGGCAAGTGCCATAAAACTGACCAATAGCCCCATCCTGAACATTCTTGATTAAAAACAATCATATACCTATAAGATAGGAAAGGTTTATAAAGCTCAAACCTGCAACCCATGGGCTGAATATAGCTGTATACTGCCAAGTATAGCTATGAATGCAGACCAACACAAAACTGTGAAATTATTTAAAATATTATGAGATTATTTTTTTCCCAACTGGATTCTATGGTTCTAAAGTATGAACTGTGTATATAACAACATTGTGTTACAATGTCAAAGTTTAGATATAGCTGCCATAAGTTGGAAAACAGAAATTATAATAGATAAATCTGGAGATATTTTGGAAGGTGTGATATAAACAGTCACAATAAAAATTATTCTATTTATCTTATACACTTGAATGGCATACTCATCTAAACATATATCCAGTAAGTAGATGGCACCACTAAGCAGATGTTCTTCAAGTCCCCATACCTGGAATATAAGCGAATGCAGAAATAGTCCTCTATAAAAAGTGAACTACTCCTGAGCCAAATTACCAAGTGTAGGCAATCCACTTACTTTCCTATTTAGTTCCCTAACAGGGGTGATACATTAAGTGAGGAGATTAAAGTTAAATAAGGTGTAGCATTTAATGGCAAAGTAAGAAGTGGAATGTCCTCAAGATAGCTGTATGTTATCACTAAAAATAGAGAAAACATTGGGCCCAGTATAGCCATTGATCTAATTAAATGAAACTGTAAAAATATAAAACTCTAGTAGCCATAAGCAATTCAAAATTATGTCATTTGCAGAAAATAGATGAAAAAGAATAACAAAGACCATCATATTAAGCAAAATAAGCCATACTAAAATATGCAAGTACCATTTTTTTTCTTATATGCATAAATTAGGTAGTGTGTGTGTGCGCGTGTGTGTGGTGACAAAGAGTGGTATTTGCAAAGAGGAAGGGGACCCACAGAAGAAAAGTAAAAGTAATGGGAAGTGAATATGAGTAACATATATTTACACACACATAAACATGGCATAATGAAATCCATTGCAAACACTAAAGATAATAGAAACAATACAATTTCTAACAAAACTCACCCCAGTTAGTGAAACTTAGTAAGTACTTTTCTATTAAGAGTGAAAACAGAAACTCTTAGTAGAAAATTTAAAGAATCTGCAGTCTAAAGGAAATGAATTAGTCCTTAGACAAAGAACAGAGCCTCTCCCCCATTGTGATGGTTAAAGTTACCCTGTTACCTTGATAGGGTCTGTTAATTAATATGGAAAGTAATTGATATGTTAATAGTTATGAGAAGTCCTATTTTAATTGTGGATGAAATGACTCTCTTGACAGGGGTTCTGTATATAAGAATATAGGATATAGAACTTTATAAGAAGTCAAGCTGAGCACTAGCTTGCATCCATCGATCTCTATTTCTTGACTATTGATGCAGTGTGACCAGATGCTTTAAGTCCCTGCTACCTTCACTTACTCACGGATGTATGGTACCTGAACTATGAACCACATCAAATCCTTTCTATATTGAGTTGCTTTTATCTAGGTATTTTATCACAGTAATAGAAAAACAAAAACAGATAACAAAACAAAATAATATAAAATAAAATAAAATAATACATTTTGTATAAAAATACAATTTTATAATGAAAAAATATAACATTGTGGTAGCAAATAGTAGGTAGGTTACTCAGGAAAATCAAATTTATAAAGAGCTGTAAAAGTTCTCCCAAGAATGTAAAGTATATGAATAAGGATAAGCATCATATACAAAGATATAAAGTAGAATTATTAAGAGAAATCAGAATTCTTTAAAGAGTAAAAAACTAAAATAAAGAGAAAAATGGATAAATAATAAGAAAACATCCTCTGAGCCTAGGCTAATTAAGTTTTAGGTAATCTCCTTGACTGGGAAAAATAATGTTCATTCATGCCAGTCTATTTCCTTTGACATTTGCCAAATAGCAAAGAAGAAATCAGCATTTTTTCCCTTGGGCAAAAGGAGAAGGAGCTGAAAAATATCAGCTGGTACTTGGATAGACAATTACTATGACTCTTTGGATGGGGTATAAGAAGAATGATAAAAAAAATCTGAAAGGACATTAAAAGCCTAAATGAAAGGTTAATAGTTTCCTAACAAAAGCTGTCAAGGATCAGGCAAGCTACTTGAATTGTAGGGTTGTCCTAAGAAATAAATAATATCACAACTGTTTTCTTGTCAAACTAAATTAATGTCAAACTAATAATAGATGTCAAAAATTTCTGATTACATACATACATGCATGCACACACATAAACACACACATGCACACACATTATGTGTTGATAACATATTAAATAATTTAAGTGATAATAAATTATAATCTCCTGTGGAAATGCATACTTTATATCATGTTTCTTGCCTTTCTGAGTTATATATTATCTATTATGTGACAATGTCTAAGTTCCTTTTGAATTAAATTTAACAGAGGACCAGTATGCTTACTATATGCTGAACATATGCATTAATTCTGTGTTTTATACTTACTTTCCATGTTGACAGGATAATAACCTAGAAATAAAATCTTCTTATTGTAATTATCACACATTATTTCTTCATCCTATGAAAGAGATTTACATAGCTAGAAATCAATGCCTAAAAACAATGATAAAGTATCTTAAATATGAATGAATCATTTCTTTAGATAAAAGGTAAAAAACTTTGATACCAACTAAGGTCTTGTTTCACTTTAAGTATTAGATAAGACTAGCTTAGAATTCCATTTTTCATCCTGTCCAATATTTCATCAATAATTTTATGATTTTAAAAGTATAAGGTTGGCTTGTAGATAGTGAAAGTATCTCAAATTTTCATGACTAAAGGTCCCTTTCCCATCCTGCATTTGTTTAAATGACAAATTACTTTAATTTCCTAGGGACACAATTCCTGCTCACATACAATAACATTTAGCCTCTTCTGCTGTGGGATGTTCTGTATGTCCTGTGGGAGCCCGTTCGTGGGTTCCTCGTGGCTTTACCCAGCAGGTCCGCATAGAGGATTATTAGGACTACAGGCCTAAGTGCAAGTGTCTGAGATGGTCTGCACTTGGCTGTGCTGGGGGATGGTCTGTATGTCAAGTTGCTCTGATTGGTCAATAAATAAAACACTGATTGGTCATGGCTAGGCAAGTAGTATAGGTGGGACTAACAGAGAGGAGAAATAAAAGAACAGAAAGGCATAAGGAGTCACTGCCAGCCACCACCCTGACAAGCAGCATGAAAAGATGCCGGTAAGCCACGAGCTGCATGGCAGGGTATAGATTTGTGAAAATGGAATAATTTAAGATATAAGAACAGTTAGCAAGAAGCCTGCCACGGCCATACAGTTTGTAAGCAAAATAAGTCTCTGTGTTTACTTGGTTGGGTCTGAGCGGCTGTGGGACTGGTGGGAGATAAAGATTTGTCCTGACTGTGGGCAGGCAGGAAAACTCTAGCTACACTCTTCTCTCAAAAAGAAAAATAAAGGAAAAAATTCAAACAAAGTGTTCTGTAATATAGCTCTTAAAAGAAAAAGGGTTTTGGCAAGTGCTTTCTCTAGAAATCATAGAAATAGTAGGTCATTTTGTCCTTGTGGAAGAAATACAAACAAGATCAGAGGGAGAAGGAAAGCTGAGTGTCTTCGATTAACCCAATTCCTGTGCTTAGGAAGGCAAAAGTGGGCTTGATTTTCAGCAGCCTACAAGGCTCTGGGTTTATGTTACAGTAAAAGAACTGATTAATTTAAGAGGTACTTTTATGATTAATATTTGTGACAATGACATCTGAAGATCTAAGGGATTTCAGTTCATTCTTATGTAGTCCTTATCCTTATAATTCACTGAGATTTTAAGTTTTAAAGTTTTCTGAAAAATTGTTTTCTTTAATTATACATGGGTCCAAAAATGGTGTACTTACTGAGGACAGATGTTGCTTTCTTTTATTTACTTAATATTTTAAATGTTCCCTTAGGCCCTCAAAATTACTTCATACCTTCCTTGTTCCCAAGATGTCAAATTTCTATTATTTACATTACTAGGTATTAAATATATACTGACAATGTTTAATTAAGATTGAGACAAATATTCCTGCTGTGCAATGCGCCCAACTGATAAAACTAGATAGCTATTTATTTCCATTTATTTCAGGTTCTGTTCAGCTGATAGATGTAGGTACAGGAAGAATACACCCGGGTCAATCTTAGCCACACCTGAGTGTTTCTGTAAGAGTCAGGTAGTCACCAGTCTTGCTGATTGAGCTGCTCTAATGTGGCAACACTTGCTGTGTCTGTAAAGTATTTATGTTAAAGCATACCCTTTCCCTCACTTTACTTACTGAATCAAATTGATTTTGTTTCCACATCAATTCTAGATAAAGGGTTGAGTTTCCTCATTATAGATGGAGTTTTGTCATTCAAACACATCTACCAAGTACACAAACATAGCTCCAAAAGTACTAATTTGTCTTGAGGCTAAATCTGAACCCATACAACTGCCAATCAGCTTTGAATGTACAGGTATGAAGGCCTACGGGACACTCAAAAATTCTGCTGCATATTTTGCAAATCTGCTTTCTTCAACAACATTAAAGATCTTAAATGGTAGACTTTGTAGCCTCTTCAACATATAATTGTCAGACCTGTGTCTTGGCCAGAATTCTGAGTCCATGATTTCATAAGGATTCTCTCCTAAAATGACCTCAACATTTGGTGATAGTTTCTTATAAAATTAGAAAAATAATTTTCCCAAGACCATCGAAAATGATCACATATACTCTTCAGACTGACTACAAAGAATTTAAAATATCCCCAATAAGTTAGACAAATAAACTATTGACAGTTTTTTTCAATACCTTTCTGTCTCTATCTCTACCCTTTCTGACAATAAACACTAAAGCCTCAAGGAATTATATTATTTCATATTTGGAAAAAATATGAGTAATAAATAAGTGCATAAATATATACATATATATGTATATATATATATATGTGTGTGTGTGTTTGTGTGTGTGTGTATTTATATATAGCCTAAAATGAAAGTTATGCCACTTCAGCCGACAATGCTTTCCACAAGAATGATAAAGTAATAAACCTCATATCAGTCATGAGAAACCTTCCCTCAAATGGTATGTCATAGTCATCCAAGTGACTTCCTAAACAATACAGGTTATCAATTTAGCCCTTAGTTGCTACTCAGGGGATGATAATGGGATCCTACTATTGAAGACACTCTGCATTTGGTATGTTTCAAGTTGGACCTGACCTGACAGTCTCTTTTCTGTGGTCTGGTACTCATGGTTCCAGAAATTCTATGCAAGCTGTCAAGGAAGAGAATCAATTAAACATTCCTGCCCAGATGCAATGGGATAAACAATGACAATTACTAGCCTGACAAAATATGTGCTAAAAGTGCATTAAGTAACACTTGTTGGCACAAGAAAAACTTTCTGAACAAAACAAGGTTAGCACAGGCGCTAGGATCAACAATCAACAAATGGGACCTCGGGAAACAGAAAAGCTTCTGCATGACAAACACTATCATTTGGACAAAGCTGCAGCATAAGGAATAGAGAAGATTTTTTACCAATTACATATCCTATAAAGTGCTAATATCCAAAATATATAGGAAAAAAAGGACTGGATATCAAGAAAACAAATAACCCAATTGACAAATGGGGCACAAATCTAAACAGAGTTTTCAAAAGAGGAACACAAATGGCTGAGGAACAAAGAAATGTTCAACATTGATAGTCATCAGGGAAATGTAAATCAAAACTACTTTGTTATTTCATTTTATACCTATCAGAATGGCTAAGATCAATAGCACAAGTAACAGCTCATGCTGGAGAGGTATGAAGGAGGTGGAACACACATTCATTACTGGTGGGAGTACAAGCCATTATGGAAATCAGTGTGATGTTTCCTAAGGAAGATGGTAATCAATCTACCTCAAGATTCAGCTATGACACTCTTGGCCATATACTCAAAGGATGTTTCATCAATCCTACCAAAGAGACACTTGCCCAACCTTGTTAATTGCTGTTCTAGTCATAAAACCAGAAATTGGGAATAGTCTAGATGTCCATCAACAGATGAATGAAGAAAATGTGGTGTATTTACACAATGGAATATTATTATTCAGCTGTGAAATGAAGTCAGGAAATATACAGATAAATGGACTACCTAGAAAAATTCATCCCAAGTGATGTAACCCAGACCCAGATAGACAAATACAGTATGTCTTTATATTAGATCTTAAATCAATGATAACCAAGCTACAATATCTGAAGAGGTTAGTGTAAAGGACTAGGTACTGAGTAAGGAGCTAGGAGGGAAAGATTTTGCTAGGAAAAGGAAATAGAATAGATAGTTATGGATGGATGGGGTGGAAGACTGGAATATGTGATATTAAGGGTCATTTAATTGGTAGCATGGAAACCTAATACAGAAGAAGCTTCCCAAAACATATACATACATGAAGGTAATGTAAATGAAATTGCCAAATAATGTGGGAGACAGAACCCAATTGGACATCTTTTGCCACCAAATGAAGTTTCCAGTATTGGGGATGGGTTACATCTAATTGAATTGTTGGCTATAGGAACCCCAAATAACACAGGCTATTGTCAAGGCTATAGGTTGCTCTCCACAAACTGATAGAATACAACAGCTACACAACCCTCTGAACATGGAAAAGTAGAGCTGGTGCCTACACAGAGCCTTCATCTGCTATGGGCTAGTATTCTTGGTACCAGAAGGTGTTCTGTCTGCATGCTACCAAGGAGAAACACAAACACCAACACAGATACAACACTTTGATCTATTGTTGTGTCCTTCCTAAAAGTTATAGTAGTGCAAAAGTGGCACAAAGCTTGTGGGAGTAACTAAAAAATATCTGGTATGATTTATGACCCACTCCACTAGATGATACACATACTTGACACTGCTTGGGTGACAAAAAAATCTAAGACTAGACAGTCCAGGGATCTAGGGGAAAATCATATAACACTGTGCTCCTAAAGGGACATAGCAACAAAATAACTTATAATGACATTCTGCTATACTTATAGATCAGTGCCTTCTTCAGAGAAGATTCTATCTGCACTAGATGGGAACAAACACACCCACAGCCAAACACTATGCAGAGAGTTAGAGATTTTAGAACACTCACTCCTAAACATGATGTATCCATGAAATTCCTCTCTTCAAGGCTCAGAGAACTCTATGGAAGAAGGGGTGGAAAGTGTAAGAGTCAGAGGGAAGAGAGGAAAAGGAAACAAGACCTTCTAAACACAGCAAGGAAGATGCACATACATATGAGCTCATAGAGACTGAAACAGCATGCACAGAGCCTGCAAAGGTCTATAGCAGATGCGATCCTAGAGCTGAAAGGAGAAGTTTAGAAGACCAACATCCCAAACCTAGAAGCAATCTCCAATTGATAACCACTACAAATGAAAATTTAGTTTTCTTCAAGGCAGTCTCACCAGCGAAAAAAACTATTATTTTTTGGAGGTGGGGGAGAGGGTAGATAAATTACTCTTAAGGGTAGGTCCCATGCCCAGCAGTAAATGGGCAACAGAAAAAAACTCAAAGGCATCTTTGGTTGTTCCTTGTCTCATAATGCTGTGTTAGGGCTTTTCCCCCCTACCTTTTAAAAATTGATTTATTTTCAATTTTTATCTTTTTCTCTTTTTACCCAACAGGTTCTTTGCATATATATTATGGCTTCCACTTTTGATTTATGGGATTCCTGAATGTGCAAGAGTGTGCCTCTGTGTCTTATCTGTTTCTTATGCCTTTACTCGGGTTCTCTTGCTTCTGCTCTTTCCTATTCCAATTTGTTTTGTTTTATCTTATTTAATTTCATTATTTTATCATATTATATTTCATTTTATTTCTTTATTATCTCTTGGAAGCCCATTTAATTTCTAAGGAGAGACAGTGTGCATATGGGTGGATCCTGATGAGAGGGAGGTAGGAAGGAACTGAGAGGAGTACAGGGATATGAAACTATAATCAGAATATATTGAATGAAAATAATATATTTTAAATAAAAGGAAAAACGAGTATTAAAAAATGTTTAAACTCAATTGTGAAGAACAAGTGATACTTCTAATGAGTACTAAAAGTCATAGCAAGGATAGACAACTTAATGATTCCAAATCACAGCTATAAATTGATCATTCAAATGATATTTGCCAAATTTTGCCTCTAAGGCTTGCAAAAAAAGATGATATTTAAACTTATAAATATATTCAGTGTTGTAAATGGGCTAAATTTAGAGCACAGGAGTGGTGGTATTGTGTTCCCTGAGAGATTGTGCATTCTAATAAACTTATCTGGGGTCAGAGAACAGAACAGCCACTAGATATAGAGGCCAGAAAATGGTGGCACACATACCATTAATCCTAGCATTCCAGAGGCAGAGAACACCTGGATCTCTGTGAGTTCAAGGCCACACTGGAAACAGCCTTTAATCCCAGGAAGTGATGGAAGAAAGCAGAAAGGTATTTAAGGCGTGAGGACAAGGAACTAGAGTCTGGTTAAGCTTTTAGGCTTTTAGCAGCATTTCAGCTGAGATTCATTCTGGATGAGGACTCAGAGACTTCCAGTCTGAGGAAACAGGATCAGCTGAGGAATTGGCGGGGTGAGGAAATTGTGGCTTGTTCTGCTTCTCTGTTCTTCCAGCATTCACTCCAATACCTGGCTCTGGGTTTTTTTTTTTTTTTTTTTTTTTTTTTTTTTTTTTTTTTTTTTTTTTTAATAAGACCATCTAAGATTCATGCTACATACAGGCTCCATAAAACACAAATTGATAGAGTTATTGTATATAATTATATGGGTAAAGACCACTATGGAGAAAGACATTTAACTTGATGACACTTCCTAGAAAATGAGCAATATTCAAACACTCCTTTCTCTGATTTTTATTGGACTGATTATGTATTTCTTTCAGCAGGGAGAGTCATAGATGTCTGCTATTGGCTCATTTAACATTGTTAGGACAGTGGAAATAGCTCTAACAGAATGGATTTCATTGTTTTGTGTAAATGTTAGATTTATAATTAAAAATAAACAAAATAATTTTAAAGGAAATATGGGTGATTTTTTGGTGATTTAACTATTGACATATATTTTCTAAGACAAAGGTATCCTGATCCACCTAAGAGATAAAAATACGCATTTTTAGGCTAATACATTACATGATAATTGACAACAAAAAAGTTTACAGTATTTTTGGAGAAATTGCATCTATGAACTAAATACCCAGAAACAGATTAGTTTATTTAATCTTAAGAATGAGATCAAGGCATATATTATATATTATGATTTCTGCAGATCAATAAGTCAATGTATTATAGCTGGGGTATACTTCTGTTTTAACTCTTTCCTACCATGATCAAGCCCCTGGGTTTGATCCTCAGCACCACCAGGAAAACAACAGCAACAGAAAGATGAAACAAAATGAGCCAATATATGCAAAAAACTTGTGCAGTAATGAAAACTTTACAGAGAAAAAGGATACATGATATTATAAAGATATATTTAGCATGAATTTGAAAAGTTTATAGTATGTTGAATTTCTTGAAAATGTACCCACAGACTTCCTAGCTCTTAGATATTCTTAGTACTTCTAAATTTATAAGACTAACTTATTTTAAGTTTCAATTTCTTACACTGAATTAGTACATCATGCACATTGCGTGGGAGAGTAATACATGTCATTAATCTGTCTGTTTCTAGCTCCTGCTTTAAATAAATATTATTTCTGCAGGTAAAAAAGTAAAAATTTTAAGAGTAAACAATCAATTAATTTCTGAATTTGTCACATTACTTAAATAGTGAACACATTATCAAAATTTCCTCTTTTGAAAGTAGAAAAATATTAATAAAAATGAAAATTAAATATTAATTTATTTTCACTGTATGTATATTTGCATGCTATAAAACCACAATTGCTTCCATATAAAGGAAGCATAGCAAAATGTTTATGGTACAGACAATTCCTGTATCACTAATTCATCCTAAGAGTCAAATAAATGAACTAAAGGAGAAATAGTCTGGTGATCTGAATCACTTTTTAGGACAAAATTATATTATGTGTGTAACAAATTATGATTTGGTAGAACAAGTATATAAAAATCCCACTTAGCATTTCTTTAGGTAACTAGCCAGGATTAAAGTGCCTTAGGTTTTAGTTAAGGGTAATGGTTAATTTGACACATTGAGTTTTATAGCCTATGATGCTTAGTTGTTTCATTAAATACCAATGTAGATGCTACTGTCAATGTAATTTTTAGATATGATTATCATTTAAATTAGTGGACTTGGAATATTGTAGATTATTTTCTGTAAGTGGGCCACATCCAATCAGTTAAGGTTTTAGAAATAAAAACAAATTTTCTAATGAGGCAAGATTGCCTCAGATTGCAACCCTCACTGTTACTAATCTTCATTTGCTGTCCTGTAGATTCCAGATGCAATTGCTCTTCCTTCTGTCTTCAGGAAAATGATAACTATATGTATCTCAGACTTGGATTCATTAGACCCCACAATCAAAAGAGGGTGGGTTTAAAAATAAATATTTATCTTGAAAACAAATATGTAAATGATAGATTGACAGACATATATGTACACAGATACACAGAGATAGATGCATACATACATAATATACATAGACATATAGACAGAGAGAGAAATAAAAAATAGAAAGATATATAGATAGATAGACAAGTGTAGTTTGAAGAAACTTCTCAGGGAACCCCAAAAGAAAAGAGATAAACATCCATAGAAACACATAGCTGAGGACACTGATTTAACACAAGTTAAAACAAAGCAAAACATGCTTCATTCATGTATTGAGGGATATGAATATTTATTTTATTTCATTTATACCTATGAGTTATTAGACACATGTGTAGTTCTCGTAAAATAGGAAGCAAGTGATAAATTATTCAAAAGATATATTAATGGATAAATATTATCACCTCCTTATACATACTGGTATTTATTTTTAAACACCAGCACTCAGAGGGCAGAGTCAGGTTGATATCTGTAAGTTTGAAGCCAGCCTGATCTACAAAACAAGTTCCTGCACACTTGAGCTGTTACACAGAGAAACTCCAACTTAAAAAAGCAAAAAAAAAAAAAAGATACTAAGTAATTAATTAATCCACAATAGAAGTTGCATTTATCAGAAAAATACTTAGGAAGAATTATTGAGACCTATGAAGAAAACACAAGAATTTCCTAAAGAATAGCTAAAGTAAATTTTTAAAAATGGATACATTCATAGGATACTTGCTGGCAAGTTTCACTGCCACAATATATTAAAAACTTCTGGAGTTAGGCAGAAACTGAACAGTTTGTGTTAATGTTCTTATGCATGAATAAATCTATGAGGGTATTTAAGAAAAGCTCCAACTGTAGATATGAGAGAAGGGTTTTAAGAATAGCAAAATAGTGTTACTTTAGACAAACCATGAAAATTTATAATGTGAATGTGTATCAAAAAACTGACAAAGAGTTTTCAATGGAGCAGAATACTCTATTCAAATAAGATCCTTTAACATGAATACCTTTGGTAAGTACACAAGCTATTTGACTATTTTCAATACTATACTAAGTGTTTTCCACATGAAATAAAACATTAATATTGAATGTAGTCTGTGAAAGTCTGGATACAGATGACATGACTGAAATAAATGTAGAATAAATCAATATTTAGTAAATATAAATAATTACCTGGATTATATATTTATTTGTGTATTTATACATGTTTCACAAGACACAGAAACTGGTTTCATCAGGCATTTGCTACTCTTTAGGATCTAAGAAGCAGAAATTAAAGACTTAAAAAATTAATATTTATACTATATTCATATTTTAAATGGTTGTCTTATTTTGATATTTTATATTATTAATGAAAACAATAAAATTTTAATTTAGGCTTTTCACATTGTATGCATATGTTAACAAACTTCTTAACATTTTGCACCTGAAAATTCACCATATTTCACAAGGATATCATGAGGTATGGTTTTAATCATAGTAATAATAATATTAAATATATACTAAATGTTCAAGATGAATCGGGCAATTTATTGCATTAATCTCAGTGATTTGTTAATTAGGCTTTACTTATAATCTTTCAAGTTAAATATTCTTATTTCTCCTCTCTGAAATATTTGTTTTTTTGACAATGCTTTGCTATGCCATTCAGGCTGGTCTAGCATTTGCTTTGCAATTAGTCTGCCCTCAAATTCATGCTCCTCCTTGTCTTAGTTTCTGAGGGCTGGAACTACAGTCGCATGCTACAAAATCCAGATTCAATTATTTCTGATAAATAAAAGTAAAATATTATTGAAAAAGGGAAATAATTAGAACAGATTATAATCTCATGACCTCAGAATTTTTTATACCAGAAGACATAGTCACAGGTAAGACACTGACATGTGTGTTAGTTTTTCCTGACTATAACCAATGTCTGAGATAAGGAAGAACCAAGGATTATTTTTTCTAACAGGTTCAGAAGTCCAGTCCATGACTGGTTTGTTCAACTGATTTTGGGCTTGTGGAGAAACAGTGTAACATAATATGATAGGAGCACATTACAGAGCAAAACTATCTCCTGTCCAGGAAGCAGTAGAGGAAGAGAGAGGAGTTCAGGTTCTTGCTGGGTGTGGTGATGCATCCTTTTAGTTCTAGCCTTTAGGAGACATGGGCAGGTATATTTCTATTAGTCCAAGGTCAGCCTGGTCTATATAGTAAGTTCCAGGGAAACCAAAACGACATAGTGAGACCCTGTTGCAAAAACAAAAAAAAAAAAATGCTCCCTTAAGACCTTTGATGCCACACTTCTGAAGACTTTCCATTATGCCCTTATCTCACAAATGGTTCCAAGACTTTTGAATACTGCCACTCTGGTGACCAAGCCTTTTACCCTTGGGCTATTGAAAGATATTTAATATCACAGCACAAAAACCTGATTATCAGAATTTTTATTTAATGAACTGATCTGCCTTGCTAAATAATTTTGCCTTCCTTGTTAATTCTCTCCTCATAAATCACTGTACTAATTTTGAGTTTCCTGGAGCTATTACTACAGCTCTGAACTAGACTCTAAATTTTCTACCCACAGGCTCAGATCACATAGTATAGTTGAATATCACATGTAGATAAAAATGGGTGGTCATGTAGGGGCAAAAGAGGAGGCCTAGGACATAAAGGACTCTATCTCATTTATTTGGTAGCACATGGTATTCAACTTGAACCATGAAATGTTTTTAATCTATGTCTCAAAGCTGCACAAAATACAGTTCATAGGATTACATATACAAAGGTATCTGATGGAAATTAAGGGAAGTAGTAAGAAAAATAGTATACAGAAACTAATAAGATTGCTGCTGTAGTGGTATTAATCAGTCAGAAATGATTGTTGATAATAGCAAGGATAACAAAGTATCTAGAAATAAAATAATCAATACTTCATCTAGTCAAACCTTCTTCCCCTTGAAGTGGACCGAGACTAGGATATTGGCATTGATACCTTCATTCTAGAAAGATGATAGAAGAAAAAAATATCCTAAAGATGTTACTCTTGTCAAACTCATTTACATTTTTGCTCATTCACAGCTGTAAATTGCGACTTATTGCTCTTTCAGAGGACCTGAATTTGGTTCCTAACATTCATACCAGCTGGCTTACAACCACCTGTCCTGTTACTATACCTTCAAGGTGTGTGATCCTTTCTTGTGGCCTCCATGGGACCTGAACTCACTATACATTGAACATAGGCATAAAAATGCTCTAAAGTAGTTTTTACAAAAACAAACACATAAGCCAAATTTCAATTTCCTTATATGGTCAATTTAAAAATATATGAAAGGAGCATTAACCATTTTCTTATCACACAGCTATTGTGGTAATAAATACATTGCTAAATATTCCCTTTCCATCTTGTCAATTACTCTTCCTTTGTCTCTACAACTTAACAAAATCCACTTCAGGAAGAAAGGGTTTATTATATCTTATAGGTTCTAGTAAGTCATCAAAAGAAGCCAGAGGAGGAACTCAAACAAGAAGCTGACTGGAGTCAGGAGTTGAAGTAGAACCAACTTGTTCACCAGTGTTAGCTCAGCCTCCTTTCTTATACAACCTAGAGCTACCTGCCCAGAATTAGTACCACCAACTGTGAGCTGTGGCCCTCCTACATCAATCATTAATCAAGAAAATGCTCCACAGGCCTACGCATAGCCCAGTCAAATGAAGAAAAGTCCCCAGTTTAGGTTTCTTCTACCCAGGTGACTCTAGTTTGTGTCAGGTTGAAATAAACTAACCTGCCCATCATCCATGGAACTAAAGAGGGATATTAATGAAAACGCAAAACAAAGCAAATCTAGTCTTCTATTATATGCCCTTGGTGTGCTTATATGACAATAGGAAGCTGGAAACAATAGGTCTCGGTGGATTTCAGTTTTAAATATACAGCAACATTCTATGAAATATTTCCATGTAAAATATGTGGGTTGATAGGTCTTTACTTGAAGCCAAATAAAGAACAACAAAGCACAAATGTTTCTGTAATGCTGTTGGTATATTTGGAATCCTGTCAAAGGAGAAGGAATGGAGTGTTTTGAATGTAAGATTTTTCAGTTATGTATTTTATCTATTTTTTTACTTCTTTGCTAGTTAGGATAGAATACATCACATTAAAAATATTATTCAACAAAAAAATTATCCCAAACACTTGTGGGTTGTGATTAGGATCACAAATGGGGAGCTAAGGAGATGGCTCTGTAAGCATAATGACCTGAGTGTGAATCACCAGCATTTATATATAAAACTAGGTGTTGGGATTCATAACATGAAGGTCCTTGAGCCTACATCTCTCCAGAGAAACCAGGAATGTTAGGCATACAGGATTGTCTTTCCAATGGGAGAGATGTAACACCTATTATTCCATTCAGAAAATTGAGAATTGGAAGTGATAAATATCCTAGTGATCAGTGTTATCTATTGGGCCAGGCCATATCAAGCTCTCAGAACCAAGATTGAAGATGGCAAGTAATCCAAATGACCTTGATAGCTAAACACTCCCCAAAGACCAGAGGTGGCTAACAGTCCAAATGACTTCTGTGCTATTTGGATAACTGAGACCAGGCCAAACCCTTAGGTGCTTAAGCTAGTGCAGTAGCCTACCTCTAGAATTCATCTTTCTAGAGGAAATGACATGTATCCTGAGTTCAGTTTCAATGTAATTACTCTTTGCTGGGCAATGGGGATGACATTACACCAGGAAATTTAAACTATACTGGGTTTAAATATATTGGGAATAAACTGCCTGTTATTAGACTTCCTCCTGATCCAGGTTGATGAAATCAATTTGCACTGAGTTTTCATTCTTTTTGCTTTGCCAGGATTTGCTTCCATGTATGAAACCTGCAGGGACCCCCAAAGCCAGGCAGGGCTGAGTGTGTGCTCAGAAGGCCTATAATTCCAACATTGCAGGAAAGAAACAGATGGATCCCAAGTGCTAAGTAGTCAGCCAGTGTAGAAAGTAGTGAGGATCTTCTGGTTCTCAAGACAGTAAGGTGAAAAGTAATAGAAGGCACTTGATGTCCATAAATGTCCTACACACACACACATCACCACCACCACCACCACCACCACCACCACCACCACCACCACCACCACCAACACATTTCAGATCATGAATGTCAACTGCTATCAAGGGTCCACATTATTGATCTGAATTAATACATGATATAGTTCAAATAATAAAAAAAATGTTAGTTGTGCCATAAACCCCATCCAAGGAAGGTCTGAGGAATCTGGATGCAGACATCCACGGCTGGGCCCCTGGTGGAGCACTGGGAGTCTAATTAGTGAGAAAGAAGAGGGTTTATATGAGCGAGAATTGTTGAAGCCAGGGTTGGATAAAGCACAGGGACAAATAGCCAAACGAATGGAAGCACAGGATCTATGAACCAAAGGCTGAGGGGCCCCCAACTGCATCAGGCCCCCTGAACGGGTGAGACAGTCATTTGGCTTGATCTGTTTGGGAGGCAGCCGTGTGTTAGTGCCGGGTCCTGGGCTTGTTGCATGAGTTGGCTGTTTGAATCATGGGACATATGCAGGGACACTTGGCTCGGTCTGGAGGGGGACTGGTCCTGGCTGGACTGAGTCTACCAGGTCGATCCCGGTCCTCGGGGAGACCTTGATCTGGAGGAGGTGGAATGGGGGGTGGGATGGGGGAAGGGGGAAGGGGGGCGAGAGTGGGAGAACAGGGGAATCTGTGGCTATTATGTTGAAATAAATGATGTTGTAAAATAAAAAAAAAAAAATGGAACCAAAATTACCTTCTCTTTAGTGTTAAATAATGAAAAGGTGGTTTTAAGAGCATGATCACCTAAGCTTTCATAAAATACAGCTGTCTTAAGAAGGTGTTTTTAAATCTTCTTTCCAGATATCAATAAGCTTAACTATACTAAATAAGTTGGAAATATCTGACCAATGTAGAAAATTTATGGGACACAAACTCATTATCATATGCAACAATGTGCATTCATAGTATGTTAATCTATTTTAAATTTAAAATCTTCTGGCCAACATACTAGGAAGTAATAACTTTGTGTGTGATGGTTTTAGAGAAATGTTGGATGAACTGGCCAAGAAAACCCCCCAAATATTTCCTTGATACCCTATACCTGAAAAATATTTTCAGAATCCTATTTGCAGAACTATGACAGTCTGAGTATTAGCACATTCCTCAAAGTGCAGTTTGGGAATTAATGAGAGAAGCAAACCCTGACAACTTGTTAGAAATCTGGAATCTTGAATTCTATCCTGGGTGCATTTAATTAGAACCTGTATTTTAAAAAAAATCCACAGGTGATTCCTACCCACAGGAGTTTGAGGATCTGTAGTGTATATGATAAAAAAAAGTCTACCATTCTATTAGAAAGTTAGTAAATACGACATAAACTATGTCAATACTCTTCAATGAAAAGTTGAGCTTATGATACTAAGGATCCACATTCAGGTAGGAGGACTTATAAAGAAAAATAAAAGACACATCAAAATCTATGTGAGTAGGACAAGGGGATAGATGTGTGCACAAATAAAGCTGATAATTAAAATATTATACAATTAAAGACATCTAAACAAATTAAAATTCATTCTGAAAAATATCAATTCAAACATGAAACTTCCAAGAACATCCACTAAACTCTTTCATGGTGAAATTTGGTTCTTTGTTCTTTATCTTAAAAGCAATATATTTTTAATTAAATTTACTCATTTATTTTACATCCCAACCACAGTTTCCCCTCCCTTCACTCCTCCTATCGCTTCCCACATATCCCCTCCATTCCACTCCAATCAACCCCTACTCTGTTTCTGTTCAGAAACGGGCAGGCCTCCCATGGGTATCAACAAAGCATGGCATATGTTTTTGAAAAAATAAATTCATAGTGTATGAATAACAAAACAGCAAGACTGGATGCAGTCCCCTTTTATTCTATTGACCTATGGCATCTCCTGTTGGCCAAGATGCAAATACACAGTATTTCCTATTCAGTAGGTTGGAGTAAAATATAGTCGAGTTATTATATAGCCCATAATATGAGACATAATATGGAAAATTCATTTTCACTTGTCATGAAATGCCAAGAAAAATTCATATATGTGTAACAAGCAATATGTGTGTAAGTATTCATAGAAGCACTTCTCATAAAGACAAAGAGCTAAAATAGCCAAAATATACATCACTGTGATCATAAGCAATAAAATAAACACAATGAAATACATTATAGTAGTAAACATTATAAAGCCAACAGTAGTTTGTAAAATCCAGAATTAATCATCATAATAAATTATAAAAAATATTAAGTCCCCCTAAAATTTACACATAATGTGAGAAATAATCAAGTGACAGATAAGTGGGAATCAAGATAATGATTGCTTCTTGATTTAGGGAGGCCAGGACATGAATTACTAGGGACACACACACGTGCACACATTGTTTACTTTGTATATATGTATTTAGAATTTTATTATTATTATTATTATTATTATTATTATTATTATTAATGTACTAAGTTTTTGTTTGGGTGATGTGTTTGCATTTCTTAAATGATGATTAAAAACTAAATAAAATAAAAGACTAAAGTCTCCAAAGCCCTCACTAAGGTGTCATGCATGCCAGGCAAGTGGTCAGCCACAGAGCTATTAGGTATCCCTAACCCTATCTTTCACTTTTTAAATTAGGACAGAATCTCTCTAAGTTGCTAAGACTGTCTTTCAAATCCACCCAATAGCTCCATAAGACTACAGTTACATACTAATAAGCTTGGCATTTTGAGAACTGTTAAATTAATAGCTCATTTAATAATGAGCTGATAATAAGAGCTTGTCATACACAGATAGTTATGACTTGAAAAATAACATGTAATACCACTATTTATTAAAAATAAGACAATTCAGGCTATTAACATTTAGTGAATGCTTATTTAGATAAAAATCAGGGTGTTGCATGCATTTATTGAGTACTGAAAGCAATACACAAAATAAATGTCAGAATATATGACATTAAATTTACACAAAAAAATGTAATAACAATATGAAAATTAGTCTACAATCAATTTCTTGTGCATGCCTGCAATTCTACCAACTTGTGCAGCTGAAGCCAAATACCAGCTTGAGCAACTTTGCAAGCTTCCATAGCAAAAGGATAGCTATCTAAAAATACATCAAGTAGAAAATGTCACAAAACCTTAAAATACCATACAATAACAATTTTATACCCTACCTATATAAAACTCCTTTATTGGCAACATATTCCCTTAAACTTGAAAGATGTATTACTACTATGTTATTACATATTTACTATTTCATGAATAAGCAATACTGCTTTACTGGGGTTGACACAACTTGACACAAGCTAGAGTTATCAGAAAAGAAGGAGTCCCAAAAGGATTGAAAAAGAACAATGACTTTACAATATGGCAGCAATAAATATCCCCAAATACTGGTTGTTTGAGTTAAGCATAATGCATTGCTTATAAATGTTTCCTACAACTCCTTCCTCAAGGTACAATAAAAGTAAAAAAAAATCTTTACTGGTATTTTTGGTTTTGGTAGAACTGGAAATTGAACGTATGGCCTTGTACAGGCTAGGCAAGTGGTTTACCACTGAGCTTTAGCTATCTCTATTCCCATTTTCACTTTTAATTTTGGCTGCCCAGGTTAGCCTTACATTCACTCTGCAGCCCCAGAAGATTACAATTTAAAACGTTAGAGATGCAAGAGAATGGTATATAAGTATTAAGAATAACATTTTAGAAAAAAATCAAGGTAGTTGGTGAGTGAAAAATGATTTAGATGTGGGGAAGCCCCACAGTAACCTAGTAGTTGTGGAATCACAAAGCATCCTCCTTTTTAAGTCATCAAATGTTAAAAGTTATCCCCAGGAGTAGAAATAGCAAGTACTGTGATAGTAGGTTGATGGTAAGACTAACATTGAGAATGCAAAGTAGTTAAAACCTCACAAACCAAAAGCCTTCTAGTCTCCTATGAGCAATAAGCTTAAATAGCAACATTGAGAACTTTAGAAGGTACATTTCCAATATAATTCTAATAGAGATCTTTTGATATGTTTTAAAGCTTTGCAAGGAGTTGGAGAAAGAAAACAATTTAAAAATACTCAGCACATTGCTGTAGCTCCATGAGACTGGAAAATAAAATATAAAACAAATAGTATGGAAAGAAATTGACTTGTGTCCTAGTTTGCTTTATGTTGCTGTGATGAAACACTAACCAAAACAATTTGGCGAGGAAGTAAGGTTTGGTTTGGCTTATATTTCCACTCACAATCCATCATGAACAGAAGTCTGGACAGAAACTCAAGCAGGAACCTGGAGGCAGGAACTGAAGCAGAGACCACAGAGTGCTGTGGGATGTTCTGTATGCTGTGAAAATGTGTTGCTCTGATTGGTTGATAAATAAAATGATGATTGACCAGTGGCCAGGCAGGAAGTATAGATGTACTACACAGCTATAGCAACAAAAACTGGATGGTATTGGTGTAAAAACAGACACACTGATCAACAGAATTGAACTGAAGATCCATACGTAAGTCCACACACATAAAGACACTAGATAATTTATTGAAGTGTCCAGAAATACAGACTGGAAATAAAGACAGCATCTTCAACAGTTGATACTGGCCAAATTGGATGGTCACATGTTGCAGAATACAAATAGATCCATGCTTAACCACGCTTCACAAAACTCAACTCCAAATAGGTCAAGTACCTCAATATGACATCATATACACCTAATCTGATAGTAAGAGAAAGTAAGGAATTGTCTAACTCACTACACAGAAAAAGACTTTATGATATCACAGGCATAAAGAACACAAATAAATGGTACCTCATAACACTGAAAATCTTCTGCATGGTAAAGGATGTCATCATTTGCACAAAGCAGCAGGTTACAGCATGGAAAAAAGATTTTTACCAACTACACGAGATATATTGTTAATATATAAAATATATAAAGAACTCAAAGAACTGGACATCATGAAAATACTTAATACTATTAAAATGTGGTACACAGTCCTCAGTTCTACCAGCTGAGCTATCGAATGGAAACACATGAACTATGAACCAATTGCTGAGGAGCCCCCAACTGGATCAGGCCCTCTGGATAAGTGAGACAGTTGATTAGCTTGATTGTTTGGGAGGTATCCAGGAAGTTGGACAGGGACCTGTCTTCAGTGTATGTGATGGCTTTTTGGAACCTGGGGCTTAAACAGGGACACTTGGCTCAGCCTGGGAGGAGGAGACTGGACCTGCCTGGACTAAATCTACCAAGTTGAACTCAATCCTCAGGGGAGTCTTTGCCATAGAGGAGATGGGAATGAGGGGTGGGCTGGAGGGAAGGCCGGGAGGGGGTGCAGGAGAGAGAACAAGGGAATCTGTGGCTAATAGGTAAAATTAAATTAAATTATAAAATAAAAAATTTAAAAAGATAAATAATAGAGTAATTTCTCCAAATTTGCCAAATATAAATGGACTGGACATTATAAATGTAATTCTTACTTGATAATTATTTTTATTGTATATAATTTTACTGTATTAAGGTTAAAACCTTTCCTTTTTATTTAGGTAAAAGGGGAAATGCTGCAGAAAATAATGTGGTACACATCTAAAGTGAATTCTAAAAAGAGTATATACAAGTAGTTGACAAACACTTACAGAAATAGTCAATATCCTTAGCCACCAGGGAAATGAAAATCAAAACTACTTTGTGATTTTATCTTACACCAGTTAGAATGGCCAAGATCAATAAAACCAATGTCAGCTCATGCTGGCAAGGATGTGCAGAAAGAGGAAGACTTATTCCTTGCTGATGGGCTTCCAAACTTGTACAGTCACTACGGAAATTAGAGACAGTTTCTCAGAAATCTGTGAATAGATAAGACTCAAGATTCAGCTATCCAAATCTTGATCATCTACCCAAAAGACTCTTCACCTACTACAGAAACTTGTTCATAGCTGCTCTATTTCTAATAGCTGCAACATAGAAACAGCTGAGATACCCATGAACTATGAATGCATAGGGAGAGTGTGGTACATTTACCCAATGAAGTATTACTCAGTGATTTTAGAAATAGAATGAATTTTTGAAGATAAATGAATGGAACTAGAAAAAAAAAACACTCTGAATGAGGTAACCCAGATCCAAAGACAAGTAAGATGCGTATTCTTTTATATGTGGATGTCACCTGTTATTTCTTCAATAAGCAGGCTACAGCCTGTACAACCACAGAGGTTACATATAGAGTATTGTACTGTGGGAAGGGAAGGCTCTCCCTAGTTAGGGGAAATAGAAATATAATTATGGATATATAGGGGTGAAGTAGACTGGAATGGGTGCATAAAATTGGGAGGGAGATGGAAAAAGGAGCTAAGGGAGAGAAAACATGGAGGGATAGCTAAAACTAAGGGCCATTTGTGCTTTTGTATGAAAAACTAATAAAGTAGAAGTTTCCAAAAATATATACATATATGAAGATGTTCTAAATGGGATCTACAAATACCAGGGGAAACAAAGTCACCAGTAGACATCTCTTCCCACAAATGAAACTTCTAGGGCCAGGAAAGACTTACATTTAATTGAGATTTTGTCCAAAGGGCTCCCATTGAAGACCCCAAACAACCCAAGCTGTTAGTTATTCTCCATAAACTGATAAAAGGCCATATTTCTGAAAACAACAACTACATAACTCATTGGACACAGAGAAGTTGAGCTGGTGCCTACCTGGTGCCTTCACCCCCTGCGTGGTACTGGAAGGCACACTATCAGAGGAGAAAGGTACACAACAGCACAGCTACCAACCATTCTATCTACAAAGGTAACTTGCCTGAAAGGTCCAGTGGTCCAACAGTGGCACAAAAATGTGGGTAACCAAACACTGTCTGATTGGATTTAAGGCTGAATCCATGAGATAGAACCCATGCTTAGCACTGCTTGGATGTCCAAGAACCTAAGTGTAAACAGTACGTGGACCTTGGAGGAAGAAGCACTTTTGTTCTACTAAAGGAATATAGCAATAAAAAGGCTCCCTGTGACATTTTGCTATATTCATAGATCAGTGTCTTGCTTGGCCACCATCAAATAGCTTCATTCTGCAGTCAATATGAACAAATACAAAGACCCACAACTGGACAAAGAGCAGAGTGAGAGATCTGGGAACAACCAGTGCTAAAGGGAATGTCTCCATCAAATCCTTACTTTCACAGTTCAGGGAACTCTTCAAAAGAAGGTGTCACAAAGACTGCTACGAACCAGCTGGAAGGGAAGACACCAAGGAAAGCAGTGGTTCTAAAAACAACTGGATTGGTGCACATATGAACTCAAAAAAAAAAAAAAAAAAAACAAACAAACCTGTGGCAGCATGTGTAGGGCCTGTACAGGTCTAAGCCAGAGGAGGTTCCAGTGCTGAGAGGATACAAGTACCCAACCCTAAACTAGAATCTATCTCCATTTGATAACTACTGAAAAAGCAAAACTAGCTTTCACCAATGGAGTCTCACTGGGTAGTCAAACTACACGTAACCTCATATCCTGCAGTAGATGGCCAATACAACATAAAACTCAATAGCATTTGTGGAGGGTTTCATTTTATTTTTTGTCTCACAGTGCTTTTTTGTGCATTTCTTTTTTAACTTTATGGAGTTTTTTGCTTATATATGATAGTTTCTGATTATGAGTCTTCATGGGATTTATGTGTGTCAGAATGCATGTGTATGTGCATCTATATTTCTTGTGCTTTTACTTTGGCTCTTTTTATTTCTGTTCATTTGTTTGTCTTATTAAGATTTGTTTGCCTTACTTTATTGTTTGGATGCCTGTTCGTTTTCTAATGATAAAGAGCAAGAAAGGGTGTGTATTAAGGTAGATGGGGAGGATCTGGGAGGAGTTGGAGGAGGGTAACCAGGAATCAGAATTTTTATATGAATAAGGTCTATTTTCAATAGAAACAATATATTAACAATGATTTCAATACACATGAGCAGGCACTCAGGATCAAAATGTGCACATGCATGTTCATTGCCACCCACCATCACCAGTCAGGTGCCTTAATAAGCACTGAAGTACTTGATTTATGTTATACTAATCGAAGGAGCAATCAAAAATCACATAGTAAAATGTACATGATACTTGTCTGAGTAGGGACTATCTACTTCTTCCTGTGGAAGATGCTCCCTTTCTGAAAACTACCAACTACTGAAGCAACTTCCAACTTAGTATGAAGTACTTTCTCATAGAATGAGATAACTGAACCTCATATTTATTTATTCTGCCAACCCCAGAAATGAGAATTATAGTGACCTTCAACCTTTCATGTCTGCCTCCTAATTTATTTGTTCATTTTGTAGTTGGTCTACTCTGACAATCGAGGGCAACAACAAATGAAGACTATGAAGAGTCAGTCTTACTCTACCCAGAATTTCAGCTTTTATTTGTAGTTAATGTGATAAATGCCATTGTAAATAGAGTACTTCCCACAGGATGTACACTAACATTTCACTGGAACCCCAGCTTCTATAACATCATCATTATTTATCTCAATATCAGGAGTAAGGAAGACTCACACTATATTCTGGTTAGTTTTAACTGTCAACTTGACATAATCCATAATTACACAAGAAAAAAAACACCAGTGAGGTAATTTCTACATTTGTTTAGACTACAGGAAAGTATATAGGTGATTTTCTTAACTGTTAACTGATTTGGCAATATCTACCTGAAACATGGGTGGCACCATTTCATGGCCTGGGCCCTGGACTGGGGTTGATAGAACAGTGGTGAAGAGCACTTGCTCTTCTTGCAGAGGACACAGGCTGGGTTCATAGCATCTATATCTAGCAGCTCACTACTGCCTGTAACTTAAGATTTAGGGGATTCAGTATCTCTTCTGTCCTATGACGGCACAAGCATGCATGCAGTACACAGAAATATATACAGGAGCATACATATTCATAAAAAAATAAAGTCATTTTTTAAGAGGAGAGAAACTACATGACTATTAAGCAAGCAAGGGTATGCTTATTCTCTATTCGTAACTGTGGATGTGATGTGACAAACCACTTGAGTTCTTGCCTTGAATTCTACATAATGATGAACTGGAACCTAGAATCATGAGCTAAGATAAATATTTTCCCTGCTAAGTTTCTGTTTGCCAGGGCATTTCATTATAACAACAGAAATCAAATTAAAACACACTCTAATCTTATCTCCTAAGTCTTAGACAATAAGTATTTACTGTCCTTCACCACACATTCCTCTCACAGCGTGCCCTCTTACATTTCTTCTTAATTTTGTGAATAGCTTTCACTACCAAAAATATAAGCTCATTACTATTTTTCCTTTTCATAATAATGTCTTTTAAGATGTTTCATATTTTATGTTTCATACTATTTTAATACATTGGAATTAAAATTATGAATGCTACACCAAATCTATCATGAGGATGTCTGCTATAATGTAACTTCAATGCATCTTGCAATCAGGAAACTTACCACTTGTGTGAAGACCATGTTCATGTGGCTACTACACTTGCATTTGTTGAACCTTACAATACCGAGAGATGTTGCAGTTACTCACAGTAAAAAGTGACTGCTACTACTCTCTTGGTATTGTAGTGTACACATGTTCCTGAGTGAGGACATTCTCTCTCCAAAAATTTTCATTAAATTAAAAAGTTTCCATCCTTTTGGTATATCATGATATATATGCATCAATTTTGTTCCTTCACAACTCCTAGGTTACAGCAATATCTTCTTTAGCTTCCATTTAGCTCTCTGAAGTACATGATTAACAATCCACTCACTTGACTTTACCTAGATCATGGGAAACAAAAAATCTATGGAAAGGGGAGGGTTCAACATGAAATCATCACCATCCCAAGGACAGATCAAATGAAGAATGTGGCCTTCTTGATTCTAAGGAGATAAATACTGGTTAAATATACTTCATCTCACCAGCACAAATTTATTTGTAATCCTCGAAAGTTACAAAGTCATACTAAAGACCCTGAGAACAACCACCCCACACTCTTCTTCTAAGTAATTACAAAAGATAGCACTTGTTCCTTACCTTCTCTTAAATGAAACAATTGCCACAACTAAGACAATAGGCTTCTTACCATACATGCTTCTATTAGGAAATCATTGATGTCCTGAATATTCTACTTCCCTCACTTAAAGATACTTATAAAATATGTAGAACTATAATGATTTTAAATTTGTCTCATTATATGTACCTGTCTAAACAATACTGGTATCACACGTTATATATGTTCAAGGTGACTACAGCTTATCAGTATCAGTGCAGATACCTCCACAAGCACTCTACTTGATGAGGCATACTATAATCTGAAGACCCAGCAAAAATAGTAAAATGCAACTGATATATGTCTGAGTACAGAGAAACCACAACATCTTGAACATGCCACATTTCCTGTAATATCTACATGTGCTTTCTATACAGCAACAGAGTTTACATCAGTATACATTATGAAGACTGAAATATTAACTCTAATCCTATTTATACATCATTCCTAAAAAATGTGACTATAATATCTTTTATCCTATATTTTCTGGATATTGTGACTTGCTGGTTCTCTGAATTATTGTAGAAACGAGGTAGATAAGATTGATTTCATTTCATTATTCACATTAAATATACATATTCATACTCTTTGATTAGTGCAGCTCTCAGCTAGCATCAAAAAAGTGATCAGGTGCATTATGTGAAACTCCCAAATAATCAATAAAAATATTATGTTGACACAATTTATTTATCCATTCTTCAGTTGAAGGACATCTAGGTTGTTTCCAGGTTTTGGCTATTACAAACAATGCTGATATAAACATAGCTGAGCAAGCACTCTTGTGGTATGATTGAGCATTTCTTGGGTATATGCCCAAGAGTGGTATAGCTGGATCTTGGGGGAGATTGATTCCCAATTTTCTAAGAAAGCGCCATATTGATTTCCAAAGTGGTTGTACAAGCTTGCATTCCCACCAGCAAACACCCTAATAGTTGGGCCAGAAACCCCATCCAAGGACTGAGGAATCTGGATGCAGACATCCACAGCTAGGCCTCCGGGTGGAGTGCTGGGAGTATAATTAGCGAGAAAGAGGTGGGTTTATATGAACGAGAATGGTTAAAACCAAGGTTGGATAAAGCACAGGGACAAATAGCCAAACGAATGGAAACACATGAACTATGAACCAAAGGCTGAGGGGCCCCCAACTGGATCAGGCCCTCTGAATAGGTGAGACAGTTGATTGGCTTGATCTGTTTGGGAGGCATCTAGGCAGTGGTACCAGGTCCTGGGCTCGCTGCATGAGATAGCTGTTTGAAACCTGGGGCTTATGCAGGGACACTTGACTCAGTCTGGGAGGAGGGGACTGGACCTGCCTGGACTGAGTCTATCAGGTCGATCTCAGTCCTCATGGGTGGCCTTGATCTGGAGGTGGTGGGAATGGGGGGTGGGCTGGGGGGAAGGGAAGGGGAGCAGGAAGGGGGAGAACAAGGGAATCTGTGGTTGTTATGTAGAACTGAATAGTATTGTAAAATAAAGTAAAAAATATTATGTTGAAAAAGTCTCTTTTTGTAGCACACAAAAGGCTATTACTAAGAACTATGTCAAAGAGCAAATAAGAAGTGACTGTGTAGTACAAAAGGATCATATAGATATAACAAATCCAATACCTAAGTCTCTGGTAACATTTCAGAAGGGAAGAAATATTTTAAGAGCTAGAGGACCAGGAAGACATCTTTTGTACATGATAAGGCTGTTTCACCAAAAGACTCAATACTTACAGTTGCTTGTACAAGACATGCAAAAAACTAGACCAGTCAACAATCTAGTACAGATGTGGTAAGGGATCACAAGTCCACCCCTAGTTTAAGAGTAGCAGGTTGTTGATTGCTGCTGAAGGAAAGTTAGCATTTTTCAAGGACAATTCCACTGATCAGTTAGTTGCCCATGCCCAAGCAGTAAATATGGTCAAAACTGATGCCTGGTGCTCATTGCTCATTGCTCAATACACTGCTGAGGTCAGAAGCATGAGAAAATTCATGCTTCACAGCTGATACTATACCACTAGCACACCCTATATAGTTTGTCTCTTGAAGTGAAAGGCCACAAGAAACTACATTCACAGCAACTGGAGTCCATACACAATGTGGGTTCTTGCTTCTGAAAAAACATGGATTTATGGAGTTTGGCACCAATCTCCACAGATGAGGTAAGATTACCTCAGCTATTCTCACACAATAATCAATATCAAGTACCTTCAAGTCATAAATAAATTTCAAACAGTACATAGCTGAATCAAACAAGCTAAACTGAGAGAATACTAAACACAATCCAAATGCTCAGTTTATTAATATGACTTAGAAACACTACACTCGACCAACAGAAAAATTACAGATGCAGAAATATCAGTGGGAAAACACAAGCAATATGACAAAACAAGACAGCATGGCTCTTCCACATATTTTATTTCCTTTAAGTCCATAGATTATGAGCAGAGTAAGACAAATGCTACGATCTGGAATAAGCATACATATATAACAGAAGCACTGAGAGTGTAAGTCCAGAATAACATATTTACCATAAAGAAGCTACAATACATGAAGAATGTGGTGAGCTTTTCTTTATCTAAAGAAGTTACATTCACATACATCTTATACAAGGACTCCAACATAGATGGAATGCCATTCATGTGGAACTTCATGTTAAATTGCTGAAACCTCCATCTTGATAACATTCTTCAGATTCTATGTCATTATTCATAAAACAAGATATTTGTATCTTGGACAAATTTAATTGTAAGTTCTGAAGAATAATCAATCCACAATCCTTCACCATTCATCTTTCTGACAGAAGGTATTTTTACCTGCCCAATCTTCAGATGAATGGTCATCAATACCAAGAACAAAAGCTTGATCAATTTTCCCTTTTGGAATTATACATATGGTCATATCCTTCCCCTTATTTCCCTTGTGCCCATTTAAATGTTCCCAGTTCTAATTTATTAACAGGGGGATCTAAGAGGTCACCAAAACAATGTAAATTATTGATATTCTCCTTGGTTTCCCCCAAAGCTTAAAGGTAAGACCCTATTCGTGAAGACACCACACACTTAAATACAGCATTGGAAGAATTTAAATGGTACTTATCTAGAAGTCTTCTCCATGAGGAATAACTTTCATAATTCCAGGAGGTACTATGCAAGATGCCAAGGGAAAGGAACAAGTGGTAGTTTTACCCACCTGTAAAGCCTGCTAGAAAAGAGCAATCAGTAGTCACATTTGTCACAAGAAAGTAAAAAGCCACACAATCTATCCTAGTGATTTTATGACTTTACAACTTTTATCAGCTTGAACGCTAACCATATGTATTCATATATAGTTCCTATGAAATACATCTTGACTATCCTTCCCATTGTATTTCCTATGTATTTATTGTTACTTGGAAAATTATCAAAAACAAAGCCAATAAGCTCATATTCATTTTATTTGTTCACATTAAGAGTGAAATAGTTCTCCTCTACTTTTGTGTTTGCAAATCTGTATGTTATTTCTCAAGGGAATGTGGGAAAAATGAAATCATCATTGGGAAACATTAAGTCTTAGATATAGAAATGCTCGACTAAGATGAGGAAGTCATAGCAAAGGTATGCACATACACCATACTGATGAAATAAAGTAACAACAAATGAAGAACATGGTGAGCCTTCCTCTACCCAGCATAGCACCTTTCACTTTTTATTTCATGTGACAAGCACCACACCAGGTAAAGCACTGCACACAATATTCTTTGTATAAACTTACTGCAAAGGTAGCCTATCATTTACTTTAGCATTCATGATTCATGTTACCCAAACCCTTGCTGAATTTATTCTTAAATTTTATAACTATTTATCATACAACACAACACATTCCTATAAGACAATGTCCTCTACCTTGTCTTCTTATTCAGATAATGGTTCCTATCTTCAAGATTTTAAAGCTGACTGCTATATCTCTTCCTTATATAAGTACATTCCTTTGAGGTTCTTGATACTTTATTCCTGTAACCCACAGAAATTAAAAACAAGGATTCTCCTATATACTCATCTTGAAAATATCTGCTATGAAGATGGTTACAATGCTTTCTGGCATAAGGAAATATATTGCTGAGTTGCATACATGTACACCACAAGGTCCACATGATTATCTCTGCAAAACTGCATTTGGTACACCTTACAAATGGTAGACTGACTTCCTCATGTTTGAAAAATATAGAACATATGACTTGTTGAATGAGAACTTGCATTCCTCATGTAGATATTTTAAAATGAAGGCCTATTTGAGGAATACACTTCCTAGAGGCATAAATTCCCAACAGACATCCGAGAGGCATATAAACGGTAACTGGAGTTATACCATCCAACCATACAGGTCACAAGAAATGAGGCACATTATGAACCTTACTTTACTCAGCATAGTGGCTTTCACAGTAATCCCATGTGATGAGCACCAAGGTAAGTACAGTAGTGTTTATAAAATACTTAATATTCTTTTGATGCCAACCTAGAATCCACCTCACTTTCAACCTACATTTCAACAACTATAAATACAGGGGACTTGTAACACAATCTAATTTATTCCTAAGTCTTAGAAAATATAATAGTCAATGTCTTTAACATTCTCAAAAGAAGACTTCTGGCATTCCTTTTGTCTCAATGAATAGTTTTGAAAATAAGCTTGTAACCATTTTCTTTGTTTTTTTTCTTCAGATTTTGGTGCCACTGAACATGCTTCATTATTTTGTTCTCTTTTTAATATTTTTTATTTTTATTAAACATTTTGTTTTTCAAGCAATGTGTTTTAAGCATGTTTTCCCTTTCTCAATTCCCTCCATAATATGTTGAATGAAGAAATGATATCTCAGCTTATTGCCATAATCCCCAAAGTCTTGCATGAATTCTCCTGGGATAGCATGATATACTAATAATAAATTTCTTTCATATTTTCTCAGGAATGGCAAGAATACCATTTAACTTTACCTTTCAATTCCCCTCTGGGTCATGTAACTTATACTCCTTTTACATGGCTTCATTTATATTCCATTTATAAGATCATTGTTTATATATATATATATATAGTGGAGAAAGAACAACCCAAGACATCTTAAGTAACCTTAGCTCATATACCAACATGAAGAGACTACAAAGTTACATGAAGTGAAAATTCACCACCATCAAAGGCCATATCAAGTGAGAAACATGATGAACTTTAATTTATCCAAAGAGAATTTGGTCACCTGTTTTCCAGCTACTCATCACCAAACTAAATCTAAAATGGTAGTCAACCAATTTTGTCAATAAAATGAGAAAAAAAGCCTTCATTATCCCCTTGAAATTTCATCACACTGCCAATGGACTATAATATCTGAACCATTAGAAATTATGAAGATCATGCTATCCACCATATTCATTTCTCTTTTTTTCCTTTTATTTTATTTTACAATACCATTCATTTCTACATATCATCCACAGATTCCCTTGTTTCCCCCCTTCCTGCTCCTCTCCCCTTCCCCCAAGCCCACCCCCCCATTCCCACCTCCTCCAGGGCAAAGCCTCACCCGAGGACTGAGATCCACCTGGTAGACTCAGTTCAGGCATGTCCAGTTCCCTCCTTCCAGACTGAGCCAAGCATGCCTGCATAAGCCCCAGGTTTCAAACAGCTGACTCATGCAATGAGCCCAGGATCTGATACCACTGCCTAGATGCCTCTCAAACAGATCAAGCCAATCAACTCTCTTACCTACTCAGAGGGCCTGATCCAGTTGGGGGCCCCCCTCAGCCTTTGGTTCATAGCTCATGTGTTTCCATTCGTTTGGCTATTTGTCCCTGTGCTTTATCCAACCTTGGTTTGAACAATTTTCAATCATATAAACCCTCCTCTTTCTCACTAATTAGACTCTCAAAGCTCCACCCCAGGCCTAGCTGTGGAACTCTGCATCCAGATCCCTCAGTCATTGGATGGGGTTTCTGGTACGACTATTAGGGTGTTTGGCCATCTCATCACCAGAGTAGGTCAGTTCAGGAAGTCCCTCCTCCATTGACAGCAGTCTATTGTGGGGGTGTCATTGTGGATTTCTGTGGGCCTCTCTAGCACTTTGTTTCTTCCTTTTCTCATGTGGTCTTCATTTACCATGGTCTCCTATTCCATGTTTTCCCTCTCTGTTCTGAATCCAGCTGGGATCTGCCACTCCCACAGACTCTCTTTCCCTCGGAACTTGCCCTAAAATACTCCCACTCATGTCCAGATTGTTCATGTAGATCTCAGCCATTTCTCCATCACTGGGCAATCCTCGTGTCTTTCTTGGGGTCCTGTTTTCCAGGTAGCCTCCCTGGTGATGTGAGGAGCAGTCCAGTCATCCTTGTTCCACATATAGTATCCTCCTATGAGTGAGTACATACCATATTTGTCTTTCTGAGTCTGGGTTACCTCACTCAGGATGATTTTTTCTAGATCCATCCATTTGCCTGCAAACCGCATGATGTCATTGTGTTTCTCTGCTGAGTAGTATTCCATTGTGTATATGTGCCACAATTTATTTATCCATTCTTCAGTTGAAGGGAATCTATGTTGTTTCCAGGTTTTGGCTGTTACAAACAATGCTGATATGAACATAGCTGAGCAAGTGCTCTTTTGGTATGATTGAGCATTTCTTGGGTATATGCCCAAGAGTGGTATAGCTGGATCTTGGGGGAGACTGATTCCCAATTTTCTAAGAAAGTGCCATATTGATTTCCAAAGGGGTTGTACAAGCTTGCATTCCCACCAGCAGTGGAGGAGAGTTCCCTTAGTTCCACATCATCTCCAGAATAAAGTGTCTTCAGTGTTTTTGAACTAAGCCATTCTGACAGGCATATGGTGGTATCTCAGAATTGTTTTGATTTGCATTTCCCTGATGATTAGGGGATGTTGAGCAATTCCTTAAATGTCTTTCAGCCATTTGAGTTTCCTCTGTTGAGAATTCTCTGTTATATTCTATAGCCCATTTCTTAATTTGACTGTTGGGCATTTTGATGTCTAATTTCTTGAGTTCCTTGTATATTCTGGATATCAGTCCTGTCAGCTGTGGGGTTGGTGAAGATCTTTTCCCATTCTGTAGTCTGTCGCTTTGCCTTGTTGACCATATCCTTTGCTCTACAAAAGCATCTCAGTTTCAAGAGGTCCCATTGATTGACTGTTTCTCTCAGTGTCTGTGCTACTGGTATTATATTTAGGAAGTGATCCCCTATGTCAATGTGTTCCAGACTACTTCCTACTTTGTCTTCTAGCAGGTTCAGAGTAGCTGGAATTATGTTGAGGTCCTTGATCCACTTGGACTTAAGTTTTGTGCACGGTGACAGATATGGATCTATTTGCAGCCTTCTACACGTTGATATCCAGTTATGCCAGCACCATTTGTTGAAGATGCTTTCTTTTTTCCATTGTACACTTTTGGCTTCTTTGTCAAAAATTATATGTTCATAGGTGTGTGGGTTAATGTCAGGGTCTTCAATTTGATTCCATTGGTCCACATGTTGGTTTTTATGCCAATACCATGCTATTTTTATTACTGTAGGTCTATAGTAGAGCTTGAAGTCAGGAATTGTGATGCCTCCAGAGGTTGTTTTATTGTACAGGATTCTTTTGGCTATCCTGTTTTTTTTTTTTGTTTGTTTTTCCATATGAAGGTGAGTATTATTCTTTCCAGGACTGTGAAGAATTGTGTTGGTATTTTGATGGGGATTGCATTGAATCTGTAGATTGCTTTTGGTAAGATTGCCATTTTTACTCTGTTAACACTGCCTATCCATGAGCATGGGAGATCTTTCCATTTTCTGACATCTTCAATTTCTTTTTTCAGGGACTTAAAGTTCTTGTCATATAGGTCCTTCACTTGATTGGTTAGTGTTACCCCAAGGTATTTTGTCATTTGTGGCTATTGTAAAGGCTGATGTAGCTCTGATTTCCTTCTCAGCTTCTTTGTCCATTGTATATAGGAGGGCTACTGATTTTTTTGAGTTGATCTTGTATCCTGCTATGTTGCTGAAGGTGTTTATAAGCTTTATCAGTTCCTGGGTGGAATCTTTGGGGTCACTCAAGTATACTATCATGTCATCTGCAAATAGGGAAAGCACCAGCACTGCCCGGCTCTTACTTTAATTTGTAATGATATATGCATTTAATCCTTTCTGAATTTATGTTTTATAAATTCTGTCAGTTAAATGAGAATATAATTAGATCTGTAGGAAATGACGTGGTACTTTACTTGGGATACCTCAAGAATAACCAAGACCAAAACGAACACAACAACAATAGACAGCTAATATGGAAGAAGGAATTTTCACAATGCCCCATCCCTAGATAAAAAACAAACAAAAAACAAAAACAAAACACCAAAAACCCATACAGGCAATTAAGGAATGCTGAGTGGTGGAAGAAGTAGTTTTCCTAGGGACAAGCCTGAAAATTAGGTATTCAGTACCAGGTAGTCAGCCATGAAATTATACACATACAAGTAACACTAAACAGATTTGATAGGATGAAAGAACATGTTTATGTGAGTGTGTGTGTTTGTGTGTGTAACAATAACAACTAATAAATTTGAAAGAAAGTGAGAGGGTCATATAAGAGGTTAGAGGGTGGGAAGGAAAAGGAGTAATAATGTAATTATATTTTAATTAAAAACATTAAAATGAAAAGAATAAAAAAGAAGTCTACATCCTGGAAGAATTCAAGGAACAATTAACCTCATGGAAGGTAACTCGAGTATGTATAAAGAATCAAAATATCACTATTTAAAGACTATTGTGAAATATAAGTTGAAACTTACCATGTAGTATGTAACTGTTCCAATTTAATTCAAGTCCCCATCAAGATCACA
This sequence comes from Peromyscus leucopus, assembly GCF_004664715.2. Taxonomy (NCBI): domain Eukaryota; kingdom Metazoa; phylum Chordata; class Mammalia; order Rodentia; family Cricetidae; genus Peromyscus; species Peromyscus leucopus. The sequence continues at coordinate 128,348,829 of NC_051083.1, forward strand.
GCACAAGAAGCACACAAGAATTTCATGGAACATTTCCTCTTACTTGGATGTCATGACCTCCTGCTTATCTGGATGGTTGGTAAATTCAAACAGATAAGACTATATTCACTTTATTTGTTCATATTATGAAATTAATAACTTCTATATTATATTGACACATCTAAATGTGTTCCTGAGGTTAAAATGAAGTACCCCTTAGAGATCATAGTTTATGAAGGCACAAAATCCCAAGAAAGATCAGAAAGCATGTCAGATGTAACCACCATGACCTCTCAAGGCCACAAAAAATGAGGAATGTGATGAGCCTTAATCTACACAGCATAGCATCTTTCACACATATTTTATATGATAGATAACAATCTGTGTAGACCAATGCACAAGAAACAGTTAATATATTTCTAATAGAAAGTCAGTCTATCACAATTTCACCCTTGATAAGGAATCCTAACTGCAGGACTCTTGAATCCTTACCTCATTTATTTATAAGTCTTAGAGAATACCTACCAATTTTACTTTAACATGAATTTCTTTCATATCCTCTAACATTCACAATTTCTGAAAATAATTTCAACTACCAATACAATAAGCCAAACACCAGTTTTTTTTAAATTAGTATGCCCAGTTATTTTTATTTACTAAAAATACTTTTTTCTTATAATATACTCTGATCATCATTTCACCTCCTCTAGCTGTTTTCAGATCCTCCCCTATCTCCCCAGACCTAACCAACTCGAGGCTTCTTTCTCTCTCTCTTTAGAAAGATACACAGGCTAACAAACAAACAGCAATTAATCAGAATTAAAAAAGGTGGGAAACACACAGAAATACACAAAAAACATAAAAATACAAAATTGAAAACTATAATATACAAGCAAAAGACCAGTAAGTCCAAAAAACTGCCCAAACAAAAAGTCTACAAGAATACCACTGAATTCATTATATCTCCTCTACATTGTTAGCATTTAAAAATAAAGATTCTCTACTAATTCCATCTTGAGAATGTCTGTTATGAGGGAGACTGCAATACATCTTGGAATTAGGAAACACTTCTCTTGTGTGGGTGTGTCTACAAAAATTTGTACATTACCACCACAAGCATGCATGAACCACATACTTTCTAAAGACTAAGGATTATAAAACACACCTTACAAACTTTATTCTGTAGCCTATATCCTAGCCTATGATTAACACCATGGTGGAAAAGACATACATATGAAATCTACTTAAATTTATTTTTATTATGAAATAATTTAACAGCACGATTCACATATTCTCTAAATTCAGTGTTTGCGAACTGAATGATAGTAAAACATCATGTAAATTAATAATATATCATATAAGCATCAAATGCCCATCTAGAATTCTGAAAGCACAGAAACTATAAGTTTAGGAACACCATTTTCATATTCATGAGGCCACAATAAATAAGCAATGTAATACACTTTCTTCTACATAGAGGTAAAGCTCACATTTATTTTCAATGATTGGAGAAATTTTATCTTAGTTATAAACATTAAGAAGTTTCTAAGAATAAAACTAGATTTATGATTAAAAATGAAACCAAACCTTGTAGAAGGCTTATCTAAAATTCTCTATCATCACTCAGCATTTATCCATCCATCCTACAGCACAAAATATGAATCCTGATTGTATTTATGTTTACTCCTTCTGAAATATATCTGTTAATATTCTTTGCCATATATTTCTATCAAGTTTTGTGAAAAGAAGTTTGCAAGGATGACTGTCAAAACTGAGCTGGCATCAATGAACATGTCAAATCAGGCAGAGAAAAGCCCTACATTAAAAAAAAATATATAGGCAACTGTGGAAAGATGAAAATGGGAGTTTACAAACACTGAATTTAGAGAATATGTGAATCATGCTGTTAAGTTATTTCATAATAAAAATAAATTTAAGTAGATTTCATATGTATGAAAATGTGTTCAGGGAAGAGCACACAAATTATTGTCCAGTGCCAAATATTCACCCTTGGAAAATATATATATGCAATATTATATAGACTGAGCAGGTAGTATTTATGGACATACACATATTGAAATTATTGAAAAAAAAGATGTCATAAATTTGAAAGAGACTAGAAAGGAGAATACCAGTTTTGAGGGAGGAAAGAGAAAGGATAAATTTTATAATTAAATTATAATATCAAAAATAAACTAACCTGAATTTGTAACTTTAAGAACAAAGGAGGTTTCATGCATCTGTATGTGTCTGTATGGCAAACATTGGAAGAATAAATTCTCTTTTCCAAATTTGTTCCTTTAAACAAAAAGCCAAATTAAAACCAGCAAGCCCTATCAACAGTAAAAGGTTCTATACCACAATGAAGATCTAAATAAGGAACATAGTAAACAGTCCAATACCCAATATGACATCTATCATTACTTATACTTCACATGATGGACAACAAATTAGGTAAACCAGGGCACACAATACCTTTAATACATAAATGTTACAAATGTAACTTCCACATTCTTTTTTTATCTTTTACCAAAGTACAAATTATAGATGGCAGATAAATGCTTACCTACTTTATCTGTATGTTATATAAATTAACTACTCAATATTTCTTCACTGTAAATCCCTCCAAGAATATGTCCTCTCATGTGTCGTTTACTTCAGAGAAGACAAGACAGCAAGAGGGACTGCATTTTCTCTTATTTAGGTTAGAATTTCTCCCCAAAGTTATTTTTCTTGCTCCTGTAACATGTGAGGATTATAAATAATTATTTTCCATTTAATCTATCTTGAGGTTGTCTGTTATAAAGTCAGCTACAATGAAACAAGAGATTCAAAAACACATCTAATGCATGTGTGTACATATATCACCATACCTAAACAAGAAACATGTATGTCTAGCTAAACAAACTGATGTTTAGTGATCCAAGGCTCTACTCAGAGAGGATGGAGTAATATGCAATAGAAAGTGACTAATACCATTCTGAGTATTACAATGCACACAACTTGTTAAATGAGGTCCTGTATTTCTGATGGATCCTGTATTAAAACTTTTCATGACTCTTCTCATTATTACATGACACATGAGCAATAAATTTCTTTATTCACATAACTGGGTGAAAGGCAATTATAGTGTACTTTAAAGTGAATCTCTCTACACTTTCTTTTGTTTGTATTACTATTACCATCTTTAATTCTAGATTACTTAGAGGAACTCATTCTTCAATTTTTGTGGATTCTTTAGCCTATACCACCCCTTATGAGTTAAAGAACGAATAACTCAAAAATATTTTTGATTTGTTTTGAGAAAGGATCTCCCTATACAGCCCTGGCTGTCCTGGAACTCACTATGTAAACTAGGCTGGCCTTGAGCTTACAGAGATTCACCTGTCTCTGCTTCTCATGTACTGGGGTTAAAGGCATGCACTACTATGTGAAGCTTAGACAAAAATATTTTTAAATGCCTATATCATGAGATCTTAATAGACTCTGTAAGAATAGGAACTTCTAAAGAACTTTAGCTATATCATCATCAACATCTAAAGGTCACGTCATATGAGCTTTTTTTATTTTACTTGATGAATTATTACTCTTATTACAGAACCCAATTTAAAAAGGAAACATTAAAATTTGACCAGCATAATCTCAGTTGAATATGTGTATAACATGACAAATGTAGATATTCTACCTTAGTGGGTTCCATTCAGTCCTGCAGTTTCATTACTCTGTACCACAAAGCATAATGTTTGAACCTCACATTTATTTATCCTTACATGCTAGAAATGTCAGATATATTGTCCTTCATCTTACATCCCTCCATCTTCAACCTATTTTCCAGAAAATTGGGAATACTACCATGATGAGAAGGAGAAGCACCTTGATTCTGACTTGTCTCTGCAATAGTACATGAATACCCATATGAGTTTGAATTGACACCTATAGGTACTAACAGTGTTCCCTTGTAAGTCACCTCATATTTGATGTTTGACTGTCTAAGAAATCACCATTAGTATCAGGAAACAAATCTCTATGATGCTAGAAATGGCATTACCATTACTGTTACACCACAAAAATCGACAGACTTACTAAGCCTTAACTACAGGAAACATGAACACATATTACAGTTGCATATTACAGTTGCCTGGCACCTGCGATGGCAGTATGCACAATCAACTTAAGTGTGTGAGTTCTGTTAACTATATCATCCACTGCAGCTTTTGCCACTAATCCAAATTCAGCATGACACATGAAACATGAAATTAATTCATTCTGAATCCACATGCATTGTCTTCCACCAAATTTTCTTGACTATACTCTAATAGCCCATATGATTCTGAGGAACAGAAATAGAGAATTGTTTTAATTTCATTTTTATAAGAAAGTTATTTAAGGACTCTTGACCATATGTCAGTAAATTAAATATAGAATAAGAATTTAAATCATCTTAAGAATTACTTCTGGAAATACCAAAAGAATCCTGAAATAATGGAAGACCATACCAATAAATTTACAGCTATGTGAAATTTTAAGATTCCAGAAGTAAAACTAATAGCATATTGCTGAACTCAGTCCACACAGAGAGAAGTGCTAGTCCGATATAGTTCAAGTCAACAGCAACAATATGGAATCGTAGGCACGCAAGCAACTAATGTGCTCTAGCTACTTCACCATGTATCACACTTGATAAACTCATGCCATGGGGTATGAGACATCAATGTTTATTACAGATACTCCTAGTTCCTATGTAATATTTCTAAATTATCAGTCTTCCAAACTTCTGCACAGCATACTATATGTTATTTGCTTACCTGGATATTTGCCAAAGCAAAATGGAATCCACAACAAATGAGGAAGTTGATGAGGATTATATTTCTTCTCTCCAGCAGCAGTCTGATAAGAGACAAGGGCTCAACAGCTTTTGTGGGTACACTGCCACAAAAAGTATCCATTATTACCTTCACATCTCATCACAGCATTGATAAACTTGGTACCTATAACACCAGAGAATTTACTATTAACACTATGATAGTAAACATTTTTTGAACTTACGTGACAAATTCAAACATTGATTGCAAAACCCTGATAACATGGATGAATTTTAGATTCACAAACAGAAAGCTGTTGCTGTATAAATTTTTAAATATATATACTTAATTATTTCAATGGCTATTTTATTTTTCTGACATAAATTAATGAAATGAATAAGAACTGAAATCAGCCCAATAAATCCTGCTTCTTGTATCTATGTTTGGGACACCTAAACTTAGGACAGACAACTCAAGGGTATTTACACATAAACATGCTTCATAATCAAAACATATGAAATATAAAAATATAATGCTGAAAAAACTATCATATATGATCTGAATTTATACCAGAGCCTGATAATAAAAACAGCAAAAAGCTTGCACAAAAAGACATATAGATCAATGAATAAGAGACTCAGAATTAAGTTCACACAATTAGATCCAGCTGATTAGCGGCAAAAGAATCAAACTATACATGAGAGAAAGAACTGGATGTGAAATGTAGACTCTTATCTCTCTCCCTCCAAAACCAACCAACCAACCAAACAAACAAACCCCCAAAACCCTTAAGACTTCAACACAAAACCTCATCCTTAAAAACTCCTACAAGATAAAAGGTCAGGAGCATACTATAATATATAAACATGTGTAAAGATTTCAGAATAAGGCTCTATTTGCTTAATAATTAATGCTAACAATTGACAAACAAAATAATGTGAAGCTACTCTACTTTTGTAAAGCAAAACAAACAAGCATTAGAGTGAAAAAGAAACCCAATGAGTGGGAGAAATTCTTACCAGCTATACATCTGATAGAGGATTAATACCAAGACTACACAAATAACTCAAAAAACAAAGCACAAATTTTTTTTAAAGTCTAATAAAAATGGACTATAGAACTGAACAGAGAGTTCTCAAAAGAAAAATACAAATTGGTAAGTGTTCTATTTTTAGTGTTCAACATCTTTACTGATCACAGAAATTCTCATTAAAATTACTTTATCATTTTAAGCCCAGTCAGAATGGCTAAGATCAAGAAAACAAATAACACATGATGGTGTGGATATAGGAAAAATAAATCAATTACTCACTGGTGGTGGAAGTGTAAACTGTAACACGAATCTTAAAAATGTTTTATTAATAAAAAGAACATGGAGCCAGATATTGGAATTAAAGCTGGAAGATCAGAGAGAGAGAGAACAAGCCACAGCCAACCTCACCTCACCAACTCCTCAGTCAATTCTGTTTCCACGAATACTCAGACTGAAAACCTCGGAGTCCTCACCTGAAAGGGTCTCAGTAGAACTGCTTAAAAGCCTCTAATTCCTGGTCCTCATGCCTTATATATTTTTCCACTTCCTGCCATCACTTCCTGGGATTAAAGGTGTGTGTCCTTCCCAAGCAAAGACATGAGATCTCAAGTGCTGGGATAAAGGTGTATGCCACCATACCTGGCTCTATTTCCAGTATGGCCTTGAACTCACAGATATCCAAGATCAAAGGTGTGTGTGCCACCATTGTCTGGCAAGTATGCCTAATCTAGTGTCTGTCTCTGTCCTCTGATCCCCAGATAAGTTTTATTTGTTAGAGCACAAATAAAATATCGCCATAGTAAAATGTTGCAGACAATATGGATATCAGTGGATATGTTCCTCAAGAAGCTAGAAATATAGTTCCATATCACTCAGCTTCATTACACCTGGACATATGCCCAAAGGACTCTGTAACCATTGCTCATACATGATCATTGCTTAGCCAGGAAATGGAACCCACCTGCCTGCCCATCAACAGATGGATGAAAAATGAAAATATGGTAATATACAGATATTCTGTAAGAAGGATTAATTCATGATAACTTCAGGTAAATGGATGGAACTACAATAAATTGTAATGAGGGGACCTGAACTAAAAAACAAACAAACAAAAAAAAAACTAAATGCTGTATGCTATCATATATGGAACCTAGATTCAAATTATTAAACTTGTATCAGATAGGGTTACCTGTAGAAGCCACAAAAAACACAAAGGGGCTATTGGGTAGAGAGAGGGGGGGAGGAAGAACTTAAGAAAAGGAGATAATAGAACACAGGTAGTATGAACGAGGAAAGGAGAATAATGGGGCTGAAGTGTATTTAAGTGAAGGAGCAGGGTAAGAGGATAGGACAAATGAGGTAGTAAGGCAGAATTTAAGTTACACTACAGGTGTTAGAAAAATATATGGTAGATACATATATGGTAGATACTGTGACCTGTAGTTTGCCAAGATTATTGCCAAAATTCTGTAAATTTAGATTCATTTTATTTGTTCATATTAAGAATGAACTAGGTTTTTTCTACCCTTATGCTTACATACTTGTATGTGTTCATAAGGTGAGTATTCGACAAATGAAATCATCATTAAAACAGGTCCTTTTTGGAACAAATGTTAAATTAAGACCAGAAGCCATATCAAGGGTAAAGTCATCTATCTATAACACACTGAATATCCAAGTCCATAAAAGGTGAGAATCATGGTGAGTCTTCCCTTATCCATTATGGTATATTGTCCCTTATGGTTCATAGGATGGACAACAAATTAGGTAAAGTAGCATACACAATACCTTTAATATGGGAATGCTGAAAATCTAGCCTCCACAATCCCCTTTATCTTTATCTTCTATCAAAGTACCAATTCATATAATAGCTAAATGCTGACTTAATTTATTCATGTATCATGTAGAATGTCTACTTACAGTTCTTCATCATGAATTCCTCCAATAGCATATCTTCTTAATGTACCTTCTGCTTCAAAGAATGGCTTTCACTAACATAACAATAAGCTGACTGCCATTTTCCCTTATTATTATTTCCCCAAAGCTCTTTTTCATCTTTCTATAGCCTGTATGAATTATAATTATGGACATACCAGTTAATATATCCAGGCTGTCTGTGGTGAAATAAGATAAAAAAGATACTGGAAATTGAAAAACACATCTAATATACATGTGTATATCAATATCAACATATCCATACAGGAGTGTAACATGAATTGCTAAATAGTCTCATTAATTAAAAAAAAAAACAGAGCCAGATATTGGGGTTAAAGCTGAAAGATCAGGGGAATAGTACAAGCCAGCCACAAGTTCATACCACTAGGAAATACTCATTCCAAGAGAGCTACATTCTGTATACCCATGCCTTATATATCTTTCTGTGCCCTGCCATCTTCCTTCCTCTCTTCACCCAGCTACATCATCCTCTCTTTCTACCCAGCTCTATCACTTTCTTTCTTTCTGTACAGACCTCTATGGTTAACTAGTTCTGAGATTAAAGGCATGTGCCACCACAGTGGCTCTGTTCCAAGTATGTCCTTGAACTCACAGAGATCCAGATGAATCTCTGCCTCCCAAATGCTAGGATTAAAGGTGTGTGCTACCACTGCCTGACCTCTATGTTTAATATAGTAGCTGGCTTTTTCCTCTGATCCCCAGACAAGCTATATTTGTTAGAGCACAAATAAAATATCACCACACAGAAGACACCAATAGACAGCAAAACAAAGGTGTTTGGTGAGCCTTACTCTACTCAGAGCAGATGGAGTAACATGTAACACAAAGTGACTCATACTGATCTGAGTATTGCAGTGCACACAGTTTGTTGAATGAGGTCCCGTGTCTTAGCTGGATCCCATAATTTTCAGCACCTTTTATCAATGATCCAAGTGCAATCAAATGCATGAACAATACATTTATTTATTTATAGGTTTAATGGGAGGACTACTATAATACACTTTATCTTCTACTTCTCTCTTCAGATTCATACTTATGGAAAGGTACACTTTACCTTTCCATAAGTATGGTCTAAAAAAGGGACCTTGTATTCTCACCTTTAATTACCTTCTTTAACATGAAATTCATGAAGTGTTCATGAAGTGAAGAATAGACTCTCACACAGAGTCTGCTGTGAGGTATTGAATATCCTAGTATGTAGAGGAACTCAAGGGAACCTTGGTTGTACTATCACTACCATATAGAGGCCACGTTACATTAGGTATTTGCTGAACATTCCTCCAAGAAGAAAAGGCAAGGTCATTAAGAACTTCATTTAACCAGTATTAATTCTAATCTAATACAAGACTGAGTATGATTGTATTTAGGGAGAATTTGTCCAAAAAGCTTCCTTTATCTCCTGTAACACAAATTTCTAAATGGTCTTTTAATTAAAAAAAAAAAAACCTGGACCAGACATTAAGGTGAAAGCTGAAAGATCAGACAAGCAGAACAAGCCACAGACACTACCTCTTACCTCACCAACTCTTCAGCCTGAAAAGCTTTTCTCAGAAGAAAGACTTTAGTTCCTGTCTCCTCACGCCTTAGATACCTTTCTCTACCCACCCATATCATTTCCTGTCTCAACATTCCTAGTGCTGGGATTAAAAGCATGTGACTCCCAAGTATTGGGATAAAAAGTATGTGCCACCACTTCCTGGCTCTGTTCCTCTCCTAGACTGAGTCAATCTCATGTAGTCCAGGGTGGCTTTGAATTCACAAAGATCCAGATGGATCTCTGCCTCCCAAGTGATAGGATTAAAGGTGTATGCCACCAATGCCTGTCTTCTATGTTTATTCTAGTGGCTTGTTCTGTTCTCTGATCTTCACAATAATTTATTAGAGTACACAATATGCTGCATATTTTATTAACTCTTCACCAAACCATAATGTTTGAAGTCATAATGTAATTTAGGCTAAAAATCACAATAATACCCAAACTATAGGACTTCTCTATGTGTTTCTCACAAGATAGTTCCTTTTGTTTGCCTTCTCCTAAGGCAAATGATTGTCAAAGCCAAGAACACAAACTCTATAAATGTATTCATGTACTGGGAAATGTGTTCATTTTTTCTTCTTCTGACCTAAAGAGATTCTTACTGACACTAATACTGAGGATTCCTTATATAAAAACAGTAATCTAGGTACTCCTGGGAACACAATATGCATGCTCCAATTTCCTTACCGCCAAACCACCAATACCATTCATGTATCAGCACTGTAACCATCCAAGACCACAACAAATGAAGAACAATGTGAGCCTTTCTCTACCCAGTGTGATGTCATGCACTTGAATTTCATGTGACTGATATCCAACTAGATAAAGCACTGCACACAAAGGACACACTTTATATTAATTTTCTGTGCACGCAGCTTCTATCATATACCTCAGCATTCATCAGAGCCTAAATTAATGAAACATGATAATTGTGTTTGACATAATTTGCTCATCTATCTTTGAAAGTAATTGGTCACTTTCCTTGACCACACATTTTTACTTACACGTGTCCCTTGACTTACTTTTCCTATTGTTGAATAGTTTTCACTACCCAGAAAATAAGCAGATTGCATTTTTGTATATTAGGATGACGCAAAATATTTCTCTTTGACTACTTTTTTTAATCCTGTAGAAATTACAATTAAAGTTACCACTGAATCCATCTAGAGGATGTTTGTTTTGATGGTGAACACATTGCCTGGGATCTTCAATGAGCATACCACAAAGGCTGGATTTGGTGAACATTACTCTATTCAGAAAGGCCGCAGTTACTCTTAGTATAAAGTGACTGCTACCTCTTTGAATACTGCACTGCACACAACTTCATCAATGAGGATGAGATTTGTTAGCAGACTCCCTGAAACATTTTTGAGACAGGGATTCTCCTGTGTAGCTTTGTGCCTTTCCTAGATCTTGCTCTGTAAACCAGGCTGGCCTCAAAATCACAGAGATCCACCTGCCTCTGCCTCCCGAGGGCTGGGATTAAAGGTGTGTGCCATCATCACCCAGCTTTAGAACATTTTGTATTGTATTACACACAAATTATAATGGAAATAGTCTCATCAACTACTTCCTGTGGCATTCAATTTAACTGACATATACTACAGATTATAAATTCTTAGTACTGATGTTTATGATAATCACAGACTTGTGGACTACACTCTTACAAACTGGATGTTTTTGAGGATCAGTAAAACAACTTTTACTTATTGTTAATTTTTATGGTGTATGAATTTAATCCTGTCCACCATTGTTTTCTATAGTCTATGATAATTAATGAAGTAAAGAATAGGAATCAAAATAATCATAATGAAGCCGGTATCCTATAAGTATATCATTGTATTAAATTTTTGGATGATTGTGTTCCTGAATCCACAGGAACTACTGAGTGGTCACCTCTGAGACAGGAGGCTACTTCCTGCCCTTTATACTATACATAAAGTACATTTACAAAAAAGCATTGCACAGAGAACAAAGTTGGTTGAATTTGGAGATGATGACTCTGGTTACTCTAACATCACTAGAACACTCATCAGTCTTCTAAGTACTGTGTGATACCTGAATGCTGAATTCATTTATTTTTAATACTTTTAGGGATGTTAAATGCATTATCATTCATCATGTATGACAAATGCAAACCTTTAATCCTGTACTCTTACTTACTTAGATGAATTCAAGGACCAGCAATGTATGTTTATTTCATTCTTTTACATTATCTAACCTACGTGAGTCAATTAAACAAAGAATAGGAGTGAAGTTATTATTAATAAAACATATGTATTAGAGGTATCAAAGAACTAATTAAGTTCATTAAGGAACAAGCTAAAAAATTAGGAGCTACAGAAAGGTCATTGTCCAGAAGTAGTAATATACTTGGAGACACTTATTCTTTACTTAAACAGTTGGTCACATTTAACTCAAACTGGGACAACACATTATTCTCACACAAACAAGAACCTTACTGTGTAATGAGTATGTTCTTTTGATTGTAAACTTTAAGGATGGAATAAGCTAAGAAACGTACTTCTAGGCATAGCATTTAATATTTTTCCAGAATGAATAAGGTAAATGGAGATCACGACTCAGAATAGGCAGTCCAGATATAAAAGGGTCCTAAAAAATCATTACATACAAGCCTTTGATTATTCCTGAACAAAATCAGATATCTAGCCACTGCTGGTATCCTCTACTGAAATCAAAATCAGGCTTCTATAATTTGACCTTGCAATGTTGACTAAAGAAAAATGCTGAATCAAGCTGAGTACTAGTACTTCCCTTTGACTGTTTCCTTACTACAGGGACCTTACTATAAGAGATAGAAATATTGACTAAAAATATAAGATGAAGAGACCAGCCCCCAGCTCCCATCCTGACTCCGACGTACCTTCTGGACCAGAGAGCCCACATCCTGCTCAGGACTTCCAGTGTAGATAACACCTTCCATCCTGCCCCAGAGTTCCCATTTGGACAAGAGAGCTCCCATCTGGAAAAGAGAGAGAGACTTCTTGAACCTGTCAGCTCTGTCTGAACCAAGTGCGCTGATAAGACCAAGAACAAACCACAAGGAGATGGGCAGACGTCAAGGCAGAAGTACATACAACAAAATGAAGAGCAATACAGCATCACCAGAACATAGCCCTCCTCCAACATCTAGACCTGAACATCAAAAATTGGAAGGAGAAGAAAAAAGACTTATGAATAAAATCATGAAGAAGGTAGAGGCTTGTGTAGAGGAAAAGACAAAAAAAAATGGAAAGAATGCTATAAACAACTAGAGGAAAGGGCAAACAAATTAGAAGAAAACAATAAAGTCCTGGAAGAAAACAATAAAGTACTGAAAGAAAATCATGAAAAAGCAATGAAACAAACAAAGGAATCAGTCCAAGACCTGAAAAGGGAAATTGAAAAAATGAAGAAGACACAAACAGAGGGAATGCTGGAAATAGAAAACCTGAGTAAAAGATCGGGAATTTCAGGTGCAAGTATAACTAACAGAATGCAAGAGATGGAAGAGAGGATCTCTGGCATTGAAAATACAGTAGAAGAAATAGATTCATCAGTCAAAGAAAACACTAAAGCCAACAAAGTCATGAACCAAAATGTCCAAGAAATTTGGGACACCATGAAAAGACAAAATCTATGAATAATAGGGATAGATGAAGGGGAAGAATACCAACTCAAAGGCACAGAAAATATATTCAACAAGATCATAGAAGAAAACTTTCCCAACTTAAGGAAGGAAATGCCTATGAAGATAAAAGAAGCCTATAGAACACCAAACAGACTAGACCCCCCCAAAAAAGTCCCCTTGCCACATAATAATTAAACAACTAAACGTACAGAATAAAGAAAGAATATTAAGAGCAGCAAAGGAAACAGGCCAAGTGATCTATAAAGGCAAACCCATCAGAATAACACCTGATTTCTCAATGGAGACTTTGAAAGTCAGAAGAACTTGGACAGATGTAATGGACACTAAGAGACCATGGATGTCAGCCCAGACTAATATACCCAGCAAAACTTTCAATCATCATAGACGGAATGAACAAGACATTCCAAGACAAAGCCAGATTTACACAATACTTATCCACAAACCCAGCCTACAGAAAGCACTAGAAGGAAAATTCTAACCTAAGGAAGTCAGGTACACCCTCAAAAACACAGGCAATAGATAAAGCCACAGGAATAAACCCCAAAGAAGGGAAGTACACATACACTACCACCAAAAATAACAGGAATGAATAATCACTGGTCATTAATATCCCTTAATATCAACGGACTTACTTCACCTATAAAAAGACATAGGCTTACAGAATGGATACGAAAGCAGGACACATCTTTCTGCTGCATACAAGAAACACATCTCAAATTCAAAGACAGACACTACCTAAGAATAAAAGGCTGGGAAAAGAATTTCCAATCACATGGTCTTAAGAAAGAAGCAGGGGTAGCCATCCTGATATCCAACAAAATAGACTTCAAACTAAAATCAATCAAAAGAGATAAAGAAGGGCATTACATACTCATCACAGGAAAGACCACCAAGATGAAGTTTCAATTCTTAATATTTATGCCCCAAACACAAGGGTATCCACAGATGTAAAAGAAACATTACTAAAGCTTAAACCACATATAAAAACCCACACATTAATAGTGGGAGATCTCAACACGCCACTTTCACCACTGGACAGATCTCCCAAATCGAAACTTAACAGAGAAATAAAGGACTTTACTGATGTCATGACTCAAATGGACCTAATAGACCTCTACAGAACATTCCATCCTAACAAAAAAGATTATACCTTCTTCTCAGCACTCCATGGAACTTTCTCTAAAATTGACCATATACCTGGCCACAAAGCAAATCTCAACAGATACAAAATAATTGGAATAATCTCCTGTGTTCTATCAGACCACCATGGTTTAAAGTTAGATTTCAACAACAACAAAAACTACAGAAAACCCACAATCTCATGTTAACTGAATAATGCTCAACTGAATCAACAATGGGTTAAGGAAAAAAGAAAGAAAGAAATTAAAGACTTCCTAGATATCAATGAAAATGAAGACACCACATACCCAAACTTATGGGACACTATGAAAGCAGTGATAAGAGGGAAATTTATAGCACTAAATGCCCACATAAAGAAGTTGGAGAAATCTCACACTAGTGACTTAACAGCACACCTGAAAGCACTAGAACAAGAAGAAGTAAAGTCTGCAAGGAAGAATAGACGCCAGGAAATTATCAAAGTGAGAGGTGAAATCAATAAAATAGAAACAAAGAGAATACAAAAAACTAATGAAACAAAGAGTTGGTTCTTTGAGAAAGTCAACAAGATAGACAAGCCCTTATCCAAACTAATGAAAAGTCAGAGAGAGAGAGAGAATCCAAATCAACAAAATCAGAAATGAAAAGGGGGACATAACAACAGACATTGAGGAAATCCAGAGAATTATCAGGTCATATTTCAAAAACTCTACTCCACAAAACTGGAAAACCTAAAAGAAATGGACATTTTTTCTGTATAGGTACCACATTCCTAAGTTAATCAAGACCAGATAAACTATTTAAATAATCCAATAACCCCTAAGGAAATAGAAACAGTCATTAAAAGTCTCCCAAGCAAAAAAATCCCAGGAACAGAGGGTTTCAGCACAGAATTCTACCAAATCTTCAAAGAAGAGTTAATACCAACACTCTCTAAATTATTCCACACAATAGAAACAGAGGAACATTACCAAACTCCTTCTATGAGGCTACAATTACCCTGATTCCTAAATCTAACAAGGATACAACAAAGAAAGAGAACTACAGACCGATCTCCCTCATGAACCCTGATGCAAAAACACTCAATAAAATACTGGCAAACACACACCAAGAACGCATCAAAACAATTATCCACCATGATCAAGTAGGCTTCATCCCAGCGATGCAAGGGTGGTTCAACATAAGAAAGTCTGTCAATGTAATGCATCATATAAACAAACTCAAAGAAAAAAACCACATGATCATCTCACTACATGCAAAAAAGGATTTGACAAAATCCAACACACCTTCATGATAAACGTCTTGGAGCAATCAGGAATACAGGGAACATACATAAACATAATAAAGGCAATTTACAGCAAGCCAACGGCCAACAACAAAATAAATGGAGAGAAACTCAAAGCAATTCCACTAAAATCAGGAACGAGGCAAAGCTGTCTTCTCTCCCCACACTTATTCAATATAGTACTTGAAGTTCTAGCTAGAGAAATAAGACAACATAAGGAGATTAAGGGGATACAAATTGGAAAGGAAGAAGTCAAGCTTTCCCTATTTGCAGATGACATGATGATATACTTGAGTGACCCCAAATATTCCACCCAGGAACTGATAAAGCTTAAAAACACCTTCAGCAACATAGCAGGATACAAGATCAACTCAAAAAAAAAAAAAATCAGTAGCCTTCCTATATACAATGGACTAAGAAGCTGAGAAGGAAATCAGAGATACATCACCATTTACAATAGCCACAAATGACATAAAATACTTGGGGTAACACTAACCAAGCAAGTGAAGGACCTATACGATAAGAATTTTAAGTCCCTGAAAAAAGATATTGAATATATCAGAAAATGGAAAGATCTCCCATGCTCATGGATAGGCAGGACCAACAAAGTAAAAATGGAAATTTTACCAAAAGCAATCTACAGATTCAATGCAATCCCCATCAAAATACCAACACAATTCTTCACAGACCTGGAAAGAATAATACTCAACTTCATATGGAAAAACAAAAAACCCAGGATAGCCAAAAGAATCCTGTACAATAAAACAACCTCTGGAGGCATCACAATCCCTGACTTCAAGCTCTACTATAGACCTACAGTAATAAAAATAGCTTGGTATTGGCATAAAAACCAACATGTGGACCAGTGGAATCAAATTGAAGACCCTGACATTAACCCACACACCTATGAACATATAATTTTTGACAAAGAAGCCAAAAGTGTACAATGGAAAAAAGAAAGCATCTTCAGCATATGATGCTGGCATAACTGGATATCAACGGGTAGAAGGTTACAAATAGATCCATATCTGTCACTGTGCACAAAACTTAAGTCCAAGTGGATCAAGGACCTCAACATAATTCCAGCTACTCTGAACCTGCTAGAAGACAAAGTAGGAAGTAGTCTGGAACACATTGACATAGGGGATCACTTCCTAAATATAACACCAGTAGCACAGACACTGAAAGAAACAATCAATCAATGGGACCTCTTGAAACTGAGATGCTTTTGTAGAGCAAAGGATATGGTAAACAAGGAAAAGCGACAGACTACAGAATGGGAAAAGATCTTCACCAACCCCACAGCTGACAGGACTGATATCCAGAATATATAAGGAACTCAAGAAATTAGACATCAAAATGCCCAACAGTCCAATTAAGAAATGGGCTATAGAATATAACAGAGAATTCTCAACAGAGGAAACTCAAATGGCTGAAAGACATTTAAGGAATTGCTCCACATCCCTAATCATCAGGGAAATGCAAATCAAAACAACTCTGAGATACCACCTGATGCCTGTGAGAATGGCTAAGATCAAAAACACTGACGACACTTTATTCTGGAGATGATGTGGAACTAAGGGAACTCTCCTCCACTGCTGGTGGGAATGCAAGCTTGTACAACCCTTTGGAAATCAATATGGCGCTTTCTTAGAAAATTGGGAATCAGTCTCCCCCAAGATCCAGCTATACCACTCCTGGGCATATACCCAAGAAATGCTCAATCATACCACAAGAGCACTTGCTCAGCTATGTTCATATCAGCATTGTTTGTAATAGCCAAAACCTGGAAACAACCTAGATGCCCTTCAACTGAAGGATTAATAAATTGTGGCACATATACACATTGGAATACTACTCAGCAGAGAAAAACAATGACATTATGAGGTTTGCAGGCAAATGGATGGAGTTAAAAAAAAATCATCCTGAGTGAGGTAACCCAGACTCAGAAAGACAAATGTGGTATGTACTCACTCATAGGAGGATACTAGATGTGGAACAAGGATGACTGGACTGCTCCTCACATCACCAGGGAGGCTACCTGGAAAACAGGACCCCAAGAAGGACACGGGGATGAGGAAATGGATGAGATCTACATGAACAATCTGGACATGAGTGGGAGCAATGAAGGGCGAGGGTCAAGGGAAAGAGAGCTGGAGATACCAGCTGGATCAAGAACAGAGAGGGAGAACAAGGAATAGGAGACCATGGTAAATGAAGACCACATGAGAAAAGGAAGAAACAAAGTACTAAAGAAGCCCACAGAAATCCACAAAGATACCCCCACAATAGACTGCTGGCAATGGTCAAGAGACAGCTGGGACTGACCTACTCTGGTAATGGGATGGCCAAACACCCTAATAGTTGTGCCAGAAACCCCATCCAATGAGTGAGTAATCTGGATGCAGAGATCCACGGCTAGGGCCCGGGTGGAGTGCCGGAGTCTAATTAGTGAGAAAGAGGAGGGTTTATATGAGCGAGAATTATTGAAACCAAGGTTGTATAAAGCACAGGGACAAATAGCCAAACAAATGGAAACACATGAACTATGAATCAAAGGCTGAGGGGCCCCCAACTGGATCAGGCCCTCTGAATAGGTGAGAGAGTTGATTGGCTTGATCTGTTTGGGAGGCATCTTGATCTCTTTGGGAGCATGAGTTAGCTGTTTGAAACCAGGGACTTATGCAGGGACACTTGGCTCAATCTGGGAGGAGGGAACTGGACCTGCCTGGACTGAGTCTACCAGGTCGATCTCAATCCTCGGGGGAGGCTTTGCCCTGGAGGTGGTGGAAATTGGGGGGTATGCTGGGGGGAAGGAGAGGGGGCAGAAAGGGGAGAACAAGGGTATCTGTGGCTGTTATGTAGAAGTGAATGGTATTGTAAAATAAAATATAAGGAAAAAAATTCATAAAATAATTACCAAAAAAATACAAGATGAAATTATGATAGTTGAAAAATTGTAAGTTAAATAAAAAGCACAGTGAAAAATTTCACGAAAATTTAATCAAGATAATCAATATTAAATAAATAATTAGAAACATAAAACTAGCAATGTGAGCTGGTTGTATTTTGTCACCTTGACACAAACCTATACATATCCGGGAACAGGGAATCTCAATTTTGAAAGTATATCAACAAGATTGGACTATAGTCAAGTGTGTATGACATTTTCTTGATTAATATGAAAGGATCCAGCTCACTATGGTGGTGCCATCCCTGAATAGGTGATCCTGGATGGTATAACTGATCCTTGATGAAAATTGAGCAAGCCATGGAGAGCAAACCAATAAGCATTATTTCTCTGTAGATTCTGCTTGACTTCCTACTTCCAAGTTCTTACCATGAAGAAATCCCCACCCTGACTTTCCTTCACTCTGACTACAACTGTAAACAGAAAAAAATGCTTCTTTTCCCATGTTGCTTTTGGTCATGTTGTTTAAACACAGTAACAGAAATATAACCAAGACACAATGAGATTGAAAAACTAATTAAAAACTCCCCCAACTGAAAACAGCCCACGGTCAGATTAATTCATTTCAGAATTATACAAACCTTCAAAAAACTAAAATGAACAAATGCATTTAAGATATTGTTTCAAGGTATTTTCATACAGCCAGTATTACTATAATAGGAAAACCAGAGATTCCTGGATGCTCAAAGTGCTAAGAACAGGGGACTATTGATGCCTAAATAGTATATGCATCCCATTCACCCATTCCAAGTCTCAGGGAACATAGTGAAAGATAGGTGGGAAGAAGACAATGAGATGCTGTACCAGTTACTGCCTGTACATGGAATTTACAAGACGGAGACTATATACATTCAGTCATAGATTAGAAAGGTTTTCATGGGTTAGAAAACTACCTGGGGAGTTGAAGACTATTGAGGAAGCAGAAATCACCTTCCTCAGTGATGTAGACACATGTGAGTTACTTGTGTTCTTTATTCCAGTAGATAGCTCTCCACAAGTGTACCCATACATGTGACCCTGGTTAAAAACAGTGGGTTACAAATAAAAGCAACAAGTCATGAAATTGGAATAGGGATTTGATGGGAAGAGGGAATAAAAGAACAAGAATGGAGATGCATGTGCCTAGAATAGATTATGTATGTGAATAATTCAGAGTGAGAGGGAAATGAGTCAAATAATACAAACTATATTTGAAAAAGCCATAGGGAAATATGTAACTTACTTAAAAATATATTGTATATTATATATACATATATATATACATATATAATTATATTTTAATTTCAAAATGTAGAAGAGTATGTGTGT